>NW_024039163.1:3354918-4025902 GCF_016077235.1 Cyprinodon tularosa
AAGAAATACATAGAATAATTTGAAATTGACATTTGTATGGCTGAAAATGCGTCCTTATTTATGAGATCAAGGGAGACAGGGCAGACCCCACGGCAAACAGTGGCTCAAATGAGCACTTGTTACAAAATATGTGGAATACCATCCCTGATTGCACAACACATCAAACTTTGAAGCAGAAAGGCCACTGCAGCAAATGATCACACTGTGGGCCATTCCTGTAAGCTAAGAACAGGAAACTTGCTACAGTTTGCCCAGGATCACTATAATTGGAATATAACACTCTGTAGAAATGTTGGTACAGTGAGTCTAGATTTCAGCTCCAATGTTTAGATTATAAGGTTATGTTTTTGTATAAACAACCAGAAATCCATCCTGACTTCTTTTAGAAATGTAGACTGCATTGTGTATTGGTGAGGGAAAATAGTATTGGCATGCTTTGTGTCCTCTATCAGAACATGGATTTGCTCCTTAAACATAAAATGAGTTCACTGTAATCATCAGTCATCAGATCTTAATCCAAAGGGCAAATTTAGGACATAGTGAACGGAGGACTGGATTCACCACTGTTTGAGATGCTATCATGTTAATATCAACAAACAAACTGTTGAATCTCTACTGTTACTCAGTATTGCAAGGCAATAGTATGTAACATCTAAGAAAGACAGCAGAAGTTGAAATTACAGAAGTGAAAATATGTAATTATTAGAAGTCTGGAAATGGAAGAAATACAAGAATTAAAGGGGTATGAGCACATAAGTTTTACTTCTTCCTACTCCTTTTCGCACATCTAATAGAGGTATATTAACTCAGGAAAGAAGGGTACCTTCTTTGTTGTTTTTCTCTCCAATGTTTTTAAACATTGTTTTATTGTTTTTTTGTTTTTCTCTTGCATGTTCGAAATAAAGAATCTAATCCAATCCAATAGTCGGACCATATTACAGCAAACTCTGAGACATCACTTCTTTGTCAACATTAAAATAGCACTTTATTAAAGGCCATTAAGTAACATTTACAGCTAATTATAGATTTTTTGTGTTAAACATGGTGCAGTCTTTTGAAGAAGCATTTCCTATTGTATTTTAAAGAGCTACTTGAAATGTGAAAACAGACTTTTCCTTGAGCCCTACTCCATCAAAGAGTCTTTCTGACAGCAATGTCACATTAGTGTGCATGACTTACAACCTTCATTTTCATAATTAAAGCTCTTTTATTCTATCTTAAGGCTTTTTATTTCTGTAATTCCGGTCCTATTTTTCTCTCAGTGTTAGCCACCTAGACACATTGCACTAATGAATAATATTCATTAGATCTGAGACGATTCATTTCTCTGGATTTATTTGACACTCACATCTACAGCAGAATGGCAGGTCAATTGAATGATCCATTAATACACCTAACCTTACTTTATTATCATGCCATATACTTTTGCGTCATGCTGGGAAAGTAAATGAGAAGAGAAACAAGCAGGTTCGGTATAGAACGTATTTCAGTATGTGTGTCTCTGCTTTAAAGATGTGACTTGCTGAAAGAAAGAATTTCTTCTGTATGAGTGACAATCGCAGCCCTTAGAAAACCCAGAGAAAAACCATGCTGGAAGCAGCTGTCTACACACTCATTAGCATAATGTTTTTGAGCTCTGAGTGGCTGAGAGAAAACTTGAAGAGTGTGCAAAACAAAGGCAGAAACCTCAAGTGCCTTGAAGACCGTTACGGCTTAAAAACACAAAACAGCAGTGCACCTGTGTGTTTAAACCGATGCTCGCAGGGTTGAGTGGAAGAAGAAACAATCCGCTCCTTTTACTTGAGTAGAAATAATGCAACAAATGTCAGCAGGATATGCAAAGTATTGCCTTTTCCCCCTTTTATTTTCAAGCACAGTTGCCCCTCTATTTAGAACTAGCCTTGGAAAAATAAACCTTTTTAGTTACCTGAAGGCATCTGCACAATTGAAAAGCCTGCCTGCCTGGCATGCAGCTTAAAGCTGAGCTGGTGCAGAGAGCGTAGGAGGCCCAGCAGTGTGTGGCAGACTCTGGGCCCATGCAAGGATTTGTACATAATTGATAGAACAAAGTAATTAGAATCTATTGCAGCACCTGTTTCTGTCCATTGTAATGTATCACTACCTTCATGCTGCTACCCTGAGGTGTGCTTTTTGATTGATGAGACGCAGACAGCTCAGATGTTCTGAAAATGGCCATGCCATTGTGTTTATCACTCTTTAATGCTGTGATAATTGCCCCTCTTGTGGTGATTGTTACTGAGTGACAGCGGTACCACCATATTCTGCAGTTAATAAGGTACTATAGGATACTATAAGTTCATCTGAAGAATATTACTAACATTCAGTAGTTTTCTTTTTAAAAACAGAATCCTGACCCAGCTGGTATTTCTGATTCCAATTCACACAGTTGGAACCCTGTGCAGTGGTTTGCTAAAGAATTACACCACAAACATCTGTTAGTTTTAGTTGATGTGGTTTTTTTTTCTTCTATTGTTTTGGGATTTTTTTTTCTTACAAAATTAATGTTTATAAAGTGTGTTCCTCTGGGCCCCTTTTTAGAAACAAATAATAATAAACAATTGTCTTTAATTGTATCTAAAATAACTAGTACATAGAGGTTATCTGTGTGTCTATAAAAAGTGCTTTTCTATGAGTTTTGTAACAAAATATTAGTGAACAACCAGCACCATGATCATATCCAGAACATGGCATCCTTGCTGTGAAGCAAAAGGGTTGCAGAATTTTGCTGTGGGGAAGCTCTTCTTGACCAAGGACAGAAAAGTTCTTCAGACTTAACTTGTGAAAAACAACAACAACAACAAAAAAAGAAAAAAAAATGTTTAAGACTATGGCTGAGGTTTAACTAACAGGACAAGGATCCCTATCATAAAGCCAAAGCTACAATGGAACAATTTAGATCAGCCATTCTCAAACAGTGCTACATAGTACAATTTTGGAAATTGTAGAATTATATGTGATATAAAATAAAGTTTTTTTCCCCAGTGTGGTGCCATTGATTTTATTTTAATTTATCTCTTTTTTTTGTGGTGCAACCTCTTTGTACTTCTGTAATAAGTCAAAAAACACATAGGGCCGGATTTATCAAGATCCAATTTTGCGTGCAGTAATTTGTTCTTGCAAACTAGAATTTTGCGCGAGGGGCTGGACCATGGTTTGCGGGTGATTTAAGAAGAGTGATTGCGTAACTGGTGGCAGGTGCAAAACTGTTGGAGACGCCCTATTTAAATGATGGTTTTGCGCGTTTTGTGGTTTGCGGCAAAGTAGTTTGTACAAACTAGTGCATTAAGAAATTTAAATCTTACAGTGACCCCCAACAAAAAAAAAAAAAAAATATATATATATATATATATATATATATATATATATATATATATATATATATATATATTCCCTAAGGTGGTATGTGGCTGAATTTCTACTTCACTGCAGTAAAAAAAAAAAAACAGGTGTTTTGTACTGGCCTGTAGAAAAATGCACGTACCAAATGGCTCACAAGAAGTGACTGTGGATGAGATTACTACGCGTACAGTACGCATCCCCGCAGCATTGGCACGTTGCTCCACAGGCGCAGGGGGAGAACCCCGACCCCGTCGGACAGCACTTCTGAAAAAACTAGATTGGGAGATCCCAGCTCTCGCTGCGACCGTACGCTGGAATGACCCAGATGCAAAAAAGTGCAATGTTGCAAGGAGTTTTGTGATATCTGGTATTGCGTGGGTCCTCCTTGTGGCTGGCTCCAAATCCATTCGGAGTTCCCCCAAAAGCTTCAAAATGGCAATGCTGGATAAACGATATGTTTTGATGATCGTTTCCTCCTTCATTGCAAAAATATTCACACGGAGTGAAAAGAAGCATTCTCTGCGTCTCCTTGCTTCATTTCGATGTCTCCTTCTTGCGACAATAACCGCTGCCATGTGTGCGCAATTACGAATACAGACCATTTGCACCTTCTTTTGAAACGTGTTAAATCTAGAGTCAGATACCGTTAGCAAAATTGCTTTCAGGTTTGATAAATCACTTTGCGAGTGCTAAATTAATATATTTACATGTTCTCCTCCCACAAGACGCACTTTTGCGTGTAAACGCCCCATATTGCATATTCATTGCAGAAAAAGTACTAAATGGATAAGAGGCGCTATTTAGCACGTTTTAAAGACCAAATCCTTTTAGCAAGCTGTTGATAGATCAGTTTGTACATTTTTTAGCGTGCGCAGTGAAATAGCTCACGTTTTTATACACGCAAACCTTTGATAGATCCGGCCCATAGTCATTATGACTACTTTAACATATTTGTTGCCATATTTATCAACCTTTTATCCCTCTCCAGTGACTATTTTTTCTTCTTAAAATAGCTTTCTTAAAAAGCTATTTTGTTGAAATAAACTATGATAAGAACACAAGACAAGCTTCTGTAAACTGTGAGCATACAAACACTGTTGGACTTCAGGATGAAGATGCAAAGTAATCTGCCCTTTCTACAAAAGCTTTGAACTTTCTGTTGTCTTGTACACAAACATATTTGTACAGAAAAGGGCTTCTCATCTATCATGCTGATTAAATGTAAACAAAGAAGTAATAGAGATACAGAAGATGACTTCAGACTGAAGCTCCCCTCCACTGAACCAGACGGTATAAAACTCACAGCCATCTCATTAGCTTCTTATTAGTGAAAATATTCCTGTCTACAACATTTCTAATATGATTTTTGTACTATGCTACCACTGCTCTTACAGCTGTTAATGTCTCAGCTGAGCTGTTTTTCTCAGTGCAGAACACTTCATATTACTAAAGGTACTAATATTCTGTTCACTGAAGGGATTTTCCACAGATCAATTCTGATTATTTGTACAGTGCATTTCTAAGTGGCCTTGTGTGTTTCTTTGAACAATTGTAATTTCTGGTTGCACTGTACTTCCATTTACAATGCATTTTATTCATATATCTCAAACATAGCTGTAAAAGGAAAAAAGAGAATAAACAGATTGAAATGATACATAATAGGCAGGTGTGTTAATAGCAAACAGCAAAACCGGCATATATTGCAGTATTGTATGGTCTTCTGACATTTCGGTGGTACTTGAAGATCCCACATATGTTAAGGATGTACGTTGAGAAAACATTTTGAGAACCACAATTTAGATTTATTTGTTTGAGGGGACCAAACAAGTTAAAATTCAGTTGAAAATCTGTGAGAAATAAAAATATCTTTAAATATGGTCTCATTTCGGTTTTGCAAACAAACATGGGGAGAAATATCAGTTCCTATATATTCACAGGTGCTTAAGACACATTCTAAAAATGGTGAGCTGTAATTACAGTAGAGGTGTTTTTAGAAAGTGTCAATCAACGTCTGTAGAAAATGTGCAAATATATCTGCACAACAAAAAATGCCTTCGAAAAAATAAGAAAAAAATATAGTGTTTTAAGTGAATAATTGCTTATTTTGAGCAAAATAATCTGCCAGTGCAGCAAGCAAATGAGACTTGGTAAGATTTCTTAAAACAAGAACATAATATCCAAGTAGTAAGCATCCAAATAAACTTAAATCAAGTAGAAAAATCTATTTCTTCTTTTACTTGTTAAGATTTTTTCTCTTATTTTAAGCCATTTATTCTCTTTAATTAGTCATTATTGCTTAGAATTAAATGTCCTCTAACCAATTATTGCTCAAAACAGCATACAACAGGCTGAAAAACAAGGCAAATGTACTTGATACCAGTTCATTTAAAGGTTTAAAACTAGTCTGTTTTTCTTAGCTAGAATTAATTTCATTATTTAGGTGTAGTGAATGACAAACTTCAAAATGTTTTTTTAATTAATATTTTAGCAGAAATGTCACAGAATTAAGTGAAATACAATCTCAATAACCCTTTCAATTTGAAAGGGTTATTAGCTGGAATATCTTAATGAGATGGGGTCAGTTCTTAAAACAGGTTAAAATGGATTGTCTTATTGTCTTAAAATGTTAACATGACTCAGTCCGCAATGTGTGCTAATTCAAGAAAAAAGCTGCTCAGAATTAGTTGTATTATCTAGTTAGGATTAAAAAAAATAATTTTCTTAAAACAAATCAAATAATCTTAACAATATTTAGTCTTACTAAGAAAACACATTGAAAAACAAGTGTAATAAGACCAAAACGCTTAATTCAAGTTTATTACACTTGTATAGATTTTCCTATTTTCCTTTTTTAGGATTTTTTTTTTTTTTTTTTTGACTACTAAACTTTGTTTCTTTGTAGCTGGACAGAATGATGGGCAAAAGCAAGAAGGGAAGACATGCAGTAAAAGGCCAAGGTCCAAAAATACATCCAGGACATCTGCATCAACACTGCAAAAAATGGAAATCTGTATGAGTTATTTTTGCTTAAATTGAGTGAATTTTGTCTTGAATTGAGGAGATAAGTGAGACACCTTGCCAATGGAACAAGACAATTTACATTTAAAATAAGAAAAAAACAATTGCTTTGTCTTATTTCAAGTGAATATTATCTAATTGTCTTATTTTAGGAGTAGAAATACTCATTCCATTGGCAAATCGTCTTATTTACCTACTAAAATTAAGGGTAAATGCACTTATTTTAAGAAATTTTTTACTTATTTCTAGATGGTTTTTGCAGTGAAGGACTGGAAGCTCTGCATATATGGTGCGCTTGCTATTTCACTAAGCCATCCGGTGTCCCTGTGATTTTTATTTGTAAAATAAATAAATAGAGGAATAATTAATTAAATAAGACAGAAAATTATGTATTTTTTGCGCCCACTTCATAATTATGCAATTGCTTATATCCAACTTTTCGATAAAATTCCTGTATAATATGAAAAATATGGCAGATGTGTTTATTTGTGTTAAGAGCTTTATTTTATTTTTAAAATACTTTTTCTTAAAACAGGAAGGAATAATTACTCATTTTTCAGACATGTTACCTTTCCTTGCTGTGCTTTAACCTTTTCTGCCATCTCTATGAGGTACAGAGTTTTGACGCCATAAATTTGCTCATATTTTCTGTCTCAACATCATGTAAAACTTTTTTAATTTTTGTTATGCCAGTAACTTTATCATCAACTCACTTGCATCATATTTCTAGAGATGTCAGATTGTGCAAGTGTTCTGCCACAGAATTTGCTGACACACCCTGTAAAGGTCTCTGTAATCATAGATGAGCCTAAGCCGTATTAATGCAGAGTCACTCTGAAGAAGGTCTTAAAATGGTGTATTGACATTTGCTGCAGAGAATCACAATGTTATGGCAGACCAATCTTGTGGTTTAATCTGTCAGAATGGGTGACTTTTATATTATAAGGGAGAAAATATACTTTGATTTTTCCAATTGATCCTTTTTATGAGCAGTGCTTTCCTGTTCCAAAGCCTGTCCTTTCTCATCGCTGTTTGTGTTGTTCTTGAACTCCTTACCCTACAAATTTAGCAGTGTGCATTTCATGTATCTAAGCAGTCAGGTTGTGCAGGGAAATATTAGTGTGCCAAAGGCTGCTCACTGCCTTGGCAACAGATCAGACAGTGAAAAAATTTTAAGTATTTGCATGGTCCCTCTGAGCTTCCTTCAGCCTGCTTCATTTAGCTGTTCATAGGATGTGACTGCTAGAGGCTCAGCAGGCAAACTAAAGGCATGTCTTAAGTTGACAGGCTTAGATCTGTCCTCACCCTTCCATTTTCTGCTCCAAGTGATCAGACAAACAACTGCAGCCCTGCAACTTAAGTTATTCGAGCGATGTAAGGAGAGCATAGTGGTCAGAGTGAGTGGGAAGAATGAGAGCATCGGATAGCTCTGTAGCCTGATCATGCAATGCTCTGGTGCACCCTTCAAGCTTGATTGATTAAAACTTTGAGAACGAAAGCCCCTATAATAGTTTTCAATCAAACCAAAGCACCTCATTGACTAACACCTCGTCTCGATCAGTCTTCTTAGTACGCTCCTCCCTTATCTATGTTTGTCTCCTTCAGTTTATCACCACAGTCCTCCTCATTGCAGTGGGGTCTTGATTTTCTTTGAGCAAATGGGCTGACAGTTTCAACGCCAGGGAGTTTACTTCAGATGTGAACACTGAAGCATGAACAGGACTTCAGGCAATACCAGGTATTGATTTTACCATGATTCTGATTAGAGGGCTCCTTGTTGAAATCAATATTGCATACCAGTAGGTTGCATAATACAACTGCTGGCCTATAATAAAACCTTAAGTTACCTTCATGATTATGCAAACCTTTCATAATAATTTTTTAAAGTAAAAAGAAAACTGTTAAAACCAGAAATTAAGAAAAATTAAGAAAAAAAGCTGCGTTTTCGTTATTCGTTATTTCGTTTTCGTGGTTCAAAACTAATTAGCACCTAGACCAGTTAAGGTTTAATGGTGTTAATAGTGGTTTTCAGACTGTCCTATACGTTTTAGATGTTTCTTGATTGAACACATCTGATTTAGATGATTGCAGCTCAGCAAAGTGTGTTAAAACTGAAAAACATCCAAAATTTGCAGTGCAGCATGCCTTGAGGACCAAAGGCCTGTACCACGAAGCAGGATGACTGAGTAAGCGAGACAACTTGAGATTTAACCCTGACTTTCCGGTATCACAAAGCAGAATTAATTTCCTAGTGAGGCTAGTCACCATGGTAACATACTTTAAATGGCAAACTGCTAGCTTTCAGGGTTGATCTGAATCTTTGAAAACGATCTACCCAGCAGCCAATCTGCTGTTCAGGAAACAATGACGTGCCCTTTCCATGGCGACCCCATGTAATTGCAGAGGGAAAAATAACTTAAACAACATAACATCACAATAAAACAAATTTAAAACCCGAAAACAGTTCAAACAAAATATGTTCTTGACAAATTTATTAATTTTCAATTTATTTATTTTTTGTTTTTCCTCTTTTTTGACATACTTTTACTATTGTTTTTCCCCCGTATAATGTCCTAATGCTTTGTATAATTGATATATAAAGCTTAACTAATAAAAAAATAAAGAAAAAATCAGAGTGCAAAGAGTGAGAAGTTCCTTTGGATCAAAGTGACAATTACTACCGTAACATGAATGATACAGATTTTCACGAACCAGATACTGGAACAGTTTGCTGGGCATGCGACTCACAGAGGTGTGGCCCTCTCAGGCTGTATGTATGGCCATGCAATATTTATGCAATAATACACAGGCCAGATTTTCATGAGGTCCTTGCCAATAAATCTACCTACATATTTAAACATTGGTGCTGCTTAAATTAATCTATAGCTCTACATAACCTTAAATCGGTTGAGCAGCTGCGCTTTAAATTTAAATAGGTAGAATCCAAGATGATTTCAGAGACAAACTCTAACCCATAAATAATTATAAAAAAGTTTCTTTGAAGAGCTTATTTATGCATTTGTTTTTCTTTATTTTTAGTATGTTGTTGTGAATAATATATGTTTTTTTGTTGATAATTTTTGGTTATAGACTAACATTGAAATCTCAACGTAGGACATTCCACATGATGGTATCACTGCTGCAAACCTCTGCTTTAGATGAGAACTGCCTGTTTAATATATGGGTAGTTACATCCACATTGGAACGGCAAAACACCTGGTAGGGGATAGCATAGGTGTGCCAAATGATTGCCCAACTGTGGCCATGGCCCCCCTTGTAGCTTCGCCCCTGGCCCAAATGCATAAACAGGTTTGCCTGATTTAATGAAACAGTGATAAAGGGTTCTTTCAAATGATGTGTGAGGAAAAAAATCTTTTAAATGTACAAGATTTTACATTTAAAGATTTTAGGGTTTTCATGTTTTGATATTTTTAAGAATCAAAAAGTCGTAAGTTAAAAGTAAAAAATAAGGTAGGTAGGCGTGTGTACATTGTGCCTGCTGGTCGAACATTTAAATAAAGATAAGTTATTGAATTACACATTGTTGCTCCATCCCAGCCCTGCGATGGACTGGCGACTTGTCCAGGGTGTACCCCGCTTCAAGCCCGTAGACAGCTGGAGATCGACACCAGCACCCCTCGCGACCCTGCTTGGGATTAAGCGTGTAAGAAAATGGATGGATGGATGCTCCATCTCAGCCTGTGGCTGCCCACTGCTGTCTAATTCTACTATTCCAAACAGATAATATAAATTACCAAAAGAAGGAGTAAGTTTTGGATTTGTGTCGATCTGTGGAGTTTTGCAAAAGTTTTGTTTGAACATTCGACGTCATTAAGTTAAAGTTAAAAATCAATTTGTATAAAACTACCTTTGACCGTTGAAGTTAAACTGATAACTGAGGTTTTATTAGTTTAAGGTTGTTGTCCAACAGTTTTTTTATTATCTGCTTTTACCGTATTTTTATCTTCATTTGCTTTTATTCTTCTTTTATCGTTATTGTTTAATTCATGTAAAGCACTTTGAAATTATCATGTTCTGAATTGCGCTATACAAATAAAACTTGATTTGCTTCATTAGATATAGCTGCAACACTGGTATGTTAGATAAAGATAAATCATGAGATTTGTCTGGATTTTGGGGAATATTCTTTTGATGGATTCAGTGTGATTTACTGAAATACTGAACAGAATTCTAGAAATATGTTTGGAATGAGTTGACATTTAACACACAGAATGCACCAGAAAATCAGGTAGGATTTACTTAGAATACATTAAGGCTCTCACCTCTAATTGAGCATCAGTTCCAAAATTGAAATTCTATGTGGAGCAGCCATACTCTTGGCCCTGGAAATGGAGTATCAACACCAGCTGCTGACAGGAACAACACTGGTTCGAAAGAGGAGAAGAGCCCCCATGTGGTGTGTTTTTATTGTGGCTGGCACTGGCTAAAAAATGTAGAACATGATCACTACAAAATGCTGATGTAGCAGCTAGGGAAGAGTAGGGAAGATGAAAATACCATCCTAAGTGTTTGGTGACCAGGATTATCCCAGTCTTCCTAAGGAGGGTTGCCCAAGGGACAGGAAAACCCAAAGTTACAAATCCTGATTCATACAGGAATGCACTGGAATGCCTATACCTACAACAGAAGAACAGAAATGTCAGCTGATATGAGCTGTTGATGTACTGGGTTATTTTAGGTCAGATAAATAAATAAAAAATGTACATTATGGTACTCCAATGAACAGAATCTTGTCTTTCTCCCAAAGTCCAAAATATCCCAATGCCTGTCGACAGGTCGGACTATAGTTGTCTCGGGTCCAGGGTAGATGGACTCCAGAACCAGATCTAACTATGAACTTGCAACTAAATGATTTTTTTTTTTTTTTTTCCACAAAACACACTTTAGAAAGAAATACATATGCTTGATATTCAAGTTAAATAGAGTTATTTTTTTATTTGTTATTTTCTTTTCATTTGAATAATTCCCACAAAACGGCTTGGCTCTAGATACAGCTCCTATGAGTTTATTAAGCTACCCTGGTAAAGTAAAACGAAATCTGTCACTGGTGGAGGCCAATATCCAGTTATTCTGTCCCAGGCCCAGCCAAGACTGTTAGCTGGCCTAAATATGACTGTTAGGTGGCAGGTTAATTGGTCTCTCCTAATTGACATTACAACACCTGTCAATCAATCCTGGTGGGCCCATCAGTAGCTGTCAAATAAGTGATTGAGATATCTATCAAAATGAAACAGACCTCAGCCTTAGGAGCGCACTCTGACAAGGTTACCGGGAGTTTGCATTGGAGAAGGCAAGACCGAGTTTTGATCAAATAAAAATGTGTGATTGGGAAGCATGTAATTCAGCTACACTTAACCAAAGTTATTATAAGAATGTAAAAAAAGTTAAATAATCCCTAACCTAAAAAAAGGCCCTTGGAAAATGTAAAATAAGAGAACAAGGCTGCCAATCTCATGAGCAGCTTAGAACCACAGTAACCATCAGTCAGTAGTTCTTCCGTATGGATAAATTCTTTCATTTTTGTCATTAAAGTGGTTGCTTGTGTTTAGCCTTGAAAAAGATGCATTTCTTAATTAATTACACTCACATGTGATAATAAGCTATCCAAGGCAATGTGCTGCCATGGGCAAGAAATACTTAAACACACTGATTAGAATTGTGATTAAAAACCTGTTTCATTTTTTATCCTCTTGTTTCTATGCTGTATTCACTTTTATAAAACTAACAGGCATTGGACACAGCTTCTCTCTGCCAGTCTGACTGTGTCCCTGTGTCTGTGGAAAGTATGGACTTGAACACAGATTTTTCTTTTGATGTCTTCAAATAACTTTACCAACTTGATACAGGAAACAATTTAGCAAGTTGCGTTTGATTGAAGATTTACTGCTCATGCAAAATGCTTCATTAAATATCTAAGGTAGGGTTCACTATATAACAAATCAAAATATCTTGTATTTGGTGGAACTTTGATTACACTGGCTCACATTTTTTGCACGCAGAACCATCTTGCAGTTGGCGTCATGTCAAATACTGTTAGTAGTGAGTTTGAGCATGTTTGTCTGTCCTGTTTGTCTCTGTGTTCACCAGTGATGGACAAGAGGACCTGTCCAAGGGGTACCCAACCATCGTCCAATGACATGTATTCTGTGTTTTTGGCAACATAGAGTTACAACATATCAATCTGATTCAAAACAACCAAAAACACTTACTCTGCGCCTTAAACATACTAAGAAACTCCAAATGTTATCCTTTGCCTTTTTAACAATTCTGATTAGCATTTTAAGTGAGGTACTCACAGGGAATGAAAGGTAATAGGACTCTTAGCTGGAAATAAGGTTGTTTAATTGCGCATATGGATCTTCATTAATATTAATTCATTCTATTTCTCTCTGATTATGGTGGTATAGGAGAAGTTGAGTTTTTCCATGCTGTATTGTTTTGAGGCGGTGCACAGGCTGAAATGTTATTTCACGGAGAATGGTTTCTTTAATCAACGTTCGAACAGCAAATTACATTTACAGATTTTTTTAAAACATAGTGCTTAATAGGAAGGAAAACTAAGAAAAAGTCTAACACTTCCTAATGCAGGCAAATGAGCAACAGTTCCTCCAAGTTTATTTTGATGTTAATCTTATATTCAGTGGGTGTTTTAAGCTTCACAGGGGAAGCTATCAGGTTCAAATAGCCCTGATAAAAGTTTTAGTGCATATTTAACATCAATATTATATAACCTTTCTGATTTGTATTCACAAAGTACAACCCTGTGTCTTGTTTTGACACTTCACAAAGTTCTAGCCTTGATTGACTATAAGCCTGGCAATTTTCGTTCTAGGGTGTGTGGATGAAGCACGTCTTTTTTAATGTGCACCTGCTTATTCATTGACATGTGTGTGATGTGATGCTGACTGTTTTGACACAGCAGATTAGCCTGTAAATATTGTGAAGTGCAGGGGCTTGTCACTCTAATCTTTGCCAATTGGTTCAGATGTGATTTGGCTGTTGACTTTCTGCTGCCACTCAGAGCTGCTGACACAATAGAATCTCTAACTTTGAACTTCCACCTTGATTAGCATGAGTAATTATGAATATGTGGCTGCAAGCATAAAATTAAAGCTAAAGGAGGCAGCCTGCAAAGTTGCTATCTCTGTCTTTGACATTGACTGGTCTGTAATTGGTTCTACCTCACGATCAATGAGTGCCCTGCATTTAACACTTGGGTAAATTAGCTGTTTTGTATTATCCTGGGAGGGTTAGGGCGCCCTTAAAGCAAGTTGTGTGTTTTCTTGCAAAACCTTCATTAAAAAAATGTTGAAGACTGTTTGTAATGTAGGCATCCAAATTACCGTATTTTCACGACCATAAGGCGCACTCTCAGTTATGTGTCCCATTTCTGTATTTAACACACACATAAGGCGCACCGGACTATAGGGCGCGTTTTTTATATACAGGTACATGTCCTCTCAGGTGGATTTTCTCACTTAAAAACATATTAAAACTACTTTATTCCCACTGATCACAGCAAATAAAGCTGCAAGGTGTATTTATTACAAAGTATTATTAAAACCTGGGAACCTGCCGTGAGAGACACATCGCTGATGACACAGGGCTGTGATTACTCCTCTGATACAGTTTATTGACGCATAAATTAACTTAAAAAATAGGCAGGATAATAATCTGGATGAACTGACTGCAATGATTAAATTTTCCGGTGGGCTTTCTCACTTAAAAAGATTTAGATTATTTAGATGAAAAAACACCTGCGGAGGTGAGTCCTGATGCGCCGCGCGGCCCACAGGCAGCTGTTGAATTAAGTTTTCAGGTAGAAAAATAGAGCGGGAGCAAAACTGAGTATGATTGTGCTTTATTCATGTATTTATTACAAAGTATTAATCAAACCCCTCAAAGTCCTCATCCTCTGTTTCGGAATTAAACAGCTGCGCTAAATCCGACATGCCAGTTTCCCCTTCTTCTTCGTTTATTGACGCATAAATTAACTTAAAACATAGGCAGGATAATAATCTGGATGAGCTGACTGCAATGATTAAATTTTCAGGTGGGCTTTCTCACTTAAAAAGATTTAGATTATTTAGATGAAAAAACACCTGCGGAGGTGAGTCCGTATGCGCCGTGGACCAGAGCCTGCTGTTGAATTAAGTTTTCAGGTAGAAAAATAGAGCGGGAGCAAAACTGAGTATGATTGTGCTTTATTCATGTATTTATTACAAAGTATTAATCAAACCCCTCAAAGTCCTCATCCTCTGTTTCTGAATTAAACAGCTGCGCTAAATCCGACATGCCGGTTTCCCCTTCTTCTTCGTTTATTGACGCATAAATTAACTTAAAACATAGGCAGGATAATAATCTGGATGAGCTGACTGCAATGATTAAATTTTCAGGTGGGCTTTCTCACTTAAAAAGATTTAGATTATTTAGATGAAAAAACACCTGCGGAGGTGAGTCCCGATGCGCCGCGGCCCACAGGCAGCTGTTGAATTAAGTTTTCAGGTAGAAAAATAGAGCGGGAGCAAAACTGAGTATGATTGTGCTTTATTCATGTATTTATTACAAAGTATTAATCAAACCCCTCAAAGTCCTCATCCTCTGTTTCTGAATTACACAGCTGCGCTAAATCAGACATGCCAGTTTCCCCTTCTGCGCTGTCAGAGTCACTTTCCGTGCAGCGCGGCTCCTCAGAAATAATGCCTGCTTTTGCAAAAGCTTGAAGAACAGAGCCAGCAGACACGTTATTCCTCGCTGCTTCTGCTGCACCTGCTGGGTCCGGTTCACACCGATGTCGAGCGGTTGAACAGCGAGCACAGGGTTAATTTGTTTCCTCATGTTTTTCACATCAGCTGTGAGATGGGCACGCATGGAGTTACATATTAATGGTGATGAGTGGAAAAAAAACAGCTGGTCTCCTTACATTCAGCCACTCTTTCATCATCTCCTCAATGAGGTGGTCTCAAAAGTCGCAGTTACAACACACATAGGGCGCACCGCACCATAGGGCGCACGGCACATTTTGAGGGGGAAAAAAGACGTTTAAGTGCGCCTTATAGTCGTGAAAATACGGTATGAGCTTTCCTGCATTCCACTTAAAGTGACTTTAGTAGAGGGTAACGCTGCTAGTAAAGGGTGCCCCATGATACTCCTGGGATATTAGTGTTTGCTCCATGTTCCCCTCCTCCTTGACATCATTAAAGGCTCCATTTTATTAATTTCAAGCTGCCTCCTTCACCTCTTCTCGTAAGAGTCTAGAATTTAGCATAACAACCTGGAAGCGAACAGCATATCAGATCGTTATATCCCCTTTTTTTCTAATCACATGTTTACTTTTACACAGGTGATAATCTTGTGTATTTCTGGTTTGGTAAGGAATACTGCTCAATTAGAAGTAGCATTAGAGTGAACATGATGACATGAAAACAAAGTGTGTTTGACAAATTGAATAAAAATAGCGATCTGTTTAAATTGTAGTGCTGATCGGATGTTTGAGTCAATCCTCCTTTCAAACACAAAGTCTAGCTTTTTGCTTTTTCTTGTTTGTATCCTTCTCAAAGAAACATAACAAATATCAATATACAGTGTTATACTGTATTATTTATAAAGCACTTGGAATATGAGAGAAAAAGAAGAGTCATCTAACATCATTGTTTGTAAAATCCCAGAATGAAATTGATATTATTTTAGAAACTGCTTATACAATAAGAGTCTCATGCTATTCAATGTCAACTTGGGTGAAAAGCTGTGCTCTTACATTATGTTTTGCAAATAATGATGGGAACAACCAGAATGAAGGAACAAAAGTTCTAGAGTAAAGCAAAAAAAAGTAAATCTTAAATATACATGCTCAAGAAAAGCTTTGGAGGATTAACAACAAACCAACTGTAAATTTGGACATCTCCGTATTTTTTTCCTGAGTGAGGAAGTCTTTTGGAAAGCTGTCAGGTGCAGATAAACTCCAACAACATCAGAAAAAAGCAGCTTAAGGATGGCTTCCAGCTACCTGTGTTTGTGCTTAGCCCTGGGTTTGTAGGGCTGCGGCCTCGTTTTTTAAAGTAGATAGCTTATCATGACTAACAATACGCCTTCAACTTCAAGGGTAAAAGGCACATTTAGCCTCTGCTATCATAACAAATTTCACCCATTCATTTATCTATCAGTCTAAAACAAGTTGTGGATTTCAACACTACTGACAGGTAGGTTTGTAGTTTTTTGACCCATATGCAGAATTACACAAAGAACGAGCAAATTTTTATATTTTATTTACAAAAATCAGCAAAATCAAAAATCGACTAATCAGGACTGATAATACATACCTGGCAGTGGTGATACCTTGATCATGAAAGATGTTTACCCATAGTGCGGCTCTGCCATTGCACCCTGGCTGTGCTGACCATTGCGAATTCCCCAAATGTTGGATTCTCGGCTGCATAATTTGTGGTAGTGGATACCTCGTATGCGCTCTCCCTTGGTATGGGGAGTTGCAGCCTAGTGGTTAGGGGATTGTGCTTGGAATGCAGAGGTTCTGAGTTCTAGCCCCACTCCCACAGACTGACACTCTGGCTCCCTGAGCAAAGACCCTTAACCCCACACTGCTCCCTGGACACCACAAAATGGCAGCCCACTGCTCCCCAAGGGGATAGGTTAAATACAGAGAGTTACATGTTTTACTCTGTACTCTGACAGTGTAGTGACAATAAAAACGGTGGAGAAAAAAACCGAGGCTTTGCAGACTGTTCCCAAGATTTCCACGAGAATGACAGTGAGATGCAAGAGCTTTGGTACTTGCAAGACCTATCATGCTGGAGATCAGGCAGGCAGGTGATAAAGACTGAGAACTATTGCATGCAGGTGAGACCTTTTCAATGAAGATCAGAGATGATCTGAGGTTCCCTGGAACAATAACAAAGTCCACATCAAAAGATATTCACAAAAAGAAAAACTTCAACAAGAAGGATATTCTGGATTTGGATGGAATAACATCAGGTGAAATCATCCAGCAAAGAGAGATGATCCTTTGCCTGCTTATATACACGTTAGTCATCTTGATTGAAAAATCAATTGTCCAGGTGTGCAGTAACACAGGTCGGCTCAGCCACCAGCAAAGATCCTCTCTTTGACAGAACGCTTACTGACCATAAAAAAAGAAAAACCACAGAGACCCTAACAACTCTTTTATTCCATATATTTTAAAGGATCTCTTGATGTTCCTTATGGAATTTGCTCTGCTGGGTTTCTTGTGTCTGCTCAGCCATAAACAATGTCACCCAACTGTCTTTGTGTGCATACGCTGGAAAATAAACCTTGAAAATCTTCCTTCCCCTTCTTGTTGTGGTGATGTGCCCTTGCCACAGTGCATAACAACCTTAATGTGGCTTGTTTTATTTAATGTGGCATGTTGATTCTAGCAAAACGCTGCAGTGTAAACACAAATTAAGCACATCAGAATGTGAGAAGCACTATATTCTTATTCTAAGATTAAAGAAAATTTTAGAAGCTGAAAAACAAGAAAAGGACTTATCAAACTTTGAAAGCCGTTTTTTAAATTGTGTTAGCAGCTATTTTATCAATTTTTTACACAAAGAAAATGCATTTCAAATGTATTGATCACTAACCAGAAAAAGCAGCTAATCTTTGCTATTCTTTTAGTCTTGTTTTTTGTTTTTTAATTTTTACCTTCCATTTTTCTTGCCACTCTGGTGCTTCCACAACTAAATTTGCCCACTGAGAGACAATAGAGGATATTTCCATTCTTTGCTTCTTTTCTATGTTTAATCACAAAATGATCCTTTTTTTTGCCAACCAAGGGTTAACATAAAAGCAGAGGGGAAGAAAGAAATGTCAATATTTATTAGTGTTTGCTCCTTAAAATTGATTGAACACAGAGGAGTGCATAATTGTGCACCCTTGTCTGTGTGACACCTCTTCTACCCTCTCAGATAAATCTGTCTTGTTCTTTTGCAAAAGCTGTGATTTTTTGTCACCATTATTATTGGCTGTTGTTTGTTTCGCCTTTCACTGCTTTTGACCCCTATTTTATCCTTTCGTGTTTGTTATCTGCTTTTAGATTCCATTAGCACAGTGATAGAGAGGCGATTACACACAGCCCCATTTCTTTTAATACAGCTCAGGCCTCATCTTTGATGGTTTTCATATGCCCGCCATCATACTCTATTGTCTGGGGCACTTTCCCCTGAGCTCTTGATTTCGCCAGCTGTAATGCTGTCTGTATTCAGTGCACTTTGCCATGGTGAGTATCAGTATTTGACACAACTAATAAGGCCTTTCATTTTGATGGAATTCACTCTCAGTCTGCCTGTGTTTTCTCTCAGTAAGGCAGAGCTATTTGCCTTGCTTGTGGGTGGAGCCGAGAGACAGACTGCATCAAACAAAATCGTTGTAGCTGGCAGGGCCTGCCAGTGCTCTCTGACATTTTTCATCCCCAAAGCTTACAGAGTGTGTTGCTTGTAATGTTCACTGGTTGAGGCTTTAAGTAAAAATAATAAATTTTTTAAAAGGTATCAATTCCATGCCAGCTTTTGCTCATGATACAATTAAATTAATCTGACAAGCAAACCTTTCAGAAACAACTGGAGCCTGATTTTAATTGAACAAGTCGGCTCTCATTTCCTCTAATTTGATTGCTACGCTCCTGACTTGCGTTCGATGAACACGCAAAACAAAGCCAATGGGATAATCATTTGTGGTTTAACGCTACTCTTATTTTGAGCTTGAAAATGCTCCTGATTTGCCGAGCGGGTAGGTGAGGCTGTCATTCCAAATCAGGTTGAGTCACTGAAGCGTCCTACATAGAGATGGGAAAAGCTTGAAAACGACTTAATGGTTTTGCCTCTTCATACGTCACAACAAACACAACCGCTTGAGCACAATAATGTGAGCACTGTTGGCAGCATTCATTAATGGGAAACTTCTTTAAGTAAACTGAGGTGAAAGCTTTTAGATTTTTGGGCACACATTATAGATATATAATGCTTACTCGAATGTTATCATTCTGACCTCTATTTGTCATCTGAATATGCACTAGCTTTTTTGTTCCCCACCAGGAAAGTAAAAATAATAATTATATGCTGACTCATTCGCTTATGTTTTTAACTAACACTGGCAAAGCTCTAAGGGCACAAAAGCAGAATGTCAAAGTAATAGTGCCTGAAAACCAGAATGCATTTTGATAAAAAAAAAGAAAAAAAATCTAAGTACGTGTACCATAGGTCTTTATTGGTTTAGCCCTTGATTTTGATGTCAACATATTATTGTTGCAATAGATAACTGTCCCTCTTGGCGCATCAAGATTATTGTTGCTGCTGCTCTTCAAGGCCCGATGGCTTTGCAATTTTCTCCCAGTATGGCAGCAACTATCACCACAAGTCACAAAATATTACAACAGAAATGATTCAAGACAACTTGCAAATTTAAAATCTAGCATGGCGGTGGAGAAAGGTAGATAGAGGCACAGGGAAATGTAAAAAAAAAAATGCAACATTGAAAATTCTCATTTAGTAGAGTCACCATGAAACCACCTTTTGGTACATTTTGAGAAAAAAAATGACTTTGTTTAATGTCCTTGTAGGTTTATATGTTTATAGATGGTGAAGTTGGATGCTGGGCAATGTTCAAGATACAGAATATTCTCTAAATGTCAGGCTTTATCAATATTAGACCTCATTATGTCACCTTAAAATGTCCACACTTTGATATCTTCATTTGCCAGAATGAAATTCTGTCATATGTTGCCCCCTGTCAATCCCCATTGTATGATTTTTATTTCCTTTTGTTTTAGTTCTGTGTTTATCTTGTCAATAATAATGTGTTTGTTTTCAATAACTAACAAATACAATTCTTCAAATGCACATTAATGAAGTTCAGTCATGATAAGAAATTTGAACACTTTACCGGACATATTCACAGCTGTATTCAATTCAGAATATAAATGTGACCTTTACTACATACAACAGGGACAAAAGAAGAAAATGAAATGCTTAAAACAAGTTTTAAGTTAAGGAGACACTGAGGATTAGCTTAATGCCGTATTATCTCAGTATATTAATGAGAAATCAAAACAGGGTTGATCTTTCTAAATAGTTAAGGGATTTGTATGTATGCTCTGAATGCATAGCTAAATGTTTTAACTGATGTAAGAAATGATTCACCCATTTCATTGATTTGCTATAATATCTCTCGAGCTCATACTCGAGGCAAATAAATTATATAGTTATTAACCAAAAATAAACAAAAGACAACTTTTGTTTATTTTTTTTCTATCTTGGTTTAGGCCTGTCTGTTTTACCCAGTTACTTGGATCTGTCTCCTGGTCATAGGGCTACTGCAACCCTAGTATCACAGCTGACCAAAACTTACTTAAGAGAGGTGCTTTCTGATCTTTTGAAAAAATATCTTATGTGGTACTAATCTTCTGTTTTAAAATTGTTGCAGAAAAAGCAACCCCCCATGACAGCAAAATAAATCTCTGCCAAGTAAAATTCAAGAAGTTTCTTTGGAGAGATTGATTTCTTAGGCAGTTCCTAGTCCTAAAGATTTCATTTGAAACAAAATAAATAAGAAATATGTAATTTAACTACAGAGAATGAATGACAGTTTATTTAAGCAAATAATAAAAGCAAGGGAAATGAAAAACGGGTGTGCTATAAAAA
This sequence comes from Cyprinodon tularosa, assembly GCF_016077235.1. Taxonomy (NCBI): domain Eukaryota; kingdom Metazoa; phylum Chordata; class Actinopteri; order Cyprinodontiformes; family Cyprinodontidae; genus Cyprinodon; species Cyprinodon tularosa. Next base: position 3,375,990 of record NW_024039163.1, read on the forward strand.
GAGTGTTATTTCTTGTTATTGTACACTTAACAGGTTTTTATTTGTGGAACACATGCTATACATGCATTCTAGAATATAGTTCTGCAGCTACTTACCTACATTATTTAATAATGACAGAAATAATCATAATAGATAATCATAAATAAGCAGTTCTTAGAGAATTTTGGTATTGTAATTAAATAATGGCATGAAGGCTTTGGGTTTAAGTTTTTCAAACTGGAGTCAGGAGCCAGATGTAACAGTGGACCAATCAGGTAAGTGTATGTGGTGAAGGCGTACCTTGGTCTGTAAATGTACAGGTGGGTATAGAAAAAATGGTGCAGCCAGCTCTGTGCAACAAGCAGGTTGTCAAAAGTTTTACCTAGAATCATTTTTTGTCTTTTATTATTCAGAAATGTAAGTTTTACATATTTTACTTTGATAAGGTTTAGGCTGTTCATTACAAAAGTAGGTGACAGTTTTCTTTTCTCAAACCAAAGCAAGCCAAAATATGTTATCTAATTCAATTCATTGCATAGAGCAACTGATTTTATTTCGACCACCTCATACTGTAAATAGAGTATGAATGGGTATAATTTTCTTTTTGTAGCTATTAATGCTTATCTTCTTAAAGCTGAATGCATGTTTCCCAGACATTCTTAGCTCCATACTTATTTATTTTAAATATCAAGTGTTTTTTTCTATGGAAAGGCATAATTTTGCTGATGTTAGGGTACAGGATGAGGCTTAAGTCTTCTGTAATTTACTCAAGGTTATCCACAAGTGCTTAAATATTTTACTTGAGTCCCTCCAGATAGCATCATGAAAGTCAACACCCTATCGTAAGGTTTCTTTGCCTACTAAAAAAAAACAAGGTGACAGTTTTTGGAACATATTTTTCAAATTCTAGTCTTCAAGATTAAATAGTTTTTTCATTCTATCTGGGAAAGAAAAAAATAATTACACCCTCATACAAAAGAGACCCTGTAAAGGCTGAGAACTACAGCGTGAAGGAAGGATGGGATGCATCTGCTCTGTGTGTGGTTTCAGTGAAAGCTGTTAGCTGGGTACAATTGTCAGCTTTTCAGTGTGTGCAGCCCACATGGAGAACATGCTGCACTGTAATTAATTTCATGTTGCTACACACGATGTCTCTCTGCTTACTTACAAATGGCTTACAAAGGATGGGAATGTGGGAGGCAACAGAATTTGCACGAGTAAGCTAATTTAATGTAGGTTAGATGTCAGTACCTCCCTAACGATGTGACTCTTTTTCCTCCTTTGCTGTTATTCCAACAGCTTCATTTGTTATTTTCCTTTGATCTAGTGCATTTATTCCAACCTTTAAAGGTTTCACACTGTAACAATTTCCTCTCATATCCGTTTGTAAATATGTGCCGTGCAGGACAAAGATGGCAAAATAAGGGAATTTCTAAGCAGGAGGGATGAAATGAGCATGCATGACAGAATGTTACGGGGCTTTTCTTGCAGAAAATTGGTACATGCTACCCAACAGGCAGTCCTGTTTGCTTTGCTTTAAAAAATTAAAAGGTGGGTTTTTACATTTGCATACTCAGACTGAACAGCTGCATATTTAATGTTTGCCCCTGACACCTCATGTTTAATTGGAGGATAGCACAGTGGAGCAAGACCAAAAGGACAAGACCTTTACAGGGTTATGTTAATTTCTCTATCTGAGGAGGAGTGTCTAGCAATGCACAATTCTTTCGCAGCATGTAGCATGATTAATAACGTTATTATCTACAAATCACTCCATAAAGATTTTTCCAAAACACCTGCCAAGGAGGACAATCTAGACTAAAACCTGTCCCCCTTGATGCACATTTATTTTAAGTTACAAAACCACATATCCTTTTTTTCTCACTTGTGTTGTCATGGTGGCTGCCACTGTCATCGTCATTTCTTTGTGATATCCTTTTAAACAATTGAGTGCCCTTGCCTTTTACTTGAAGCTTACAGGAAAACCGCTTTTTTGTAGTGCAATTTACATACAGGTGCTGGTCATAAAATTAGAATATCATGAAAAAGTAGATTGATTTCAGTAATTCCATTTAAAAAGTGAAACTTGTATATTATATTCATACATTACATACAAACTCATATATTTCAGATGTTTATTTTGTTTAATTTTGATGATTACAAATGACAACAAATGAAAATCTCAAATTCATCATATCAGAAAATTAGAATATTGTGAAAAGGTTCAAAATTGATGGCCCCTGGTGCCACACTCTAATCAGCTAATTAACTCAAACCACCTGCAAAAGCCTTTAAATGGTCTTTCAGTCTAGTTCTATAGGCTACACAATCATGGGGAAGACTGCTGACTTGACAGTTGTCCAAAAGACGACCATCGACACCTTGCACAAGGAGGGCAAGACACAAAAGGTCATCGCTAAAGAGGCTGGCTGTTCACAGAGCTCAGTGTCCAAGCACATTAATAGAGAGGCGAAGGGAAGGAAAAGATGTGGTCGAAAAAAGTGTACAAGCAAGAGAGATAACCGCACCCTGGAGAGGATTGTGAAACAAAACCCCTTCAAAAATGTGGGGGAGATTCACAAAGAGTGGACTGCAGCTGGAGTGAGTGCTTCAAGAACCACCACACACAGACGTATGAAAGACATGGGTTTCTGCTGTCGCATTCCTTGTGTCAAGCCACTCTTGAACCACAGACAGCGTCAGAAGCGTCTTGCCTGGGCTAAAGAGAAACAGGACTGGACTGCTGGTGAGTGGTCCAAAGTCATGTTCTCTGATGAAAGTAAATTTTGCATTTCCTTTGGAAATCAAGGTCCCAGAGTCTGGAGGAAAAGAAGAGAGGCACTTCATCCACGTTGCTTGAAGTCCAGTGTAAAGTTTCCACAGTCAGTGATGGTTTGGGGTGCCATGTCATCTGCTGGTGTTGGTCCATTGTGTTTTCTGAGGTCCAGGGTCAACGCAGCCATACCAGGAAGTTTTAGAGCACTTCATGCTTCCTGCAGCTGACCAACTTTTTGGAGATGCAGATTTCATTTTCCAACAGGACTTGGCACCTGCACACAGTGCCAAAGCTACCAGTACCTGGTTGAAGGACCATGGTATCCCTGTTCTTAATTGGCCAGCAAACTCTCCTGACCTTAACCCCATAGAAAATCTATGGGGTATTGTGAAGAAGAAGATGCAATACACCAGACCCAACAATTCAGAAGAGCTAAAAGCCACTATTAGAGCAACCTGGGCTATCATAACACCTGAGCAGTGCCACAGACTGATCGACTCCATGCCACGCCGCATTGCTGCAGTAATACAGGCCAAAGGAGGCCCAACTAAATACTGAGTGCTGTACATGCTCATACTTTTCATGTTCATACTTTTCAGTTGGCCAACATTTCTATAAATCCTTTGTTTTTATTGGTCTTCAGTAATATTCTAATTTTCTGATATGATGAATTTGAGATTTTCATTTGTTGTCATTTGTAATCATCAAAATTAAACAAAATAAACATCTGAAATATATGAGTTTGTATGTAATGTATGAATATAATATACAAGTTTCACTTTTTAAATGGAATTACTGAAATCAATCTACTTTTTCATGATATTCTAATTTTATGACCAGCACCTGTATTTTGGTCTTCCATGAGTCAGACCGCCAGATAATTTTTTTTGGAAAGCAGGTAAATTTCCTCTCATACTCTGCATCTATCACAAGCTATTCTTGTGACACATTAACTCAACTGCGATGAAAATATCCAACTGTAAGTCAAATGTTACAACAATGAGCAAACATGAATCTTAGTTATTCTCCTGAAATATTGCAAAAATGCTTAACTGTCTTTTGAATGTACTGTAGGTTGCTTTGATGAATTGATGGCATAACTTTCTTTTGATTAGCTTAGATAACAGTTACTTGACCAAACGGCATTTAATAGAGCACTGATTTGTCATATTCAAAGGGTAAGTCTGTACTTTAATTAAAAAACAACAAAAGTTGGATTGCTGTCAACATACCGTATTATGAACAAGAGCAAACAGCACTTTCAATCAGTGATAGGACTTTATGTTCCACTATACTTTATACTATATCCAATACTTTACGTTTTAATTTCAAGTTTTCACTATACTCTCTGATCCACATGCCATCTAGTTCACTTTAGATTCATTGAAAGGAAGAATGCAACACTGGGAGGATTCCATTATGTACAGAAATGCTGCTCTAATACTTTACTCACCTTAATGGTTTTCATGTCTAAGCAACAAAGACAGGATGGAGGATAAATATAATTTCAACCTGGAGAGACTCACACACAGAAAACCTGACATTAGAAAAGTTTCATTGAAATGAATGAAATATATTTGTTGGTGCTTGGGCTCCGGCAGATGACGTTGATGCTATGAATAGACATTGCTTGGCTGAGTAGCCTAGGAAAACTATTTGAGTAGTCTTTCCCCCGTGGCCCGAACACTGGTGGTGGAATAAGTCAGTGGGGGAATGGGACTGAGAAAAGTCTGAGAGTGAGAGGAGATGTGGCAAAGGTGGGTGAATGTTCGCTGGCCAGCGTGAGGGAAGCTAGGCCAGGAGCTAGATGAAGATGACCATAGAGGATTGACTTCGGAGGAGGTGCGGACCAAGCATTGATTGGCTGAAGCTTAAGTGAGGGACATCGCAGGTGGTCCAGGAGAAGCTGATAAGAGTCTAACAGATTGAATTTTCGCTAAGCTCCATAATATAAATGGAAAATTAAAACCCACAAAAACATTCTGACAACACATAAAGAATAGATTTTTCTCCTTTAATGTACCACCCATTTGTTTCTTCCATTTTATACATGTCATTCTAAATGTATAAAATGGATTCTCTAGCAGGAATCCTGCAACGCTGCAGCACACACTCATTTTCCCTCCAGGTGATGCCACAGCTTGTGGTCGCAGGCAAGCAAGGGTCATGACCACAGATTTTCAGTTGGTGCAACCCCAACAGGAGAGATGAGAACTGTGATAAAAGGGCACTCCTGAGCCCCAGCATGCTCCCTTTTCTGTTTGCAGGTGCATTGTTAGTGGGTCACAGTCACATACAGTTGATGAGGCTGAGAGAGAAAAAAAACAAATTAACACAACAAAAAAGGGGATTCCATTTTTTAAAGTTGTTTGTTCTTGGAAAAAAAAACATATAATAATTTATCTAATCTGTTAGAAGAAACTGACACTTGGGACTGTTTAATATAACAACTGATACAACTTACAGCAGGCTATACTAAAAAGGCAGAGGGAATAATACAAATTTAACAATTAATACACATGAATTTGGTAATATATTAAACAATCTGAAACCTCTTTAAAGACATGCTGAAATGCATTCAGTAATTAGTAATTAAGCATTTTGTGAGTGTTTCAAATGGAGAAAAAAAATCTAAAAATTTTCACACATATTCTGGGGGCCTATTTCATGCACTCTGAGTTTTTTTCCATAAAATTTCAGTTGCATTTAAACCGGACTGATGCGGCTATTATAACAGATTTTCTTTCAGTCTCAAAAAAACTGTTTATGTAGCTATATGTTTAAGAATTTCTTTCTTTCTGAAAAACAAAACAAAACACTGCCTTTATTTCAATTTAAGATTATCATCGAAATCCTGACACTACTATATGTTGTTAAGCTGCCCAGTACCATAATGTTTTCAGCTACAATTGTTATTGTTGATATTATGGTTTTGGGCTGAATGGCTATGAAATTCCACCCTCAGAAAATATTTTCTGTTTAACAGTAGTCTTTTGTGTTAAGTGTGCAAAGAGGCCATTGTAGTGTAGCTGCAGTGAGGTTTGAAGGTAGATGGAGCTAAGATCTAGCTAGGTCTTTGTTCCATATCTTTGAGTTAAAAAAACAAACAAACATGCTTTCTAGATACAAGTATTTTTATAAATTAGTAAATTAATAGGGAATATTGTTTGCATTATTTGTTAACTGTCTAAAACAAGTCTATCCTCAAAGAGAGACATATTTCAGTATGTTTTGCAATATCAAAGTTTTAAAGCTTTTTTTTTTTAACCCATAGTAAAATGCTTTTGTGTGAAACTTCAGTTACGGCTAATACTGCAAAATATTAATTGCCACTTATAAGAGGCAGGTTTCAATAGGTTTGATATCTGCTTTGCTTCATCTGTTCAACACTAATTTTCTGTGTTATACAATTTTAATGCATATTTTAATTATCTATTATGGAGTGGAATACTTGGAATATTGCCAACAATGTGACAAATGTTGATGTATTCAACACTGTTGTATGATGAAGTATCACAGCTGTGTAAATGAATGGTTAAATAGTCCTTTAACGAAACACTTTGAGATTTTGGTTTATAAATTATTTCCACATTATTTCCATAAGTGGAATTAAAAATCCTCCCTGAAACTGGGAGGATGTTCTTTTTCAAAATGTGCATTAATAACATTTCTGAAACACTAAAAATTTGTTCTTTCTGAAATGTTGGAATATTCACTTGGATTCAATAAAAAGCAACAGTATACAGTATAGTCAGGGAGGTTCAAAGCATTGCCAAGCACTCACCAACTGGAGCACACACAGCCAAAGACATAAAGCCAGCATTTGGCATTCATCACACATTAAAAAGAACATTACTTTTGGCTTGACCAGATGGATAATTCATAAGAACTATGGCAACAAGTAAAGCATGATTGTTTTGATTGCATACCCTAATGCTAACACTGGGGACAGAACAATGACTGCATCTACTGTAAGTTAAATGGGAGCATTTCAGTGCTGGACAGAGGCCAGTTATGCATCCCTGTTATGAGCTGATGCTTCCGGATGTCTAATCTAATTTCTGTCCCATTGTTAATGTCTATAGTACCACAAACAAACACATATAAACATATAAATGTTTTCACTCAACTCATCATGATGACAAGTATTTCTGCTGTTTGTTAAAAGGCTCAGTATGTATCATGATTTAGTGCCACAAACTACAACATACAGCCAGCCTCAGTATCACCATGCTACAGTCATACCTGTCGGTATAAAATTGTGTATGTTTTCTAAAAGCCAAGATTTATTTTGTCCTTTATTGTTTATTCTACAAATTTTACATGGGGTTAAGGTTAATGTATTGTACTATTGAAGTCTTCGACGTTAAATATTGTGTTTATCCTTTAAATGCTATAATTCGAATAGGAAGACAGCTACACACAAAATATATCACATATTTAAGTAGTGCTAGCATTCAGACACAGGTAATCAAAGACATAATTAGGATACACATATAAAGGACAGGACCCACCATTAAAACTATATTATATTTAACTCTCACACACCTAACACCTACTCTCTGTCTCTTTTTTAGAACAAATTTTGTTTTTGTACCATGTGCTTTGATTATTGCCTTCAGCTCCAGCTGGCATTGATAAACACATTTCTCCCTGTGATCCCCAGTGGGGCACGTTACGGCTGATGATAATTTAATAGTTCCCATGGCAATGTTCCACATGTTAAATACTTAGACACTAACTAAAATCTTTCTTAGAAAAAATCTTCAGCACTCACTTTGACTTTGAAAGTGAATCCTGAATTGGAAAAAATGGTTGCTTTTTCAGAGTAAGACAAATCACTGTAAGTTACAAATTGCTCTTTGGAGTACACAGCCAGCCAAAGCATATCACATCACTTGTAATATTCTGGCTGAGGAAGTTTTCCTCTGTCCTATTTAAGATACGGATAAAAAATTGGCACCATTAATATTTTATTATTTTGTCCTTGTCCAGTACTTCTCTGTGAACCTCAAGCACCCAGAGTATAATCAGTGAGGGTAGAGGGAATTACTTGCTGTTTCCCTTTGGCAGAAATGTTGGAATGTTTCTCCTCCTGTGGGGGTCACTGTTACCACATCTGAGGCAATGAGCCCCATCCAATAGTCCCTCTGCACAAATGAGTTATGGTTGTGGCTGCACGCAGCCCACCAAATTTCTGCAACACTGAGCACATATACTGACACATGGTCAGAATACCCACAGACAGCACATATATGTGTAAGAGCATTCATGCTCTTAGGAGTGTGGAATGACAGTAAGATGGTGAGGAGTCTCTGAAGACATAATTTCTGCTTTGCTTTGACTTGTTAGGCAAACAAAGGAAGACAAACAAGCAAGTGGTCCGAAAAAGCTGCCATATTTAGTACATTCTGGAACATTAGCATTAAAGGAGAACCCCTGCTGGTATAAGTGAGCTGTTCATGGTGGCCATAATGGACCTTTTTAGCTTGTCATGCTACTCAAAGTTTTAGATAAATGCAGTGTGAGTGCTTTTGATACAGGAGTTTGCAGCTTTACGTTTGTTTTATTACACTGATTTTCTAATAAAGTACAACACCATCAGACTGCATAATAAATATGCAAAGGAGAGAAATCATGATGAAAAATGTTTTGTTTTGTTTTTGTTTTGTATACATCAACTTGCTAGTGCTGAGAATGAAACCTCCTGTCAAGTCTTGTCTTGTAGATTTATGTGATTTCACAGGGACAAACAGACCGTGACTGTAAATGTCTATGTATGTCAGGAAAAAAAAAATGCTTGCTATACGATTTTGTCCTCACTTCTGTTTCATCTACTCGGATGCTTATAATGACAGCATAAGTGCAAAGATGGAAGGAAAGCAAGAGAAATTTGGTCTCACATTTTTACTCCAGAACTCAAATTGGCGTTTCTATTGCCATAACCAGGTAAATCAAGCTTTTTTGTGTGATGATTCTATTGCAGTGTGTATTGTATCAGATGAAAGTGACCTCTAGATGCAGAGCATAAGGCATGGACATGAATGTGGATCAAAGGACACTAGATGACAGTAATGGAGATGCATATTACATAAGCTTTTCTTGACCTTGTGCAGCCATGCATGATTGCATCTTTCAGAAAGAGTGCTCTTCATATCAAGGGTGCGAGGCAAAGCTCTAACCAGCATCTGAAAATGCTTCATAACAAAACAAAAAACTCTGTTTGCCATTGTATCCATATAATGCAATAAAGATTATTTCCTTTAAAGAAAATTGTACTCTTTCTGTATATGGTCTTGATCCACATATTGAACCAATCTGGGACTCAGAATCTGAAACTTAGTGCCTTTACAATCAGGGGAAATCAGCCCATGTGACAGCTTCTTAAACCCAAATGTAAGATTAAGGCCTTGCAGAGACTGGTGCAGACTTCATCCAATTGCCTCACCCTCCAGCAGAGATTGTCTGTAAAGGAAGGGTCTCATACAACAGAAACATTAACTGATGGGCCTTATTATTTTTACCAAATGTAAACTGATTTTCAATAAAGCAGTAAAAAAAAAAAAGATTTCCAAAATTTGTCATAAGTGCACAAAATCTTCCTTATTATGAACACTAAAGTGAGCATGGTTACTGAGAGTCAAAGGAGCTAAAACTCCACAGTCAGAATAATATCACAAAAATGGGGTTAATACATTGAGAATGAATATGGATTATTGGTTTGTTATTGTGTCCTTTGCTATACAAGAAACAGTTTTTTTCTAATGCATTTTAGGTTCTGATTTTTCCCTGAAGAGTACAACTCAGACTAACAGGACTATGGACAAGATCCTACATGTCCACCAACAAGGGATTTAAACCTAAAAGTTTTGTTAACAATCTTGAAAATATCATTCTAACACTTCTAACTTCAGTTGATAGAATTGTGGAAGCCATTACAGAAAAAAAGAAAAATATTTGTCTTTATGAATAATTTATAGTCTTTAAAACATAAACAGAACTCGTAAACAACACAATATAACTTAAATCAAATAAAATTTCTGAGAACACAAACGGTCCACTTAGGAAGCAACACTGATTGAAAATCAATAGCACATGCTGTTGTGCAAATGGAATAAACAACAGTTGGAAATGATTGGCAATTAGCAAGACACACTTAATGAGCAAGTGGGAACCTCAGACCACTTTTCATTACCTAGCCTTTCTGGCTGATGTTTTGGTCACTTTTGTATGTTGGTGGTACTTTCACCCCCATGGAGGCAGACTCTACAACCCACATGGGTGGCTCAGGTAGTGAAGTTCATCCCGAATGGCACATCGATGCGAGCTTTGGCAAGAGTTGCTGTCTGTCACCGTAGTGGAGGCGCTATCAGGATAGAGGCCAGCACACAAGGAGGCATGGAGGAGTTCATAGGAACATAACAACCCAGCAACAGGACCTCTACCTCATCCTTTGTGCAGTAGGAGCACTGCCACAGCCCTGCAGAACTACCTCCAGCAAGCCACACATCAGAATGTATCTTCAAAAACAGTTAGAAGCCAACTCCATAAGGATGGTATGAGGGCCCGACATCCACAGATGGTGGTTGTGGTCATAGCCCAACATCATGTAGAATGCTTGGTATTTGCCAGGGAACATCATGATTGGCAAATTCACCACTGGGACCCTTTGCTCTTCTCAGATAAAAGCTGCATAACTGGTTTGGCAGTGGGTCAACAAGGGTGGGGGGTTGCATGAGATCCTCAGATACCTTGTGAAACCATGTGCTGGTGCGGTTGGCCCTGGGTTTTTTCCTAAAGCAGGACAATACAAGACCTCATGTGGCTGGAGTGTGTCAGCAGGTCCTGCAAGGTGAAGGCGTTGAGGCTATGGTATGGCTCTTCCGTTCCCCGATTGAGCACATGTGGGACATCATGCCTCCATCCATCCACCAACATCAAGTTACACCACAGACTGTCCAAAGTTGGAGGATGCTCTAGTCCAAGTCTATGAAGTGATCCCTCAGGAGGCCTTCCGCCACCTCGTCAGGAGCATACCAAGGCAATGTAGGGAGGACCTACAGGCAAATGGATGCCACATACAATACTAAGCCTCATTTTAAGGACATTACATTAAAGCTGGATCAGCCTGTAGGGTGTTTTTCCATTTTAATTTTGTGTGTAATTCTAAATCCAGGCCTCCATTGTTTAATAAATGTGTGATTTTGTTGTCAGCACATTCAACTTTGTACAGTTTAATAAATAAAATGTATTAGCCAAAATGCTTATATTATTATATATGCAAAAATATCTTAACATTTATTTATTTATTAGTCTAAAAGGATCCACTGCGATATATGTTTTAATCTTTAACTGTCATAATGGCACAGCTCCTCTATGCCATTTCAAAAACATAATGAGATTTTGGTGGGATACTGGCTCAGACTGGATATCTAATATGCAGACAAAAATTTGAGGCATTTTAATTATAGAGCAAATGAATAGAGAGTATCTATAGAGGAGACCCCCAAACATGTAAAACATTCTCAGAGGAAGAACACAAAGTATCAAATATTAAACATCCTTCTCAACTCTTTGAAGAAAATATTAGAAACACTTGTAGAGGCTATAAACATCCTTCGAAGAAAATATGTACATTGGCATGATAAATGTAATACTGTATTTACATTAAGATCAGCTTTGCTGAAACAGTCTATGAAATGGGCCAGTGGTTTATTTGGTTTTGCAACAGCGTTGTTTTTTTATTTTTTACTACCACCGGAACAGGCAGTCGGCTTGAGGGCAGCAGTTCACTGCCTGCCCCTCCTCCCACTAACTGTGGTCCAAATAGGTGCTGTGGATACATTTCTGAACCAAACACTCTTTGTAAAAAAAAATATAGCTTTCAGTGTGTGTATGTCCCAGTGATACAAAACCATAGATAAAAAACTGTCCTTTTTATCTGTTTTCAGGGTCAGACACCTGCTGAGACCTTGCATTGGGTAAACAGGAGAAAGACACCAATTTGTATCTGCAGAGCTGTTTTCTAGACTGATTTTGTAAATTAAGTTATGAAATAATGCATGCCTGTCTGTGTGTAATCAAGAAAGCTAATATGTTGTTTTCTTTAAATTTTTTCTCTTTAGGCTTGGTTTATTGACTATATAAAGCAAAATTATATGTGTTTGACTTGGTCAGTTATAAACATGTAGTCTATCTATGTAAACTTTTCCACTTTCTATCAAAAACATTTTTCTCCTCTTCCTATGGCCAATGATTGAACAGCAGACTGTTCAGTTCACTTTTCAGCCCTATTTTGCTCCTTACTCGCTACCTCCTGAACAGGATTTAAAAAGCCAGTCCAGTTGGAAAATAAAAGTAATGGAATTTCTCAGAAAACGGGCTGGGTGGAGTGGATCCAGCCTAAGTAGAGCATGTGGAAAAGGAGTGATACTGTGAGCTGGAGGTGAGGAGTTCCAGGAGGTGGGGAGTATGTCTGTCTCAGCTGGGATTTGTATGTAACTCTATTGTTCAGGCCTTTCTCCATCAACCAGGCTGTGGAAACAGTTTTGGCTGTGGTATTTTTGTGGCATTTTTTTAGTCTGTATTTTTTGCTCCTCTTCTAGGAGCAAATCCAACTTTTTGCACTAATACATTTTAATCCTGAAACACAGAACTATCCCCTTCTTTAACGGTATGATTAGATAATATTCTATACATCTAAGAGGGACAGAGATGTTTAAATAGAAGTTAAACACAAAGGAACAAAAACAGCTAAAATCACAAGAAAATTGCACTATATGTATGACCAAACTAACTAAACAACCGTTTACTTCAGCTAGCTTGTATCGTACCCAAGTGTGAACCAGACATTCAGAGGTGTACTGTTCTCTTGATATCTCCACTGATTTGTTTAAACTTTTTTTTTTTACAAGGCACATTGTTTCTGAAACCATTTTAAAATATAGTTTAAAATGCAAAGTAATACATTATAATATGTTATACTCAGGCTCTTTTGTCAGATGATGCAGATATTAGACATAAGTATACACTCGCCGGCCACTTTATTAGGTACCCCATGCTAGTAACGGGTTGGACCCCCTTTTGCCTTCAGAACTGCCTCAATTCTTCGTGGCATAGATTCAACAAGGTGCTGGAACCATTCCTCAGGGAGTTTGGTCCATATTGATATGATGGCATCACACAGTTGCCGTAGATTTGTCGGCTGCACATCCATGATGCGAATCTCCCGTTCCACCACATCCCAAAGATGCTCTATTGGATTGAGATCTGGTAACTGTGGAGGCCATTTGAGTACAGTGAACTCATTGTCATGTTCAAGAAACCAGTCTGAGATGATTCCAGCTTTATGACATGGCGCATTATCCTGCTGAAAGTAGTCATCAGAAGTTGGGAACATTGTGGTCATAAAGGGATGGACATGGTCAGCAACAATACTCAGGTAGGCTGTGGCGTTGCAACGATGCTCAATTGGTACCAAGGGGCCCAAAGAGTGCCAAGAAAATATTCCCCACACCATGACACCACCACCACCAGCCTGAACCGTTGATACAAGGCAGGATGGATCCATGCTTTCATGTTGTAGACGCCAAATTCTGACCCTACCATCCGAATGTCGCAGCAGAAATCGAGACTCATCAGACCAGGCAACGTTTTTCCAATCTTCTATTGTCCAATTTCGATGAGCTTGTGAAAATTGTAGCCTCAGTTTCCTGTTCTTAGATGAAAGGAGTGGCACCCGGTGTGGTCTTCTGCTGCTGTAGCCCATCTGCCTCAAAGTTCGACGTACTGTGCATTCGGAGATGCTCTTCTGCCCACCTTGGTTGTAACGGGTGGTTATTTGAGTCACTGTTGCCCTTCTATCAGCTCGAACCAGTCTGGCCATTCTCCTCTGACCTCTGGCATCAACAAGGCATATCCGCCCACAGAACTGCCGCTCACTGGATGTTTTTTTCTTTTCGGACCATTCTCTGTAAACCCTAGAGATGGTTGTGCGTGAAAATCCCAGTAGATCAGCAGTTTCTGAAATACTCAGACCAGCCCTTCTGGCACCAACAATCATGCCACGTTCAAAGTCACCCAAATCACCTTTCTTCCCCATACTGATGCTCGGTTTGAACTGCAGGAGATTGTCTTGACCATGTCTACATGCCTAAATGCACTGAGTTGCTGCCATGTGATTGGCTGCTTAGAAATTAAGTGTTAACGAGCAGTTGGACAGGTGTGCCTAATAAAGTGGCCGGTGAGTGTATAACTGCAGTGTCTGTCTATCTAATGATTTGTAAAAGTGAAACTTTCTTTTTGGGGAGGAGAACTCTGTTAAAGGTATCCTGAAGGTTATTAAAAAGTGGTCAGAGAGGACAGGGTTGTGAGGAAATACTGTGAGTTATTCACATTCAAAACATATGTCAGCACAAGGTCCAAAGTATGAAGATGAGAATATGTGGGACTATTAACATTTTGAACAAAGCCAATAGTGATAGCATCAAAGGCTGCACTTAAGCTATGGCCTTCAATGTCAGCATGGATGTTAAAATCCCCCACTGTCAGTATTAAATACCCAAACAAATAGGAACTCTGAAAACTCTTATAAAAATTAAGAGTAAGGACCTGGTGGATGATACAAAGTAACAAAAAGAGGAGGTTTTCTAGCTTTGTAATTTTGATGAGGGAAACCAATGGTTAAATGTTCAAAACAGTTGTACGGTAATTATCAACTGCCTTTGGAGTATTCAGTAAGTCAGATTGAAAGATTGTTGCCACCCTTCCTCCTCACCCAGAATTTCTGGGTATGTGAAAATTTAAATAACTAAAAGGAGTTGCCTCATCTATGCTCAGATAATCCTCTTGCTGCAGCCACGTTTCTGTAAGGCAGCATAATTAAATGTTATTATTACAAATCAAGTAAATAACTAGCAGATTTTTTTTAAGAAAGAGATCCTTTATTAAATAAACCACCTTTAATTTTTTTTTAAGTTATTTCTATTTTAGTTAGATTATCACAATTTAATACTTTGGGAATCTTTTCTAATTTATTTGATTTTGTTCATGGTCCAGACACTGTCTGGATGGAGTAATGAGTGAGTAACAGTAGAGAAGCTGCCGAGAGGTGCGTCAAACTACGGCTCCTCATCCTCGTCTGCAACCTGGGTTGTCACTGTTTTGGAGGACTAATAAATGTGGCCATATAAATAGTCATATAAACGTAAATCATGCTAAAATATATAATATTTATCTATATTTAATACGGATTTCTTTTTATTTTAAAGAGCACATAGACATACAAAGACAGATGTCTATGCGGAAGCCAAGACTTGTTAAGTGTCATTCACACACACACACAAAAATTAAAGGTAATGTTTCTTAGGAAAAAAAGATTTTCATGTATGTGTAGAACCTACTAGAAAGCAAAAACATATCAGCAAAAGAAATCTAATCCAAACATTGCAATAGATGCACACAGTGAAGCAAACAACAAGAAGATACTGCAGCACTGATTTAAATGCAACACAGATCTGTTTAGAGGACACAGACTGTTCATATTACTACATTTCCCAGTACCAAGCAACTATCCCCTGTGCTATTGTGCTACAGTGAGATAACACCTATGTATAAACCTAGATTGAATGTTCACAGAATAGGGTGAGGGCAAGTAATTCACTTGGGTAGTAAAGCAGACAGCTCCCATCACAGAATTGAATTAGGCTCACAACAACTTCTGACTTATTGAGACTCCCTTACTTACAACCACGTTTAAATACAAACGGAACTACTTCAAAGCAGTGATTCTGTGAAACTCTGGTGGTGATTTTTGTTGCTGCCGTTTGCAGTTTTCAGTGCAACAAATAAGGGGTGATACATCCTAAGTGCATGACCCTGAAGGTAAAGGCCTCTCTTCTATACTGAATAATTACTGATTGAGTCATAGGAGGGATGCTGACGAAACAGAATATAATGCACTTAATTTCAACAAGATGTCTCATGGAATTATATCTAAATTGCACTTCTCTTAAGTCCATTTTCAAATGCCCTTTATAAGCATTTTAGGGATCCCAGTATATTGGAACATCATTTAAAATACTGTATAGTTTTTCAAGTTCTTCTGCTATTAGACAAACTTTTGTTTGAAATAAACCTGAATTTTCTTAACACCAGTCTTCATGAGAGTTGTCATTAGCTGCTGTACACTGAGGCCGTGTAGGTCTGTCAACATCAATTCTTTTATGCAAAATATATAAGTTATGAATGCTGGCATACAATAAATAATACATTATGAACAGTTTAGTTTGAGCCTTAAAGTTGTTTGCCCATCGGAAGACATTACTTGGCTATAACCTGAAAATCAGAACAGCTCGAAATGACACAAAACTCATATTGGCGAGTAGAACATGATGTAATAATGTAAAATCAAGGGCTCAATGTAAAAAAACGGCGTTCCCCTTTAAGCTGTTCAGGTCAATTTGAATGTTGCAGTCTCTTGCAGTTGTGAGTAGCCTTCTTTTGATACTATGACATGCTCATACTATTTAAATCTTATCCATTTTGGAATACATTTAATTTTTTTTTTTGTTATTTTTATTTACACAGGATCTTGTCATGAACCGAGGACAGATGGACCCAGTATTCAAAGAGAGACAGTCAGTAGGAAAGTTCAAAAAGTTTAATAAACAAAACAAAACTAAAGTAGAGCTGTGGCCTGCGGACACTGCAGGATGGGGGGCGGGGCACCACCCAATCACATGACTCTGCAGGAGGAACACAGGTAAGTGACCACAATCATCTGACAGAAGATGATTATGTGAGTTGGCCACTTACCTGGTTTAACAGTCCAGTCCTAGAATGTCCCCAACTGCTGCAGTCCCAGTCCCAGAGGACATGCTGGAAGCCGATCCTGGTCAGGGATCCAGAACAGACAAGACAAACACAAAAACCCTCTTTCCACTGGCTGCCAGGATCCAAAACATGAACCAAGGAATCAAAATAACAGACAGGCTAACAGAAAACAAATACTAATCTGGCACTGAATGCTCAGGCTGAACTGAATATATCCAAGAGGAAACAGGTGAGAGGAATAAATTAGAATTCAGGCAGGGAGGGAAAACGACAGGTGAAAGGAATTACTAATTAAGGAGGAGCAAACAGGCCAGATCATGACAGATCTACAACTTTGCTTGGAGGTGCTAACCTTCCTAGCATAATTATTTCCTTGTTTAGCCCTTATGAAAATGCACAGTATTGTACCTCTGGTCAAGGTGTTTCACAAAACCCTTGTAGCCAGCTGGAGTGCACTACTAGTATATCAATTTAAAAAATATTACATAACATGTCTATGTCCCCAAATATTTTCTAAGTGCATTTCATGTAAGTTTTTCTTATATACATTTTTCAATCCATAGAATAAAATCTCCAAACACAAACAGAATTTATTTGGTTATTCCAATCCTGTCAGTACTTATATAAAATCCATTCTTTTGACCTAAGTGTTCTGTACATATGACTTCTGATTTTATTTTTACATGTTCAGGTAAAAATATTGATTGTAATGCATATATGTATATATTTTTTTAAAAACATTGGACATATTATCCCATATGTTACACTGGTGTGTGTGTCTGTGTGTGCGTGTAAAATGTCTCCTTTACAAGTGGAGGCTAACTTGTCAGTTCTAATCTCTGGCTTTTCTATCTGGTGGCACACTGCAAGCTCAGGACAATCAACACTTGTTTCTGTCGAGACAAAACAAGTTGTGGGGGGTTTTTGACATGGTGCTGAGCCCTCCTCTAGTTTCACTCATCCTTTATCTCCTTTGGATTACCCATGCAGGGACACTGCCTGGAACAGTGGGGAAAATATGTAGTGTGTGTATAGGTCATTTGTTTTCCTTTTTAAGAACCACATGGAATTAAGCTATGTTGAGATAAAATATTTATCTTGCGTTGATCTTTTAAAAAAAATGTATTTATACCTTTTCAATGCACTAATTATCCCTGGGGTCACTGTTATCATTGTGAGGGTTCTGAACAGACCTCTTGGCCTTACCAATATTCTGTGGACAAAAAAGGAAATTGTAAAAACTACGACTTGCCGAATAATGGGGCCCCTCACAACCTCTTGTCAACGTAGTCCTTCATGGTGGTCTGCAAAAAGAGAGAAAAAAGCAATTTTGTGTTTGGTTCACGCTCAAAGTCCAGGCCGAGGCGATATGCATCACTGGAGGAACATTTTGTGCTTTGATACCTCATAGTGACTGTAGCAGACAGGAAATGAGATGGGGTTTTTCATTTCCCTGTTGCTATCTTCACTCACAAACTAAATAAGGACCTCTTTGCCACAGGGCTCTGATTACATCTACCTACTTTTCACATTCCTAAAGGAAGACAGCAGTTCTGTAATCAGGAATGTAATCTGCATCATGGATTTCATATTTGTTGTAAATGCTGGAACATGGATGGGGTCAGGAACTGGGGGGGTTGGGAGGTGGGGGGTAGGGGACACCTTTAAAAAAAAACTGATTTCACTTTTTGATTCAGGTGAGGCAGTGAGCAATGAGTGATTGATGCATTAGTATGCTTAAAGGGGTGCAAGCATAAAGACGGGTAGATGTCATCACTGAAGACAAGCAAGTCGTGATTATATCATCTTTTTATTTCATTGTAACTGGAGGAGGAATGAATTACAAACATCTTGTCCATGTATAATTTCCCGTACTTTCTTCCTGCTCATGCTTCCTTTTCATTTATTTCTTTATATCTTAATTCACTTTTTGTATTGGCTCAGTTGCTGTTGTCCATCTTTCATGTTTATTTTCTTTGCACACAACCAAGGGAAGATGGCTTTTTGACATGTGTTTGCCCCCAAATGAGGGCCCATGTCTTTGCTGTGTCTATTTAACATTCTCTCCTGCTCTTTGTCACATACATTTTCTCTTTTTGACCTCCACTTTGCTCTTTCTTTCTGCAAGACTTCACTCAATTGACAACTCCCACATGCCTTCCTCAATTTGTCCCTCTGATTAATATAAACCTACTCTCACGAGTTCACAGAAAACTCCAAAACAATGGCTGGTTATTTGATTGGCCTTGGCCTTAGTGGATGCAAGGGGAATTAAGGAGAAAAAGGCAAATCATTTGATCAATTCATCTGTCCACATGAAAATTAATTGGTTTGTCTCTCAGGCATGCCTATGTGGCCCGAAAGTCACCTTTTCTTTTTACCACCAAAGGGATTTGCATTCCCTCTAAACCTGCTGTGATTACAAATTGGAGCCTCTCATTCTGGTGTATTAAACACTTCTATATGTATAATTATTAGTCACATTATAGAACATTTAGGATAAGATAACAGAATAAAGATAAAAGGCTCTTATTTCTGAGAAAATAAATTTGGTTTAATGGTATCATTGTAGGCCTGCATGGTGGCGCAAATTGCGGAAGGTTCGGGTTTAGATTCCCTGCCCAGGGTCTTTCTCCATTGAATGTTGGTTTATGCATTTCTGGTACATAGTCTTGCATGAGTACTTGATCTAGTCTGTTCATTGTTTCATAGAGGAACCCTCTATGAAGCCAACATGTCAGAAAAAAAAAATAAAAGAAAAAATATAAAAGATTGCATGTAAGCAGTGTTTCTTTGGAAGCCATCCATCCATCATGCCCACAGTGGGGCCGGTATCTATCTCCAGCAGTCTATGGGCCGAGTATCCGGAAAGATTCCACACATGAAAGGGGAGAACCTGCAAACTGCATGCATAAAGACCCTGTGCTGTGAATCAAACAAACTGTGCCACCAAGCAGCAAGCAAGCAGGATTTAGAAGCAATGTTTAAAAATCAAATTTATAAAAGTATATAATCTGTTACGGAACTAATGCAAAGGCAAAATAATATATGGCCAAATAATATATGCCCCCCGCCCCCCCCAAAAAAACGGCGGTATTTTTCACTAACTAGTACGCTAACGCGTTTAAATTCAGTAACACTGTTAACATTACTACATGATGCGTTACTGCGTTATTTTATAGTCTCGGGATCAGATAGAGACTTAAAAGCTGCAGTGAAGTATTGTCTTCCTGTGTTAGAGTGAGGGAGACAGGAAGGAAACATGCTGAGGGCGTGTTTGTGTTTACCAACACTAGTCATCATGGCGGCTGCTGCAGAGCCCAAGTCGAGTTTCTTCACTTGGAGATATTCTCATTAATTTACAATTTGTGCCTTGGATCAAAGATTCTATCTACAGCCCAGAACAGCAACCGTAATCTGTTGAAACACCTACAAAAGCAACATGCTGCGACGAAGCTAGAAGCTACCGGTGTCGTGCCAAGGTAGTTATCCCTGGGAAAATTTGTATCCCCTCGTCTGGAGTGTGCACGGAGTAGGACCAACAACCCGACTTAACTCCGCCTCAATTCCAACGTGCAGAACTTGAAATTTGAAAGGTTTTACGTGTATGAAAGTTGAGCTTTACTGTTATATTCTTTACTTCACATGTTATAGCAGAATATCGCCAGTGATATTGATCTAAAACTAATAATAAAACACAAACGTTTGCTTGAAAGCTGGTCGCTGACAGCAATGTCTACTCCTTCCTCTGAAAGCAAACAGATCCTTGTTCTTTTCCACATGTTCATCAAAAAAATCTCTCATTGTTTCACAGTATCCAAATGTTCTCATCCCATTGAAAACTGTTGTAAACCATGTACTTGTAATAAAAATGAAATAGAAAATGGAGGGCATGTGTAATCATTAAAGACTATATGCAGAAGGAAATAATTTTTTCCTGGTTGAAATTTAGTACTTAAATCTATATTTGTGTTTTATATTAACTTACAATTTATCACTGTTGTACTATCCTTAATAAACAGTTTGTCTTCTAACATCAACCGTTTTATTTCATCCCATGTTGCCAGAATTGGCAACATGGGATGAAATAAAACCTGGTGTAATCTGTTCCCCCTGTCTAAATCAGACAAAAAAGGTCCCAGCTTTTTCATTTTTGGCTTATAAGCATCTTTTATGATGACAATTTATTTCTGAAACTTTGGAGGTGATGGACCTTTATTTCTTAAAGTTATAAGGGGGGAACAAATTATAGCAGGCCACCTGCTATAATCTGTTCCCCCCTGGCTAAATCAGACAAAAAAGGTCCCAACTTTTTCATTTTTGGCTTATAAGCATCTTTTATGATGACAATTAATTCGTAAAACTTTGAAGTTGATTGACCTTTGTTTCTTAAAGTTACAAGGGGGGAACAAATTATAGCAGGCCACCTGCTGTAAAGGGCAATTTTGCAGACAACTACCTACTATGTAGCATTGTCAGTTTGTTCTGCCCTGAAATAAATTGGCACTTTGAAACATATCTTTGTTGCTTGTATATAGAATTGCTTAGCAGAGTTTCATGATGCAAATGCATGTCAAGTTCTTCAACAGATGGTATTATTCTCCAGTGCAATAACATTTCTGAAATGAAGGCTATAAGGGCATAATGTGAACCTTAAAAAAAAAGGAACTAAATAGTTACTTTTCACAGTAACGCATTACCTTATTGTGTAAGTAACTGAGTAAGTAACTAAGTTACTTTTGAAATGAAGTAACTAGTAACAGAAACTAGTTACTGCTTTTCAGTAACTAGCACAACACTGGTCCTCATGTTATGAAAAGGTTAATAAATATACTAAAAGGAAATGTCAAGCGTGGCCTTGAATATACTTGTGTTTGAAAAAAATAAAAGACGTTTCAATATCACATGGAAAAATATGCAAAATCTGAATTTTCTTTGTAATAGCATCTTAAAGAGTTTGCCTTTGTGTTATGGCAATAATATATTCTCAATTATCCACCTTATTTTTTAATTGCTTGGCTTCTGTACCAAAGAAAGTGATGGAAGTTGAGTTGGCATCAGCATGCATTCCAATGAAAGAGAAGAATGCACTGTGAAATGCTGATTGAAAAGAAGAGAAAAATCAATCAAGCCAACTTCTGTGATTGACAGCTTGCCAACATGTTGTCTGTGAAGGTGTCAAGAACCACACAATTGCTCTCCCCTATTCTTCCCCTCTCATTCTGTCAACCCCCCCACCAATACACAACCCTATCCCTGTCTGTCTTATCCAACACTTTCCTCTTCACCCATCATCACACCGCTGTCCTTTCCCTAAATGTCTCAGCACACTTCCCTGGAATCGCTTTCACATTTCACTGCATTGTCCCTCCTCCAAAGTTTCAAATGCAACATCCTATTTGCTGTTTTGGTTGCTCCCTCATTTCCTCAGGCAACGAAATATCTGAGCTACTTGTGTAACTTATTTAAATCTGCAAATACTTATTATTTATCTTTCTTTTATTATTAGTGACTGGGTTAGAGGCTGTTTTGTATAATCTTTTTTTTTTCATTATATTCTCACACATGCTTTTCTGCAAGATTGGAGGAAAGCAGTGATTAAAAGAAGTGGACCCCTTGAAGTCAAACCCCTTCATACAAAAAAAAGAAACAAACCATGAATGTGGGATAAAGGGTGTGAAGGAAGCTGTTTTCTGTTAATAGGAGCATAAAAAGAACAGCAAATACATTTTGACTAGTGGTTTTTAGCTTTTCGTAGTCTGGCTGAAACTTTTTTATTGATATAATTCTCCCTGGTTTATTAAAGATTTATGCAGGTATTTTTTTTTACTTGTGTGAACATAGAAAATGTGTTATGTGTAAAGATGGACTCAATCTGTCCTTTATTGTAGGAATTACAAAAAACAGGTAAAAAAAATTAAAAAAACTACAGTATATCAACTACACGCCCAAATCCATAATGGGTTCAATAGGAGGTGCCCTGGATGTAGCACAGGAGCAAAGAGGGGGAACTTCAAACTACCTCTTTCCCAAGTCCCAACAGGCAATGGAAGATCATTCGCTAACATATACGATTAAAAGCATTGGAATTGTAGTATTCTTAGTTTAATAATAGTGTTGGCCTAGTGGTTAGAGCACTGTGCTTGCGCTCTGAGAAAGTTGCAAGTAGCCGATCCGATCCCCATGGCCTCCACTCTGGGTTCCTGAGCAAGACCCTTAACCCCACACTGCCCCCCAGGTGCCACACAATGGCAGCCCACTGCTCCACAAGGGGATGGGTTAAATGCAGAGAGTGAATTTCCCACGTGTGGAAAACTGACATTAAAGGGATTTACACACATTAAATGGAAACATGGCTTGGGAATCATATTTCTGACTACAGATCCTCTCTGCCAGGCTTACTGATCATACTTGTAAGCTGAGATTTTAGGAGCCGCTGCAAAAGTAAAAAAAATGTAAATTACTAGTGCTTGTGAATACAGAGGATGTAACCTAAGGACATGTAAGTGACATTTTGTCTCTGCAGTCAAATATAATTTTTTTTCCATCCATATTATCAAGCAGGTAGCTCAGCAGTGTCACATGGATAAACACTCACAAACCAGCACACACTGCCACTGGCACTTTGCATGACATGTTTTTAGATCAGTTGTTGCTAAGCTAAAGAAATTAAACTTCAATATATTGTGGTATATCTAGTTATTTTAAGCAAGCCCCACAGTTTGCTACACTTAAAATGTTTCAAACTGTAATCAGCTGAGGCATATTTCACAAAAGCTTAATTAAGAGATCCAGGATAAGAGATGAAAATAGGCTAGACCTAGAGTTATTAGTTCATTCTGGGTTTATACTTTGCACATAGACCAAACCAGGTTAAGCAGGTGTGACAGGTGCATCATGCAAGGTGGACGTGATTGGGCTAAATGCAGGTCCACAGCTTCCTTAAATAGAGCATGAGGTCCATCACAGATTAATTGATTCAGAAAACAATAGCGTATCAACTAAATGTCTAAATTGCCTAAAGTAAACATTTTCCTAACTGATCAGTCATAATTTAAAGAGTTACTGGTAATTTTTCACATCTAAAAATTAACAGTGGAATTTAATATTGTAATGTGTGAATCCTAATTGATTTGTATTACTCTTTTGCCTTAGCTTTAAGTTTCTGTGGCATAGTGTTTTAAGTGACTGACTTGAAAGTGGAAACATCAACAGCATGTCAAAATTGAAAGAGAGAACATTTTACAGACTAATAAAATATTAACAGGTAAACTTTTACAAATTTCCTGCACTAATGACTTGGTGCCTACACATAGATAATAATCCCCACCATCTCAATTATAACAAAACAAACAAACAAACAAACAAAAAAACAGCATAAATATCTCTGAACCTTCTGTTAAAGCCATGGATCTATGAAACATGTACACATTATTATTATTATGAAGTAAGGCTCTGACTTCAGTATTACAGAAGCTAATAACAATTAGCTTTGCATCATCATCCGGAACACTAACAATCTACAATTTAAGCTCCACATCAGCATCATGTTCTTTTCTGATTATTTTCTAAATGGATTTTATCTCGACCTGATCTTGGCAAAGATGTAGAGCTAGAAGTTGAAGCACTAGGAGGGACATCAGCAGGTTCTTTATAACAATTGTTCCGTGTCTGGCTCAAACCCTGGCTAATTTTCTCTCTTCCCCTGGGGCAGATGCCGAACCCTCAGTAGTGTTTTACTGAACAACTCAGATCTGGATCTTTAGGGCGTTTAAGCAAAGAGCTGTGACAAAATGCAACGGCATAGCTTCATCATAATCCATGAAAACTTCAGCTGCTGTCCATAACAAAACCACTGTTCCAACTCTCAACTGTTCTCCTGCATACGTCACTTCTGCTTCACCACTTTAATATTGCTGGAGATACAGGCAGCATTACAGAACATCTGAAGCAATAAGCTGTGTTCAGGTAATTAGTGTACATAATACATGTATGTATTTATCATGTCTAACCATTGCTCACTCTTATCTGAACGTTGAGATTTTCGGTTAACTCAGTTAACGTTGAGATTTTCGATTAACTCAGTCACTGAGTTAACCTTCTAGGGGCATTTTATCTCAGTTTGGGTGCAATCCAGCACACAAATAGCATTAAGCCCTGAACATATCGAATCAGATTTTGCGTCCAATCCCATAGAAAACCGTGTCAGGCAAGGTGTGGCATTCAGTGCTCATAAACAGTCAAAGGGGATAAACAGACCAAAAACAATTTTCTGCAAGGGGGCTTGAGTAGTTCTGACTGAGATAGACCCCAGGTCTATTTTAGTCGGAATATGCAGCAATTCAGCGGGACTTTCATGGGTTCGACATGAAGAGAGACAAGTTTACAAAGTAAAACACATCTGCTGTGAAAGAAAATTTAAAATAAAATCTGTTTATCACATGGGGAAATAGTCAGTTTTGGAGTCGCACATGGCATTTATAGCAAGCAAGACAGACTCGTGCAAAGCAATCAATGAAACATTACAAAAAAAATAAATACATCACCCATGATAGGAGTTCAAGAGGACAGAAAACGAAAAGCAGTGAACCCCTTTGAGCCACGAAAAAAACAAAAGTGCTCTCCTCACTCTCCTCGAAAAAGAAAACTTCAGGAGGACAAAAAACCGATAAAGTAAAATAGTTATCCTCCTTGAAACTCAAAAAAACAAAATAACGAGGCACAGACAGTGCAGGTAAGCAAAGCTCTTAATGAAAAAACAAAAATGGGAAAACCAAGACTTCGACAAACTTCTCAGATCTCTCTCTCTGAGAATCATCTCTCACTGCCTCAGATAGCATAAAAAAACATCCTACAACCTTTATTACTGCATTTTCCTTTTCTTTAAACGTATTTCCTAATAATACTTTAATATAGACCTATAGAAATTATCTATCTGTTCTGATTTGAGATGCTGCACAGACCTGTTTAATCAGGCTTTGCTTTATAGCTGCGCTGGTGGTTTTTATTTATAATAAGTTTTCATAATTTGTCCAAGTCAACTGTCGGAAATTGTTTTAATTGGTGTGGCGCTGTTACCAGAGGACCTTTCGGCCTCTTCATTATAGGGACAGAGACAGAAGTGGAAAAAATCTGCCCAATTCACTTCACCATGCCTTGTAGGAACCTCTCTATATGCAGTCAGTGTGACATGAAAAAAAGTAGCATTGGAGATTAAAAAGTCATATTAAACCAGTATGTTAAAAAACAAAAAAACAGATCTACCTGTTCTAAAGTTTCTTTTCGTGACATGCAGCCTAATTAATGTTCTCGTACATTCTTTCTTTGGCCAAAGGAGGGAATGAAGATGTGCACTTATCCCTTCAATGTCAAACACTTCTAGAGATGTGGCAAACTGTTGCCTTGCTAAAATGTTTAGCCTCTCTCAGTGCATACAAGAAGATTCCCAAGTGAAAAACTCTGAACCCAACACAGAGAATTGTGTGAGCCCTGGCTCTGTTCTGTGCGGTGCTCAATTGAGACCCAGCAATTTGCAAAGGTAGAGAATGTCATTCCAGGACAAGGACTTACACTCAATTGTTTGGAGAAAAATCAAATATGGACATGCCTTTGTAAAGGAATACGTGTGCTTGGATATGCTTTGCTTTTACAGCCTGACTTTATGGACAGAACCTTTGCTTCTTTATAATCCATTTCTCTAATCCCCTCAACACAGCAACAAAAGCCTTTATGTTAAATTTTAAACAGTTGTCTGCAAAACCTCAGACAGTAACAATGTCCACAAAGAAATTCTAAAGTTAATAATGGTATGGACTACTACAATAATGTCAAAATAGTCAAAGTAAACAATCACTGACAAATTCTATTGGTTTCTGATTGGTTAGCTGCAAAGAATTAGAGTGTCCATAATCCCTTGAATTACAGAAGTGTGCCTGTATTGCCCCAAAAAAGGATGCCATTTCAATTCAATTCAGCTCAATTCGGTTTATTTATATAGCGCCAATTCACAACACATGTCATCTCAAGGCACTTTACAGTGACAATTCAACTAGATCATACAGTTTTCTATCTTCGTGATGGTGTCACAGCCAAACAGGAACAGACCAGATGAAACTACTATGATGAGAAAAAGCAGAGAAAGCATAACATTAGAGATTAAACTAATGAATACTATAGAATGGGGGAATAGAAATAAGATAAAGCAGAATGATGAAAATGGTTTCATATCTCCCGAAGTGCTCGTTTAGAAACATAAGGAATGATCAGATCTCTGATATAAGATGGAGCATGGCCATTTAAGGCTTTACATGTGAGAAGGAGGATTAGTCTCTTGTTTTCAAAAAATGTCTGAATTACACGTCTGTCACTCACACACTAAATCTAACAAAAAATAACAAAATTAAAAGGAAGAACATTAAAAGCTTACTAAATTCTGTTGGCAGGTTCTTAGCTGGCCCTCCTTGGCTTCATATCAGCTGCTGTCAGGGTTGCCTAGTGACGGACTTTCCTCAACTACATTGCTCTCACATTACACTCAATTCCCACCACTTCTTGTTGAGGCTATTGACGCATTCCCTTGTACATGGCATTGCCAGCCTCAGGCTAATGGTTTGCTACTGCTTTCTTTAAAATATTAGATTAAGCTAATGAGATTGTTGGGATCTGGTGGTCTGTCCACTTTCTCCACCAGAGGCGTACGAGATCTCCTGGAGCTGACTGCACCACCTGTCTCTCATCTGCTCATCAGGGGATCCGTATTTAAGGAGGTGGAGGGCTTCACTCCACTGCCAGAGTGTTTGCCAGTAACGGTTAGCAAGCCTGAGCCAACCAGCCTGTCTGTAACTCTGACTCCTTGAGAACCAAACCTGATCTGTTTTCTCCTCTCTGCTTCCTAGATAGAACCTGCCTGAAACCTGAAACCCTGGAGAGTTTCTCTGCCGATAATCTGCCTGTCCGTTCTCAGAAGAACTCTGGAGAACAGTTCCTGTCAAAGATCTGCCTGCCCGCTCTCAGAAGATTACTGGAAAGAAACTCAAATCAGTGATCTGCCTGCACCCAATTAGCTCTGCCTCCGCCTTTGCCCTCAGCCTGCCGACAGCCTCTGGACCCTCTAGGTTCCCCCCCTCAGCAGCTCTGCTCCACTCCAGAACAGGTACAGACCCACACACTCTCCGATCCTGCAAAATACCTGGACCTCCACTAACTCCTCTGTCGTCCTCTGCAGTGAACCCACTCGTGACCAGTCCAGCCCCTTCCTGGATCTGATAATCTGTGTACCTTTTCAGAACCCTCTCGTGAACAGACGAGTTCCCCGCTTGGACCTGATCATAAAACTTGTACACTCATCTTTAATACACCTTTGAACTTTTCTCCTGCCTCCGAGTGTTCTGCATGTGGGTTAGACACGTTAAACCAAACATGACAGAGATAACTTTTTTTTGTGCAAATTGCTCAAATATACAGGAAGACAACTTCAATAAAGTTATTTAACAACACAACTAGAAAATTGTCCTAAATTTGGATTTCAATAAGAAACTGATATAAAGAATACTTAAAAAAGAAATTAGTTGTCTATAACCACTGGAACACAGAATTCTAGATTCCCCCATGACAGAGGGATACAAACGTTCATTTCTGCTCCAAAGGTTTCTCTCAGTCCTTGACATGTATTGAAAGTTGGTTAAAGTAGGTGTTTGTCATCACTTTACCTCCATATGGTACTGCTTGTTGCATTGGGATGGAAATCTAGGAATCAAGCGTACAGATATTACTTGTCAGTCTGTCTGCTCCTCTGTATTAACAGGGCTGTGAAGACATATTGACTCAACCCCTCCTGAGTGCCCTTCCTGGTTGGCTTCTAGACAGAGGAGGCCAGGATTCTAATTATAATGGGAAGACAAATTCACCCCAGCAGGCAAGTAGAACGAATTGCAGCAGGGTGACCAAAATGATGAATCATGTCTTTTACTTCTGCGGCTTAAAGAAGTTCATTATTTTATCTCTTGCAGCTCTTAGCATGCGGTCAGTTGGTACTAAAATGATGAACAGTGTTTGTTTAAGTGTATCAACTTGAGCAACGTTTTCTTTAGGGCACAAGACTAAGCATGATTTGTTTGATCATGGCTCTAGAATTTGTAGAAAGCTGCAGCAGACACACTTACATGCCCTTGCAATTCAAACAAGTTTTAAACTGAGGGCATAAAAATATGGAATTGTGCACACGGTATGCTTAAATGGGCTTCATGGTAAGGCTGTTGCAAGCACTGCTGTTATGCAGGCTATCAGTTTTAACTGGATTAAAAGGGTATAATCGTATTACATGATTTTCTTTAATTTCTAGACCTTTACCTAACTCTGGTTCCATGAACCAGTTTTCTGAAAGATTACCACATCCTGCTGGCCCTTTATCTATATTTACAAATACAACACTCTTTGACCTCAGGTACGATACTGCACCTGGGAAGGGAGAAACAGAATTAATTAACTGCGCCAGTTAGCACCTCCCAGCAGAGTTGTGAAGAAAAGTTTTAAGATCCTTTATAAAAAAAAAAAAGGAAGAGAATATTTGATTCAAATGACTTTACTGTTTTGCTAACCTTGCCTAAGTCATCCCCTTTCCTTTATTTAAAAAGTTTGGATTGCAGTTAGGCTCTAAAGGCTAGCCTCGGTCTGCCACTGCCTCTTCCTATTTCCCTACTTCTACGATGTACTACGGTCCTCCTCATGGTGAGCTGCAGCCTCTCTCCACCATCTTTGTTTTCCCCGAGTCTGATCTATGGCTGATCTATGTCCTGATCTATGTCTGATCTATGGCTGATCTATGTCCTCCGCAGTTGGCTTCTTTCCCATGCCTCCAGTGACTCAGTTTGCCTGGCAGGCTTCCACTGCTGTGCTCCCCCATTCTCTTCTAGAGCTATTGGTGTGGTTCCTTAGCTCCAGAGGGGTGCACGGCTGGCCGCTTCATTCTGGTTATGGAGCTCTCCCAACATGTGTTCTTGGACTGATTTCCTGCTTTGTCTGAGCTCCAGAACATTGATTACCTCCCCTCACTGTGGTCCCGGTGATTCATCCCCCTGTTTTAGGCACTTGTTATTTTTTCTCACACTCCTCAGACCTATGACCATCAAATAGCAACGCAAAGTACAGAAAATGCTTTATTGAAAACATCACTCAGACAGAGGTTTCTAGGAAAGTAGATGTAGAATAAATGTAGAAATATGGGTTTCTGTATGGGGCTGGAACTCTATGGTTACCTACTATAGGTTACGTACTTACACTTTAAAAACTGTTGGCCTCCTTGTGCAGGATGCTCCCCGTCATTGGCCTCTTGTCAGACTTAGAGTCAAATATTTAGGGTAGTACCATAGTACATCTGTTTGCAGCGATTTCATGAAAATTATCCTCACAGTTGCATGAACCAAAGTATTTTAAGCAAACAAACAACACTCCAGTTTTCACTAAGCCAATGTCTAAATTCCTCTTCATCATCTAAATTCAAGTAAATACATTTATATTCATAGTGCTTTCTTAAGCTGCTATTTGTAGACCCCAATTCAGCGTTCAGACCATCCCTCCAGTTAAGCTTGTCCTGGAGCTCTGCAACCTGGAATTATCTCCCGCTTTGCAACTAGATCAGTGACCTCCTCATCAACAAGCCCTAGGTTGTAAAAATATGGAAACTTACTGCAGCATTGGACCTCAAAATAGGAACACTCTATCGGTATGTTCTGAGTGCTGCTCAATTCACACTGGTCTGCTATCCATACCACAAATATGGTTGTGAAGTTTTATGGCAACACAATAGTGGTGCCAACGTTTTTGTTAAAATATTATCCAATTTGTGGTTTGCTTCACAAAAAACACAACACATTTTGAAAGTTAAAGGTATTGTCAAGTTAAAACAGCAAATGGTGTATTGGTGTGAGTGCAGTACCATCTCCACCCGGCTGGTGCGCGCCTCACAGAGATCAAGCGCGCCCAACTCTCTCACTCAGGCCTTCAGGAGCCTATAAGGTAACTCAACACACCTGTGTTCTGAGCAATCTCTACAGACAAAGACCTCATCTTCAAGCTCCTGCAGAGACACCACTGGTAGGAAATGAACTTTAAAACATTAAACCTGCATTCAGAGGACCTAGCAGGCTTTACAAAGATGGATTTGTGCATTTGGAATTAACTTTATTTTGCTTATTTATTGATAACTTAAAAGTAAAAAACATTGACTGGAAACTTATTAATTCATTGTGTTTTGTTTTGTTTGTTTGTAGGTTTTCAACCTGCTTGGTTGTCTTGTCTTTGAAATTGAAGTGATTTAAAGAAAAAAGTGAAAAGAGAAATAAAAAGATGACACTGAGATGAGTTGGTCCTGGGTCTCTTTGATGGGAGCAAGCCCTTTTCAAGTTTGGGCAGAAGGCAAGGTGGTTTGTAGAGGCCAAAAACTTGACAGTTGAAAACCAGTGGAAAACCACTTGGAAGCCAATTGGAAACCAGTTGGAAACCAACTGAAGACCTGATGAAGGTGAAGTCCTGACAAAAGGGCTTTGACAAATCAACTCAAGGAGGACATCAGGTCATCTCATCTGTACAATCCACAATGGCTGAAGAAATGTTTGGAAAGTCACTGAAACAATTGAAGCTGGATCGCACCATGGCAAAATCTTCCTTCACCAAGCAAGCAAACTTCCTGAGCAGAAAAGCTTCCAACATGACAGAGATGGAACTGCGAGAGGAGTTCAAAAAGCTAACCTCTGATGCCAGACATGTAAGTGATTCAAATGATGATTACAAAGCTGGACTATTAGCAGAGATGGAAGTTGAAGCTGGTGAACTTGATAAACGGCAAGAAGCTGATTTGGAAAAGACTATTGATGACTGTGAATCAAAATTAGAAGAAGTCAAACAAATAGTTCAGTCTAATTTGTGGAAAAAATATGGTCAAGATGAGCTCTATACTGCAATCCAAGAGGCAGAAAAGGCATGTAATGATGCTTCTGACATAAAAGTTTTAACTGTGACCAAAAGTGCATATGAAGTCCAACTGTCCTTTGTGGAGAATGTGATCCAGGAATCTATTAAAAGTTTTGTGACCTGGGAAATATGGATTCCTGTAGAAGAGAGGGACAATATTGAAGACAGAATAAAACAGATTAAATTGATGAAAAATAAACTTCAAGCAAGAAAATCACAGTTTGCCATAGCACAAACGATCGCAGAGGAGAAGAGTAAATCAGATGCTGCTCAATCAGACCTTACATCTTTACCTATACTAGCTCCACCCGCACCCATTGTAAAGATCAGGCCCATTTGTCTACCAAAATTTCATGGCTGTAAAAGAAACTTTCACAGATGGAGAAAAGACTGGGAAAGTCTGCAGAAGCAGGGAGAACCAAGTGGCTCAGTGGAAGTGAAAAAGTTTCAGTTGTTGGATAGTGTAGATGAAAGGATCTGTAGTGAATTACACCTGTCTGCTTATGATACTGCTGCAGATATGTTCCGAGTGATGGAAAATAGGTATGGCGACAAGTCAAGTATTGCTTTAGAAATTATTGAAGAGCTTGAGAAGACTCCACCCCTGAAAGCAAACCAGCCAAGGAAGGTGATAGATCTTATACAAACAATTGAAAAGGCTCTAGCTGACTTAACAGAGCTAGGTAACATTGGAGCCATGAAAAACCCTCTGGTTATTAAATCTCTAGAGAGCAAACTACCTGATGTTATCAAAAGAGACTGGCTAGTTTTTATGGTTAATCCTGCCAATGCAGTTACACCAGATAACCATTTTGATAGTCTTCTCAAATTTTTAAAAACACAGGAGGAAGTTCTAGAGAGATTAGAGCAACTTGGAGTGAGTGAAAAGACTGAGAAGAAGGTTGAGAAACGACATGCTTTTACTCGATCCACAAGAAAGAATCATGTCTGTATTGTGTGTGGAGACGCAAGACATGGAGATAAAATATTCTTCTGCAAACAGTTCAAAGAAATGAATGTACCTGAAAAGCTCAACATTGTAAAGACATTGGAAACATGCAAAAGGTGTTTGAGAAAGCATGAAGAGGATGCTGGATGCATCAACACTTACCTTTGTAGAAACAAAGACTGTAAGAAAGGGAGCTTTTCAGATCACCATTTCCTCCTTTGCCCAAAGGGTGAGCTTACAAGGGTTGGGATTGATAAACCAAGAAGGAAAAATAGACTAACAGAAGAGCAGGAGAAATTCATAGCTGGACTTTCACCAGAACTAGCAGAAGAATGCAGAAAAGCCTTTTCAAATGTAACTGCTTCAACAAGAAACACAGTGTGAAGTCCCTGGGCTTATGGAGTCATATGGACTAAAGGAGCAACCTGTCATTCTAATGCTGTTGGAAGTCACTGCAAATGCAGGCCAGAAAATTGGCACTTTAATTGACTTGGCTTCTGATACCAATTACATTACTCATCAAGCAGCTAAAAGGTGGAACCTAGAAGGTGAGAACATAACATTAGTTGTTCATGGTGTTGGGGGAATGTCAGTCAAAGTTAGAACAAAACGATACCTGTTAAAAGTTAGAGTCAAAACCCCCAAAGGCACAGTGAAAGCCCACCAGCTCATTTGTTATGGACTCAGTGAAATTGCTAAAGTGCATAAAGTCATTCAACCACTGCAGCTGCAAAAGTTTTTCCCAGATGTTGACCTGGAAGACCTCAAAAGACCAGATACCATTGAGCTGCTAATAAGTCACAGAGAAGGCAGACTGGCCCCTCAAAGAGTCAAGGTTGTTGGAGACCTGGTCCTGTGGAACAGTCCACTAGGCATGGCCGTGGGAGGAGCTCATCCGGACCTTTGTGAAGATGTCGACGTGGCAGCACACAGGTCAGAGACACACTTTGCTCGTTCTATG
Organism: Cyprinodon tularosa; assembly: GCF_016077235.1. Lineage (NCBI taxonomy): Eukaryota > Metazoa > Chordata > Actinopteri > Cyprinodontiformes > Cyprinodontidae > Cyprinodon > Cyprinodon tularosa. The sequence goes on from NW_024039163.1 coordinate 3,409,455, forward strand.
CGCACTGCTGCTGTAAAGTATGAAGAAGTCTGCAGTTTCAAAGAAGTTAAAGCAGAAAGCAAAAGTACAACTACCAATAAAGAGTTCATTGATTGGTGGAAGTGGGAGAGCATAGGAACAGCTTGTGAACCAAAGTGTGGTGGATGTCGCTGTGGGACATGTCAACCAGGTGGAAAAGATATGACATTAATGGAGGAGAAAGAACTTGAAATAATTAAACAAGGTCTTACCTATGTGCAAGCAGATGACCACAGTGATGCTCCCCACTGGGATGCAAAGTATCCTTGGATTGTAGAACCCACTTGTCTTCCCAATAACAGGAAAAGTGTTGAATCAACTTTCTTAAGAACAGAAAGACGATTAAATAAAGAGCCTGAATGGCAAACTGTCTATGCAAACCAGGTGCATGAAATGGTGGAGAGGAAAGCAGCAATAAAGCTAACAGAAGCCACCCTAAACAACTGGAAAGGACCAGTATGGTATGTAAACCACCAGGTGGCACCAAATCCTCATTCTGTGACCACTCCTGTGCGTTTAGTATGGAACAGCAGTCAAAGATTTGAAGGTCTAAGTATGAATGATATTCTCCTGAAAGGTCCTGATGTTTTAAATCCTATTCGTGCTGTTCTACTCAGGTTCAGAAGGGGACTGCATGCTGCCTTGGGAGACATTAAAAAGATGTATAACTCTGTGTGGCTTGAGGACCTGGAGAGACATCTACACAGGTTCCTCTGGAGAGACAGCTCAGAAGAGGAGATCGGTGAGTTTGCCATTACCAGAGTTAACATTGGGGATCGACCTGCTGGATGTATTGCCCAAGTAGCAATGCGAGAGACAGCTAAACTGCCCATGTTTGACAGCTGTAAAGAGGAGCGGAGGATCCTGGAAGAAGACTGTTATGTTGATGACATCTTAACATCTGACAATGACCCAGAACTTTTGCAAAAGCACACTAAGAAGGTGGAAGAGATCTTACAAGCTGGGGGATTCTTTTTGAAACCATGGGTCCTATCAGGTCAAAGTGGGAGGCAAAAAATGTCCTTACCTAGCAGGAAAAAAATCTTTACACTCCCTAATCAGTTGAAAGAAGATGATAATAAGGCTTTGGGAGTGGGATATCTGGTGGAGGAGGATAAATTATATGTGATGACATCAATCAACTTCTCAAAAAGAATGAAAAAAATGAAAGTGGGACAAAACCTAGAAGAAGGAGAAGTGAGGGCAAATACTCCAAATCCTCTCACTAGAAGAGAACTCCTTAGCCAAGTAGCTAGTCTTTTTGATCCCATTGGGCTAGTCACACCCACCAAATAGAAAGGAGCCATTCTAGTGAGGAAGGCTTTCCAAGAAACCAGAACTGCAGGTAAAGCAGGTGACACTTGGGATCAGCCACTTTCTGATGGGCTAAGAAATGAAGCCATTGAGTTGTTCCAGGAGTATGTGCGCCTTGGCCAAATTAAATTTCACAGGAGTTTAACACCAATCAGTTGGATTGGAAAGCCCATAGGAATAACTTTTTCTGATGGAAGTGACAAAAGTTATGGTGCAGTTCTATACTTCAGATGGGAGACAGAGCAAGGGATCCAAGTGAGACTTGTAGAATCCAAAGCAAAACTCACTCCACTTGACCAGAAAGGAGAACCTGTAAAAGCAGAAATTTGTGGTGCAGTGTTTGCAGCTCGACTGAGGAAGTATGTTGAAAAGCACAGCAGGATGGAAATTGGAGGCTGGTACCATTTTTCTGGACAGCCAAACTGTGCTAGGAGCCATTCAGCGTGACAGCTATGGATACCAAACTTTCTTTGCTAACAGAGTTGGTGAAATACAGAAAGCTGGGGCGGTTGCAGATTGGTGGTGGATTCCAGGTGAGCTCAATGTCGCAGACATTACATCAAGAGGAGCATGTCCTGAGTACCTCCAAGAGGACTCACAGTGGCAAAATGGACCAAAATTCTTGTCGCAACCTATTGATCAATGGCCGATAAGATCAGCCAAAGACATTGCTATAGGTGCAAAAGAAGGTGTTGAAAAGCTCCAGAGAAAAGCTTTCTCAGCAGTAACAACCAGAGCACAGTCTAAGCAAACTAAACAAAAAATGTGTGATGAGGATGTGACAAAGAATGCTTTAAAAGCTACAGAGTGTAAAGAAAAAGACAGCCAACTCAAAATCTCTCCTCTTACATTCATTGCCAAACAATTAATTCAAGAGAGAAGATATAGTAGTCTTTCTAAACTAGTCAGAGTCATTGCATGGGTGAGAAGAGCTGTTGAAAACTGGAAACTCACTTTGCAAAGCAAGCAAAGTGGCAGAAAAGTGAAAGGAAAAATTTCAACAGATGTCAAACAACCAACCATCCATCCTGGGCTTAGTGTTAAAGAGTGTGAGAATGCACTGAAAGATGTTTTCCTGGCTGCACAAGTGAGTACCTCATTCAATGACACAACTTTAAACAGACTAGTTGTGTTTAAAGAACAAGATTCTGGACTTCAGGTATGTGGGGGTCGTATTCAATCCTTTAATGAAGACAAAAGAGTTGTCCCCATTTTACCATATGACTCATGGGTATCCACATTGGTTGCTCTTGAAGCTCATGAAGTAAATCATGAAGACATTGCTGGAACATTACTGCAGATGAGGAAAAAAAGCATGGGTGGTGAGAGGCAGAAGATTGGCTAAAAAAGTTGTGGATAATTGTGTGACGTGCCTGAAAATCAGGGCAAAGAGATGTGAACAGATAATGGGCGATCTTCCACCAGAACGAACACTGCCTGCCAGACCACTTGAGTTTACTACTATTGATCTATTTGGACCCTATGAAGTGAGGTATGAGGCCCGGAAAAGAGTTAAACTGAAAGTATCCAAGTTACCCCGTACCACATGTGAGAGCTGGAGGAAAAACGGGGAAGATGAGGAAGGAACTTCAAATGAAGATACCCTCAACAATACTTCACAGAGACGTAAGGCGCATTGTTGTGTTATTGCCAATAGAAGAACAAGAAAACCCTGCTGGGACAAGATCTAGTGAAGAGAAAGAGGTGTGACCTCCTTAGGTTCAAAGACCAGGAGCTCAAGTGGGAGGTGTCAAGTTAAAACAGCAAATGGTGTATTGGTGTGAGTGCAGTACCATCTCCACCCGGCTGGTGCGCGCCTCACAGAGATCAAGCGCGCCCAACTCTCTCACTCAGGCCTTCAGGAGCCTATAAGGTAACTCAACACACCTGTGTTCTGAGCAATCTCTACAGACAAAGACCTCATCTTCAAGCTCCTGCAGAGACACCACTGGTAGGAAATGAACTTTAAAACATTAAACCTGCATTCAGAGGACCTAGCAGGCTTTACAAAGATGGATTTGTGCATTTGGAATTAACTTTATTTTGCTTATTTATTGATAACTTAAAAGTAAAAAACATTGACTGGAAACTTATTAATTCATTGTGTTTTGTTTTGTTTGTTTGTAGGTTTTCAACCTGCTTGGTTGTCTTGTCTTTGAAATTGAAGTGATTTAAAGAAAAAAGTGAAAAGAGAAATAAAAAGATGACACTGAGATGAGTTGGTCCTGGGTCTCTTTGATGGGAGCAAGCCCTTTTCAAGTTTGGGCAGAAGGCAAGGTGGTTTGTAGAGGCCAAAAACTTGACAGGTATGTTCTGTCCATATAGCCAATGATTTTTAAAGCAGGTCAACAAAACAGTGTTTGCATTAGAAAGCAAACACTGCATCAATGTCTCTGAGAAAGTAAGACATGGAGTGCCAGGTTTGCAGGGTGCTTTTTCAACCAGCATCTATTGTAGTGCTGTGATGTACAATGAATGCAAAAATAGTGGAATTGAAAATAGAACCGAAACATAACTTTTCAGTAGCAGTAGAAAACTTACAATAGACGGTTATTATAGGTTGATGCCAGGGAAAATTCTTCAGTGACAAGGGATGAGAGACTTGGGGACTTTCAGTCTTTTTTTTTCTAGTTGTATTCACCTGATCTTAGTTTCCATTTATAATAAAAGAAACATTGGCCAAAATAGTTATGTTGTCTGCTTGTTTTTTAATTGGAACCTTGGGTCAGGCCTTATTTCAAAGCAGCTAAATTCAGAAATTGCAGGATAAGCCAGATTTTACCTTGTAGAAGTCATAATTATTTCCTTATTATGACTTACTATCTCATAATTATGACATAGCTATTTCATAAATATGACATAGTATCTTATAATTATGGAATCCCATATTTCTGGTGTATTGACCTGTAGCCATTCTGTCTACCTTGTAGTTAGTGTTCAAAGAAAGCGGTCACTCCTAAATAATGTGCCTAAATTTTTTCTCCCTCAAAGGCATTTCTTTCAAAGTCTTCTCCCCAATGTCCAGAGGATTAATTTGACATTATGAGGTTCTTCCTAAACTTTCAAGATTCGTAGAGCCTCTTCAAAAGCATTGCTTGGTAATGTTACAAACAGAAAAAAACTTATCTCACATTTATGACTTAGTATCTGTTAATTATGAGATAGTATCTCATTATGTTGAGATGGTTCATTCATTATTATGAGATATAATATATCTCATAATAATATGTACCTCATAATAATGAGATAGCTATCTCATAATTAACAGATACTAAGTCATAAATGTGAGATAAGTTTTTTTCTTCAGAGTGGCAGTAATGGGCTTCCATAACCTAGTGCGAGGTGTGCACTCTTGCTTCATCCATTCCACAAATGTCAATTAGGTTCCACAGGTGCAGCTACTTTAAGCCAGGTGTATGTAATTACTGTAAGCTAAATAAAGGTCTGCAGTCTTCTTCAACAGACTGTGAGGTTGATCACAGATTATTTTATTCAGAAGACAAAAGTGGATTGGTTAAATCATAAAAAGCCTAAAATACACATTACCTAACCCAATTCTCTGAACTGGAAAAAAATTATAATTTGTGGAGTAACTTTTTTTTTCCATTATTGAACAACTACTCATCATATTGGTTTAGAAACTGAGATGGGAACTTGTGCAGACCTCACAAAAAAACTTTAACAGCCTATTTTTTTCAATTCTTTGTTACAACATTCTGTTATTCCCAGAATGTATATCTTACTAAAAACTGTATTGAATCCTGTACTGAAGAATGAAAAAGAGTAGTCCAATATTGTAGACTCCCCCCCTCCTTGTTGTAGTTTATTTTCTGTGGCCAGGAAAGGTTATATTTGTATTTTCTGTTTCATTCCAAATGCACGATTGTGCAGCAAAATGTGCCTTTTCTCAGAATGTCCTTCTACATACAACAACTTAACACTAGAAGAAAATCTGAGCCCCTTATAGATAGCCAATGGACCGAAGTTGTGTTCTTGTGCTGTTCAATTTTGCTACAAATCAGCATGCATAGATAGCAGAAAGCATCCCTCCCAAAAACGGCAATGATCATGCAGATAATTATCAGAGAAAATTTTAAATGTGGGCATTTCTTTATCCCACGACATAAGTCTTTTAAATATCTTTATCTTCAAAAAGCACCTTAAACAGTAAAATGTTCACATATAAAATATAAAGGAGAAAATGGTATAGGCTACTGTGATAATGTCAGAAACAATTAAAGCAGTTGGGTGTATAGCAACATATATTGATGTATTTCTTTTAATGTAGGCTGATAAAAAAAAAATACAAAATGCAGATGGTGTAAGGACATCACTGACAAAACTAAATGCAATGATAATGTACATACAGGATTTATACATTTTTCTTCTTACGTTGGCCATCACCTGCTAAAAATCTAAAAATGTGTCAGTGGTTACTCATTGGTTTCACCACTGACTTTGTTGAGGCACCATCCAGGTTTGAGTAAACCTGCCTGTTAGTATGTTTTGGAGTGGGGTAGCTGCAGAGACCTGATTAATGTTGTAACTTTTGTGTTAAATCAAAAAACATTTACAGTTTAAATAAGCTCCTACCAACATTAATTTAAACAAATAACATTTTTTCAATGAGTTTCTCAATTTAAGAACATTCTTCATATATTCAATTTGATTAATCTATATTGACTAATATATAATGAATAATAAAAAAAATATTTGGATGATGTAAAACGTGGTCAGTAATTTTATTGTCCAAATTTTTGTGTCTTTAAAGGGTAAGTTAAGAAAAAACTCTAAAAAAAAAAAATTTAAAAATTAAGAGGTTAAGCAAAAAGAAACGGAAAAAACCTTGTAGCTGTATACCTAATCAGACAGAAAGACACTGCAATCAGAGAAGACCAAAATAATGAATGGAAGGCAAGAGAATATAAGAAGACCAGAGATATGCACAGAGACATGGGAAAAAGGAGATCAATGCAATTCCCCTGATTAGAGACCCTTTTCTTAAATGCATTGGTATGGCTTTCTTAGTGCTAGTGTTAGTGGTAGTCTCAGTCTCCGACACATAAATTTAATCCTAAACTCCTCTCCAGATTAATCATTGTCAAAGAAGTATAATTTGCTCTTGTTTGGATGGACACTTTCTAACCAATTTTGGGCTTGGCCTACACTTAAATCACTGATCCTTCTGTGAGAGTTGTGACCAATAATTGAATACCACACTGCTATAGAAAAAAAAAAAAAAAACTTCTTGAGATATATATTGTCAAGGCAGAAGATTAAAAGACGTGTAGAGGTAAGTTGAGGTGAATCAACCAGAGGCAAAGATTAGAGGTAAGAAAGAAAGATGTGATAAAAATGAAAGGGCACTCCTGCTGTTGATAATTGGAGCAGTGATGTGCCAGTGCCGTCTGAGACGTTTTCCACCTGAGGGTGCTATATCTCAGGGGCAGAAACACTGAAACCACATTATAGACCTCCTGTGTGCACTCAAGGGTTCCCTTCATTTCTGGTGAAAGAGAGTGAAGAAAAAAAAGACAAAGAATCACCTTGTTAACCCGTCTGCTCTTTTTTCGGGCCAAAACTACACGTGGACATCTTTATCGTGGCCCATAGAAATTGTTCACATAAGACATGTCAGTAAAGAAGGGATGGAGAGGCAAATGTAGTTCATGCTTATGATTTAAAATATTGATGTCAGTATCAGCAACCTAAATTTAAAAGCATATGAGGTTGAAAAAAAAATCCCAAAATATATGTAGAATCACAATCACAGTCACAAATATTTCATTGAAGGTCATAGCTACAAGTTTTTCATCAAAAATATTAATACAAAAAAAAACATTGAAATGAAAGGATTCTGTATTAATGGAAATAGTAGGTCGTAGTCACATGTTTTCATATCCTAGAAACTCTGTGGTTGCTATAAAATTTGATTTCCTCTTGGCGTTACATGTCTCTCAACTAAGCAGGCCCATGAAAAAAAAAAAAGCAAAGAGGTTAGAAGCTATACGGAGGTTGCTGCTTTTTATCATATTTTTTCAAAGAATCTGGTTCATTACCGTAAAACGTGTCCTTCTTCTGCCTAACCCTGCAAGTATATTACCTGCCAAATTTGGTCTGGGTTTTTAGTAAATTCTCTAAAGATGATGAATTCTTCCTTATTTATGTTTACTCCCTCATTTATTATTTTTCCCAATGCAATATTGTTCATTATACGTGCATGTATTTCTTTCTTGAAGAATATTTGTTTTTACGTATTGCAGATCTACTGTAGGACTGTAGGTGGAAGAGTTTATAGCATTGTTGCCCTGCAGCAAGAAGGTTTGGGGTTTGATTCCGGGCCCGGGGTCTTTCTTAGGGCTTTCCCCCTGGTCTCCCAGTGCAAGCATAAGTTATCTCCAGTTACTCTGGCTTCCTTTCACAGTGCAAAAACATGACATGATGATTAACTGGCATCTCTGAATTGTGGCGACCTGTCGCCCATAAACCGCCACAGATACGCACTGGCCCCACCATGACCCTGATGGAACAAGCAGCAGCAGAAGATGGATGGATAGATGAATGGATATTGCAGATGGATACTTCAGGCTTAATAAATGTAACTGTATTTATATTTATGTCTGTCCATAATGGAGGATTAACATATGTTGTTCAAGACATTATGCACTTTTCCTCTGGAGATTTAAAATATGTGTCCAGGTTTGGACACATATTTTTAATCTGTTTAAATGTGTACCTGGTATAAAGCTTGGTAAATGTTGAAATAAGAATAGAAATTCAGGAAGAGGCACTACGACAGACTGGTGAATCATCCAGGGTGTACTTTGCCTTTTCCCCATAGACTGTTGGAGATAGATACCAGCCCTGCTGTGACCCGGACTAATAAGTGAAAGAGGATGGATGAATGGACGGATGGATTCAGGAAGAGTTGGCATCTACATAGATAAAAAAAAATTTCACATATTTTCTATCTAATAAATGCAGCCTTAACATGTTCTCTTAGTTTGGAATAATTTAGTGTGACTTCAGAGAGATGCGGTACTAATGTTCATTGGCTGAAGCTTGAACAAGGTACATCACCAGGTGGTCGGGTTGAGGATGATAAGAGTCCTCCTGATTGAATTTTGGCAAAAGTTCTGTATTTCAAGTAATTTATAGATATATCTGAAACTAATATTTTATCTTAAATGTCTGAAAGCAAAATGTTTAAAACATGCAACCAGTTGGGTTTTCTTAAAACTGTTCTGAGCAGTGTGTCCGTATTTAAGTGGATTGTCTTTGTGAATTGCTTTGAGGCGTGACTTGGTAATATTTATGAATAAAAACTAGTTAAACTATATGTTGTCATACTGCATTTAAGAAGATGACAAATTCATCTTAAGAATTTAAGAAAGAGGACTTCAACAGGGGGTCCACGACCCCTAGGGGTTCCACAGAGGTACTGCATGGGGGTTTTGATGGATATTACTTTTTTTTTTTATATTCCGCCTGCAATTTTTTTCCACTAATTGAAATGTCTTTAAATACACATTAACACTAATTTAACACATTGTAGTAAACAGATAAATGGAGGCAGAAGATGTCTTTCAGTCATCAATGGATACATGAAGCGACACACAGGAGCTCATTCAAGCTGGGCACCGTTTCATTCACAACATCTGTCCCATCAACCAGGAATCAGAATTAGAAATACTTTAATAATCCCAGGGCAAATTATATATATATATATATATATATATATATATATATATATATATATATATATATATATATATATATATATATATATATATATATATATTCTTGTTATTGACTCCCAATAACAAGAACTTAAATAACCAAATTATAAAATTTTCCTGGTTTTGTGTTTGACAGTAAGTCAAATCTTTTTCTTTTATTGATATTATTCTTGTCCTTCAGGTGCTTTCACACCATCATTCAAAAATCTAATCTTCCGCCACAAGCCTCTAAATTCAACAGGGGGGTTTGTCTTATTTAAACCACCTTTCCTCCTCAGTTATGCATTTTAATTCCACAAAACAGCCTTATTTATACATCAAAACAAGGTTTTTTTTATTTTTCTACTTAATGGGTCATGTTGCAACATTTCAAAAACTCTTATAAAAATAATTGGGAAAAAAAGGGTTCAGTTTAATTTTATTTTCACATTTACCACAAGCATCTGTCTGACCATTAATCTTAAAAGAGCTACAGTACTATTGAAAGGAATTCACCAATTAAAGATGTTCCACTCAGCAGTGTAAAAAATGATCTGTGATGGATATGTTGGTTGTCAAACTCAGCAGTATGTTTCTGACCCTGTATTGCTGTTATCGTTATGATTCAGTGGGAATTTTTCTGAATGGTTTTCATAAATCATTCTTAGCAATCATGTTACTCGGTATGACAACTATTATTCAAAACATAGCTTCAAAAGGGGTAAGAAATGGCATCTGTATAATTAACTTGTATATTTGTGGGAGGCCCATCAGTGTCAGAGTTATGAAAAGGAACAATGTTATACAATGTAGGAGTCACAACTTAATTGATGGTATTCACCATTAAGCAAGGCTCTGGCAGCATCTGCAGAACCAAAGTCATGTTGTATAATGTTCTTATCTAGAATGTGCTATTTCTGGGGATCCATTTCTTTATTCAGATTGCTTAAGGACGTTATAGAGTGCCCTCTAACAATATAACAACTGTGCAATAAAGCTTAGGGAAACAAGAGATTTATTTGTAAAATCATGGAAGAAAGTAATGCATGGAGAGAGTTTAGCTTTTTATAAACAACAGACTCTTGTTGAGATATAATAACATTAATGGCCATTAAACATAGTACAGTACTGTATAGTGTTATCAATATCTACATCAATAGACATGTTTACACAGACACAGCTATCTGGAGAAAGTGGACATCATAATAAAAATGTATCTTTAAAAATAGAAACTGGAAGATTGTGTCCAAATTCTGCTGAATCATAATGGAATTTTATTCCAAACAAAGGTGGTTTATGCTGTTTCGGTTAGGTCATTTGTGTCAACAATGGGTGGTGAGGTTGCTCGAGGACCCAGATGCAGAAACAAGTGAAGCAGAGATAAGTTCCGAGAGGTTTAATTGCAGACCATAGGTAGCAGAGGCAGAAATCCAAAAATCCAACTTAAAATATTAAACAAACCAAAACCATGGAGACATCAGGGGAAAAACGAGTCTGAGGAGCCGGGGAGAGACGAGCAGAGTAGACAATACAGCAACGAGAGGGAACCAGCACTGAGTGACTGCAGAGGTGGAGTATTTAAGGAGAACAAAACAAAGGATGGACTAACGAGCTGAATGAGGAGCATGTGTGGGTAGAATTGGCAAGAGGGAATCCAAGGGGAAAGAAAACAATCACAAGGGGGCAACAGAGAGTAACTAAAGAATGCTAGAATATCATGGAAAATAAAAACAACTGATAACAGAAAACTGAAAACTCAGAGTCACAACAAATGAGAACCATAACAATTTGAGCATGTATGTGGAGGAAGCATCACTAGCACTGATAGCATGGAATTTTGGGGAATTTTGAACCTGCTACTCTCTTTTAATGTAATGTTGAAACAGCAAAAGCATGATTTGCTGAGCCTGTAGCTTAATTATAGAGAGCAATAATGACTTAACCTGTCACGGATGCTGGCGTATCTCTGTTCTGGAAACTCAAAAAAGCCAGGTTCAATTTTAATTTATTTGTATAGTACATAAAAACAACAGATGTTAACTGACTGAAGTGTTGTACAGTTCAGTGAAATAAAACAAGAACATTTTCTGTAAAATACATAAAAAAAGTTTAAACTAAAACAATTATACTCTATAACTATCAGAAGAGAAAATCAAACTCTGAATTTAATGCTAAAGAATAGAATTAGGGTCCCTATGTCTTTAGAAATAGGAACCAATATGTGTCTGAAAATGTTTGTTTGCAAACATCAGACTACAACCCAATTAATACAAAGAAAGAAGATGGCACGGAGAGACTCGCACAACATATGCAATTAGGCAACACACAACAGTCACCTTTCCTATCATACTGTCAGAGCAACTGAGAAAAAGTTACTCAATACCAAATTCAACTTAAATCTAACCTGCTATAAAAATCATATGTGCTCACAAACCTCTCCTTTAGTTACAAATACATAAACATGCACATTGTAGACCAATGTAAAATTAATCTACATCAAATATTTTTTTGGGTTGATAAACTAAAAATCAATTGGCCACAACTAAATGTTTGTGTGTAGCCACAGCCATGACTGCTATTATTTTTTCAACTATTTAGTGGCTGCAGATCATATATTTTAGTTATTGCATTATGGGTTAGTGTAAATGACTTTGGGGTTAGCTGTGCCAACCGCTGTTAAGGTCACCAGGCTGTCAAATGCTGGATTTGGACACTGCATCAGAGGGACAATTGATAGAGATCAATGAGGGGTAGATACATGAAAATGTGACTTTAACAGATGTAGTTCTTCACCTATTCCCTTTTCTCTCTTCCTTCTCCTTCTTAATGTCTACAGCAAATAAGCAAACAAACCCTCCTCCCTTCTTCTGACTATCCTCACCTACAGTCAGGCTCTATACACCCATGCCTCCATCCCACCCTATACAGACAGTCAAAGGCACCAGCCCCCTTCTGCCTTCCAGCCCCGGCATTCTCTCAAAGTCCTCCACATCCCCCTACCTTACATTAGAGCAACAGTTAAAAGATGCACGACAAGGCAGCATCTTTCCCTAACTGCTGAGGACCTGTACTGACTAGCCCTGTGAGGTTATCATCCATATGTAAAACCTGAGCCTCGGTCTGCAGAAGATTCCTGTGCTGTGTGAGAACTCCCATATGTTTTTGGTGCTTGAAATAACATATTCCAAGGAGCCAGCCCATTAAAGACCACTTGCTTTGACTTCCCACTTGATGAAGACCACCTACACACCAGGGCCAGCTACATTTTGGACCCATTACAGCACCAACATCAGAGAAGAATGCTCATGCACCTGGAGACAAAGGAGCACTGTGAGAGTCATGTTCTCTGACTTCTCAAAAAATGTCCACTTTATCATAGCTGCTGGAATCTAGACTACCATCAGTTAAGCTTTTGAGCATTGGGGTCAACTTAAGGAAAGAAAGCGGCATAAAAGCTAACCAGTAAAGGCAGCTTTTGTTCTGTACAGATACGTTAGATATTTGCTTACACTAAACAAAGGTTAACAGTGTAATACTAACCATCCAGAATGAGAGCAGACAAGTGCAAGTGTGCCACTTTCTGACCAGGGAAGATAAAGTTCTAGCTATCACCTTTAATTCCATTAAATTTAAAATTCACATTTTATTATTTTTTATTTGTAAACATGATAAATACAGAATAGGGGCAACAACATCCAATAAAGGGACATTCAAAGGTGTGTAGATCAAAAGTCAGTCAAAATATAACTGAAATATAAGTTTGTAAATCAAAATGTGGTGAAGGAGATTGCAGAAAATTATAAAAATAATCAATCCCCAAAAAATCATCAATACCATTAAAGTAATCATTAGTTGCATTCCAAGGACACAGCTGGGTGAAATTAATAGAAGAACAGAATACATGCAGAACAATATATTACCCTGATCCGAAGTATAGAAACCACATGCCCCAATAGGTCCAGGACAAAGGAAAGAACAGCAGCCAGGTACTCAAAGAATAGCTCTGTAACAGCACCATGGTCCACCCTTGTTGGAGAACTCAGGGACAAAAGGCATTTGCACCTAGACACCTTTGTCAGATACTCTAGTAACTGGGGCCTAAGCAGGAGCAGCTAGAGGAGTCAACATGCACATGTGGGCACATGTTGAGCTCGAGATGAGTTCAAGGGTCGGAAAGTGGCAGGGAGTAGGTTATGGGACCTTGAACGTAGTCAACTTATTCAGCTGAATCAGTCAAACACGCTTGATTCCTCTCTGAAGTCCCACACTGGAGCTCTGAAGCTGGATGCTAGCATGTCTGTGCATACTAAGTAAATCTTCAAAATAAATTCTTAATCCATCATACATAGTGAAGCTTGAAATATTCACATTTTATCTGCTTCTAAAAATTTAAGTGGGGCTAAAGTATAATGTTTTAAAGTGCATTATAAGCCTCAAGGATTCTCAATGATAACTCCAGGCAATGAGGGATTACACAGCTCCAAATATCTTGAAAAATGAAAGTAAGTGAAACAAATTTGTGTCTTTTAAATAAAAGATGTAATATATATGGTAGTCACGCTGGTACAGCAGATGCCACAGAAGAAAAGACCTGTCTTATAATCGAATTCATCCCAAAGGTGCTCTTGGGTTAAGGTCTATTGGGCATACCATTGAGGACCTTGATTTGTGTACTGCTGTTCAAACTCCCAAACAGTTCCTTCAAAGAGGATGAAATTGGAAAAAATAAAAAAAGTGGTATATGTTGAACAAATTAAAAACTCCTGTCACTAGAACCATGGTGGTGCTTAGTTTAAAATCCAGAAAATTAACCCTGCAACATATTCTTTGCAGCACCAAACATCTTAGAAGGAATATTATTATTAAAGATTTACATCAATTAAGTTAATCTTAAAAATTTTAGCTGATCAAAAATACAATATGCTATGCACTATTTATCTGTCTTTAAAATGTTTGTGGAGGAAATGCTTTAAAAGTAATGTTTTAAAGTGCACTATTAGCCTGAAGGAGTCCCAACGCTATGGTTTTAACTACATGGAATAGTGGATTACAAAGCTCAAAATAACTTAAACATGAACGCAAATGAAACAGTTTTGTTTCATAAAAAAAACAAAGAGATGGAATATCTAAGACAGTAAAGAAACTTTGGAAGTATTTGGCATATTTTGTTTAACTTCATTTCAGTTTATTTATATAGTACCTTTCACAATACATGTCATTTCAAGGCACTTCACTGATTCGGTTGAATTAAATCATACAAACAATTTTGTTAAAGCGTTTTTATCCAAGAAAAACTTTTAAAAATTTTTGGTTCAAGATGTTTAAAATAAAATACCTTTTTTACATGTTTAGTTAAAAATACTAGAAATTTTTTTTCTGATCTTAATCTTTAACAGATTAGTTTTTATTTCTTCTCCCCCCCAAGGTTTTTATATTCAAAAATTCTCCAAAGACTTCTATTTTCAGCCCTTACCAGAGGTAAAGAAAACTCACAGAGGATGCAGACAGTGGATACAGAACTATGTTGACTGCTGCCAGCAGAAACACCTTCTCAACGCAGACAAAACCAAGGAGGTATTGGTAGATTTCTCCTGATGCCGACCCACCCACACCACAAATAATGAGCATCCAGAAAAGTGAAATTGATATAGTAGACACTTATAACTCTTTGTTGAGCTGATCAGTAAACTAGACTAAAGACTCAATGCTGATGATATGCATTTTCACCATCAGATTATGAATATATCCTTAAAAAGAACTGGAAGTTATAGTTATTCAATATGTTCATATCAAGCACAATATCAATTAACGTTCGTTAATTTAGTGATTATAACTGACAATTTGCCTATTTACCAGGTGTTATTAACGCTTACCTGTTATTAACGCTTACGCTGGGCTTTTTGGACCGGCTGTTAAAATGCAAGTTGGCTTCAGTATTACTAAAAGTCAATAACTTGCCTTAGAATTCAAGCAGAGTTGTTAATCATGAACCACAAGGAACATATTTGTCTCAGTCTATTTAAGATGGTAACTCAAATGAAATAGGCTCAGCACTTACAGATATCAGTCACTAATGTCCAGAGCCCGTAAAATTATTAGTTACCCCTCGCACCACCACCATGGACTGTTCTCCCTTTTGCCCTCTGAGAAGAGGCTTTGCAGCATTCCTTGCAGGACCAGCAGGTTCTGTAACACCTTTTTCCCCACTGTCATCATAGTGTTGAACTGTTGAAAAAATCACACTGCATTTTTGCACCATATCTATTTATTTATTTATAAACATGATAAATACATACAAATACAAAAACACTCCGTATTTTTGTACTGCTCTTCCATGAACTTCCACATCAATGCCTTTTTGCACCATATCTCTCCGACACTGTTTACATTTGATCACGGCTGCACTATATGAATGGAAGTGTTCTTTTTCACTAATTAGCTGCTGCTCATTCACTTTCAGAAAGCTTTATAAACACAATTTCATCTTGTCTACACTCTGTGTGCACAAAATGAAAATAAAATATTTCTCTAGGTCTAAGCCTGTTGTGTGAATAATCACAGATTACCACAATTAAAACAAAAGCAGTGCTTTTAATAAATCTAATGATCCCTTTCAAAGTATTATCATTTTAATTAACTTTGCAAACAAACAACTACTGGAATAAACACAGACTACCGGTACATAAAAAAAGTAAATATAAAGGGTAATATTGTAACAGTTATGTTTTCAACTGTAAGCATTAAATTGATAAATGTTATCCACATTTTTTTGGCTTTATCCAAAAAAAAGGCGTCGCGCAGGTAGCTCCCTTTCCTTATGAGCCGTCCCCACCAACTTTCAACACAAAGTTACACCCTTGGTTTAAATAAGTCCTTCAGGTACAGTTTATGAAAATCTTAAATTCATTAGGTCAGCTGTTGTGATGCACTAAGGGGATCTCCATCAGATTAACAGCATCTATGATATCAAACAAATGTGTAACAGTGGTCTTTGATAATAGTAAAATCAATCAAGTTTCACTTAATCTAAATATGAACCATTACAATAAAAACTACCGTATTTTCACGACCATAAGGCGCACCGTACTAAAAGGCGCAGTCTCAGTTATGTGTCCCATTTCTGTATTTAACACACACATAAGGCGCACCGGACTATAGGGCGCGTTTTTTATATACAGGTACATGTCCTCTACTACCTTTAAATACCTCTACTGCGTATTTAAAAATACAGCGGGGGCAAAACTGAGTATGACTGTGCTTTATTCATGTATTTATTAAAAAGTATTAATCAAACCTGGCAGCTGGCCGTGAGACAGACACATCGCAGATGACACAGCGCTGTGATCACTCCTAAATTAACTTAAAATCCTGAAACCTGCCGACGGAATATGTTCGCTTTTATGGGTGCCTGCAGTTTAAATTATTTAGATGAAAAACACCTGCCATCCACCGCGTGAACCCGGAGGCTGCCTGGCCTAGAGGCTGCTGATGAAAGGATTTCTCCTGTCGGCGCACCGCTGGTATGTGGGGGTCTGAGCGCCTCCGACAGAAATAGATAATCTGGATGAACTGACTGCAATTATTAAGTTTTCAGGTGGACTTTCTCACTTAAAAACATATTAAAACTACTTTATTCCCACTGATCACAGCAAATATAACTGCAAGATTTAAATTATTTAGATGAAAAAACACCTGCCAGCCACCGCGGTGAAGAGGAGGAGACCCGGCCAGAGGCTGCTGTTGAATTAAGTTTTCAGGTAGAAAAATAGAGCGGGAGCAAAACTGAGTATGATTGTGCTTTATTCATGTATTTATAACAAAGTATTAATCAAACCCATCAAAGTCATCATCCTCTGTTTCTGAATAAAACAGCTGCGCTAAATCAGACATGCCAATTTCCCCTTCTTCGCTGTCAGTCACTTTCCGTGCAGCGCAGCTCCGCTTTTGCAAAAGCTTGAACAACAGAGCCAGCAGACACGTTAGTCCATCTACAATCCATCCGCAAACGGTGGCGTAACTTGCCCGGCGCTGCCTTCCACTTATCCTGAAACTGTGGTCTCTGTCGGCCATCCATCGCTCCCACGCCGCTCGCAGCCTTACTTTGAACGGCCACTTCACACTGATGTCGAGCGGTTGAAGCTCCTTTGTCAGACCCCCCGGGATAACGGCGAGCACAGTATCCATTTGATTCACCTTTTTTTTCACATCGGCTGTGAGATGGGCACGCAGCGATGGTGATGCGTGGAAAAAACCACCTGGTCTCCTCACATACACCTCCCTCAGCTACGCTTTCATCATCTCCTCATCCATCCAGCCTTTTCCATTTGCGTTAATATCATATGTCATCAGAGCGCTGTGTCTGTCTCGCTGTCAGCTCCCAGATCAGCTTCTCTGATTGGTTGATGCGGCGCGTCCAGCAGCAAAACTTCAATTTTTCCATCTCGAGCAACAGCAGCGCGTTTGCTTAAACGCTCCTGCTGCTCAAAACGCGCTGCAGGACCTTTTGCTGCACCTATACGCGCGTCAACCATTTACTTTGCATGTAAACTCGCTGCTTCTGCTGCACCTGCTGGGTCCGGTTCACACCGATGTCGAGCGGTTGAACAGCGAGCACAGGGTTAATTTGTTTCCCCATGTTTTTCACATCAGCTGTGAGATGGGCACGCATGGAGTTACATATTAACAGCGATGGTGATGAGTGGAAAAAAAAAAACACCTGGTCTCCTTACATTCAGCCACTCTTTCATCATCTCCTCAATGAGGTGGTCTCAAAAGTCGCAGTTACAACACACATAGGGCGCACCGCACCATAGGGCACACTGCACATTTTGAGGGAAAAAAAAGACGTTTAAGTGCGCCTTATAGTCGTGAAAATACGGTATGCATCCGATGTGACAACATTTAAATGTGTTTGGAAACAGGTGATTGTATGGGGATGCAATGTTCTGTTGACACAGCAACTGATAGCTTAGCAGCTAATACAGCTTATAACAGCTAGTAAACAGGCCACTAACAAGCTACTGCAATCAGACTGATTCTTGTACGTTAGCAGATAAGCAAGGCCCACAAAAAAACTAATTTGTTCTTTCGAAAAACGTATTTGTGCGCTAACTTGTTGTCATAATGTACTATTTTGTGGCAAGAGCATATGCATATAGTGCTCACAAAGTTCTAAAACATAATCCTTCTACAGAGTACCTTCTGTAACAGAGGAACAAACCAACACGATAGACAAGGATAGTCTGAGTTATATTTTAGGTGTAGGATAAACTATAAAGAGTTTCTGATTTCTGATTAGCGATATAGAATATTGACAGCCAGGTATGAATGATGACCAGATGGCCAGGACTGTGCTCTAAAATAACACCTGCAGCTGTCCAATGGGTGTTTGTCTCAAACATTTCAGCTCAAGGTCCAATTGAAGGAGGAAAGGATAAGTTTATGTGATAAGTGTAGAGTGATTCAATTAAGCAGCAGATAAGTGCATTCATTACTTGTCTCATAGTATTACGCGCACCCTAAAGCCAGCTGCAATTTGTAACAATGAGGCTGATATGATCACTTATCTAGAGAAAATGCAAGCAGAGGAGAAAATACCTTCTCTTCTAGAGTAAACACCCTTAAAATGAAACAAAAAAAACCAATTGCCAGAGATGACTTGGAACCTTGAACTCCACAGAGTAACTTCTAGATTATTAACTAGAGCTGACTTTCATGCTACCTCAAGTGGTCAGTATTTTTTTTCCATCTGCACACAGGGTTTGTTATGCTGCGTCGTTACGCATGATTTAGCTACTGATTCTTATCAGTTTGTTTCTGTTCCCCTGTTCATCTTACTGTTAAAGTTTGTAACCTTTGTCTTTTTCATTCACAGCAGCAGTGATCTCTGCCTCTGACCTGACAAGAGAACATTTCTCCTCCGTGTTACTTGGCTGAACAGGAAACCTCAAAGAGCATATTTACACATTATGAAGGCAGACTCATTTTGTGTGAAGGGGTGATTTGTTTCTGGTCTGGACGTGTGTATATAGACTCCATCTGCTTTGCATTTAACCCACCAGCCATAGGCTTTAAGGGTAAAGCCCATAGGTCGGAGGTCTTCAACAGGGGGTCCGTGACCCCTAGGGGGTCCACGGAGGTACTGCATGGGGGTCGCAAAAGTTTTGGTTGATTAGAATTTTTTTTTTATATTCCCCCTGCAATTTTTTCCACTTATTGAAATGCTTTTAAATAAACATTAACATGAATTCAACAGACTGTAGTAAACAGATAAATGGAGGCAGAAGATTTCTTTCATCATCAATGCACACATTCAGCGACACACAGGAGCTCTTTCAAGCTGGGCACCGTTTCATTCACAACACCTGTCCCATCAACCAGGAATCAGAATCAGAAATGCTTTAATAATCTCAAGGAGAAATTACTTTCGTTACATTACTCCATCTGTAATAAAGTGACTATAGGACCAGTTTGATAGAACACTATTTCATACAATATATATAATTAGGGGGTCACCGCTCCATCTCACCATCAGTTTGGAGGTCCTTGGCCTGGAAAACGCTGAAGACCCCTGCTATAGGTTCAACCTTTAAGTTCTGGGCCCCACTGATTTTTATAGCTTCAAAAAGGGTGATTTGGGAGTCGATCCTCAAGTACCAGTAGCCAGTGAAACGGTGGTGGGCCACTCAGCAGGTGTTTATGGAATTAAATGTGGTCACTGATGCCCTCAACCAAGGACGGACATAGAAGAAAAATGTATGACCTTAGACTCTAAAGGGTATTTTTTAAAGATGGAATTGGAAAAACGTGTCATAATGGGCTTTAAAGATCTGACCCACATGCAGAGAACCACTCAGTGACCAAGGGTAAAAGTGTAACAGCTTTATTGTAGGTTAGCAAACACTGAAGGAGATTGTAACTCTGTGGGGAAACAATGCTGGAACTCAGCAGACTGGCGAGCCGAAACCATAAACTCTGAAGGGGAGATCAGTGATCAGTTCAGGGACAATGGGAAAATAGACAGAGGACAACAAACAACAAAAGAGCCTACCAGATAGAAAGAAAAATGGCTTGCCATGGTGCACATTATATAAAGTTACATATTAACTGCAGCAATTTTCTCCTTTGCCATCTTCCTCTCCTTTGCAGCTGTAGCGCTGTTGCTCTTTCTTTTACACACTTTATCCATTTTTTTTCATTATTGCATTAAATATCGAGTTCCAGTGGTAAGAACATCATGTTGTCTGTCATCAAATCAGGGCTTCAGAGATAGTGGCTTTTATACTTGTTACGCATATATGCAACTTTGGGTGGACCTACTCAAAATTAATTAGACTAATTAAAAAACTGCTTCTGTGGAACCAAAATCTCAGATTTTCCAACATCAGGCTAGATCAATTTAGAGTTTAGGATTAGAGTCTGAGTTTGTTAAACCTGCTTTGTTGTACATGTGCTCTGTTTTTTGGTACAGGTAATGCTCATGGAGAATAACTGCTGCATTTGAGGTAATGGCGCATTACCTGTACCATAGAACATAAAGGCAAGCTGAGGAGTATTATTTCACTATGGCATTGCATCTCCCAATGACTTCAAGAAATACTAATAAAACAGTTACACTTGGGTATTAATGCAATTAGCTTCTTTTCTGAAGTAAAACTTGTTTATCATATTTTGGAGTAAAATCAAAGAGATTTACCAAATTTTATTTAAATTAATATTCAAAGGAAAGGCAGTAAGCATCCTTGTCTATGGTTTTGCCAAAGTAAGCATAAAATGGAAACTGGTGTCTGAAACAATTCCTAGATTGTCTAGAGGGCTGATGCATCCCAGAATAACTGACATTAAGATCACATTGAGAGACGTAATGTAATTTACCTGCCTCATCAGCTAATGCTGCACAAATCCATTTTCGCCTAAACAGGAAAAGCCACATACATTACCTTGATGACTTCACGGAGTCAAGGGGGAAAGACTAATGAGACTAAATGTAATTACTGTCCACCTCCAATTTGAAAACAAAATAAACTCTCCTGGTGTTCTTTTTGAGAATAGACCTTCTTTATATTTACACTCAGTGTCACAATGGGCTTTTTCTGTCATTATTTAAACTAGTGTGTGTGCTTCTCATTGGGATTCCTATTTGCTGATGGCTTAGCCACCGTATTCTCCCTGACATCTGAGAGCCTATTAAAAAAAATTATAAAATAAACAACAGGTGTTGAGTTTTAGACATTTTTACATAACATTTTAGAAACTATTCTTGCTGCAGTGCTTAGTCAGAATATGAGCCCAGGCAGATAAATATCTCAATACCACCTGATCTTCAAGCAGTCAAATTCCCTAGAAGTCGCTGCTTTTCATCTGCTTATATGTTCTTTTAAGGCTCACAGAGAAGGAGAAAAAAAAATGTGTTGCCTTATACATACACATTCATGAATGCCTTTCAAATTCCACTCATACAAGGTGACTTCCACATTTTTGCAGGATTATAATGGGCCTTGGAGGTTAAAATGTAAGTTGAGAGCACTCTATTTTTTTTTCTATTCTCTACTATTTGCATTTCTTTGCATCTCATCTAATGGAACCTTTTAATAAATGAAAGCATATAGTATGAAAGCATTTGTAAGCCATTTTTCTTCTACTCTAGTTTACATTATACTTTTTTAGAATGTTATTTTTAGTTACAAACATTTAAAATAATTGCCCAGATTTTCTCTTTAACCTATTTTTTATTGCTATATTTCCATCTACAAGACTGCAGACTAGCATAGGTCAAATATCTCAGAAAAATTGAGATAATTTTTTAGGAATATGTTGCTATTGAGCAAGTTGTTCTATGTGAACTTGTTACATACAGTGCAGAAAACAAAGCCTTGGGTGGATCCATTCCATCAAAAATCCACAAACAGCAGTTTAAACCTGTGGCAATAGGCTGGAACCATTCTTCATAAATCAATGTACTGAGAAGAGTACTCTTAGTTGTCCTCTTCTGTAATTAGGTCTTTCCTATTTGTGATCTTTGTGATTAGTACATAATATTGTGCATTTTTTTATTCATTTATTAGATAACTAGACCTGGGTGTTATAGTTAATTAACAGGCCATTCAAACCAAGGGTATTAAGGGTACCAATTAATGAATATCAGTTGAATTAGTTCTTTAGTTCTTTAGTCTTTTACTCAAGGTTGGACTCCAGGACTTGCTGTTAAAATCCAGTTGCCTTTCACCAATTTAGTTATTTAGGCTATGGCTATCAGCAGAGTAATTAATCACAAACTAAATAAATTGTCTCAGGTTCTTCAAATGTTAACCAAAGGAGGATGGATCTGGCTCTGAATGATATCATCCACTGCATTAATAACAGCAAGAGACCACGGGTAAAACATTGGTACCTTTATTAGTTAATAATCCCTTTTACATTATTATTGAATCTAAAAGCTATGGAAACACTACACACTACTGAAAATAAGTACACATAAAAGCACATGTGAAAAGCTATTATAAAGGAGAAAAGGGGGTCAAAGAGTCCGTTCATTCTCTGAGGAATGTTCAAGTTTCAAGGCTTACTGCATTTAAAGTGTACTTTAAAATAGCAACAAATAAATGTGAATAACACTGATGCAGATATCTTAAATGTAATCAATCAGAACAGTCAAGCTTCAATCAGTTTTTCATTGAAGTTAACAATGAGTGGGAATGTATTAAAATGTAGTAACCTGGAGTAAAATGGGTTAGCTCAGATGACACCAGGAGACCCAGTGCCAAGGCGGGTACAGCTGGAACAATAGGTTGTAAACTCACAAAATGGCCGCAACATGGATTTGCCCGAAGATGAGGTAGTTTGGAGCTTGCAATGATAGCCAATCCAACCACCATACCCTGACTCTGCAGACAAAAGAGAAAGAGAAAATAAAAAAAGATAGTTGCATTAGCTTTCAGTTCAGAACCCTTACTTAAAAACCTTCCTGACTCAACTGTGAACATGAATGTGTAAAGCCTTTATTATGAGGAAAACTTTTTGTAAATAACTATCAAAATCAGAATCAGACATACCGTATTTTCAAGATTGTAAGGCGCATATAAACGTCTTTTTTTCCCTCAAAATGTGCGGCGCGCCTTATGTATGTTGTTACTGCGGATGTTGTTGAGACCACCATGAGAACATTAAAGGGGGAAGTGTGGGCGTGGATTCTGTATAAAAGAACAGGTATGTGCTTTATGCAGAACTCCTCATCTCCTCATTGAGGATATGATAAAAGAGGGGCTGAGGAAGGTGTATGTACGGAGACCAGGTGGTTTTTTCCACGCATCACCATCGCTGTAAATCTATAACTACATGTGTGCCCATCTCACAGCCGATGTGAAAAACATGGTGAAACAAATGAACTTTGTCAAACCGCTCGACATTGGTGTGAATTGGCCGTTCAAAGTAATGCTACGTTCACACCGGACGCAGCAAGAGCAGCAAAATCGTGTCTGCTGCTTCATTTTTCCTGCTTGTACCAGTTAGTTCTGACGCGAGGCTGAAGCAGCTTTGCTGCTTTGGCTGCGCAGTGCAAAAGTGTGTCTGACGTGTGTTGGGCGGAGCTACTCTATCCTTTCTTTGCCTTGCAGCTATATTTGCTGTGATCAGTGAGAATAAAGTAGTTTTAATATGTTTTTAAGTGAGAAAGTCCACCTGAAAACTTAATCATTGCAGTCAGTTCATCCAGATTACCATCCTGCCTTCCAATATTAGTTCTGTCGGAGCTCCTCAGACCCCCACATACCAGCGGTGCACTGTCAGTAGCAATCCCATTCAACAGCAGCCTATGGCCGGGTTGCCTCCTCGTGGTTCACCGCGGCAGCTGGTAGGTGTTTTTCATCTAAATAATCTAAACTGCAGGTGGCAGGATAATAAAAGCGAACATATTCTGCCAGCAGATTTCTGCATTTTAAGTTAATTTATGCGTCAATAAACTGTTTCAGAGGAGTGATCACAGCGCTCTGTGTCATCAGCGATGTGTCTGTCTCACGGCCAGCTCCCAGGTTTGATTAATACTTTGTAATAAATACATGAATAAAGCACAAACATACTCAGTTTTGCTCCCGCTATATTTTTGAATATGCAGTAGAGGTATTTAAACATATTAGAGGACATGTACCTGTATATAAAACCCGCGCCCTATAGTGCGGTGCGCCTTATGTGTGTGTTAAATACAGTAATGGCACACATAACTGAGACTGCGCCTTTTAGTATGGTGCGACTTATGGTTGTGAAAATACGGTACTTTAATAATCCCAGAGGGAAATAACTTGGTTAAAAATATGGTTAAAAATTAAGATTTATTTAATTTATATGTGACAATTTATCTGTGCAACAAATAGCTAATACTGTAGCAATTTATTTTTGTTTATTTGTTTACTCAGCAAAATTAACCATCTTATCTGGACTTCTAATTAATGAAGGCAAAAATGAAGTTATTCTAAGTGATGTTATACTAGTGTTGCGCCGATCCCATTTTTTGGCCCCGATACCTTACATCCATACTACTTGGATGTAAAATTATATTCCATCATGGCTTTGTCAAGTGACTGCCTACCGTTGTGAAGCATGAAAAAGAGTAATACAAAAATACCAGTAGAACTCTTTATTGCCTACCTGGAATGGGTGACAATAGTTGAATAAACTTTTGGCTCTCAAAATGGCATCAGTGTCCTATTTGGTTTTTTCCGATAGCGATGCCACAATTTTAGTGCTGGATCAGGGCCCCACCCGATACTGGTATCGGTATCAGTGCAACACTATATTATACCTCTCAACAAAACAAAATTATGAGACACAAAAACTACTTTTACATTCTAACAGTCAAACTGAACCTATATCAGGGATTTATTTACTAAAAAAGGTGAGACATGCCAAAAAGGAGAAAGTGAACTCATTAAATATATAGTGGAATAAATAATTCAAGAGTGAAAACAAATTAACAAAAGAAGGTAAAAAGAAATCTTATATTTAGCAGCCACATTGATACTCTGACATCCCCCAGACTTTTTGTTGGTAGAGAAAGAACCATATGCAGGTAAGCTGCTTATAATTGTTTGTAATTAAAATTGTTGAGGGAAAGCCAGAAGAGTTGCATGTTTATCACCCAAGACATTGCTTCTGCAGGAGTCTTTGCTGTCCAGAAAAGCATTTTGATCCAACAGAGCAGTAGTCCTGTGACACCATCAAGCAAAGCTTGTCGCATTCAGCAGCTCGCTAGTCTTATCATGTATGCTAACATTTTCAATAGTTCATTACCCATTTATTTTGTATTTTCTTTTCTTACAAGAACTTTGAAAATTTTTGGAAAGGACGCTTGTATAAGCGATGCAAACAGCAAATTTTAAGCAGGAGAAATGAGATCCTGCATGCACTTGTGCATTTTTTTTAAAGTGGAGAGAGTGGCTCTTTTCAAAATTTTGTAAAAAAAATCCTCCACTATACTTTAAAAAATATGTAATAAGCAATCTCCACTAAACATTTAGACCCTTTCTTGTGACATTTTCTTGACATTAGCTTCATTGCCCATTTCAAAGTTGTTTACTGTAAAAAAATAAAGACACAAACTTGTCCTAAATCTTTGAATTATAGATTCATTTCTGCCTAAAGCTAAAAACAGAAATACAAGTCATTGTGTCAAGATGATCATCTGTAGACCTGTGGTGCAGGTGTAATCTGGGATAAGATAAAAACATTGTATTTATTATTTAAGTCTCCAGAGCACTAAAGTTGTCAAAAATTTTAATTAGAGGGAGGTCAGGAAAAAAAAAATAAAGCTGGTAGGACCGAGCTGCTCCAGAAAACACATTTATATTATGTAGGGTTTTTAAAAGCGACAGGAAAGCCCGATCCTGAAAGACATTTAGTGCACCTTGATTTCCTCAGTAAAGCTCTGATGACTCTTAGATGGCTTTTTATTTTATCTCTTCAAGTCTCTTATATTTGTCTACTTTAGCAGTTGAGAAAGATTAGCATATTGATAAACATGTCTAAGATCTGTATATATATATATATATATATATATATATATATATATATATATATATTGTTGTCTTGTGTTGTCTCTTCATCTTCTGCTTTATCTGGGACTGGGTCGTGGGGGCAGCCTGCTGGCGGAAGCCAGAGGTGATCGCAAACCATCCGAGAAACATAGTATCTAAAGGGTTTCCTGGGTTGTCCCCTGGGCCTCCTCCCTGTGGGACATGCCTGGAACATCTCCCGAGGGAGGCGTCCGGGGGGCATCCAAAAAATACATCAGAGACAGCTCAGCTAACTCCTTTTCATGTGGAGATTTTTCTTTAAAAAATATATAGAGAGTATACCATGTGTTGCAGGTTTGTTGTTGACCTTGTTCTGCCACCCCACACAGACACTCATTGAGTTTAAAAATTTTTTGCTCTCCTTTTTAGTCTTCAATTACAATGAAAGACATGCTGTTTTTTCCGTTTTGGTAATTTTCTCACATTTTTCTGGTTTTGCCCTTTAATTTGGTAAATTTATTAAATCACTTTAGATGACTATTACCATCAGTACAATAACAAGAGCTAACATATTTTCCACTTCCAACCCAGAAGGATGAAAGTAAGTTGCCCTATTTGAGTATGAGCTCCTGGAGGCAATAGTGCTCCATAAGCTACCTATACCAGCATTCCTTCAAGTAAAAAAAAAAAAAATAGGTAAAAAGGAACCACTTGGAGACCACAGACCTCTGCTAAGTAGCTAATTTCCTTTTTAACTTCCACCTTATGTCAATGCCTGTTTCCACAGAATCTAAAAAAAAAAAATTAAAATTCTGGAACCAGATGGGGAGCCATATCATCACAAAACTGTAATCATTAGTTGCCAGTCACATTATATACATTCTCTGAAAATGTTAGAAAATTTCCATCCTTTTTTTTTGGTAGTTTAAAAAAAACAGACAGACAACAAATCAACAGAAAAAGGCAATGCCGATGAAAACATAACCTCCTTTGCAGTGGAATAAACATTCGCAGGTGCTTTTCCTTTATGCAAAGAAAGCAGAGCTGCAGTCAATGACACTTTGCTCTACCAGCACTCCACTTCATGACTAACTTGTGCATATTGCTTTTAAAACAGATCAGGTTAAGGATTTTAATACAAAATATGATCTACATTTGATCTGACTAGACTGCAACAAAACTGACAATCTGACATCACAATCTGTCCAATCATAATAATTACTTTCCTTTTAGATTTTCATTGTACTGCTAGTTTGATCTGTATTTGTCCAGGACTCCTTCATAGTTTATAGGGTAAGTGTACTTTATCCCCAATGCTGGGGTCAGTTCCTCAGACTTTCCAGAGGCCTCCATAAAGCTTGGTTTATGGTAGATAGGTGCAGGCAAGTTATGTTATTTTAGCACTCAGTGACATGATTCAATAGTACACTCTGGCGCAGACACAACGCGAGTCAGGAAGCTATTTAGAATGTTTATTGAAAAGTTTTACAGAAAGATAGTTCGGCCCGGCGTGGTGGTTGCAAGGGCTGAAAGACACTGGCTTGACTTGGGACACATGAAAAACGGGATGGACTCGAAGGTGAGAAGGGAGCCTCAGGTAGACAGTGGTAGGACTGATGACAGCTTGGACAGGAAAAGGGCCCAAAAACCTAGGAGACAATTTTAAGGAGCACCCGTTAAGAGGGAAGTTCTTTGACGAGAACCAGACCTGTTGTCCAGGGGAATAGACTGGAGCAGGGATGCATCTGCGGTCTGCGATCTTCTTGTTTAGGGCAGCAGTACGGTTCAGGGCTGCTCTGGTTTGGTCCCAGATGCGGCGATAAGCCTCCATGTGGTCTCTTACAGAGGGGATGACGACATCTGGAAAAGAAGAGGGGATGAGGGATGGCTGATAGCCAAGAGAGGCTTCAAAAGGAGACAACCCAGTGGCAGGAGAGATGTGACAATTATGGGCATATTCAACCCATGGTAAATGTGTACTCCAGGAGGAGGGGTTGTTGGCACAGATGCAACGAAGTGCATTTTCCAGTTCCTGGTTTAGTCTCTTACATTGCCCATTAGTTTGGGGATGAAACCCTGACGTGAGGCAAGGTTTGGCTCCCAGGATAGAGCAAAAGTCCTTCCAGACCCGAGAAACAAATTGAGGACCTCAGTCTGAAAGAATTTCTGAGGGGATGGCGTGAAGTTTGAATACATGTGAAAACAGGAGGCGAGCTGTTTCAGCAGCAGATGGAAGCTGGTTAAGAGGGATTAAGTGGCAGGCTTTGGAAAATCTGTCTATGACTGTCAGGATAACTGTCTTATTCTTGGAGATGGGAAGACCAGTGATAAAATCTAGGGCAATATGTGTCCAGGGCCGAGAGGTTGCAGGAGACCAGCTGGAGGGCGGTGAAGGTTCTTTCCATGAGCACATGTGGAACAGGCTGGGACAAACTCTAACACATCTTTGTTGAGAGAAGGCCACCAGAAATAGCAGCAGAGCAAACCAATAGTATGGCTAGCCACTGGGTGGCAGGAGAACCATGAAGAATGTGCCCATTGGATGGCCTGAGAACTGGTTCTAGCCGGAACATTAAGGCGGTTGGGAGGTCCCCCCCCCCCTGGATCGGGTTCGGCCTTCAAGGCTGCTTCAATGGCTTTCTCTAAATTCCAGGATAGCCCCCCAACCACACAGGATGGTGGAAGGATCGGCTCAGGGGTTTTGGAGAAGTCATCAGAGGCAAACTGTCTGGACAGGGCATCTGGCTTAATGTTACGTGACCCAGGATGATAAGTGATGTTTATGTTGAATCTAGAGAAGAACAAAGTCCAGCGGGACTGCCGGGAGTTCAGTCTCTTGGCATTTTGGAGGTAGGACAGATTTTTATGGTCAGTCCAAACCACCACTGGGAGTTCTGAGCCTTCGAGCCAGTGCCTCCACTCTTCAAGTGAGAGTTTGATGGCTAGGAGCTCTCTGTCTCCAATGTTATCATTTCTCTCAGAAGGAGAGAATCTTTTTGAAAAGAAGGCACATGGGTGGAACTTACTATCTGCTGGGGACTGCTGGGAGAGTACAGCCCCAACACCAGTACCTGACACATCCTCCTCCATGATGAATCGAGCCGAGGGATCAGGATGGATGAGGAAGGGTGCCTTAGAAAATAGGGTCTTAAGCTCAGAGAAGGCTTTCTCAGCTTTAGGGGTCCAGATGAAAGGTCTTTTGGTGGAGGTTAGGGCAGGGAGAGGAGCGGCTATGACGCTGAAGTTTCTTATGAACCTCCTGTAGAAGTTGGCAAACCCTAAAAACTACTGGAGCTGTTTTCTGGTCTTAGGGGTTGGCCAGTCCAACACTGCCTTGATCTTGGCTGGGTCCGTCTTCACCTGTCAGCCCTCAAAAAGAAAACCAAGAAAAGAGATTGTAGAAACATGAAATTCACACTTTTCAGCTTTGACTTACAGGCGATTTTCTAGCAGGCGGTGGAGAACCTTTCTTAAGTGGGTCTTATGTTCTTCCAGATCTCTGGAAAAGATCAGGATGTCGTCAATGTAAACAAAAACGAAGACATTTAGAAAGTCTCTCAGGACATCATTAACTGCTGGGGCATTAGAAAGGCCAAAAGGCATGACCAGATATTCGAAATGACCAGTGTGAGTCTTGAAAGCAGTTTTCCACTCATCCCCCTCCCGAATACGGACCAGGTAGTAGGCATTTCGGAGGTCAAGCTTGGTGAAAATGGTGGCTTGGCTTACGGGTTCAAAAGCAGCTGATATGAGCGGAAGAGAGTATTTGTTCTTGACCGTGATCTGATTTAGGTGCCGATAATCAATACATGGATGGAGAGTTCTGTCCTTTTTCTTGACAAAGAAGAATCCAGCCCCAACTGGAGACGAGGAGGGGCGGATGATACCTGCTTCAAGAGAACTGTTTATATAGTTCTCCATGGCCTGACATTCAGGTCTAGACAAGTTGTATAATCGGCCAGAGGGAAGTGGGGTGCCTGGAAGAGATTGATGGGACAATCATATGGCCAATGAGGAGGCAAGCAGAGGGCTAGTTCTTTACTGAAGACGTCTTGTAGATCATGATAATCAGGTGGAACCTTAGAGAGGTTGGCTGGAGGTTGCTGAGGTTTGGACATGGAACTCCGAGGAGGGAGTGCTGAGCCGAGACAGCAATTAGAGCACTTAGGGCTCCAGGACTCAATGCGGGAAAGAGACCAGTTTATTTGGGGGTTGTGTTTAATTAGCCAGGGGTAGCCCAAAACCACTGGGGAGTTCTTGGTTGGAAAAACTAAAAATGATATTTGCTCGTGATGGTTGCCTAAGGACACAAACTGAAGAGGGACAGTCTGATGAGTAACAGTCTTGAGAGCACTACCATCTAAGGCAGACATAAAAATAGGAGTAGGGAGTCTTTGAACAGGAATCTTGTATTGGTGAACAAGATCTGGGCTGATGAGATTCTGTTCAGAACCGCAATCCACCAGGGAGAGCATGGGGAGGCTTTTATGATCTAAGCAGATGGAAGAGTGAATAGTTAAGCGGAGGTTGTTTTGAATCGTGGTTTTGCCCGTCAGTACCTCCAGATTTACTGATGGGCAAAGGCTTTTGGGCGAACCGGACAGGTGGAAATTAAATGACCAGAATGACCACAACACAGACAACACCCAGATGACAACCGCCTTTGGCGTTCTTCAGGTGAGAGCCGAGCTCTGCCAATCTGTATGGGTTCGGGAGATGGTGGCCGAGGTTAAGGCAGAGGGCTAGGCGTTGTAGCATAAGCATGGTGTGGAGGAGCTACATTTCACTGACGGTTTCTTTCTCTGAGCCTATTGTCTATTCGGATGGCGAGATTAATTAGCTGGTCCAGGGTTTCTGGTTCCTCTCGGTAGGCTAATTCATCTTTTAGCCTTTCATTGAGAGAATGTTGGAATGCCCCCTTGAGGGCTGTCTCGTTCCAACCGGATTCAGCAGCAAGAGTGCGAAATTCGATTGCCAATTCTGCTGCTGACTTGTTTCCTTGTTTTAGAGTCCACAA
This sequence comes from Cyprinodon tularosa, assembly GCF_016077235.1. Classification (NCBI taxonomy): domain Eukaryota; kingdom Metazoa; phylum Chordata; class Actinopteri; order Cyprinodontiformes; family Cyprinodontidae; genus Cyprinodon; species Cyprinodon tularosa. Next base: position 3,440,525 of record NW_024039163.1, read on the forward strand.
TTTTTTGGCTGCTTCTTCCTCTCCAACATGTAAACAAAATGTCTGTTTAAATAATTCTAGGAAATCTCTGAAGGTGTAGTCATAAATGTTAGAATCATCTATAATTGCTTCAGCCCACCTTAAAGCCTTGTCTCTGAGCAGGCCGATGACGTAGGATATCTTGTTGGCATCATCCGGAAATGACTGCGGGGACCGCCCGAACACTAGGGAGCACTGTAGCAAGAATCTTTTGCTTTTGTTCAGGTAACCAGCGAATGGCTTCGGAGTTGGCAAAACAACGTCTCTAGACATGGGAGACCTGTTGTTAGGTTTTGGAAGAGGAGACGGCAATTTGGAGATTAATTCCTGTACTTGGAATGAGAATTTACTCAGAGTCTGCATGATCGAGGTTTGTTGTTGAGCTATAGTAGAGATAGCCGAATCGTGGCGTCCGAGGAGAACTCCTTGTTCAGATAATGCGGTTCGTGGTTGTGCTGCAGAGTCATGCTGGCCAGTCGGTTCTGACATGATTCAATAGTAGACTCTGGCGCAGACACAACGCAAGTCAGGAAGCTGTTTAGAATGTTTATTGAAAAGTTTTACAAAAAGATAGTTTGGCCTGGCGTGGTGGTTCAGGCAACAGCAGCTTAGTCTGGAACTGCACGGGGAGAGAGATCAGTTAGATGCTGGCATGAGAATCTGAGTAATTAAGAGATGATGCTGATTCCTTACAGTTCTTTGGAGAGTGGGGCAGCTGGAGGGGAGGTAGGATGAGCCCACTGAGATTGAGTTTGACTGAGATGGTGGGGCTTCGGCTTGAGAGCTCCAGAGGGTGGACAGGCAGGTGAGCAATCGAGGATGGATCCAGGAGGACTGAGTGGAGAACCGGCTTGGAGACTGCAGGGCTTCTAGGAGAGAGAAGGAGGACAAGGAGGTAAGTTTGAGTCTAAGCAATCAGTTCAGTCTTAGGAGAGCTAGCAGGTAGGTTACCACTATGTGGAATTTTAACCGACTGGCATCCGTCCCAGGGAATCCACTCCTTTAAATACTGCTCCCTGATTGCGTCCAATTGGAACCAGCTGGAGGCTTGTCTGGGCTGGAGTCTCTGAGGAGGAAAAAGTAAGAAAAAACCCTAACACAGCTCAGCACACAATCCAGTGGGCCCAACACTCAGGACCATATGTGGTATCCATATGGCCTTATTTTCAGCACCATGTAACTAGAGAAATATTTATAGTTATTTAATTATTTATCAAAAAACATATACACACACACACACACACATATATATATATATACATATATATATATATATATATATATATATATATATACTCAACCTGCTGCCCAAAATATATTGCTGTTACTTTTGGATGACATGAAGAGGCTTTAAGATAAAAAGGTCTGTTTTCTGATTCCTGTTTTTTGCACATTACTTTGAATGTCCTATACTGACTAGCGGACTGATGACTCTCTTAATCCTGTTTGTTTATTCTTATAATTGTGACTGACATTGCTGTCGCATAAGAGTTTATGTACAGTAGATCTTTTTTCTAAGCTCCAACAAAAGATTAAATGAGCCTCAGAAAGCTATAATAATATTACAACAATTTGTCTAAACACCTTTATCATTATCAATGATTAGTTCAGCTTGGAAAACTCACACCAAGAAAAGGGGCAATTAGAAGAGTTTTAATTATCTCTTTTTAAGTATTTGACACTCAGACCTAGGCAGAAAACATTCTGACAGCTGAAACCTGAAGCTCACCGGAGAGCTTGGTTCTAGAAAGACTGATTGCTAGCTCGGATAAAAGTAGATTCACATAAACCTTTGATGATAAGCAAGCGTGAAGTGACAATGGAGAGAAAAAAAACCTTCTTGGGGAGAAACCTGTGGTAGAAGGCTCAACATGGTTGTCTTTTGTCAGAGGGAATGCAGTATGAGTCCAGGAAGGGTTAAACTTCTAATAGGGACGACGTTGCAGAAGTAGCATGGAGAAAGAGCCAGATAGAGCTTTTTGGCAATGGTGGAGAAGGGTATGGAGGTGGCTTGAACCAGGATCCAGGATCATCTGAGTAAAAGTTAGACATGATGCAAACCAACTGGGCTGATACTGGGTTGGGCAGCAGGCTGAGTTGTGGATTTGAACGCCTTTTAGCTGAACTCTGAATGCTGATTGGAGTTCTAGAAGGTGCGGTCCAATGCTCATTGCTTACCTTAAAGACTGATGAACCTCTGATTTGATGGAGTAAGCACCTACGTTTTTTTGAACTTCCAACTGGGCTTCATTGAAAGAATATTAGATTTGGCATGTTATGGTTGCAAAGTGCTCATACTCTATCAACATATTCTGTCATGATTTTATCTAAAGCAGTGAAACCAATTCAGAGATACACAGATGAAAAGTTTAACAGGTTAATTAAAGAGTAAGGCTCGGTGCGGAGTTGCTCAGAACTCAGCTCGACCGGAACTGGAAGGTGAAGGGAAGACCAAACGATTAGTTCAGGCTCAGTGGGAAATTTCATTCGTGGATATGGAGAAGAGGCTCTAGTGGTTGACTCACATTTTCAGAGAAGTTGTAGGATCTTTAACTCGAATCTGTGTGCTGTTTTCCAATGTTATTCTGATTCGGTGGAGGGCGGAACAGGGTTTACCCAGAACTCGGATGGTTGTTGGTGAACGGAGAAACTGACTGCCACTCAGATTTCCTGCGGTACTTGAATGGGTCGTAATGGAGATGATTCCCTTGCTCAAAGAGTTAACTCCACGTCCTCTTCAAAGAAGGAGGATCCAAACCACCTGTTTGAATCCCCAGCTCGGTTTGAGGCTCAGTTGATTCCTTCAGAGAGAGAAGGTCCGAAAAGATCCAGTTGCAGGAAGACTTCCTGCCGAGAGGCAAAGACAACAAGAAGTTAAAACTCAGGTAGGCAAGAACTCAGTCTTACTCAGCAAAACTCAGCTTTGCTAGAGTACCCAAAACTGGCAAACACTCTGGCGTCGAGGTAGTGGCAATCAGCAGTTTAAGAGCACTCCGCTAACGAGGCAACCATCCTCAGGTGTGTGAGGAGGCAGGCCAGAACCAGGCACCTCCTGCTGGTGGAAGGGAAAACAACACAAAAAGACAAACACACAGACTGGAGTCCTGACACATTATTAATCAAAGTATAGGTATTAAATGTGTAAGATGAAAATCTTACTTAATTCCCCTCTGTGAAACAATACAATTAGACTGGCTTACTTGTCAGATGAAAATGTCCTATATTTGCCATGAGCCAGAAACAGAACCCAATATTTTTATTGAACCAAGCGTTAAGCCTTAAAATTGTATTGAAAGATGTGGATGTGATTGACTGAATTGGGGATATAGGCAGAACAGATTAGTGCTAGGCTGCAGGGTGGTGTTAAAACCAATTTTATTATTTAGTGTATTCCTTCTATTTAGGTAGGATGAAAACGGCAAGTTTAAGATGCAACTACTACATACATCTACTTTTCCTTCTACTGTCTTGTCTGTTTCTTGCTGCTATTAAAAGTGCGAGAATATATCTACAAACAGTGATGATTTTCTTCTTCTCGGTTTAAAATAATGTAATGCCAAAAGAAGAGAGAAAGTTACTGTAATCTACTGCTCATATTTTACATGTTGCAGTGATGTTTCTTTCAAAATGGATCGGTCACACAACAGTCAAGCAATCATGTTCATGTCTGAACATAAAAGTAAAACTGAGCTCCTGTTCATGTCTTTTTGATGCCTGTTTTTTTTTTTTTCCCATTCACTGAGAAAACCATTTGAAGTCTTGCAAGTTTCGAAAATGAGGCCGTATTCAGACTGTGAGCCCATAGCTTTAAAGGTTACAATAGATGTATGTTCACTTGGTGACAAGACATCAGGAAAGTCTGCTGGGGGATAAGATGAATGGGTACATGTGTTACAGCCAGTGTAGTGTATTACGCTTGTATGCACAGAATATGTTTAAAAGTAACTCTGTCAACAAGAGAAGCTTCTTCTCGCCGACCATGATTAATGTGACGTCCCAAAAGACTGCAAAATGCATAATAGAAACTGAGGTTAACGAAAACCAACTTACCTAGTGAATGAGGACATTACTTACTTTCATTCATATTTTGTTTCTCACCCTCAAGTTTAATTTCATAAGCATTTAGCCTTTTTTCACAGCAAGAATATAAATTTTTTTTTTTTTAGAAATAGGAATACATGCAACTGCAACGATGCATATATGCATACATACAAAGCCATATACATACAAACTGAAATGAACATGATGCAAGATGTAATGCATGTTTTTTTCCTCTTCTAATCTGTCTCCCATGACTTTTTTGTGATATATGTATAGGAAAATAATGAGTCACTGCTCAGTTTCTGTCTAACCTGAGGAAATTGTTTATTTGCATAATTTCCTCGTGATAGTGATCAATATTGCAAGACAGGAGGGAAAAAGTTTCCCAGTGCACAATGAAATGGGAAAGTGAAGAAAATCTAAGATACAAAAAAAAAAGACCTATTATGAAAAGGAACATTACTAGTACAGGGTAGGGCTGCCATCTTTCTGTGAAGTGACCTTTCAAGTAAAATGTGGATTGTGTCCATCATTAACCCCCCTCCCTATCGGTCTTTACTTTTCCTCTCTTTTAAACCTTTCTACCCTTATTTCAGCTTTGCAGGATAAGATCTTCTCTATTTTTACTGGAGCATAAATTTGGTGGTCGTTGCTCTCAGAGGTACAAGTATGATTCTGCGGGGAATGATTGAAAGACACTTGTCTAAAAGAGACATAAAATCGAAAAAAGTCCTAGACTATATGGGCCAGAGAGTTGACCGGGAAGATGGAGGATGTAAAGAATAATAAAATAAAAACAAAACAAAAAAAAAATGTGAAAGCAGTGCAACAACCAGTGGGAGGCATTATTCCCCAGGGTATAGGTTTAGGTGCACTTTCACCTATGCTACATTGTAAAAAAAAAAAAAACAATGTTTTCATATTTGATTTGCCTTATGCAAGAGTGTTTCATAAATGTAAAAATGCATGTACAGTATATTTTCTAGTTCTGTATTGACAACAACCAATACAGAACTAGTTCACATGTGTAGAATCTAGAAAGGCTAAAAGATTTGCATTAAACACTGGGATATGTCTTTGGTTGCTAATTTTATGACAGAGTTACATCCTATAGCAATGTATCGCACATTTTATTATGCTACAAAAAAGTGAGAAAAGTTGGTAAGGATTTGTGTCCAACCCGCATAAAGTGCAGGGCTGCGGCCTTCAGACTTCCACCTCTGTAATGCAATATTGGAACAGCTAATTGGAACTCAGTGGTGTGTTTGAGAACATTAATGAAAAGAATGCATAAGTAAGGTCAGGTTTTAAACACGGTCACTAGCTTTGAAGTTTTCCCAGTATTTTTCATTTAAAAATTAAATATTATGTCTGCAAATCTATCAACACACACTCACCTTTCTAAACTATGTTAAACAGAGAAGCTGAAATGGGACTGATAAGATTTGATGTGCTGCAGAAATCCAAAACTTGGGTGGGATGATTAAAACCTGTGGACCTACAGATGAGCGGCTAAACCACTGCAGTTTGCTAAGTGGAACAAATGTTCTCCAGTTAAACAACACAAAAGATGAACTTTTTGTCTAAGAGCAAAATAAAATCTAGATTGCAAATTTTAGCATTTAGAGTGGATATTTACAGATTTAGGTTTTCATCTTTTTACCTGAATTAAATTGAAAATGTAGCTGCAGGCCTTAGAGCTATGATTTAATAAAATACAGTATTTTAAGATTCCAGTACTTCATAAATTGTTTTGCATCTAATCTAAAATAAAAAAATAAACTCACTTCTTTATAATCTGAAATTTTTACTATGGTCTCTTTATGTTCTTTTTGTCACATGTTTGACATTCTCTGGCTTCTGCTACAGTGAAACAAAGCACAAGCACACAAAGCTGGCCACAGGCAGAGATATTGATTTCCCTCGTCAAGGTTCAGGGTTATAGATGAGTTACAAAACCACTATTAATTACAAATCACTTCTGCCATGAAAGTCAATTGAAGCAGAGAGCAGCAAAAAAGTCAGTATCAAACAAAGAAAAGTGAAAGACTATGCACATTTGTCATCCAAAGGTAACTTTGGCTTGGCATGTCTGCTTATTTTGCTCTTGGGTTTTTGGGGGTTTCCAAGTGTTGTTTTAATCAATTATTAATTATATTAGCATTTATCAATAGACACATATCTGAATAAATTAATGCAGAGGTCATTTCCATATTCATTCAGCATGCTGTATCACGATGGAGCTTATAACCCATACACTGCATCCGGCTTGTGTTGAACCATATGCTAATGTGAACATGAAACAGCAGAGCACAATGACAGAGACAAGCAGGTGCAGGGTTTACAATGGTCTGTGGGCCGCTTCACAGACACTCGCTGTCAATGACACTAGAGAGTCCCTCCTGTCTTAAACAGGCCTTAGCAGAGAAATGTTTGGCATTATAATTGAAAGCAAAACACAATGAATCTCACATTTGTCTTTTGAAGACAAAATACAATATTCTTGCATAGAAAATATGTTAGCCACTACTCCCCTTTTGAATTTCCCTTAGAACTCATCCTCTATGCTCAGTTATCATGCTACCTTGTCTGCTGTGTTTGACTTCATGTCAGCCACTGTCTCTGTTGCACCCATGTTTTTTTTTTCTTGCACTTCTAGAAGGAAACTGTTGCCTGTGATCAATGGTTGCAGTGCACCTGTATGTAAGTGATCACAATTCATCTTTGAAGTCTACTCTTCCTTTGTCTGACAGCCAGGCCTGGGCACACATAGCTCAGGAGTACCTACCATCTGTGAAGCTGATTTCAAATACAGGCAATTCAGAGGAGATATACTGCAGTGGCATGAAGTAAGCAGGCTAAACAGATCAACAGCTCCTGCTGTCTCTCTGGCTCGCACTTGCTGAGCCGTCGCTTGTGCTGCCTCTGTTTTATGGTGACAAGACACAGCAAGCTATGGCTTGAATGCCAACAGGATCATTTCTTGACAGTCTCCTTTTATTGGTCTGCTATCACCCTGATAAGATGACTGTAGTTCTTCACGTTCTTTTGTTGTGGCAGAGATGGCCTGGAAAACTAAGCTTATACTCTATCCTTTGTTTAGCTTTTATATCACTTTGCCCCCCCCGATTTCCAGGGGCTCTGCTAACACAATGTACATACTAGAGTCCAAGACTAAAAGATAATCATATGCAGATGATATGCAAAGTAGATATATTGCTAGTCAAGTATATACTAACAGCCAAAAAAGAAAAAAAAAACAGTAGTGTGATTTTTACAGGTTACCTGATACAGAAAAAAATATATGATCTCAGTTTTTTGCCAATAAAGAAATTAAGATATTTGGAAATTAATAAGAAGAATATGAAGCGAACATTAAGAACAGTGAGTTCTCTACAGAAATCATGAGTCACTGACTTGTTTAAGCTGTAGAATTAAAATAAGCTGAAAAAGCTACTTCTCTATACTCTAAAAATTGTTGGTTTAAAAAAATTCCCAATTTGGGTAGGTCCCCAACCCAGTTAAATTTTGGACAGAACATAAGATTGGGTTAATTCAAGTTGGGTGGTTTATATTATTATTATTATTATTATTATTATTATTTTACATATTATATAATATTTTGTAAGCAATATATAATATTATATTTATGATGTTATTTATAAATATTACAATTTTAATTATTCATTATTTTCTCCATGTTCTCAATATATTTTCACACCAATAATGTCTAATTGATATTTTTCAAAAAACGACATTTATAGAACACACAAAAGTATAAAAATATATAAACATACAAAATGTCCATAAAACTGTCATATAGGCTTACACTCCTTTGGATGGTGCAAGTACAAAATAAAAACCTTTGCATTTTTTTGAGTTTTAGTCATATAAAACTGGACTAAAACTATCACAGGTAGTAATAACTAAAATGTGACTAAAACTAATAATAGCTTTCATCTTGAAGATGAAAATCACACAGGACGAGCTTTGGGTAGCAAAAAAGCACCTGTTTCGTCCAGTAAAGTGTGTACAGATTCATCTGATGCTTCTGCTGCTCCTGTGTTCAATTGCAGAGAGCAGCTTTGATATATTTTCTGTAATAAGCTGATAAAAAAGTAGTTTTAATAAATTTTTAAGCGAGAAAGTCCACCTCAAAACATCGTCTGTGCGGTCAGTTCAATATTAAATGACGCTTAGACCATTTATATGAAGGAAAGATTTAGGAGGAGGTTGATGTTTAGGCTGGACTGGTTGTATGATAACCAAAAGACCAAAAGCAAATAAGATCTGTCTGGCCTGGACAATGAGCTTGGACTTTCAAATTCCTATACATGATAAAACACTGTCTCAATGGCTAAGGAGGTGAGTTCCTTGTTTTTTGGACAAGTTAAAAATGACAAGCTTTTGTTCACCTGGGCAGATTTGCATTTCTGACTCTCCTGCTTAGATTAATCGTGCCACCCGAGCTCAACCACATCACCTGTGAAAGAGCCAAAGGGAAAGACAAATGAAACAAACATTCTGTCTTGCCAGGGGATGCAAATGTTAACAGTTGGGTGAAGAAAAAGAAGTTAAACCATACCAGTTAAACCAGATCATGTCATGAGCGGTACTTTAAAGATGTTCAGGAGAGATTATAGGGAAACAGTGCAACAAGAGAGGGCTAATGTGGAAACTGGGAGCAGGTGTGCACAGAACAAGAGAGGGAAAGCTAGGGAAAAGGAGAACATAAGGGGGCAGCAGAGGGCAACGAATAGAAACCTGGAAGACTGGAAATAACAACAAAATAATAAGTAAACCACTAGGACTATAAAACATGGAGAAAAGAAAAATAAACACTCAATAGAAAACATAAACCAAGACTAAGACAGTAACTGGAAAAAAAACCAAAGAACATAGCAAAATAAAAATAAAACCACTAACACTAGAAAACAAGGAGTAAAGCAAGACAGAACACTAAAAAGAAAATATAACAGAAACCTGTATTGAGCTGTATATCGTACCCGATCTTACCAGATCCAATAGTGTCTGGCACATTTTAACTAGCTTCCAAGATGACTAGAGGGGGACAAAGACCAGCTGAGGTCAGAACTTGAGTAACAATTAAAACACTGATGAATGAACCTAACCACAGAACAAATCCTTTTAAATCGTGAACATCATCAGGGTTTATTGAAAACACGACACAACTTAGTTGTGTACTTCCAGTACACAACTACTTCGAGTACAAAACTAAGTTTTACTCGAAAAATTTCGATTGACCAATCTGCATTCAAAGGGCTGGTGTTCCATAGGCCCTAGTTAACCTACCAAATGCTTTTAAGGGGATATTAAACGTTTAGAACTAGATAAGAGTTTTCCTAGACATTAATTATTACACCTCTACCATTATTTGGATATTTGATTTCTATCAACAGATCTGGGCAACATTTTAAGGTGTATCAACTTAGAAAATCACTTTTTAATCCCTATAATCACTTAAATCCTAATATTCTGAAGTATTAGTAACATGTTGAGCACTTAAAGAACATATCCAAAAGCACTGAGTAGATATCCAAATTTGACTTGCTACAGTAGAAGATTAAACTGGGTCAGGTAACAGGTCTGCACAAGCTCAGAACTATAGCCGCATTACACTGCCAAAGCCCTCGGTGGTCCTTCATATGTGGTATGTGCTGAATACAAGACCTTAACAGGTTAGTGGTAGTCTGAAAATAGGATCAATTTTGCTCAATAAGTCGAGACAAAAGTCCATTAAATAATTGTGTCGCAAAACAAAATAGACTCCCAGAGAAGTTTGAAAGCCACTTTAGTGGGGCGGATTGAAATCTGGAGCTCACTTGATAACAGTGCCAGACACATTACACATTAGGCTGCAGAATTGGATTGAGGATAGATATTTTGGCACACATACCAGCACTCAGAACAGAGCTTACTGTATGTGTCCACAGAAAAATCTTCTCTATTTTGTCACCCTCCAGGACTAAAATGCGAGTTAATTGTTCTCATGATGGTGTGAGGTGGTTAACTTATCACAGGTTGACAGCTATTCCCTTTGGTATTACCTTTTTGAGAGGGAGACATTGAATGAGGAAAGGTACTCTGTTTACATAACATCTGACAAGGTAAAGGACACTCTTGAATTGCTTTTGCTCTGTCAAAATCACAAAATCAATAGTGCAGCACTGGTCATATACTCATCCACCCTCCTACTGAAGTATAAAATCTCATCAACCCTTCCCATGAAGATGTGTGCCGAAAAGAGATTGATTTCTAATGATACTTGTTTTAAAGTTTTTTTTTTTTTTTTTTTTAAAGATGACACTCCTTACTTGAAATGCAAGACTAACAAAGGACAAGTTAAAAGCCAATAAATTCTTTATAAGTTCAGGTTCAAAAGCAAAATATTCCCTGTGATTAAATGTAACGCCCTCAGCACACTTAAGACAGAAAAAAATACATATATTTAAAAAGTAGCAGATCAGGAGATGAAAGCATCAGATTACCAGAGTATTGTGTTATTTATTTATTCAGCTTGATAAGTACTTCTGTTTAACTGGTTAAATATTCTAAAGATATCACTGTTCATTGTAGAAAAACAGTATCTACCGTGTATTGCTGCTTGCATTGTTTAGTTGACTTTGCAGTAATCCCTCATTGTGAATATGCATGTAGCAACAGCAGAGGGAAACCGCCAGGAAAATCAGGCTTCATGCGAGCAAACATCCACCATGACCGACAGCATACACACAAACACAAAAAAATCAAAGAAGCCCTAGATCCAGAGGTACTTTTGATGTTAATGAAAATAAAAACCTTGTGTCTGTTTTACTGGCCTCATCTTGGGAGAGATACACAGCAAGGCAGATAAGCCTGCTTTCAAAATTTGTAGAATGAGAGAAAGCACTTACTGTTAGTCACAGTTAAAGCTCAGTCAATGGCTACATCTAGGAGAGAGACAGATATAATCACTAAAAGACAGGACCAAGTGTATTATCTATAGGAGGAGAACATAAAGTTGACAGCAGCAGTAGCCCAGTCGATGCTCTCCTGCAGGATGATATAGCAGTTAAACAGAATCCCAGGCCAGACGAAACTACTTTGAAGAGAAAATAACCAAAACAAACCAAACAGAGAAAGCACATCAATCTGAAATAATAACAAGAAAAAGAAAAATATGAGAGCATTAGAATAAGAATATAAGACGGTCAAAATATCCTGTGGCAGCATATAGCTGCATTTCTTAATTTAGGATAATGAAAGCCACTCTTACTACAAGCTTAATTAAAGCCTAATCTTGAGAAAAGACTAGTTGTCTGTCTAAATAATGAAAACATTTGCCCCATCATACTTATAAAAACTCACTTGAATTCTGCAGTCTGAAATAATTTTCTGATTGGATCAACTATGTATGATGGAGCTTGATTATCAAGGGCTTTATATGTGAAAAGAATAATTTTATCTTTCATTTATAAAAAGCTTATCAACTATATATATCAGTCTATCGACAAAAGCTACATGTTATAAAGAGATACAATTATCCTATCTAAACTAGTGTTGCACCGATACCGATACCAGTATCAGGCAGGGCTCCAATCCAGCACTAAAATAGGGGTATCGGTATCGATGAGTACTAACAAAGAGGGCACCGATACCCTTTTGAGAGCCAACAGTTTATTCAACTATGGTCACTCATTCCAGGTAGGCAACAAAAAGCTCTACTGGATTCACTTTGTATCAGTCTTTTTCCTGCTTCACAAAGGTAGGCAGCAGCTTGACAAAGCAATGATGGCAATTATTTTTCATCCAAGTAGTATGCAGTTCTTCTTATATACACACACACATCAATTTGAAACAGATGGTATCGGTATGGTATCAATATCGGCCGATACTGCACATCCAGGTATCAGGTAGAGGTATCGGGGCCAAAATGGCATCAGCAGAACACTAATCTAAACATAAAGGGTATTATACAGAATGTAAACAAGAAACTAAAGAATGGGAAATTAAAATTGAATAAAGTGGTACATAACTACAAATTGGAATATCAATAACAAATACATTTATTCCATAAATTTATTGAAAATGTCCACTTTATATGTTTTATATATTCATTCCACAAAGAGTGAAATGCTTTTGTTTCTGGTAGTTTTGATGGTTGTGGGTTATGGGTAATAAAATATATATACGTATATATACATTTTTAAATCTCATACAAGATCAATAAAAACATTTTAGAAAATTATCTCCATATATGTTCAGTATAAGCATTTAATACGTGGACGGGCCCGTGTTGTTTCTGGCAGCCATCTTAGTTCTAGTCTTAGTTTTAATCTTTAGGAACATAATTATTTAGTTTTAGTTGCATTTCAGTCATTACTAAACAAGATAGATTAAGTCCAGTTCCAGACTAAAATTCAAAAAGGTTTTAGTCTAATTTTAGTCAGTTTTGTGTTGCAATGACATCTCTAGACTAGACAGTACCATTGCTGTTTAGCAGAAATATTTTATTTCTAAAATTAAAATATACTGTTTAGGAATTAATGCCCTACTTTATAGAAATGTTTAACAGGAAATGCTATACAGGATCTACTATACAGGAAAAATAGCAGACCTAGTTAAACACATCACTTTAAAACACCGTTAAAATTGCAGATATACAAGTAATGGCCAATACTTTCTAATCTAGTAAGGATTATGCATTGCACACAGATCAATTAATCTTCCTTACTCCAATAAAGCAAACAACAAAACATTCTAACTTTGGCAACCGTGGCTTTATTTCTGAGAATTTAATAACAACATAAACAACATAGTTTAAAAATAGAATCCCAAAAGTACAGTGCGGTAGGCTGTAAGCTAAGAACACTTTAAAGTATGAAACAAAGAAATAATGACAACTTCTGAAAATTGTAAATACTGTAAACATGAACAACTTCAATTCAGTGTTTCAGCAACTTAAACAATCAGTGGGCTACAAAAATGGCAAACAAAAATATGACAGCAATGCATCAAAATTAGCCTTGATTGAGTTTGAGGAAAGCACTCCTATTTAAAATGACTCTTGCTTTATTTTGACGACCACGACAAAGGTCTCCTGTGACACTAAAGACTCTCTCAGCAAATGCTCAAGATGCATAGCCAGAAGATCTAAGGTGAAAGGTTTTAAACTTGGACAAACAGAATCTGCCTGTGCTCCCCAGAATCCTTTCTCAAGGACAGTCTCTTAGTTTAGGCTGCGATAGCTGTTTCTTGTATTTCTTAATTTCCTCCTTGATACACGGCTTCACAAGCCTAGACCTGGATGGGCAGCTTGCTTTTGACAAGAATTTGAAACTGGGACACCCTATCTGCAGTCCCTCTGGGTTCTTCTTCTCCATTCTTTGGCTCCTCATCTTCGGCTGCCTCCTCCTGTACTTCTGGTATCACCTGCTGAGCAATATAATCTCAATTTATAACCTCAATTTGCTCATCATTGTTTACAAGGAGTGCTTAAGGTGCAGCTTTTGGGTAAGGGAAGCATGCATCAGGAAAGCATCTAAACCACATATCCATGTTTGCCTACATCTTTTTTTCCCAGCAAAGCTAATCCTTGAAGCCAAAACCCTGGACATTGAAGGACTCAGACAGAGGTCTAGAAGGGCAGGCACAAGAAGGGATAAAGAGTAATTTTAGTCTGAGGTTAGCAGCTGATTTTTCACCTAGAGTTATAAGAAAATTTTAGGCTAACTCTAAAATTAATTACACATCAATCATCAATTAATATGTCATATTGCAATATCTGCCAAATAACAGTGCGGGTTATGACAAGTCACACTATTGTTTACACGATGGGTTACTGTAACCCCTCCAAAGTCTGCAGACCAGTCGCCTTACAGAACAACCCCATAACAGAAAAAAACTCAGTGTCTAACTCCCAACAGCAGCTCTCTTTTTGGAGCCCCCCTCCCCACTTCTTCTTCTACACTGATCTTACAATTCTTAGCACCTTTAAGGAAAATGGAAAATTAGAACATCCTAACATTATAACATATTGAGTTGCTACACTATATATTGTATGTTAACAGAACTTGTAACTTACCTCCAAAAGAATATCAGCGTTGTGAGCCTTCAGGTGCCGATTGAGATTGGTGGTAATTTTCCAGTAAAGTTGTGGCCACATTTACTACCGCTGTCTACCTCCACAAGGCCTTCAGTTTTTTTTCTCTGATTCGTTATATTTAAAAAAATGTTTCCAAATGTAATTTTGTTGTTTCAGACCACCACGATCCTTGGTTGTCGTTACTGCCATGGTCTGTCAATCTGTGGTCATGCAGACTGTGCACCGCTGCATGCCAGGTGGGTGGCGTGACCAAACAGGACACACAGCAGGGCTGATAGTTCTTAGCTTGCAACGAACAGATTACGGCAAAACAGGCAGAAATGCGATGCATTTTAAATGTTTAACAAACCATCCACTAATGTTTTCCATCCAGTCCTGTCAATGAAAACTCACACCCATGACTCATCATGTTTTTGTCATCAAAGTTCCATGTTTAGTTCGTTAGTTCCCATCACCTTGATGAAAAAAGGGCCGTCCAACCAGCCTTTAACTGTAAACAGCATTAGAGTGTCTTTAATCAAAATCTTCTCCAGATCCTGAATTGAATTAACTTGAATGCTCACCAAATGGTACACTTTTGTGGTACCAAAGGAAGCACATTATTATGTCATTAAGCCACTTTCACATTTGTTGTCATACTTGACTGAATTGTAGTTCATTCTTCTTCCTCGAAATATAGCTACTCATCCAAGGTCCTAATAATGCGTTCAGACTGGATGTGGTGTCCCTGGCAAGTGCGGTGGATTGACATAGAATTCCTCTGCAAACCATGTGGGGAAGGGCAGGAAGCAGCCAGTGTTGAATCCCACGAGGTGAGAGTGTTCACTGCTCTGCTCTCACCCCGTGCTACTTCATAGACCTGAGATGTTGTCAAACAGCAGCACTGCATGGAGAGAACAAAGCGGGGATTGGTGAAGTTGAAAAGAGCTGAACTTTTATTTGAAATCCTAAAACGACAAACAATCAGCAACTGGTTGTTTTTTTATTTAAAATGGAATACAGAGATAAATGCTGTTAACAAAAGGAGAAATAAGGAATGCTCCCAAGAGGTTTTGATTTAGTTCTAGAAGGACTGTTCATTATCCTCCCTTACCTAGCACAGACCCCCCTCTGTCGCTGCCCACTGCCCAGCATCAGCGCTCTCTGCGTAGATGGATTTACAAGGAAGTACCGCTGATGATTTACTAAATATAACTACTGAAAATGTAGGCCAGATAATTTTGATTCAATACGGATCTGAATGACAAAAAAAATAAAATAATAATACTACAGTACATATGATCTTTTTATCATAAATTCAAGTTATGAATGCCATCAATGTCGTCACTGCTTGTTTTGTTCCTCTCATTAGTATCTGCCATGAATGCCATATTAAGCCTCAAACATATAAGAACAAAGCCTTCTGTTGGGGCTTTGTACGTACCCCATGTAAAACAGCCTGTATGACAACAAAAATCCATCACAATGTGGTCACCATTTAGCATTTTCTGAAGAAATGTGACAATTTTAAGCCTACTTTATTGTGCATATTTTTTCTTTCAAATTTTCTGTGATTCTATAGAGCAGGCAGGCTTGCAATCTAGTGATCCTAATGTTCTCTGGTTCATTCTATGAAGGATGCAGAAAATAAAATGTGTAAACCAGAATGTGGCATTACCCATTTACAGATTTAGAATACATATATGGTTCACAGTACATTTTGGGAAAGAAGTAAGATCTTTATTTTATATATAATGAAGAATGAGTGAATAAAACAATGAAACTAAAAGGTTTTCCATACCCCACACATTGATGTTATTTTCATTCGATATTTATGTTTCTAACCAGAACTACTTTCTCCTGAAAGGTTATCCGTGTTCTAGATTTCATCTAGCATTTATACCACTGTATGTTATTTACGAGCATTTATTCTGTCTATTTAGTCAAACAATTTGTTTCTATAGACAACAAAAAAATTATTCCTTTGATGCAGCAGCAGTTTATCAGGGTCTGTGATCTTGAAGTTGCAAAGATGAGACTTTGCTAAATGTCAGACCCGCATCAAATGAATTCTTCCTTTGATAGAATAAACTACATTTTGTGAAGCTGCCAAACAATCCACACAAACTATTGATGTATAAATCCCAAGCGCTGTACAGATATAATTCTTCCATTCATCAAAGCCTCCATCCAAATTTAGCACAAAAAAGACTGTGGTAGACGGTCCTCTCACTTCATATCCGGCCAGCTGATGAGCCCTATTGTCTCATCAAGCCAGTTGGAGTCTCAGAGTTTGATGCCAAATCATACTTTATCAAATCTGGCAAAGCCAGCATTACAGCTATTATATGCATACAAAGAGTATCTTTCTATACCCTTACAGATTAATAGTTTTAGAATGAGAAGAATTTGAAAATTAAGTATAAAGACATTTAAGTAAGGCCTTTTAGGAAGTTTTGTGAAAGAAACAAAACCCCTGGAGGAAGAAATCCTGATAATGGTTAGATTTTTAGAAACTGTTAGCTATTCAAATAATAAGAACAAATAAAATAGAAAATTACTTTGGATCTGTTTTTGAAAATATTTGCGTTTTCCCAAACGCTGCAAAAACAGACCGAGAGGCAAAATAAATGGAACATTATAGTGAACAGAAATAGATATCGAATATATTTATAGCAAAGTCTCTTCACAATTTCAAGATCATAAGTTATCGTATTATTTTCTGAGATGTAGCATTTACTCTAGCTGTCATTACAAAAATAGGTGGTAGCAGCAAAGTCCCAAATATATCTCAATTTTTCTGAATATACAGGATTCAATCTTATACAATGTTCTAAAAAAATCCAGCTGCTGTCTTTCTTCTTTTGGTTCTAAAAAAGCTATATCAATTAGGTATTATATGCAAATCCTGTATAGTAAAGTTTGAGGCAACAAGAACATCAGCATTTTGATCATGTGTAATAACCCAGTTGAAACACAAGCAACATCCAATTGTAATTTTTACCATGAGAGACACTGAGGAAAGCTTATAGAAATAAAGTACATTTCCATCATTGCTTTGGTAAAAAAAAAAGTTTTTTGGTTTCTTTTATGATAAGTGCCAGATGCATGATATTACCTTTATATTTACTCTCTTGCTTCCGTCTCCTTTTGACCACTGTATATGTAAAGTTTTGGTGAAAAATTAGTATATGTTTATTATGGTTGTGTATGTAAACTAATTTCCTTTTTTCCCAGAAGAGATTCAAAGACAATAAACCCAACTATTTAGTCTAATTTCAACAGCAAGAATTAGATTCAAATATCTGACAAGACAATAAATATGACAAAGTAGATCTTAAAAATCTCCAATGACTGCTAAATATGGTTATTTAGTTAGGGTAGCTGAAGTATATGGCTAAAACCGGGAGGTTAACAGAGTAAAACCTGAACATCTGAGCAAATAATTCATAATAAACAGGATTACTTTGTACAAACTTACTCCCTTTAGTCAATTATGTGCCACTGGGCAAACAACACTCCACACAGCCAGGCATATAATATGCTTTAAACCAAAAGAAATCATTGTGCCAAACAGCCATACCTCTCACCTCAAAACCAATATTCTCAAAAAAGAATTACTGTATCTTCTTAAAAATGCTTTTTATGTTGTTTGATGTAGCTGGATCCCAACAGAAAAGTTATTGAATAAAATGTTCCAAAGATTGGAAGCATATACAGCTAAAGAAATGAACTAGATTTTGGTATCTTTCCCAATATAATGCAAATATAAAACGTTGTAAAAGCATGAAGCCCAGGTGAGAATCATTAGTACCGAGGCTGCTGTGGTAACATTTGCAGATGTTACCATCTGCTGTGTCTTTGGATAGCCATCAGAGGACTATGAAAAGAAAATGGTGCAGTCTGTTGAGTGTGGACATACTGCTTGAAACAATACCTGAGATTATATTTGTCCCTCTTATTTTGTGGACGTACTTTTTTTTTAAGCAGATGGCAGAAACAATTCAGGGATATAAAGTGATTATACATCATATGTGCTGGGTATATTGTAAATACAATCAAAGGTAAAGAAAATCTACTCTTGTGATTTCTGTTCCTTGATGGTATGGTAGTTTTAAGGTTTTTTGTCTAAAATTTGTGATAACCAATAAATCTGAAGCTGGCAACCCTTTTGGTTCTAAGTAACTACAATTACAGTATTTAGATTATTTCTACAATCTCTTCTCATATACAAAATAAATTATTAAAGAAAGATTGGCATGCATGTTTGTATACATTTACCATATCTAATGTTGTGAGATAAAAATTATAATACTAAAATGACCACTTACATTTATGTGTTTTTATTATTATTTTTTGGCCTTTCTTTAAAGATCATCAAGATAGTCACCTCGATCATCTCCCAAAGCATAGCGACGTAAAAAAACAATAAAGAATGCTAAGAAACCTAGCAAATCAAATTAAAAACACTGGATTCCTTGTTTAGTGAAATAATATTGCAGACTTTATTAAACAATAAAAAAAAAAATCAGATTAGTGTTCTCCATCCAAGAGGGTTTAAGGGATTATTGAGGGGAAACTTTAAACTAACCATGTCACAAAGTAAGAAGCTTACAACAAACCTATGGATTGCAAAAGGGAGAGGTACTCTCATCAATATTATGAGCATACAAACAGGGACACTCAAAGCAGTGTCAAACCTTTGCTGCAGTACTCCTCAGACCTATTGGGGGGCAGCGTAGCTCTATTAGTCTAGCAGATCACATGGACATGAAAAAAAAGATTGGTTTCTCTGAATTCTATCCCTCATTAGATCCCATGCAGAGGCTGAATTACTTGCTGCATCTATCCATTAATTTACCCTTCCCTCTTTCTGTATATACACACTAAAAGCAGGTACGGTTCCTCGCTGGATGAATGCAGGTTGAAATCTGACCTCATTCCAATTTTGTAGCAGCTCATTGCTGCAGAGGCATGCGCTGGGTGTTTTGGGGTGATTGAAATGGATTATTCATGTTGTTGCACAAAGTTTTGTGGAGAAGACTGACAGACTGGGCAGGGTGCCTTTGTTTGCTTTCCCACGACTTCCTTTGTGTCCAGATAACATTATTGCAATAGTTGCCATGTTTAGTCATCACATGCCTCTCAAGGTAGTGGTTTGGGAATCACAATATCCTTTCTAATGTTATGACAGCTTGCTTACTTATTCATTGTACAGAGGGCTGCAGACATTGTCAGATGAAATTAACGTTCAGATCTCTAATATCGACTTGTTATCACTTGGGCATTAACCTTTGGAATAGCCTTTTCTTTCAATTTACAGTCCTAAACGTATAGCAAATTTTTTGATATACAATAGTTTCCCTGCTTTAAATATTTTTTTAAGAAAATAAGTTTATCATAAATAATGTATTTCTAAATAATAATGAATAGTTCTATAAATTATTATAGAAGGCAGGAAAAAATCAGTAAGAAAGGAAGTGATAACCTGTGGTTCCATAAATATTTATTTAGAACTCTGCTTTTTCATCTAGGGGTTCATAACGGTTTCATTGCTCAACAAAGTCAACTACAGCTAATGCATTTGATTTCTAATTCTGGCAAATTATTTTACTGGCATTCCTCCTTTAGAGGAGGGGAGAGAGAACAAAAGGGCCACATGTTGTTCTGCTTCCCTTTGCTCGCAGCTGATAATCAATGGGGGGGAAGAGTTGCCAGCTATTGACTCAGAGATGAATGACACGACTCCTAGAGGGTCCATTTGAATTTTGACTGGCAGGACTCAGAAATCCTATTCCTCTTTTGATGGAGCCAGAAAAAACAGTTTCTTATTGGCACAATGAAGGTAATAGAGAGTGCTGATACAGGGCTAAGTCTAAAATATATTAATCTGTGTCTTTCATGTGCAGGCACCTCAAACCAATGCAATGCATTCTCTGCTTTTAGAAGAACAGATTTTTAAAATTTAGAATGCATCCTAATGTGTAAAGAAGTGAATTTAAAATTAAATAATAACCGAACAGAACTTGAACTTTAACATCTTTTAAAATATGTTTGGCTATGATAAATATGAGTCCGTTTCAACCATTTTTATAAGTCTTCTTTCTTCAAGACTCACTTGCAACCATTTTGCTTTCTTGTTCTACACTTTGCAGGAAATCAAGATGATGCAGCCAGACCTCTTGAGTCATGTCAATAGCAATTCAAAATGCATAAGGCAGTTAAAAATAAATAAATACACACAGAAATACTCACAGAAAAGAGACAATGATGTTACAAACAGAAAATGAAATTCTAAAATGCATTAAGACTAGTGAGTGTTAAGAACATGAGTAGAATTGGTAACCAATATAACACATGCAGTGAGAAAAAAGAGTGAGAGACAGAATCCACAGAGAGAGACAGAAAAGGTATGATAAGACCATGTGGATGTCTGGTGTTTGATGGGCCACTTCGTCTGTGGTCAGCCACCTCTATGTCTCTTCCCAGGTCTTACCCGAGGTTAATTTTTAATACTTGTACACATTAAGTTCAGACGCGCCTCAAGAGCATCTTTGAAGCTCCTGAAGCACGTTAAATAAAGTGTCTACAAATGCATTTGTTCAATGGCAGAGAGTCACTTTGCTTTATTTGCTGTGATCAGTGGGTAAATAGTAGTTTTAATATGTTTTTAAGAGAGAAACTACACCTCAAAAAATCAACAGTTCAGTCAAGTTCATCAAGAATATGATCCTGCCTTAAAATATTATTCTGCTGTAGGATCCACACTGCCACCAAAAAATAATTTTAGAAGACACTGGATTAATTTTACCATTATGACTGGTCTGATGGTGATTATAAAGTGATGGAAACAGGTGAAGCCAGTGAAATCTGACTGTGGAATGGATGGAGCTGAGCAGGTTTATGGAATGAGTGATCAGCCTAGCATCAGTGCCGAGATCAAAACACATGCCCATTGTTACATTCAATTGAATCAAAGGACATGTGATGTTATGCAATAACTTTATATCAGCCCTAACATCTGCTGGGATGGCGACACCATCGACTACGGAAAAAGTACGCTAGAAAGTTTTGATTCAATACAGAGCTTTTAAATTTTTTTCATTTTTACAAATGATCATTTTAAATACACAAACCTGCACTAAAGAAGCAATAACCATTTAGTCCATTTGCTGATTTTTTTCACGTCAGTGGGATGTCCTCCTATCTGATGATGCAGTACAGGGTGTAAACACAGCATCTGAAAAACAGAGCAGTAAATTAACAGCGGGACTCGTGGAAATTAGCACCTTCCCTGCCTCTGTTCTGATCATCTCAAGTAAGATAACAAAATCCACAGAAATAATAACTTTAATATTTAAACTTCTTTACCTTAAAATACATTACATCTAAAAATAAGCATTGTCTTTTTACTCCTTACTTTAATGCTTCAGATCAAAACTCTTAGGTAAACATCTAGCCAGCGGTGAAGTAATAGACGAGTACCCTTCCATTTAAGCATAGCTCTAGCTTTAAAATGTGTTTTTTCCTGATTTAAACAGGAATTATGTTACTTACAAACTAGCTCCAAATGAAAAGACAGAAAGATGAAAAGATAGAAGAATAAACTCATTGTGATACAATAAAAGAAGTCCTGGATGAACAGCTATTTTTATTTATTCCAGTTTAGGAATAATATATCCATTCACAACAAATTCTGTCAAGTAATTTTACATGAAAAACATATTCAATATATTTACAGAAATATATATATAGTATATTAAATCTAATCTCAAAATGTAATAAAATCTAATCACACTTATTCTAATTCAAACCTAACTTAAAAAAAGAAATACTTTCAATATAAGGCTACATTCTTTAACTTTAGAGGGATTGCTGACAGTGATGTGAGGGACCATTGCGTTTTTGATATGATATTGTTGATGGTGAAAATAAATCAGTTGTGTGGGCTCACAAAATCCTATCCAACTGCGTTGCCTATTGTTGAGCATGTGCAAAATGTGCACTCACTCCCAAAATTTTACTTTATTGGTGTCACTGTCACCTTGTTAGTCTGAAAAGTGCACAATAGCAGGGATGGATTTCCTCATTACATAATTGCAGGCAGTATACTGAACCCAGAGCTTACTAGGGCTTTCTATCTTTAAGATAAATTAAATATTTAAACTTGTGTCCTGACCTTGAATGAAAACCCTAGCATTTGATTTGGTGTGCTTAAGAATACAACCAACTGACATGTTGTAAATACACAGACATTGGTTGTTAAAATTAGGATTTGACTCTTTGAAATAAATTTTTTCATAATTAAGGTCCTCTGAGATGTAATGGAAATTATTTAGGGCACATATATATTCAAATTCTTGGTCTCACCATGGGGATTATGTAAATACTTTGATTATGTTTTGCTAAACACACAAACATGCAGGGAATGCCTTGATAACAATGCTTGTTAGGTAAATGTAAATGTAAGCCTAAACCAAATTTCTTTAAGTGACCCCAACTGGGTTTGTCACTTGAGTGATGGCTGACTAAGGTTCATCCATCAGTACTGACAGTGTCACTCTAACCTTCTACAAGGGATATTGTTCTGCTTAGTATTGCAAAAGCAACACTTAGAAGCCAAGGCGTTAAAGTAAAAAGGTCTCAGATGTATCTTCAAGCGAGACAATATCTTATTATGCATATTTCTCCCTCAAGCGTTGTGTGTCCTCTACTTGTTGTTTTTAGTGACAGATTGTGAAAATATGAGAGGCGTAATCATGCTGCAGTGTACCATTTTTCCAAAACTGGGTGTGTAACAATTTAGAGCTGTTGCCAGGTCTTCTTTCCAAATCCCTGAATTTAGTAAAACAGAACCGCTTAAGAGAAATCAGGTCTACTCTCTCTCTGCAAAGATGCACTGTCCTCTCTTTCATCTCTAATGCAAGAGGCAAATAGTCATTAATCATAGCTTGCAGTGTTCCTGCATTGCATTACAAAGAATCAGCTGCAGATACCAGAGTGAAATTACATTTAATTTTCAGTGCATGTCACACTGTAAAATATGTAGGGGTGGAAAGGTAAACTACTATGGCAAGTATAAGCACAGAGATAAGGAGAACACGTGTACAGTATAAATACAAATATAAAAAGAAAGCACAAGAAATTTCACATGTGTTACTGTATATAGGCCAGGTTAGTCCATTTTCTCATGATTAATATCCAGCCAAATAAAGGGAAATTACCCCCTACCCTTGCTTTCAACTCAGAGAAAAAAACACCAAGAAGCCAACATGAAGTTTAGGCTGTTGCTTCATTACAAACAAAGTGAACACCACTAATTGGGTTAGAGGAACAGAGTTGCACCTAGAAGCAAAGACAACATTAAATTTGGGGCGTATTTGATCTGAAGCCCCTGGGATTACAGATAGAAAACTTCAACAAAAACAGAGTATTTGTGAGCTGTGCAATTAAATTTGTTGCTCCATAGCAGGAGCCTCCTGTTTACAAGAACTTTGCCAATTTTATCAAAAAGGATTGACGATGAGTATTAAGTAATGAGTATTTCATCCTTACGTTTCAGAAAATCTCCTGTTTTAAGAAAGAGCCCCTATGTTTCATCTAGCCTTCCTGGTGTTTATCAAGCACTGAGTTTTTTTACATAATTTCATCCTATACTTAGATACAGATGAGGCACAGTATGTTTAATATGCAACATATTTCATAACATTTACATTTTTTACACTGTTGAACTTATTTTCTGTTGCCGGCAGATGAGAGTGATTAATTTATAGTTAGAAAATTAGATTTTTTTTTTCTTTGTGTAAGTTGTTAAGGTCATTAAAGGAGCAGTACAAAATCTTGCACATAAGTGCAAAACATATATAATAACTACCTTATTTGCAGTTCGGATTGAACATTTTGATGTTTTCTATTAGGCAGAAATGATTGAAATACAAGAATCCTGTACAAACATCTCACATGTGCCAAATACTTCATTGTAATTTAACATCTTATGTCACTGAGTTTCATTTCTAATCTTGTGGTACAAAGGCTGCCTTTTAACTGTGACAAACTGTGTTAACTCTGTGTCAAATCGATCTGATGCTCTCTTCTTCACATATCCAGATCTTATGGTATCCCATCTGTTTGCTCCACTCTTCATTTCCTCGGCTTCTCCTCTTCCCCTATCTTCTGTCCTACTCATTAAAGGGAATGTAATCATAAGCAGTGAAAATCTGATTACATATATCATTTTTGGATTTGGTGATTAGGCATTCCCTTAAACACACATTTATTTTACTGTTTTTCAGGTTGTTAGATTAAAAACAAACATTTGAAGCGTCCCTAAAAGTGTTCTATCCTTTCTTGATTCTGGTCTATTCAAGTGAACTTATGAGTAATATTTGATTTAAATCAGCAATATTTGGTTTGTTAGAGGTCTACAGCACGGCATTATGAGTTATTTTAATTACTGGCAGTGCAATACTACTGTGGTGTGTTTACATCTTGAAGTTTTCTCTCCTTTTCCTGAAAAGAGATCACTCGGGACAAACTCTTTAAATAACACTTCATAATGTATGTGCATTAAATAACCATGAGACATGAAAACAGATTTTGATAGAAATTGTAATCTTACACAGATTGGAGAAGTTCTTTGTGATACAGAACGTAATGCTTACCAACCAGGAGCACATCTTGTGAAGTGGCACTGAATCATTGTTAAGGAAGCATTTTATACAATTCCAATATGCCACATCATCACATCATACATGTTTGCAAATAAGGAGACATCCATGGCTCCAGCCATATCAAACTATTACACAGTGTCCCATATAAAAAACACAGAGAACTCGCTGTTAAGAATGATCTGTTCTGTCCATGCCCCCATTCAATTCTCAAATCTCTTTTACAGTATGTCCATAATGAAGATGATAACTTTATATCCGGACAGAGGAACTGTCCTAATTAGATAAACTACTAGGGAAAACATTACTGTAGTTCTGACATGCAACAGGCATGTACTATTAGGGATTAACAGACATTATTAATATAAATCATTAATAATAATATTCATATATATATATATATATATATATATATATATATATATATATATATATATATATATATATATATATATATATATATATATATATATATATATATATATACTTCTGTGGTCAGGTATTAAGGAGATCACACACTGCAAAAAACATCTAGAAATAAGTACAAAATTTCTTGAAATAAGTGTATTTACCCTTAATTTTAGTAGGTTAATAAGATGATTTGCCAATGGAATTTGTATTTCTACTCCTAAAATAAGACAATTAGATAATATTCACTTGAAATAAGACAAAGCAATTTTTTTTTCTTATTTTAAATGTAAATTGTCTTGTTCTGTTGGCAAAGTGTCTCACTTATCACCTCAATTCAAGACAAAATTCACTCAATTTAAGCAAAAATAACTCATACAGAGTTCAATTTTTTGCAGTGCAGGCTTCAAGCAGAAGGACGGTCAGCTAGCTGGAAATCTGGACAGGGTGTCATGCTTTTAGAGCTCTAATCCACAGATTGCAGAACATTCAAAGAAGGCAAACCCGATTTTAAAGATTTATTGTCAAAATGAGTTAAAGGCAACTGGAGATTGGAGTCTGAGATCCATTAAACCTAACGAGAAGAAACAAAGTGATTACTCCTAATGAATCCGCAGGTAAAACTGAGCAGAGAAGTTTTTTTTCATTATTTATGATGGGGGTTAACAAGAATATTCAATCCAAGAGCCAATTGTCACTGAGTGATCCAGGGGGTTTGTTTTGGCAGAGCACAAGGAGGAAGACAGAGGTCCTTCAGTGGCTACTCCCTCCCCCTACCCACTCCATTTGCACTCGTCTGCGGAAGGTTGGCTTTATTAAGACCCGTCTACAACCAATTACGTACGAGTGTGATCGGCTTACTGTATAGGGGCTCCACGAGTGAGAACCTGTTGCCCACTCATGCAGCATCAAATTGTGGTCAGCATGGAGAATGGGACATATAAATGCAAGTACCACATATGCGGTGCAATCATTCCCTGAATGAAGAAACTGCTCATCAAACAAATATTATTTCAGATATTTATTTTGCGATATAAATCATTTTGTTAAAGGTCAGTTGTTTTTACAAGTTATAGTACAGTTTGTAACAAATGAAAACATTACTGAAAAATCCAAAAAATGTGAGCGGTCCACTGAAATATTTTAGCAAAGGACCATAAATATAATAAAGTGTTATATGTTGATATTTTAAAATGAAAAATTCTTAATTAAATGAATAAAAAAAAACATCTGTTATCAAAACCAGACATCCTAAAAGTCTGTTTAAATTCAAATTTAGATGAACAGATGCTGCTGTTGAAAACAAATTATTTTTTAATTAGGACAATAAAAACTGAACTAAAAACAGCCTGCTCTGGGTCCTCTCTGGGTACTCTGGCTTTATCCCACAGTCTGTTGACTGTTAGGTTAAATGGCTTCTCTAAATTATCCTTAGGTGTGAGTCTGTGTGTGAAGGGTTGCCTGTCCTGTTTGTCTCTGTGTTGCCCTGTGATGGACTGGTGACTTGTCCAGGGTGGACCCCGCCTCTCGCCCGTAAACAGCTGGAGATAGGCACCAGCACCCCTCGCGACCCCTGCTGGGATGAAGCGTAACAGAAAATAGATGGATGGAAGGACAATAAAAACTGAAAAAAACATGGGGACATTTCTTGAATCTTTGTTGTTTCTGCATTCATAGTTTTCTGTGTTTTTCCATATTGCTGATATAGTAGCAAATAACCGTATGCACAGGCATGCTCTTATGCCTTCTTTATTCTACAGCAGTTAAAGATTCAAAGGTTTGTTATGTATCTCTCCTTTCTGCCCACAGATCAGCTGTGCACACCTCAGGTGTCACACAGCTGGTCAGAGCGCTGATGATAAGAGGTGGACAGGTGGCTAACGGAGTGTACCTGTCTATGGAGCTTTTTAAGAAAGCAGACAAATTCCACAAAGTATGAAAGCATGTGCTTTAATTGTGCATACAAAAAATACTTCCAATAAAAGGTGTGATAGAGTGTTTCAGTTTGTGTTCACCACTTATTCTTTTTTTCTTATTTGTAATGCTTAAATTTAAACATTAATTTGCAACTTTGCTTCACTTACTATTTCGGGTTTGTTTGTGTTAGCATTTAGTTGCAGTTTTCATTTTTTTATGTTTAGGTTAAAGCTACTACTTCTGGATTATTGGTTGAAATTGTGTATTTTGTTTCCTTTTTACTCACCATTGTTTGTCCCAGTATTACCTGCTAAATTGGGTAGAAGATGTCATTGATTACCTTGCTGGGTTCTATCATTCAGAGGGTTTCCTTCGGAGTAATGCTTTGTGTTTGTGTTTCTTTAGAGTAACTTTTTGAGCTATCTTGTATCACATTGTTTATTTTGCAGACCCTTTCATTATGTAGATGAATTTGTAAATTAGTTTATTAATTTTATTCTTGTTTCTCTCTTTAGACTTTTTTTTACCTGTCTATTTGGGGGTTGGGCCACTCAAGTGCAGGTGTGTGGCCAATTGGTTGTACAAGTACTGAGTTTTTGGAAGCTCAGGAGATGGTTGAAAAGTGCAGAATAAAAAGACAGTGGGAAAAGTGGATCCAGTGGCTGAAGCTGTTTTTTTGTTCACCTATCTTGACCAAACTACCTCACAAAAGGATATTGCTTTTTTGCACATTCACGTGGTAGCTCTAACATCCCTTCTCCTAAGTGTCTTTTTCTTTTATGTTGACATTATAAATTAGTGTCTCTTCCTTTTCCTATTCCATACCATCTATTGATGCTTTGTCCAAACACAGGTCAGGAGCATAATGGAGACGGTTAACAGGTTTGACAGGGTGGGACCTGAGCAAAGTCTGGTGTTTTGGCATTTGGCTCATTTTACCAGCTTGTATCTTGTTCCTTTGATCATAATTGAGATTTCAAGACCATAGGTGAGGAGAGGATCATATATACAACTGCTGAGTAAGATGAAGAGTGAAATTTGAAGAATATCTTCACGGTATTCAAACCTGAATTCAGCATTTGAAAAACAAGCATGGACATTTGTTCTAAAGGGCTATTCCATATAAACTTATAATTGGATGATTTCTGATTTCATCCATACATTCTTTTCTCTTGCCAAAGAATGTATTGTTGGAACAACAATTCAACACCAGTCTATCCCCAGCACGAACCTTGAGGTCAGTCAGTTAATTTACACATATCTTATTAAGAATTTTGAAATTGTAATTTTAACCTGGTTATATTAGTTTTGAATAAAATAAACAACCAATTAAAGGCTAGAATTGGTATTATTGTGTTAAAGCAGTTTTGCATTGCATTTTTGCATTTTGTGAAGCATTTTTGGTCAATTTTGGCTCCGCTTAGTGGAATAAAGCTGTATTTTTTTGCCTCAAGTAAGAACACATTTCCCATGAGTACCAGTGCATGGCATTGGATTGAACTATATTTCCGTTTCCAGTGGCTGTGTGAAATGAGGTAATGCATCTAGCTGTGGTGAAACAATATCATATTACGATGTTGAAAAGAAGAATCATTTAAATTTGTGTTTGTACAGTATCCCTGCACTGCCACCACTCATTAGTGACTAATGTGCAGATGAGTTTAGAGCCTTGAAACTGGTAAATATGTTAATTTTACGTTAAATGCATGTATAGTTCCCAGCGGGAAAGTGACACATTGCCTGAATATGAACCCTGCACAATTTGCACGAATATACAGTCTCAGGAAAATTTTGTTGCATCAACTACCATCTTTATAAGGAATGGGGAAAGGGAAAAGTGATGTATGCCATAAAGCAGTCTGCATATTTAAAGTTGTTTTGTGTGGCAGGGTTACTGAAACCCTCCTCAAAGTTGCTTAATGCTGGTGAATGGGGTATAGACCCCCTCAGGCCATGATAAAGTTGCCAAAGCTGTCACAGTTCTGTGGAGGTATTTGAGGAATCAAATGCAGAGGTGAGGAGAAAGAGGTGAGTTTTGTAGATTTAAAAAGGTTCCCACATGCAACTAAAAAAAAGTCCAAAAACATAAAATATTGAAAACAAAAATTAAGTAAACTACAGAAAAAAAAAACAACATAAACAAAACAACAAGAAACCAGCATTGGGGAACTGCAGAGGTGGTGTATATATGAGGAACAGAATAAAGAATGGGCTAATAAGCTGATATGGAGCAGGTTTGAATAGAACTTACCAGAAGGAAGCCAAGGGTAAAGGAAACAGGCACAAGGGGGCAAAATTGAGCGACTCAATAAATACAAAACTGCATAAAAATGGAAAAGAAACCAATGAACAAGAAATCACAGAATAATATAAATAAAAGTGTAATTGAAAACTTAAAAAGAAACTCAAACAGAAGTACACAGGAGGAGAACTATTACAGAAGTATAAAAATATTTTATGAAGGATAAAAAGTCACTTAATGGTGGTTTAAACTGTTCATATATAAAGATTCAATTAAAAGAACATCTGTAAATGGACATTTGAGAAATCATACAAAAAGGCACAACAGCAATGTAAAAATAAACAGAAAGTTATGTGGATGCTAAACTCATTATGTTCTTCGTTTGTTTTTTTTATTTTCTTTAGGACTGATTGGTTATTAAAAAAAAGATTCAATTTCACATGTATGGTGTTCCATTGTCCAATGTATTGGACACAAGATATCTTTCTTGAGAAATAATATTTTTTAGTTTTGTAATTCACGCAAATAGTACTTTACATCATGAGTAGAAGAAAAAAAATGCCACAAAGAGGAATTGTGGCTGCACTTAATGTGGTATTAATATTTGGTGAGAATTTTACAATTTAATAACTTATTTCTCTGTTTATTCAGCTGTAAGCCCAATCTTCTGAAAATCTGTAAATCTCAAAGCCTAGGTGTATTGAATGCTTTACCTAACCCTTAGTCAGGGTATGATTCTCTCATCTCTTTGAAAAGTACTTCCTTTGAGGCTTTGACGGTTTATTCAGCCCTTCAAACTCGCCCATATTTATCCATTTTGACCTCCCATCAAAATTGCTTCCTTTTTTAGCACTAATATCACCCTCTAACTCTGTCGTTCAGAAGAATACTATTTTGCAACTTCAGAATATCACGGGCAATTGCTTTTAGAAAGAGCCACTATATTTTCTTTTTACTGCTGATAAACATGTAAGCAGCTTATTTTCTTTAAACCACATGACCTTCAGCTGCAGCTTTGTTTAACTTACTATAAAGGGCAAAGAGATCCCTTTAGACCCCAGCCTCAGAAGTTCTTGCAACACAACGGCAAAGACCTATTTGAATCAGGCCAACTTGTAAACTGAGCCATGTTGCCAGAACAGATCCTTCAGTTTCCGTCAAGTGTTTTTGTTTTTTTTCCTTTGTATTTGTCTGTGAGTGTGTGTTGTGGCTACTGAATGCACACTTAGAGACATGGTTGGAAGACACAGAAAACGTTGCCGGGCTGCTAATGCTATTCCCATACCAATTTGCTGCTCTTGCACGTTCATTACCACTGCAATTATACAGTTGGTGTGTATCGGAAGTATGGGTAAATGAATTAGGCGACCGCATGTTTTTGAGTGGAAGTGGATACGAGAAAGTAGTGTTGACTCCAAACCTTTTAATGAGGAGGAAATTTTGCTTAGGACAGAGGTTTGTTAATGGAATTTGAAACTGATTATCAGATAGCAGATGCACATTCAATAGAGTCTTGGTTCTCTCAATCCTAATCTATGTACAATAGTTGTCATAAGGATCTTGGCAACGGCAAGCACACCCTGCATGATCTCCTTTTCGCTTCCTCAATAATACATCTGTTTGAGTTGTTTGTCTATCACTTTTCAGTAAAAATGATTTTTACATTTTTTTTTTTTACATTTGTCTGAATTCTACCTTAAGAATTGAGAGATTTTTCTCCATTAATTACTCTTCTGATTGCCTTGAAATAGAGATCTTCTGACATCGCACAGAATCTATTTTTCTTTAACTGAGATTTTAAACACAGTTCTGGCTAGTTTTAGCTTACTAGGAATTAATTTATCATTGCATAAAACGACTAATTAGAAAAAGGACACTTAAGCCTGAAGTGTATAGCCCTCTGAAATCTAGGTCTATGTGTATGGAAGATACATTTTTTTTTTTTTTTTTACCAAACCCATATTTGTTTTTAAAATGTATATAATTGAAATTTCACTTACCACAAACTTGTCACTAGGCATTATTAATATTCCAAGTTGTCTATACACACCAAAAATGCAAAATAGTTCTTTATCAAATGCAAGATGTAAAAACAAATTGGAATGATGTCATAATTAATTGACAGCAAAAAAGAAAAGGAACTATAAAAAAACTAAGAAACCAGGAACAATCTGTCTTTCTCAAGAAAGATTTTCGGTACAAATGCACATTAATAATGGTTTTAAAATTAAATGATGACCTAAAGAAAAAAAATATCATAACCCAAAAGATATTAATTGTGAGACTGTATTATTCAAAGCAAAGAGACCTTTAGAATAAAGTCTTACTGTGTCAAAATATACTGATAACTGATAACAAACCAAAGTAAGCATTGTTGGGGCTTTACACTGGAAATTGAAAGGACATTATTTAATCATAAACCAGCCAACTGTTTCTTGTAAGACTTCAAAAAGAGCAGTACAGGTGTACAACTCAACTCAACCTAAGTAAACGTTATCTACAAAGCCCTTTAAAACGACCACAGCTTCCACAAAGTGCTGTACATATCAGGTAAGGTTAAAATTGTATAAAAACAACAGTAATTTAAAGGAATAAAATTAATTAATTAAAACAAATGAAACCAAATGCAAAACAACAAAACAAACCACAAATGCAAAAACAGAGAGAGTATCATACGTTGTAAAAGCCAAAGAATAAAAATAGGTTTAAGATGAGTTTTAAAAATAGTGTCAAGGTTAGGTGGAGGTTGGTTAAGGATCCAAATGCAGAGATGAGTTCTTGCCCCAGGGGGATACACACGTCAGCGAAGCAATGAAGACAAACCAGCACTAAGGAACTGCACAGGGGAGTACATATAGGAGACAGATCAAAGGCTGGGCTAATAGGCTGATAGGGAGCAGGTATGGATAGAAGCAAAAAGAAGCTAGGGGAAAGGAAACTGGCTTAAGGGGGCAACAGAAAACGAAACAAAATACAACACTGTTTAAGTATAAATTGAAAACAACTAAATAGACACAAAATGGAAAATAAACCAATTACCTAGTAAACACAGAATAAAATAAAGCAAAAAAATAACAAAACCAAAAAGTCTACAAAGGGCAGCAGGTCAGCCTAGCTGAGGCACCGAGTGGGAGCAAAGGGGTCAAGAGCTCAGAGAGGTAGAGAGGGGCCAAGCCATTTTTGACTTCTATACAGGGTTTTTGAACCTCTCTTTTTCTGACCCATCACTCAGAGCCTGTTTGCCTTGGGAGACTCCACCAGGGGTTACAAGCCCCAGATAACATAGCATCTTGGTTTATCTGGGCACTGAGACCCCTCCACCACGTTAAGGTGGCGGATCAAGGATTTTCTCTTTTTCCGATTTGTTTTATGCTATAGTACAACTATAATGACAATCAGAATTTAAGATTTTTTTTTTTTATCGACTGCCATTTTATTCAGAAATTAAAAGAACTGCTTCTGAAATATTAAACTCCATGTGCATTTATTCTATATATTGCATGTCTCTGTGGACAATTTCTCAAAAACATAATTTTATATTGTAATTTACCTTAGATTTACCACTTGGATAAAAGGGTGTACAATTTAAGTATTTAAAAAAACAACTGCTTTAAGAAATTTACAACCTGGCGGTCATCATTACAGCAAGAAATTTATTAAAGTTCAGCAAGAAAAGGCAACAAAGACTTACATATAAAATTCTGAATTGTTTAGGTTCTATGAACATCTTATAATTCTTAAAAAACAAATTCTAAAAATGTAAACTTTTAATATAGTTACATCTTCATAAAAGAGGTAGAATTAGCAAACCATTCTCAGCAGTGAATTAAGACACTCAAGAGAGGCTGCTGCTGATGGTTGTACTGAAGTGCCTGAGAGCATGAAGGGAACCTGAGCAGCTGTCAGTCTCTTACAACCCTGGCTGCCTTCCATTTAAAACTCCTTGTTTTCATTCCTTAGTTCAAACCAACTGTTTTATTAGGTTACAGATGCTATGAAGGTCCCTTTTCTAAGATTAAACACCACTATGCAGCTGTGGTTCTACAGTATGTTTGGGCAGACAATGGCCTGTATATATGTATACAGTTTCATCATGCTCAAAATAAATTAATAAAAAATAATATATTTAGTATATCTAATTAGCTTTACATGCAGCTATAGAACTTTTCCGTCATCTGTTATATTTTCTATGTTACAAAAATAAACTAAAAACTAAAATGTGAATGCAAAAAGAACACAAGTTATAACAAAAGAGGCTTGGGGTTGGGCCTCAGAACCAATAAACACAGCTGGATTATTTTGTCTTTCATAAATACTTTGCTAAATCTGTGAACAAAAAGAATATATGTGAGGAGAATGACAGTGTTTCGTGCAGCTCTCAATGGGATAATAGGAAACAGGTGTTGAATAGAAAGAATGATGGAATGGGATAAAATGCGGGGTGGGCTGGAAGTATCATGTGACTGAATAAATGCATTATTTATCACCCCCTTTTGACTTAGCTGATTTTTTATAATAAAAAATAAGTTTACAAGTATGAGACAGATATTAGAGTTAAGTAAGTGATGTTTAATTTTTCTATTGATGATAGGGTCAGAGAAAAAAGTTAAGAATTCTCCCACCTGCTGTAGTAGAGAACTCCTCCAGGCAAAATTGTGACTTTGAGACTTTTCTGATCTTCCCCATCCCATAGTATAAAAAAATTGGTAGCTTAGAAGTACCTGTTAAAAGAAATTGTAAACTTCAGTCTGGGCATGTTATATAAAAGAAAAGTGTCCAGATATGACATTTCAACAATGAAATGAAATCAATAGATTATATCGATAAAATAATTATGCTCCCAATTTAGCTTTACTTGGAAATATGCAAATAGTAAATCCACAGCCTTTAAATAGAAATGTCAACATTACATATTTCTCTTCATTACACAATAATATCCTAAATAATATTGTGTAGTCACACAATATTATTCAGGGCTACAGGTCCTTCTCAATATATTAGCATATTGTGATAAAGTTCTTTTTTTCCCCATAATTTAATGATACAACTTGAACATTCATATAATTTAGATTTATTGCACACTAACTGAAATATTTCAAGTCTTTTATTGTCTTAATACTGATGATTTTGGCACACAGCTAATTAAAACCCCAAATTCCTAACTCAAAAAAATTTGCATATTTCATCCGACCAATAAAAAGTAGTGTTCTTAATACAAAAAAAGTCAACCTTCAAATAACCATGCACAGTTTGGCATTCAGTAATTGGTCGGGAATCATGGAGGCAATCAGCCTGTGGCACTGGTGAGGTGTTATGGAGGCCTAGGATGCTTCGATAGGGGCCTTTAGCTCATCCAGAGTGTTGGGTCTTGCATCTCTCAACTTTCTCTTCACAATATCTCACAGATTCTCTATGGGGTTCAAGTCAGGAGAGTTGGCAGGCCAATTGAGCACAGTGAAACCATGGTCAGTAAACCATTTACCAGTGGTTTTGGCACTGTGAGCAGGTGCCAAGTCGTGCTGAAAAATTAAATCCTCATCTGCATAAAGCTTTTTAGCAGATGGAAGCATGAAGTGCTCCAAAATCTCCTGATAGCTAGCTGCATTGACCCTGCCCTTGATAAAACACAGTGGACCAACACCAGCAGCTGACATGGCACCCAGACCATCACTGACTGTTGGTACTTGACACTGAACTTCTAGCATTTTGGCATTTCCTTCTCCACAGTCTTCCTCCAAACTCTGGCCCCTTGATTTCCATATGACAATCAAAACTGAGCAACAGTCCAGTGCTGCTTTTCTGTAGCCAAGGTCAGGCGTCTCTGCCGCTGTTTCTGGTTTAAAAGTGGCTTGACCTGGGGAATGCGGTACCTTTAGCCCATTTCCTGCAGACGACTGTGTACGGTGCTCTGCATGTTTCTACACCAGACACTGTCCACTGCTTCCGCAGGTCCCCCAACTTCTGGAATCGGCCCTTCTCCATAATCTTCCTAAGGGTACGATCACCTCTTCTCGTTGTGCAGTGTTTTCTGCCACACTTTTTCTTTCCCACAGAGTTCCTACTGAGGTGCTTTGATACAGCACTCTGGGAACAGCCTATTCGCTAGAAATATCTTTCTGTGTCATACCCTCTTGCTTGAGGGTGTTAATGATGGCCTTCTGGACAGGAGTCAGGTCTGCAGTCTTACCCATGATTGGGGTTTTGAGTGATGAACCAGGCTGGGAGTTTTAAAGACCTCAGGAATCTTTTGCAGGTGTTGAGAGTTAATTTGTTGATTTAGATGATTAGGTGCATAGCTCGTTTAGAGACCTTTTTCACTATATGCTAATTTTGTGAGATATGAACTTTGGGTTTTCATGAGCTGTGAACTTTATCACATTATATTAATATTTTGAGAAGGACCTTTATTTGTAGCTGCAGCTTAATACAAAGTATTAGTAAGTATCTGTGAACACAAGGAACCAAACTCCTGTGGTATGTATGCTAGGGCATGTTTGGGTATAAAGGATTTACAGTTTTTCAGAAGGAAAATATGCTTAATACCAGGTGTGGTTGGACCCTGACTTGCCCTACTGGGCCCTGGGCAGAAAAAGAGGCGATGCGAGCCCCAGAAATTCAGAGGCAGGCCAGATCACTGGGAAACAAGGAGGGCAGACAATGATAACTGTGCTTTCATGCAGTGTGCCTTGTGTATGTAAGAGCTTGCACCTGTATGAAGGGTTAATAAGGCTTCTTTTGAAGGAAAAGTTGCTCAATAGCAGTTGTGAATCCCCCCAGGTTCAGTAAAGAAGCCAACACAGCCTCAGATATGTAAAGGCCCCCCAGATCACCAGGACACTAGAAGGGCAGACATAGGGACAGCCGAACCCACCAGAGATGGGCAGATGGGGCTCTACCCCAGAGGGGCCAAACCTAAAAGGGGCCCAGTCCCTGAGGGCCCAACCCCAGAACCCATAGTACTGAGGTCCCACTGGGCCATGGCATTTGCCATTCAGACTTGAGGTGGACCTGGATGAGAACCAAGGGGTCTGAGGCCTGAGAGCATAATATCCCCCAGCAGGGAACCCACAGGACCAGGAGGCCAAGGCCCAGCAGACATCAGGGCTGAAATAGTGCTCACCAAAATACCCGGCACTGGCAGGGAGCATTAGAAGGGAGAGGAGACAGGAGCTCCTCAGACTTGGGGCTTAGGATATTCCAGTAGGAAGAAGGGGGGCCCAAACACTTGTTGTAAGACCCTTTTGTAACTCAGTCCAGATCCCTTGAGGTACTGTTTTTCAGATAGTGTACACAAAGGAGAAACATGTTTAAAATATTAACAGAATTTATTCCAGTCATATTTAACAAAATTATTGATAAAAGAACCAATGTTTAGAGGACAATCTCATCTTCTATTAGGCCCTTACATCTCAACCATTCCAAGGAGAACCCACTGAAAAGGCGGAGAGCCTCTGCTAGCTCTCTCATTTTATTCAAAAGTCAGACAGAAAATGTCTCACCCAAAAGCCCCCAATCAGCATCCAGAAGTTCTCACACAGCCTACAGCATTAACATATAAGGTAATCTTATAAGACTGAACAGATATAGAAATGAAAAGATGTAACAGTTATTTAAAAGAAAAATACAAAAAAAAGAAATTAATCTTCAACACACTCAACCTGACAAGTAGACAATAGGATAATCACATTCATAGAGTCATATTCACACGATTCCATCCTTACACTTGTTCAGACACATACAAGCACTCAATGGAGAAAAACAATAGCAGACAGTTGGCTTTAGTTAGACAACTTGTTTTGCATTATAGAGTTATTTGAAACACCCCAAAACTGAACTGAACCAAACTGTGAACTTTCAAAAACATTTAATACTACTTTAACACTTTAATATAAGGCAATTAGAATTTGGTCTTGAACATGGTTGAACATAACAGGCTTACCGATTGCAGTCAAAAAACACGCAAACAGGGTTAAGGTAATTAGGGCACTCTATTTGAAGAAAGTCCTCGAAGCATATTGAGAAGGACTGCAGCATCTTGAAAATAAAGGTAATACCTAATAAGTAATACATAATGACATTTGGAACTTATAGGAATAATTTATTCTTATTTGTTACTTTGTGTCCTATTACAATGATAACATGGTGTGCTGCACGACTTTTTTCTGGCAGTGGGGATGCTAAGTTAGGATACAACTTGCACTATAGTTAATAGGATTTAGTAGACAATGCAATAGAATGGTCTTTTTTTCAGAGTAAAAATACTGGTCTAGTTGTATTTTTGTATTTTGGGAGTTCCCTTTCTGCACTTTCACAAAATCACATAAAGGCATGTCCATCCGAAGCACTAGTGCTTGTTGTACAGTTAGAAAGTAAATCATATTTATTAAACACCTTTCACAGGCAAAATACATCACATAACTCTGTACAAAAGATCAATATAAAGACAATTAAAATTAAATACTAACAAGAAAAGCCAAGCAGAAAATTTTGCCCTATATTGTGGCTTACACCTATAGGTTAAACTCGCACAACATCTGGTTAAGAACCAAATTTCAATGAATTCATCCTTGGCATGAAGTAGTAAAAAAATCCCTCGCATTGTTTGTGTCTACAGCCTCTTGTGTCACCTTGCTAATTCGCTCTGGACTGAGCTTTTTTTTGTGTGTTCTTGTACTTTTGTCTTCAGTGTAATGCCTTGGGAATTGTTTAGACCTATGTTGAAGCTGTAAATAGTCACTGCTGCCACCCGCTGGTTAAGGGGCAATTGCTTGTTCAGCAAAATAACATTAAAGAATTATTTTATATAATTCATATCCTATTAATATCTGGATCATCACAAAAAATTCATGGATTGTTTCTTGGCATAAGGCAAAGTTTCATTAAAATACATTCATAACTTTTTTAAGTAAACCTGCTAACAGACTGACTGACAACAAATTAAAATCCTTAACCAAATTTTTGGTCCCAGGGGAAATTGAGCTTCCACCGCAGGGTGGCCAGGCAATGAACTAGGATCTTGTCTGCCAGGGTGAGGCTTGGCGTATAGCCTCTTCACTTAAACATCGAAGGGGAGTCAGTTGGGGTGGCTCAGAGATTTGTTCCTGGTGCCTTCTGGACGCCTCTCTCTGGAACTGTTCAGGCTCTTCCCACTGAAAAAAACTCCAGGGGACAGTTCAGGGTATGCTGAGAGACTGTCTCTTGGATGGACCTGATATGTCTCATTCTTCGCCCCAAAAGAGCAGGAAATGATATCGGGAAAGGAGGAATCCTGAGCGTCTCTGTTGAGACCGCTGCCCCAATACCTATCTTTTTCTGCAAATGCGCACTTTCAGGTGTAAATGTGTGGTGAGCTACAGTTTCAACAGAGATGGCAAAAGTACTCACTTTCCGTACTTGAGTAAAAGTACAGATACTTGTGTTAAAAAATACTCTGGTAAAAGTGGAAGTACTGATTAAACTTCTTTACTCAAGTAAAAGTAACAAAGTACAGGCTTATAAATTTACTTAAAGTATAAAAGTAAAAGTAGAAACCACTTTTTTCATGCCGTTGCCTACATTTTAAATGGATGTCTGCCAATAGGACTAAAACATATTTTTATATATATATATATATATATATATATATATATATATATATATATATATATATATATATATATATATATGACTGACAGAGACTGGGACTCCAGGTTAATAAGATTCTGACTCATTAGCAAGATATAAATTCAATTGTGATTTTGTGAGAATTCACAGACCCAGTTTCTCTTTTTTAATCTTGTCATTAACATTTGGAATCTGCATGTATGTGTGCATGCTCAAACATGGCAACAAAACAAGAACAAATAGGATAATATATGACTAACTTAACAGTTATTAACGAAGTTCCCCATACTTTTAGAGTTGCAACTAACAGATGGCAGCAGCGTATATGAAATGAACTGACAGCTAGTAAAGCTTTGAACATAGAGTGCTAATAAAGGGTAATGTCCATTTTTACAATTTAAGTGCTATAAAAGTTGTAGAAATTACAAATTCAATGTGTATTGTATTACTTTTTTTTTATTAATATGAAAAATAGACAATAGCCAAAGAAGCTGGCCAACCACCTTAATCAAACTAAACAAAAACTATATTACATTGTTGAAAAGTCTGGAACAAAAAAGGCTTTTCATTGAGAGCAGGAGCTCAAAGTTAAAGAAAAATCTGAGCGAGAGACTGCAAGTGATCAAATGTACAGTATAGCTCAAGGTCTGTGTGTGCTTGATGTTGGGTGAACATCCAAGTCCCAAAACATGTGGAAAAACTTCTAAGGCAACATAACAAACAGAATCTTTTTTTAGCATCTGTGTTAGTGTGTGGGTATCAGTGTAAATGTGTGTTTTCATGATACAGAGAAAGAATCCCAAACTACCAGAAATCTCTGTTTAGCTTCAAAAGAAGCTGGTTTTCAAAGTTCATGGCATCAACACGGGCCCTTTTTGGTGTAAAAATCAGGCCTGCAGTGCTGAACAGTCTCTCGCAGGCAGCAGAGGCAGGTAGTGCCGTGTTAAGCCTCAATGACAGGTGGCATACTGCTGGGAAAGACTTCAGTACATCCATTGTATCACCTGGGCACCCCAGGTACATTTCCAGCTGTTTGGTATTTTCTTGGGAACTAGAGTGCTTGAGTGCTGAAAAAAAGTCCTCCTCCTCCGAGGAATGGGACGTATCACCTTCATTCACCACAACTTGTTCCTTCAGGTGACTTTTGATGTAGTCAAGGCCTATGAAACACAAAATCAGATTGGATGTCAACACTCTAAGACGGTTTATAACATTATTTTGAACAAAAAGTATAATGATTACATAAATATTGTCATTTTGTTTGCACTAAGTTAGGGATACTTCAAATGCTGGACTTTGAACTATTATAAGTGTAAAGTAAGCATTGCAAGACATACCCAGTTTTAGGATACATTCATCACTTGTCCAGCAGGTCTTGAATTTGGGGACAAGAATGGCAGCGGCAATTAGCTCTGGATCTGTAAGCATCTGTCCAAAACGTTTTTTAAGGCCTGCTAGAAGTGCTTCAATCAAAGGCCGACAGGACTTGGAGGAAATGCAGAGGTGCTGGAGCTTCTCCTGGAGTAGTGTTATTGTAGGTACCAACCATCCCATCTGTACATTGGCCTCTCCCTGGAGAACATCAAGCGCCTTTGCAATTGGGCTCATAGTCTTGGTATACTCTGCCAAAAAAGCAAGCTCAACAGGAGTGAGCCTGACAATAAAAACAAAAACAATTAATTATTAATATAGAATTTCATTCATAGTGGGAATCAAAGTATTCATTAGGAAATTTTAAACCCATCCTTAACTGCAAGACATTAACTAAATATGAAGCTACCTCATATTGCAGTCAATAAATCTATAAATAAAATGGCAAGTACATACATAGGTATCTTTAGCGCGCTGCAGACAGCTGTGATTGCTCCTTCTCCTTGTTCCTTTATGATTCTCACAATCCTCTCCACGGCAAAGAAAAGGGAGTTCCACCGTGTCTCATTTGGCCTCAGGAGCTGAAGTTTGCAGTTATCTTCTATGATTTCAGCAGCTGTGGTGGATCTTGAGCTTTTGCTCCACAGACTTGAACATTTGGAGAATGCTGAACGAGACAGACGCTTGTACACTGGATTTTCATTTGCTTTCAAGGCATCAGCAGTGGAGATCAGGTTGAGAAGGTGGCATGCACAACGTTGGTGCTTTGGCAGCTGGTATTCCAAGCCATTATCTTCATCCAATATTGTCCCGGCTTCAACAAACTTGACACCTGTGATATCTCCCCCCTCTTCTTCATCACTCTCTCCTCCCATACTTTCCCTTGCACCTTGAAGTGCAGTATCTGGATTGTTATTTTCATCCAGCTCACCATAGACTCTAAAGGCCTTTATGAAATTTGAACCATTGTCAGTTGTTGTGCAAACGATCTTGTCTCGGATGTTGTACTCCACATGTATATCGTTGAGAGCACTAGCAAGGACGGAAAAAGTATGCGACCCTTTTAGCTGCTTGCAGGCTAGGGCAGCACAGCGCCTCTGCAGAGTTGCACTAT
The DNA here is from genome assembly GCF_016077235.1 of Cyprinodon tularosa. Taxonomy (NCBI): domain Eukaryota; kingdom Metazoa; phylum Chordata; class Actinopteri; order Cyprinodontiformes; family Cyprinodontidae; genus Cyprinodon; species Cyprinodon tularosa. The sequence goes on from NW_024039163.1 coordinate 3,481,990, forward strand.
CTATCCAATGCGCAGTGACACCTATAAAACCCCGTCGGTGTGTGGTCCAGCAATCTGTGGTGGTTGCAATAACCTCAACTTTCTTCAAAGCCAATTTCAGATTATTTTTCATTTCTTGTGTTGCTTTCTCCACTTTGTTTTTAAGAGTGCCACGAGACATAATTGTTAGATTGGGCTGGAGGAGAAGCAGAAGGTCTCTGAATCCCTGCTGCTCAACTACACTTAGTGGGTGTAGCCCTTGAATGACGAAGTCAATGATTCCCTTTTCCACACTGACCTGTGACACTCTCTTGGCTTCCCATAACTTTGGTTGTTTGGGTGATGGGCCTGCATTCATGGTTGACTTTCTTTTCTGAACAGCTGAAGTGAGCTTTCTGTATCTCTCCATATGATTGACATGCATTCTCTGTGAGTGAAAATACAAACACACAAAACAAATTGTTCAGTGATATAGCCAAGACTGTCTGATGTAACTTACTATGAAATTTGAAACATTAGGCACCATGGCTTAAAACCAATATCTTGGCATGATTAAAACTAACAAAATATCACAGTATACATAGCCCATAATTATTTCTTAACATGTCAATACACTGTAAATGTAGCCTCTACCTCTGAATGGGTAAAGCACTGGTATAGCAACTGTATGACAGCTATTACTGCTTTTTTCTTTTGTGTGAACCTGCAAATTATTTATGACTAGTAAAGTCTAACTTTGGACTGATGTCATCCTTGATTCTAGTGACTGGCTGACTGATCTGGGGAGTGCAAGCAGAGGTCATAGAATACAAATGTAACATTTCTTAACTGTCTTAACTTGTGTTTCCCACATCCCTTAACCAGCTCACACACAGTTTGAAAGAAATGTATGGGGCCAAAATTGTTGCTTTATTATTTATAAATGTGTGTGGAGAGTTGTATATCTGTATCTCGACTTGTGCATGTGCAGGGGGATTTGAAAATGTGTAAATGAAACTGTAAATGTGTGAGGAGATTTGTGTGTCTGTACAACAATCTGCAAAGGTGCAAAACTACTTGTGTGTGTGTAATCTGGTTTGCAAATGTGTAAAAAAAATCCACAAATCTGTATTAAGATCTACAAATATGTACTGAGATTTGTAAATGTGTAAAAAATCCACAAATCTGTATTCAGATCTACAAATATGTACTGAGATTTACAAATCTGTATTCAGATTTACAAATCTGTACTAAGATTTGCAAATGTGTAGAACAATCTGTAAGCACACACAGAGACACTGTGTCCGAAGTATTTTCGCTTCAACACCCAGAAATACAGACACATCATTGGTTACAAGTCCAGCAGTTTCTCGGTTGGCTCTCTTTACACACGTGATTTTTGCTACACTTCTGCCGTGTGAGATGCACAAATGTGTAAAAGGATTTGTATCTGTAATACAGATTTGTGGATTTTTTACACATTTACAAATCTCAGTACATATTTGTAGATCTTAATACAGATTTGTGGATTTTTTACACATTTGCAAACCAGATTACACACACACAAGTAGACAGTTTTGCACATTTGCAGATTGTTGTACAGACACACAAATCTCCTCACACATTTACAGTTTCATTTACACATTTTCAAATCCCCCTGCACACACACAAATCGAGATACAGATATACAACTCTCCACACACATTTGTAAATAATAAAGCAACAATTTTGGCCCCATAGAAAAGTAAAGTCTTGAATTAAAAACATGAGTAATTTAATGTCTGGGATGTTTGAGACATTAACGTCAAAAAACATCAGCCAAAAATAAAGTCGATTTAAGACAAGACCGAGTAACATTAACTTAAGTGGTCTCCAAAAAAAGACAGCTACACGACAGGAGAATAACAGCCATAATCGAAAAACAAGTAAGCTTTCCTTCTTTTCCTCGCCTCTTGCTACAGCTAGCCACAAACAAACAGGGTGGTTTGTAAAAGTGATGAGGCTTGTTTTATTGTGTTTAAACGGGGCTTCTTCTTTATGTCTCAACGTTCTTGTCTCGGCATTCATAGTTGTGTAAAAAATGTTAGCGTCCATTTTGAGCAGGTCGACATACAGATATTGTATCAGCCAGCTAGTATTAGAATTTCAAATAAAGTGAAAGCTTGCTAACCCAACGTCACTTGAGTTACTTGCTAGCAAAATGCTAGAGAATCAAGTCATGGTAATTGTAAGCTAGCAGGAGGACAAATATAACTGACCATTAACGTACACTTAATAAAGACAACAAACAACAAATAGCTTTTGATAACAACAAAAATATGCATTTACCTCTATATGCTTTTTCAAATTCGATGGTGAATTCTTGAAAGCCAGCAGTTCATGGTGTTTTGGTTGGCACAATTTGCAGCACATTCGCCAGGAGTCATTCTTGATGCCTACTATGTCAAACATCTCTTTCAGATAAGGCCAAGGGTGATCGGGAATGTCTTGCTGCTTTTCTGCCGAATCTCTGGGATCTCCGTTGTTTTCACTTTCCATCCTCTCGTCGTCCATACTTCTATGCTAACGCTAACGCTACCTCTACCGCCACCAAGCTGCAATGATTTGCCGCGAATGAATACCGCCGAATCTGCGGATTCATCTTGTAGTGGTGCGTGAAAAGCAATGTAGATTGATGACGTGAAAAATAACGGTAACTCCATTGAAATGATTAAAAACTAAAGTAACGAGCCAATTTTTAAAATGTAAGGAGTAGAAAGTACAGATATTTGTGTAAAAATGTAAGGAGTAGAAGTAAAAAGTCGCCATAAAAATAAGTAGTAAAGTAAAGTAAAAATATCAGAAAAATGTACTTGAGTACAGTAACGAAGTATTTGTACTTCGTTACTTCCCATCTCTGAGTTTCAACCAATCATTGAAGCTTGCCTTTCTCACCAGGATTCTTTGAAAATGGCAGAGGGTCGTAAAAGAAAAAGTGTCTACTGTACGAAGTGTATGAGAAGAAGAGAAAGGCCTCGGAGGAAAGAAACAAGACTAGAGTGTTTTTGGGAGATTATTTCACGCGAACGAAGGTGTACACTAAAAGCACAGGTCAGGCTTCCCACTGATGCCCTGGTTGCAAAGTTTCCACTCGACAGGTAAAGTTTTTAGGAGAAATCCATATCACATCACTGCTTGTAAAATGAGGAGAAATGGGCTCCTGCATACTCTTGCACGCGTTTGAAAGGCGTTCCCTCTCGGGAGCGGGTACAGGGTTGTGCATGTGCATTTTTTTTTTTTTTTAAGTGGAGTGGGTGGGTCTTTTCAATATTTCACTTAAATCCTCCACTACACCTTTAACATAACTGTAGAGGTAAACTATTCCACAGCTGTGGTGCGGTGAACTGAAAGCCACGGAACTCTTTTATCTTCAATCTGATGAATGAATCAGCCACAAGGTTCTGATTTTCAGAACAAAGGGAACATGACGCAATGTATTATGTAAGAAGATTTCCTACATAAATAATCAGGGGCAGTTTGTGTCTAATGCAATTGTTAGACGAGGCTTAATTTGTGGCTTTAATGAATGTATTTGAGCAGGAGCCCAAAGTGAAACATGATTATATCTGCAGCTCAGCATTCATCTACCATGAAAAGAAGAGGAACCAATGTACACGTGTATGAAGAATCAAAGTTGTATGGGTCAACATAGTTAACAAAAAGCTCAGTAAAGAAAATCCTTTCCTTACATTGTGGACTGGGAAAGAAACGATTTATGAAAACATTTAAGGGAAACGCCGATTTTTTTTTTTTTTTACATTGGGCCCTTGATTTTACGTTATTACTTCATGTTATACTCACCCATGTGAGTTTTGTGTCATTTGGAGCTGTTCTAAAGATATTCCGTTAGGTTATATCCAAGTAACGTCTTCCTATGGGCAAACAACTTGAAGGCACAAACTAAACTGTTCATAATTTATCATTTATGTTACGCCAGCATTCATAACATGTAGGCTATGGACATTAGCTAAGCTCCACATTTGGAATCTTAGAAATCAGAAGCAGAAACCAACATCTTGCTGCCGATTTCAGCAACCTAGCTGAACAAGGGTAAGAAGTCACCATTTTCCAAAGAGAAACAGACAAAATAAGGAAAATGCACCGATGCAAAATATATGCTGTGCATCAATATTGCAGAGATTAATTAGTGCTGCAGAATGCACTTTTTCTTTTGCACAGATCCATTATCAGCTGATTAGTTCGGTGGCAGCACAGCTGTTCAAAATCATTTCTACGACAGATCTGGGAAATCTGATAAGGTAGTATATTTAATTACAAATATATATTTTTTTTCAGTGTTACCAAGGTAATGCACTCATCAACAGAGAGACCTGAGCAGATACATGAGAAAAGGATTGAGCTGAGCTGGGAATTGTGCGCAGCCTCGTTCCAAATGGGAAGATATAAAATTGTCCTCCGCAATCAAATTTGCCTGTACTACATATAATGGGGCCAAAGGTTCAAGTGGAACAGTGTGGTTAAATGCATTGTTGGTACACTGTTAAAAGTCATACTCTCAATTAGTTATCATAACGTTTTTCTATAAATTACTTCCAATTAACATAATGAGTTTTGTAATTTCAACTTAATTTTCTGAGTTACTGGCATTTCAACTCGAGGATGTGAGTCAGTTCAGTGAAACATAAATTTAAATGTCTGAACATAACTTGACAATCTGAGTTTGAAAAAAGGTAACCGGATCTTATAAAAACTGATCACCGCTGGCAATATTAATGCGAGATCCAAATAGTGCCGGAAATTCGCTCTTTATCTGATAAGGGACTAAATATGATGTAAGATTTTGTCAGACTTTATAAAGTTATCCATCCCAGTTAGAACTGCATATTAAATGAAGAAGAGGAACACCACCTGACCACATTAAGGACGTCGAAAGCGAAGTCGTGGATGAATACCATTTTTCAAAGACCTCAGTACAAAAGGCGTTCAAATTCTGCGGGACATTTTTTGGAAATACGAAGCGAGCTGGAGTCATACTGTAGAAATAAGGTAAGATTCATTTGTCTTTTTTTTTGATAATGCCACCCATTTTTAAAATATGTTAAGAGCTAAAGGTTCTCTGTTACATGTTTAAACACAGTACATAAAACAACAGCTTGCTAATTGTCGAGGGCAGGAGTTAGTTAATGCAGTTGAGCCTAGCTAAACGCAGTATGCTACTCGGTTGTGCCTATGAACTTTTCTTAAGAGAAATGCAAGCAGCTACCACGATTTTGGTATTGTACACTTCCTCAGAAACACATATGTGGCGCTTGGTCAAAGTTTTGCATTGACGTGCTGACTGCAGGTGAGTTAGCGGCTTCGGGAAAGGCTGTGCGTCTGTATTTAGTCGTGTTTCTTGTCAGTAACCCGTGTCCTTTGTTTAATGTGTTGGCGGGCACCTGTGTCCCGTTTCTGGTTGCCGGTCTTGTGCGAAATTCTGTTTCCCCGTGAAAATCTGTTCCCGCTTTGTCGGGAGCGCGCATTGCGGCCAGAGGGGCGGATCTGCCCATTCTCAAGGCGCTCCTGATTATTTTTCGGTAAAAACAGCTCATATAATCATCTCAACTTTGTATCATCCGTTTTAATCGGTTGCTCTTTTTAAAAAATTGTAAAATTATTACATTAATGAGGTCCTCTTACGCTGTTTTGTGTTGTTTTTTAAACGCAAAGAGAATCGGTATTTCTCCAACTTTTGTCCCTTCAGCCTGACAGAAATAAACGTCAGTCACCGAACACAACAACACGTAGTGTATTTTTAATTTTTCATTGCTGATATAAGAGGATGGAAACTGGCTGATAGCAGGGCACACAAATTAAGACGTCCTGTGAAGATGAGAGAAGAATTTCTGGTTAATCACCTTCTAATGTAAAATATGACAGATTACTGGATTAAGGACATTTATAGTATACCACATCACACATATCAATTTTAGAGAAATCGGAAACAGTTGCTCTTTATTTCCCAAAGATATGGGAGGAGGAGAGGAGAGAATGGATGTTTCAGCTTACTGAAATATTCTGTTCCCCCTCCATAACAGGGGAAGAAATTAATTTACCTGCAAGTCTTTAACTGTGCTTATTCCTCTCACCACCAAGAACAAATCCTGTGGATTTGGTCATATTTACTGGTTATTTGCAAAAATTAAAGGGGGGGAACCATATATTTCAGCTGCCTGAAATAATCTGTTCCCCCTCCATAACAGGGGAAGAAATTATTTTACCTGCAAGTCTTTAACTGTGCTTATTCCTCTCACCACCAAGAACAAATCCTGTGGATTTGGTCATATTTACTGGTTATATGCAAAAATTAAAGGGGGGGGGAACAGATTATTTCAGCTGCCTGAAATAATCCGCAGGATTTGTTCTTGGTGGTGAGGGGAATAAGCACAGTTAAAGACTTGAATGTAAATAAATTTTTTCCCCTGTTATGGAGGGGGAACAGATTATTTCAGGCAGCTGAAATATATGGTTCCCCCCCTTTAATTTTTGCTGATCTTTGAATTTCAAAGATTTGCCTTGCCCCACAACGCTGTTACTGATTATCTTTAATGTTAAAATACTTTTTTGTTTTGTTTTTTCATAGATTTATTTTAAGCTTATTGTTATATTGAGTAACAAGTTAAGTTAATTGATAAAGTAAACATTTTTTTTTTACTGTCAAAGTGCAGCCCCCATTTAGTCAGTGATGATTCCTTTAAATTGTAAAACCTTGTGTTATCATTAATCCAATATTTTGTCTCGGTCTTCTCATGAATGTAGTGTCTTGTCACTGTACCAGAGGCTCTTATTCTTAACGTGCAAATTTTTCTATTTTTCAGGTCTAAGTTGTCTACAATGCTGCTGCGTGTCATAGTTTCAGAAAGTGAAATCAGGCGTCTTTCAATTGAAGACATCCCCTCAAGTGTTGAGGAACTGTACCAGGTGTTACGAACCAACCTTGCCTTAAGAGGAGGATTCATTTTGCAGTTTGAGGATCCTGATTTCAATAATCAGTTGTGCAATCTAACGGACATCAAAGACCTTCCTGTTGACCGTGCAACTTTGAAAGTATTGTTCACAGCTGATGACTCCACGGATTCTACACTGGACACTGGAAGCCTCTCTTCTCCAAGTAGTGCAGATTTTGTTAAATGGCCTGACTCCTTCCCGATTCCAAAGTTTTCCCATGATGTGGAGCTGCAACTGAAAGAAGCTAATTGTAGATATGCTAAGGATGGATCTGTGATGGTGATTTCTAAAACTTTGAAGACTAATATCCTTGACACACTTGCAGACTGTATGTCAAAGATTACTGCTTATCCTGACAGGCAACACTATGAAAATGTGGCCAAAACACTGGTGGAAAGGCATCCCTGTCTGCGAGACCCAGGGTCAGAAAAGGGATGGTACATATGGTTTCACAGTCTGAAATTCAAAATGGGAAACTACAGGCATAAATTAAGCTCAGCAGGATGCCCTGAGGTGGTCATAAACAAACGAAAATCTGGAAGTTCAAAAGGGGAAACTGTCAAAAAGTCAAAGAAGGGGGAGGTGAACTACTGTCCTGATCCACCTGAAGGACAGAGTCCTGAAAACATGGAGGTGAAGCGCAAGATAATGGAGGCTGAAAAGCAGAAGAAAGACCCAAATCATCAGCTGATTGAGGATTTGATGGTTTCTAAATTTTCTCAGCGTAGGAAAGACATTGTAGGAGATCAACCACACATCACAGAGCTCATGTCCCGATGGCCTGCTCTGTTCCATGAGAGACAGGTAATCGCACATCTGAATTAGTTTCACCAAGAGATTTAGTGATTTAATACTGAGTTAACTGTGTCCTGATGAGTTTTATATTCTATCACCTCAGATTAGGGCAGAATTTACAAGAATCGTCACCACAGACCTTCTGAAATCTTTTGTTGACGGACTTGATGGCCTGGTTCTGAGACTGCTGGAGGTCTACAAGGCAGCAACCAAATCTGGGAAGAAGCAGCCACTCAAAGACATTTTGGACTGCCTTGCAAAAGATGTAAGCAGAACTGAAGATGGCTAGAAAACTAGGCATAATTTGTTATTTTTGTTAAAATATATTCATCTTACTGCATGTCTTATCTCTTACAGGACACAAATGAAAGGAGAAGGGCTGCTGCTCTGCTTGGTTTGCCACGCTACATATCTGGGGAAGATCCATCAACTGTCATCAGGATGTGTGATGTAAGACTAACAAATGTTATTACAAAAACTGTTTACATATTTAATTATTCCTCTTTCTTGATATCATTTCTTAAAAGTCTTTTTGTAGCATTTGTGTTTGCAAAAACTTATTTTTAGTCCTTAAGAGACATTACTTCCTGTTTACTACAGCCATGCATAATATCAAATTCTGATGTAATTACTTTGTCTATCATGATTGATTTTGCTCAAAGCCACTTGATGGAAACATGTCTGATTTGCATTTTCCTTAATTTCTTTTGACATTTTAAGAATTTGATGATTAAAAAAAATACATTAGAATGGAAACATTTCTAGTGTCCTACATTTTTAGAATAATTTCAGCGCTTCACAATTGGGGTTTTTAATCTGCCATACACTGTGCTCATGTGCATGAAAATACAAGTTTTGTGGATGAAAAAAGTTTGTCAAAAAGGAGGACTACCTGATGACAAAGTAAAGTGCTGAAAATATGTTGAATATGTACACATAAACAGGCTTTTTTTTCAGGTTGGACTTATTTTCAATGTCTAATTCTTCTGGATGTTTGCCTCATCCACAACAGTGGCCTGTTTCATTGCCATTATGCTCTATGCTTTGTCAAACTGGGAGTGTGTCAGGTTATTCTCTGACTGAACAGAAGTGCATCATACAACCCCACAAGTGTCAAAACATGCAGATTGTTAAACCTCGAAATAGCATAAAAACTTGCAGTTTAAAAATAACTGAGTATTTACATTCTTTACTTACACACAAATGTCATTATTTCTTTTCTATTTTTAAGGCTCATGCTGATATTCTGGATGATGCCATGAAGGGGATGCAGGTCGGTCTTCTGATTGCCTGTGAAGGTAGTGAACAGGGGGCCATCCCACACGAGGTCTTCGACGTGGCAGTTGTGGTGGAGGAGACCATTGTGCTTCACAATATTAAAGATGTGACAGTTGGCTTTGCTATGCTTATGGGTGTCATCTACTGTATCAATCTCAAGTATCCAAATGACATGAAGTATTCGTTCGAGTTTCTTCAGAGAGTGGTGATGAAGATCAGTCCAGACCAGGCCTCAGCTCGAGTACATGGTTTGAGAAACAAACTCCTGAGGTACAAACTGTAACATCTGGTATGTTTACAGTTTTGTTTTCTTAAATAAGAGTTCCTGTAAGAATTTGTTCAGTTTGTTCTATGCACTAAATGTTAATACTAATGGTTATGCACTAAAACATTTAGCATTGTGCTGAATCTGTGGAAAAACCTCTCAGGATTTTTGTGAGTTTGTTAAAACACTGATCATTTTGCACTTTTTGGACTGTTTTTGAGAGATGGTAGCTAGTTGTATTGACTTTGGACTGCTACTGTTCAACGTGGTTAAAATGTTTTGTAAAATAATGGTCTATATGGAGGACTGAAACTCGCCAATAAAATGCACTTAAAATGCACCATACCTCACAAATTTTTTACAATAAAACTTTAGGTAGAGTTCATAATTGGTGCCTTTTAAGTGCATTTATTGAGATTTATATAAAAAAATATTTCTGTTTGTCAAAAAATGTATTTCTGCATTGGTCCTTCAATAAATGTTAAAACTTCTGCTTGTCTCGAAAAAATGTTTTCTTTTTACACTTGATTTAAGGCTTGTCTCATATTTGATAGAGAAAGAAAAATGTATAATCTGAAATGGAAGCGTATTGGTGTAATTATTTTTAGAAAACTGGTAAACTTGGCATTGTTAGTGGAGAAAGTGAGCAATATTTGGAAATGTTAGTTTACTTAAATTGCAATTTGAAGTTCAGTAGCTGCCTTAAACTCTTGAGTTAAATTAACTCAAAAAGGGAATTGGTATGAATACAGTTAGTCAGTTTAACTTTAAAATGAGAGTTGAAAGTATATATAATTGTTTGCTACTTCAACAAAATAAAACAAGTTTTTTTGAATGGATAACTTAACTTTGCAAGGCCTTTAAACTTGGAGTATGAAGTTCATACAACTAGTAGTCATTAGTTAGACAAGTGGTATAACTTAATTATTTGAGTTCAAATAGAATATGATTGTAATTTTACTTGACAAGAGTACTCAATTTATAAAGAATGAATAATGTTCTATAGTTAGTCATTTCAACTTATGGTATCATATTTAATCAATGAATTATCAGCAATTGAGCTACTTTTCTAGCTTGCCATCCTAAGTTGGAAAAAAACATTATTTCAAGTTGTGTTAACTTGTGCTTTTAAGGCAGCTGCTTAACTCAAGTTTTTAAGTTTAACCACCGTAATTATTTTTACAGTGTAATTATTGATTCAGTGATTGAAAACAGCATACAGGGATGTTTATTGGCCATTATGCTACAATTAAAAATTTCAGTTTTGTTATACTTAACATACAACATAAATAAAGTAGAAAACAACTTATCATAATCATATATAATACATTTAGCATCTATTCAGTAAAACAATGTTATATATCTGTTATTTTAAAAACAAAAAGGTCTTCATGGGCTTCACAGGCGGGTTTGCTTACTCATCATCACCACTCTCTGTGTTAAGCAGGTAAACCTACCATTTTATTCCACTGCCATAAGCAAACCCACTTTTCTTCAATAAAATTCAGAGAGGAATAATACTGTTTGTAGTTCTTAACAGGACTTAGAGCAGACGAACTTCTCCAAAGCACTGCACTTTGATTTATCAATGTTATACTAAATTGACTTGCATGGTTTAGTGTTGTCTTTTATACAGAAATTATAGGAAAATAGTTTTCCTTATATTTTTACTGAAATTGTATAACTCTTATGGTATAACTAAGTATATTTAATCTTGTCAAAATTACTGGAAAAACATTGCTGTTAGGTGTTTTACCATTTTTATAGCCAATTTAGCCTGTTAGCGTCCACACATTTCAAGTTGTAAACATGTAGTGGGCGACGCCCCCAGAGTTCCTAGAGAGCGAGCGGAGCGGGCGCCAGCCGATGCCGAGCAGCAACAAAGTCCAGAAGGGAAATCCAAGGCCGAAGTCAGAAGACAGTTCCAGGTTCAGAAGCCGGTAGAATCCAGGATCAGATCAGACAATTAGAGCACAGAGGGGCAAGGCAAACCTCGAGATCTTCAGGGCAGAAACTGGTCAAAATCAGGAAAACAGACAGACTATAGATTGCTAGGGAACGTCTCACAAAAACACACGAATAACCTGGCGCTGATCGGAGGCAAACACACAACCTAAATAGTAGAGGAACCAGGTGGAAATAATCGGCGATAATCAGCCGCAGAGCCAATTAGACAGGGGAGCAAGGAGCAAAGGAGAAAACAAAACCATCAGCGACGAGATCATGACAACAGCAACCCAAAAGAAATCAGATTTCACAAAAAATAAGTTGAATTGACCATTAAGGCCTGCAGTGTGAACGTAGCCTAACATTCCCAAACACACAGAGAACATGCTGCAAGTAGCAAAAAAAAATAAAAAATACAACTGTAAGTTAAGAGAGGCTCTAAATCAGGTCCAGTGTTCCATTTTAGAAAAAATATTTCAATTAAAATTCACCTTTTCATTCCTCCCTCAAGCTTTTGGTTCTGGTCCATGGATGTTAACTTGTAATGTCTACAGTCTTGTCCAATATGAGTTGATGATTATATCTCCGTAGAGGTCTTGGGCACCTCTTTTCACCTGGAAAAGCTTTTCATTGGCTTGCTTCTAACGTATACCAACAAAGATAAGTACATGACGCTACTTTGAATGCCTGTAGAGTAAAAGGATATTAAATACTGTTTAAATGTGCTACTTGCTCTACTTTTATTTGGTTTCATCTCGCATGATTGCAGAGCTTTTCTTCTTCCTGACTGCAAAAATAGTATACAGTAGATAGAAACGTATTAGATAGAACAGGTGCATCTTATTTAGATATCATGAAATATGCTGTCAGTTGTTATGCACGCCTAGTGTTTGTGTATTGATTTATTTCCCAAACATATACCTTCCACATTAATTTTCCTCTGTTGTCAATGAAGAGTAACATTTGCTTTAGTGTGCACTGACAGCCTCGGGGATGCTGTGATTAATGTATCCCACTTAGTTCAATCGTATCTATAGCCCCAAGACATCTTTTTCAGCTTTTATGTAGGGTAATCGTATAACTCAAATTCATGTTTTTGTTTACTAATATATCTTATGAACATGAACCATTAAAGGTGCTTTAGCTTTGCAGTCATCCTTTTGAACCAAGGTTAAAAAGATTTTATAATAAATACAGACTTGGGACTGTTGGCAGTTAAACAAACTAGGCGGGGCGGTGGTGGGAACAATGAGGGTGGCAGCACTTCTCCTGCGAGTTTGATGTTATGCGTCATTGAAGATGACAAAATGTAAAAAATGTTTAGCGAATCTTATTAAATATGTATTAAACTGGATTTTCAAGTAGAGCTTTGACAGAGAAATCCATCATCTTATAGTAAAATGCCAAAATACTGTGAAAGCATGAATATTTAGCATAACCCCCCCTTCCCCAGTTTTTCAGGGTGTTACAGAAAGTAAAAGAGAGAAAACATAGTTTTAATATTACTTTTGACTTTGAAGCATTGAATTTATTAATTATAGGCATCATTTCTTTATCCAAAGCATTACATACTAGGTCATGTATTTGGGTATGCAACAGATTCTAGATAAGGAGATTGCCATAATACCATGGGTTGTCTTCTGAAAAATTTGAGACACTGAACAAAAAAAGAAAGTATAAAAATGTGAGCAAGCTGACTTTGGCATAAAGTGAGAACAATGCTGTTTACAACTGCTCAATTAGAGAGATTAGTCAACCTCTCCAAGGTCACCAAAACAAAGGAGGGTGTTCATGTATTATAATCCCTCTAAGTAAACTATTAATTACTTCCTGAATATCTGAGGACTAAAAAACACGGTTACAGGCCATGGCTTATGGAAATGTCATTCTACTTAGATTAAAAAGAAACCCTGCTAGATTTAGATATGCTAACTCCAACTTTAATGTGTTTTTTACTGCCCTCATTTGTTTGAATCATTTGCAACTCTTTGAAAACATCAAAGAATTGAAGGGGTCTGAATGCTTTTTTTAATCTATTATTATGGTAACTTTATAAGAAAATTAACGTAACGTTTCACAGAATTGTAAAGTGAAATAATAATTTTCTTCCTTTTTTTTTTTTTTTACAAACTAAATATGAAAATGCAGTGTGCATCAGAGATAAGGGTCTTGAAACAAGGACCGGTCTCAACCTGCTTATTAAAAGTCTTGGGCTTTGTCACTGTTGGTTATGCTTTGGTCTTTGTCTTGTTTATCTTGTCTTTAAAAGCTGTGTGTGGTTAAAATAACATGTCTTTGGATATCTCACAAACCAGTGAGATATTTGTCCAAAAGTTAAACGAGTGATAAAAACTAAAAACATCTGAAGACATGCTAGAATAACAGTCTGAAATGATTCTGTACAAGCGTTAGAGATCCAGAACATACATGTAGCTGGAAAAGTGTTGATAGCTAAATATTTAGTCAAGGATTATAGAAAGCTATCTCTTACAGAAGCAGGGCTAAAAGAAAGGCTTCAGAAAAGAATACAACAACAAAACAAACAAATCAATATTTAATGGCTGCCTCAAGTAAGGTATCAAATTGACTTTTTGGACAACTCCCTAAACCTTATCATGAACACCACACTCAATGTGAAACATATAGCTAGCAGTCTCATTCTCTGGGAATCCTTTTGGGGAGGTCAAAAGCTATGTAGGTCAAAGTCCAGAGCAAAATCTCATGTATGGCAAAAATACTATTCATAGACACTCATATAGTGAGCTTGGATTTACTTTGAGTTCACACAAATTTCAGTTTTCATGTGCAAATCTAGCAAAGACAGCTTGGAGGCTAATAAAAAAAATTACCCAGCACTTTTCTGATTTTTATTCATTCAAATGTTTTATTCCAGTTTGACAGATCAGTTTTAAAAATGTAAAGAAACCATGTGTTGTAATATTCTTCCAGGACTAAAAGGAGTATTTTTCCAATAAAGAGTGTATTTAACCAACCTTACAAAAAGCTTTAAAGCAACAAATATACATTACCTGGCACAATGATGTATATTGAGGCACAACTAGTACCTTTCAGTTATATACCTGCCAGCATGCTTTGTTGTTGTGAGCATGAAGCCCAACACTGCAGTGCGAGTTGGCTCTCTTTGGGTTATGTGAGTAGGTATGGGGGCGTATTTGCAGAGAAAGGAGAAAATGAGAGATAGGAGCCACAGCCAGAGCTCTGTCCCTGAGTGATTCTGCTTGGCTTCCAACAGCACCCTGTCAAATCCAAATGAAAAATTTCAGACATCCAGGGAGGTAGGTAGTGAAAGGGGAAATGTTTTCCCACCATTGCTGAGTCCTATTTTGGACAATATCTTTAAGAGTTTGTTGGCTGACTTTCAAAGTATGGGGAAAATAATGGATTCAACTCATCTCAAGGCATGTGTTAAGTTGATTGGAAGATGAAACAGTGTGAAAATGCGTGCTGTTTCAAGATGAAATGAGCTATGTTGGCAAAGTGACATTTGACTGTTAAGCTCTTGCTTTGATCTGTGGCCTGCATTTTCTTAAAGGATTAATATCTAACATTTGTTAATGTGTGAAGATATGCGTGGATACAACATGGATTATGGTGCAAGAATGTCGGAATACATTATGTCTTCTGAGAAAATGGCAAACTCTTTGTTTATGTTGAAATCTTGAAGACACTTTTCAATTCATTAGTGATTGTTAATGAAGTGTTGCCTTTGGCAATAAAGCCTTTTCTTTTCATTGAATGTCACATATATTATTGTAGATCTATAAAAAGAGGCTGCCCTAAGACGGAAGTACTTATTACATACGAAGAAAAGCGCTCCAATTACCTGACTTGCTCTAGGGAGAATAGGACCCAGAAATGACTTTTAAATGTCCCTTTTCATTAATTGTACAGTGGTTAGTTCTCTTGCCTTTCAGCAAAAAGCCTTTGGGTTTGAGTCATGGTCTGGTGTCCTCCTGCTTGAAGCTTGTATGCTTATGGATTCTTTCTGGAAACTTGACTTCTGGAGTAGATCAGAACAGGGTTATTAGACTAAGTTGCCTCTTCAGTCTGCTTTTGAGGTATGCGCTTGCACCCTTTGATTTTTTTTTCTCTGTGTGATTTGTTGAATGACAACATTTCCAGGTTGTAAATCAATCAATCAGTCTGTCTGTCTCTCTGTCCGTCTGATTTCCTGTTTTTTGTTAGGACTTGGCATCTGTTTACACTACCAAAATTACCTTTCTTTAAGCTGGACTTAGTAGTGTATTTAGAGGAGATGAGACGTAATAATCCACAAGCATAAAAATCTTAACATGACTTACAATATTAAATCCTAACATGGCCAACTCTTAAAGTCACAAAATAATATTTGTTGAAATGTGGGAGGTAAAATCAATATATATTTATTTCCTAAAAGAGGCAAACATTTCATAAAATGTTAAACTTTGAAATCTGTAATAAATCGTCTACACAATGCATTGTTGTATAAAGACAACCCTATTAGAAGACATTCCATTATTCTATATTCTGACTCCATACTGATATGATTTTGTTAAGAGGTCCTGGTTATCATCCCCCATCTGTTTTTTACAAGGCTTTAGTGTGCACTTATAATGTGTATAATTCTCAAGTGCTGAGGGAATGCTTTTTATCTAAAAGGTTGCTGTCACATAAATATATGATCATAAAAACAAAGCTTAGTTGTATTTTAGGTGGCAGATTATTTTTGTTGCTGTCTGACTGGTTTTTATACATTGCTGATTCCTCTGAACAGCATTTATATTTAGTTTTTTTTGACAGTTGCCATTAGAAATCAGATGCACAACATATTTTTTTAAGAAATTTACTTAAAGATGCTTTTTATATTATTTTATTTATGCCATGGTGAAATTGGCACATAACACACACTAAAGATGCTGTATGTTCAAATGTGCAGGGATTAGGATGCAGGAATAGTAAAATTAATATCCTGTCTTCCAATTAGAGAGAAGTATTTGATAAAATAAATTCTGCTGGCAGTGTTTTAATTAGCTGATTTGATCTTACTCAAGAGACCCTGTACCCTAGGGTAAAGTATCCATGTACTATTAAATTACAAGGTGACAAAAATTAAATACTATTTAATATAAATCAATATAGTGCAATATACTTACTTTTAAAAAAATGACTGCATAGAATACAAAGCTAAAATTATTGAATCATGATGAAAAATATGCAGCGATCTATCTAATATTCCCTGTGTTTGCTTTACTTTGTATATCTTCCCAGTATTCTGTGTGTAAATGATTAAAACTCTGGGAAGAATTTCAAATACTCCTTAACAGCCACCTGAGGGACTATAACAACTCTTGCCAGGCAATTCATGTGCTCTAAAATTGGATCAACAGCATTCTAGGAGTGGAAGTCTAAAAGTGAAATGTCACTCATCTATACATTCTTCATTAAATTCTGCAGTAATTGACTATTTTTGTGCAGCATGATACATTCTTTACCAATAGAGACCTAAAATCAGATTTGCTAAACCAACTTATGTATTCTTGGGACTTTATTGGTATGATAAGCAAAGAATTTTTTTTTTTATGTATTGCATTAAAGGTAATAGTGTTACACCTTGAACAGAAAACCTCTCTTACTAACTCTCTGAATTGCTGGTGTAAATTTAGAAAACAATGGAATTTGCTCAATTTATTATTCATCCATTGCATACACTTTTTCTTTCTTTTTGCACTTGATTTATAGAGTACATAGCACTTAAAGCACCACTATGTAAGATTTATTCCCATCTAGTAGTGGGCTAAAAGAATTACAAACCACAAAGTTATTATATGTCTAACAATAACTATTACTGCATAAGCTGAGTATCATAAATGTGACAATCCTGCATGAGTTCAAATGTCCCGTCATGAGTTAACCATTTTTATTTTCGGTTGTTTTATATAAATGTATTACAGCAGATTTATCAATAGCTCAGGTAATTAAGACATAATTACCTGAGCTATTTTTTAGCATTAGATTGGCAGCGGCCCTTGTAAATTAAGATAAGAAACCGGTGTTACTTTGGTCTATGTTTTCTGATTAGAGAGAAAATCTGTTGGAAAATATAGTTAAAAGAAGAGCATGGTTGTCTACTGTAGCAACTTATACCTGTTGCAGTGGAGATCGTTCAGTTTAGGCTAACATACAAACTAGCCAGAGGACAGTGTAGTTTCTGGAATAAACTGCCCTGTTTCTAACAAAACACCAGATAAACTTCACTGCTTAATTAAATTCACTTACCTATCCAACAAAGAAGCTTGCAACCTCTGCATTTATTTTGAAGCCACAATACCAGGTACGGTATACAGACTGGCAGTGATCCAACAGGAGTCAGAAGACAGGTCAGGCAAACAGATCAGATGGGAAGAGGCATGCTCAGAGGTTGGGAGGCAGAACAGGTAAGGATCAGGTAATCAGGACACACAAACATTAGAAAACTTCTTACCAACGGCTTGAAAATAAACTTGCACTGATGACTGGTCTGAAGACTTGTACAGGTGGATCAGTCAAGCAGGTAATGAGAACTGGGCAGAGCTAAGCAGGTGTATGAAATGATTAATCAGGCCACACAACAGTGCTTAGATGATATGACAGTATTTATGAAAGCAATAATTGATCTTTGCTAGTAAAAGTCCAAATTAGTTACACACTGGCATTTTAAGATTTGGAAACACCAACAAAACAATAAAGTCTCATAGATTTGCAATTGGCACCTAGTTTTGCATTTGGTAGCACTTATACTTGCATCAGTCACAAACACAGCTATTGCAGAAGAGTCACAACAAAATGTAATCATTGCTCATAAATTTTAAAACATTTGAGGGTTTCAGATGGATATTATATATATATATAATATATTATAAATATTATATATTTGAAAATTAAAATTTATATGTTTTGTTTTAATGCAGAGTGTGTAAGATGCTTAATACAGCTAATACAACAACAATTTATTCATACTCTGACTTTAGCAAAATTACATATGTTAAGAGCAATATGATAAGTTAAGAGCAAAATTCTGATTTGATGTTTTAAAGGTTTTATCAATACATGATTTATGCTAAAAAAAAAAAAACAATACATTTTTACTCTCAAGATTGGACACACAAACAGAAAATTACATAGGAATTATCTAAGGTAAATAATCAACATTTTAAAAATAAATTGTTATAACAAAATGAGCAATATTGTTTTCTATCTGCAAAGTTTTTTCTAAGCTTTGACTGATACAGTATGTATTTAATCAAAGTTATCTGTGTTCCCATATGGAAAAGAAACATAAAAAACTTATAAAATATTTGTGTCACCATTAGTTTGCTTCATGTATTGTGCATCATATAAGACTTATATGATTTACTCTTGAAAGTGGCCACTTTTGCATTTCTTTCATACATGATAATAAAAAGGATAAGATAAGGATCACATCAAAACTTTTTATGTGGTTTATAAGGAAAGTACATTTCAATATATATTTTCCATAGATGTCCCATATAATTTATTCACTTTTTCACCGTATGACTGTGAAAAAAACATAGACTTTACATATATGAACAACTGCTGTTGTATATAGGTTTTCTGTATGTAAAATAAATGCACTATGCAGGTTCATTATCCCTTTTTTTGTATGTTTTTATATGTATATTATATGTAATTTAACAAAAAAATATAGGAATTTGTGCCATTACATGTCTTTTTTTTGTATGTTAAGGCAATACAATATCATGGTCAACTATTTTTTATTTATATTTTTCCTGTAAGTATTTTTAAAACTTTACTTGTAAAAACACATATGTTTGATTCATAATTTTATACAGATTCAAATTACTACTTTAAGAAACAAATTAACACATAAATTTGTCCCTCTCCAACTGTAGATGTACTAAAGTGAATTACACACTAGCAGTTCATAGACTACCCAGTTTGCTTACAGAACAACTACTTCATAGCATTATTTACAGCTCTGCAGTCTATAAATGCCTCTCAACAACTTCATCTGTAATACTGAAGAAAACATGAATGCCGAGCAAACTTTAAATTTTATTACCTCAATTTGCAGTGAACTGACATTACAGTGGAATACTGATCTCAAAACATTTTGCCTTATTTGAACTCTTTCGTGAAAACAGCAAACAAGATGGCATAGTTTTTGGCTGCAATAGCTACCATACAGAACTTTCAAGTATCAACTTGGGCAAAACAAAGGATTGATAAAAACCTGCCCACTTACAGTATGACAATCTATATCCTCACACAAAGTGTGACAAACAAGCCATCTAAGGGGATTCTGGGACAGAGACATTTTTACTTTTGGCTCGGAGTTCTGTGATCTTGGCATTGATTGCGACACCAATGCTGGAGGGTTTGGTCCCAGGCCACTTCTCAAGAGTTGCACCTAAACATGTGAAAAAATAAGAAGGAGCGGAGGGGTTAAAGTACAATTTAATAATCTGAAAGAAATCAATAAATTGCTATATATATATATATATATATATATATATATATATATATATATATATATATATATATATATATATATATATATATATATTTTAACTAAGACCCTCGATTTTTTATCAGTTAAAAAACCGGGAACCAGCTCTCCAGTAACGGAGTGCTAAGCTGATGGCGGGAGACACTCGCCTGGACATCTCACTGCCATCCTTAAAGAGGCCCGCCCCTCTTCAGCTAGCGTGACCTCAGGGAAACAAAAAGCCCTGGGCCTAACGTTCTAGCCACCTGTATCGTCGGCAGCTGTCTCCCTAAACGTCTTATGCACTGGTTTCAATCCAGGTAGCTTTAATACTCAGGACAATTGAGTATTGGGGCATGTTTATTAGGCCAGAATCAACTTATGAGGCTACTGAAAGATGTTTGTTCAATGTGACCACAAGCTGAGAACAATATAAATATGACTAAATAATTCTTCTTGCAGGTTATATTTATTAAAGCTTTGGCAGGGGTAAAAACGGGTCAAATACAGCTCAGCTTGATCAAAAATATGATTAGATGGATGATTTGGAAGTCATTTGGTTAAAAGACATAATATGGGATTTGAGCTAATCTCTGATGTTAAAAACTTTCATAAAAATCATGACATTGATTTTTAATTGTGGTTCAAATTAAATATTAAAAAACAAAAAAGGAAAAAGAAGTAAACAAGCATCATAGGGCACCTGAAGTAAAATTTTGTTGAGCAACTCTTCGAGACAATCACTGCAATCAGGTGTTTCTGTAACGTCCAATCAGGCGCCTGCACCTGCTGACAGGTACAGGTGCTGGTCATAAAATTAGAATATCATGAAAAAGTAGATTGATTTCAGTAATTCCATTTAAAAAGTGAAACTTGTATATTACATTCATACATTACATACAAACTCATATATTTCAGATGTTTATTTTGTTTAATTTTGATGATTACAAATGACAACAAATGAAAATCTCAAATTCATCATATCAGAAAATTAGAATATTACTGAAGACCAATAAAAACAAAGGATTTATAGAAATGTTGGCCAACTGAAAAGTATGAACATGAAAAGTATGAGCATGTACAGCACTCAGTATTTAGTTGGGCCTCCTTTGGCCTGTATTACTGCAGCAATGCGGCGTGGCATGGAGTCGATCAGTCTGTGGCACTGCTCAGGTGTTATGATAGCCCAGGTTGCTCTAATAGTGGCTTTTAGCTCTTCTGAATTGTTGGGTCTGGTGTATTGCATCTTCTTCTTCACAATACCCCATAGATTTTCTATGGGGTTAAGGTCAGGAGAGTTTGCTGGCCAATTAAGAACAGGGATACCATGGTCCTTCAACCAGGTACTGGTAGCTTTGGCACTGTGTGCAGGTGCCAAGTCCTGTTGGAAAATGAAATCTGCATCTCCAAAAAGTTGGTCAGCTGCAGGAAGCATGAAGTGCTCTAAAACTTCCTGGTATGTGGCTGCGTTGACCCTGGACCTCAGAAAACACAATGGACCAACACCAGCAGATGACATGGCACCCCAAACCATCACTGACTGTGGAAACTTTACACTGGACTTCAAGCAACGTGGATGAAGTGCCTCTCTTCTTTTCCTCCAGACTCTGGGACCTTGATTTCCAAAGGAAATGCAAAATTTACTTTCATCAGAGAACATGACTTTGGACCACTCACCAGCAGTCCAGTCCTGTTTCTCTTTAGCCCAGGCAAGACGCTTCTGACGCTGTCTGTGGTTCAAGAGTGGCTTGACACAAGGAATGCGACAGCAGAAACCCATGTCTTTCATACGTCTGTGTGTGGTGGTTCTTGAAGCACTCACTCCAGCTGCAGTCCACTCTTTGTGAATCTCCCCCACATTTTTGAATGGGTTTTGTTTCACAATCCTCTCCAGGGTGCGGTTATCTCTCTTGCTTGTACACTTTTTTCGACCACATCTTTTCCTTCCCTTCGCCTCTCTATTAATGTGCTTGGACACTGAGCTCTGTGAACAGCCAGCCTCTTTAGCGATGACCTTTTGTGTCTTGCCCTCCTTGTGCAAGGTGTCGATGGTCGTCTTTTGGACAACTGTCAAGTCAGCAGTCTTCCCCATGATTGTGTAGCCTATAGAACTAGACTGAAAGACCATTTAAAGGCTTTTGCAGGTGGTTTGAGTTAATTAGCTGATTAGAGTGTGGCACCAGGGGCCATCAATTTTGAACCTTTTCACAATATTCTAATTTTCTGATATGATGAATTTGAGATTTTCATTTGTTGTCATTTGTAATCATCAAAATTAAACAAAATAAACATCTGAAATATATGAGTTTGTATGTAATGTATGAATATAATATACAAGTTTCACTTTTTAAATGGAATTACTGAAATCAATCTACTTTTTCATGATATTCTAATTTTATGACCAGCACCTGTATTTTGACCCTCTTTACAACTGCAAGGTGCTCTAATTGGTCTGGAACCGCTTTGTTTGTCTGTTTTTTAAAAACCACAATTTGAAATCAATGTTTAATTTTACTACACTATATTTTTTTCTATTACTTTTTAGTTATTTTAATTACTACTGTGAATTTAAAATTTTCTGACTAAAAATGCAATTGTACATTGGAATGGTTCTTCTGATGTGTGAAAGAGAGAGATAACAAATTAATGTAAATGAGATAGAGAAAGAGACAGATATTTGTCTAAATGCTATGTGATAACATTTCCCATTTTATGTATTATGCTATCACACTGTCATATTGCAATGTAGTTTTGTGTATAGTACACATTGTGCAGTTATCAAAGTACTACTAATTCATATTTTACTTAATTTCCATTCATATAAAATTAACTAAATATAAAACCATTCAACATCTAAGAGCAATCATCTTAACAGTTGTGTGCTTTAGTTTACTTTGACATTACAATTTTATAACATTTTGAAAAGCATTAACTAAAATGGTAACAAACCGGCTTAACATTTCAAATTAAATAATCATCATGTTTACAGTACAACATATTGCAAAGTCTCAGCTACTGAGCAAAAAAAGTAAGCACGTAAAACACCAAAATATCATTGTCAAAACACAGACTTACCACTGACAAAAACAAAAGTGCCCCTGTAGTGAGGCCACCCTCCTCGCTGTTTCTTCCCATGGCGCCATTCTATAATAGCTGAGTAGGTGGAAATGGGATTACCATGTTGGTCCATCTTGGAGTCGTCATACCTCCGTATGTTATCAGTTTTTACTTCACTAAGCTTCCCAGCATCCTCTCCCTCACTCCACCGCACAACTGCAAACTTCCTCTCCTTGTTTTCTGAAGTAATTAAGAGAACAAAAGAAGAAAGAAATGACTGATATTTATTGACGTCAGTCATTGCTTTCTCCTGGAGAAAAAAAATTATTATACCACAATGTAAAATATTTGTACGGTGTCTGGCTTACGCATATCAAGTTTGAAAATTTTCTTAACGGTCATCATCTGTTTTGATGTGGTTAGCACTCAGCTAACCACTTTTAGCAAGCCTTATATGTGTAATGCACAGACTGTATATAACAAGTAAACTGAAAAGTACATACCTTTAACATTAGGTGCATTCCTCCGCGTAGTTTCCATCTTTTACAAGACGCGCACAAGACGAAGATGCTGCATTAACAGACCAACGCACCTTACCGCTCTTCCTTAGATCACACAATCTCGCGTGACAACGTTCAAGGTCTCGCGTTGAGCTGCCAGTGCGTTGTGGGATTGCCCGCCCTACCTTACCTGTGATTGGTGTTTCCTGATGTTTGACCATACTCTTAACAAATTACGGCCCTCAGAGCTCAAAGCAAAGCAAAATAGCTTCTATAGTTTTAGTGGTTTTCCACGGAAAATAGAGTAAACTGACTACAGCAATGCCAAAAAGAAAACTCGTTACATCAGACACAACTGAAAGAGACTGGCTGCGGAAAAATTTTCCTACTCGTACCTTGACCAGATGGAAAAAAAAGATATGCGCACTGTTTTTTTCTTTTTTTTTTTTTACGGTAATAAACTTTATTAGAAAAAGTTTTATAATACAGAAAAAGGAACAATTTACAGTGAACAATCACCAGGGGTTTGAGCAAAAGAAAAAAAAAGTAATTAAATAAAAGTAAAAATAGTAATAATAAATAGAAGCTTATAAAGGGATTATATAAGTACTTTACGTTTTAGCAGCCTTTTTATTATTGGAGGAGGACAATGTAGAAAAATAAGCAGTTGCTTCCTTTAAAAAAGAAATACAGGAGGGTTTAGTCACAATGATTTTACATTTGTTGATATAAAACTTGGCCAACAGTAACAAGAAGAAATGTTCAGAAAGTTATTTTTTATATTTTGTGATTCCAAATAAAACATATTTAAAATAAAGTTCAAATTTATCATAAATATTGTCAGGAATGAAGCGACAGATACCTTGCCAAAAACGCCTGGTGTGTTCACAGGACCAAAACAAATTAGAGACAGACTCTGAGTAAATATTGCAGAAAGTACAAGTGTTAGAGAAGAAGAAGTTATGTTCATAGAATAATAATAGGAATATGATGCCTGGCTATATGCAAAAATGCTAAACTTAGAAATATTTCAACTGTCCGTTGTTATTAATTTTTTCATCTATTAGTGAATTTGTGATCTTTCCTTAATTTTATTGTTGTATTATATTGATTCTTAGTTTAATCTCTTATAGTTGTGTCAACAATTGTAAATTCTGTAAGTGTTTTCTATGTTACTTACAATAGCTTAGCATCACTTATGTTTGTCTGACTTATATAAGTTTGATACTCAATTTTTCTTATAAGGATATTGTATGCGGAGTTACTGTCATATATTGTTCTTAGAAGTACCCAAATCATATAATTTCCCTTTTATACAATTTTTCTATAGATTTTATATCTGGTTTCACTCTCATATGCATTACATACAAGTTTCAGACAACACAGATAGAAATCTTAGAAGATTTATCTATATCTTTTCCATATGGGTTTTTAAAATATGTCATTGAAAGGGGCTAGAAAATTCGACATTGACAAACATTATTTCAAAGGTCCTCCTTCAATAAGCAGACTGTTTGGGGCTAATCAGTTTTTGAGCACAGAATTTCAGAGTAGAGCAAATTACATGTCATTAAAATTGTAAAGCAAAAGATGACACACCAGATATAGGCTGTATAGATTCAAATAACCCCCCTTGAAGTTGGACTTTATGGTTGGTATTTCAAAAATACTTACTATTAATAACATACTATGTCAATTCAATTGCTGATACTAGATGAAGTGTATCCACCAATTATGAGTATAAGGAATTTAGTATACAGATGGTGAGAACAGCTTGTGTTATTTATATACAGCAGATTTTTATATCCTATTTAAAAACCATAAACTTTATACATTTCTTTGTGTATATTTTTTCTCACCCCAACCCTCACACCAGAGGTCCATGTTTAATTATTTAACCATGTTCCTTTGTCAGATCTTAGTAGTTATTGACAAGCCACAAATCAGCAAAAGTAAATTCTATCTATCTAAGGTATTCTATCTATCTAAGGTATCTCTATGTAAGGTACAATATGAAATAAGCAAGTCATAAGAAAAAAAAATCTTCCAACCACTTATCTGTAACTAAAAACTAAATAAAAACATACACTTCAACCTTTTATTAAACATTTACTTTATAAACTTGAATTTGAAGTAATTAAAACCCTCTGAGGTCATAATAAATGTCCAGTATGTTCCTGTGTTTTGTTTTCAGCTTAACAAAAATCAGTCACAGAAATAGATGTACTGAATGGTAGATAGGATTGTTGAGAAAGGCCAAACTTGATTTCAAACTGACTAGACAAGAAATATTTCTGAGCAAAATGTATTACATTTTAAGAACTCTTTACTCAGAAAAATATGGTTCATTTCTAAAAGGTCTCTGTGAACAGGTTATAAGAGCTGTGTGAAGTACCCTGAAATGGCCAACAGTCATCAAGGTTTCCAATATAACCATACATTTCCGGATTTAACAATGCCTATTTCAAGTCCACAAAACACACATAAAGCAGTTCACTGCTATGAAAGGTCAAGCAAGATTTGACAATTAGCTGGACTATAGTTTCCAGCACCCTGGCATCGGTTTTCCCCAGAAGGCAGAGGAGTGTTATTCCCTTGTAGTTGACACACCCTCCTCTCCCTGTTCTTATGTATAGCAACCACCAGCCCAGTCCGCTAGTGGTTGCTCTACATAAGAACACATCTGCTCCCTGACTGCCACACAATGTTGAAGAGGCATGTCAACGACACTAACCCACAGACCAGCAGTGCTCTGACTGGATCTCATCCACCCCTGAAGCCTTTCGATCATGGAGTTTTTTGATCACCCTGGTGACTTCACTTGGTGATGAACAAGTCCGGCTCAGAGTATCTGCATCTGCAAAGGAAGGTAAAAAAAAAAGTCAAAATATTCCTTCCATCGTATAACGGTGTCGTCAGTCAAGGTCAGTAGCTCCCCACTCCCACTGAGAACAATGTTGGCGAAGCATTGCTTCCCCTCCGGAGGCGACAAACAGCTAGCCAGAAATGCTTTAAGGCTAACAGAGAGTCTTTCTCAATGGTCTTGCCAAATTCGCCCCAGGTTCAAGTTTTTGCCTCTGCCACATCCCTGGAAGGAGCATGTTTTGCCTCGTGGTACCTGCACGCTGCCTCAGTCGTCTGACAAGATAGGCTGTCTCAAAAGGAATCCTTCAGCTTGACATCCCTTACTGCCAGTGAAAACATTCAGGTTTAGGGATTGCTACCTCCATAGATAGAGCAGACCTTACAACTACAGCTGTGGATGTACATGGTCCACTCAGAATCTATGTCCCTAGGACCCCCCAAAACTGGGAGAAGCTCTCTCGGCAATGAAACCTGAAGACACCCTCTCACACTCCTTCCTCCCATTGAGGTTATATTCCATGTCCCCAGAGCAAGTCACCTCTGCCTTTGACTTCCACCTCGCATACTTTTGAGCAACTATTCATTTTGGGGCAGTATCGAGTCCAACAACAAAGAAATTAGTTGTCTGGATCAAACAAATTATTTTGATGGTTTATATCTTTTTTAAGTACCAACATGCCTTAACGAAAATGAGCTTAAATTGAACAAAACTAACAAGTCTTAGTTAGTCACAGAGGCTCCTTACACACACACACATATACACTATATTGCCAAAAGTATTTGCTCACCCATCCAAATTATTGGAATCAGGTGTTCCAATCACTTCCATGGCCACAGGTGTATAAATTCAAGCACCTAGGCATGCAGACTGTTTTTACAAACATTTGTGAAAGAATGGGTCGCTCTCAGGAGCTCAGTGAATTCCAGCGTGGAACTGTGATAGGATGCCACCTGTGCAACAAATCCAGTCGTGAAATTTCCTCGCTCCTAAATATTCCACAGTCAACTGTCAGCTGTATTATAAGAAAATGGAAGTGTTTGGGAACGACAGCAACTCAGCCACGAAGTGGTAGGCCACGTAAACTGACGGAGCGGGGTCAGCGGATGCTGACGCGCATAGTGCGAAGAGGTCGCCAACTTTCTGCAGAGTCAATCACTACAGACCTCCAAACTTCATGTGGCCTTCAGATTAGCTCAAGAACAGTGCGCAGAGAGCTTCATGGAATGGGTTTCCATGGTCGAGCAGCTGCATCCAAGCCATACATCACCAAGTGCAATGCAAAGCGTCGGATGCGGTGGTGTAAAGCACGCCGCCACTGGACTCTAGAGCAGTGGAGACGCGTTCTCTGGAGTGACGAATCGCGCTTCTCCATCTGGCAATCTGATGGACGGGTCTGGGTTTGGCGGTTGCCAGGAGAACGGTACTTGTCTGACTGCATTGTGCCAAGTGTAAAGTTTGTTGGAGGGGGGATTATGGTGTGGGGTTGTTTTTCAGGAGCTGGGCTTGGCCCCTTAGTTCCAGTGAAAGGAACTCTGAATGCTTCAGCATCCCAAGACATTTTGGACAATTCCATGCTCCCAACTTTGTGGGAACAGTTTGGAGCTGGCCCCTTCCTCTTCCAACATGACTGTGCACCAGTGCACAAAGCAAGGTCCATAAAGACATGGATGACAGAGTCTGGTGTGGATGAACTTGACTGGCCTGCACAGAGTCCTGACCTCAACCCGATAGAACACCTTTGGGATGAATTAGAGCGGAGACTGAGAGCCAGGCCTTCTCGTCCAACATAAACACACTCCTAAACCTTGTGGACAGCCTTCCCAGAAGAGTTGAAGCTGTTCTAGCTGCAAAGGGTGGACCGACATCATATTGAACCCTATGGATTAGGAACGGGATGTCACTTAAGCTCATATGTGAGTCAAGGCAGGTGAGCAAATACTTTTGGCAATATAGTGTATATATATATATATTTGTGAGGTTGCACACTGATGTTGGACGAGAAGGCCTGGCTCTCAGTCTCCGCTCTAATTCATCCCAAAGGTGTTCTATCGGGTTGAGGTCAGGACTCTGTGCAGGCCAGTCAAGTTCATCCACACCAGACTCTGTCATCCATGTCTTTATGGACCTTGCTTTGTGCACTGGTGCACAGTCATGTTGGAAGAGGAAGGGGCCAGCTCCAAACTGTTCCCACAAAGTTGGGAGCATGGAATTGTCCAAAATGTCTTGGGATGCTGAAGCATTCAGAGTTCCTTTCACTGGAACTAAGGGGCCAAGCCCAGCTCCTGAAAAACAACCCCACACCATAATCCCCCCTCCAACAAACTTTACACTTGGCACAATGCAGTCAGACAAGTACCGTTCTCCTGGCAACCGCCAAACCCAGACCCGTCCATCAGATTGCCAGATGGAGAAGCGCGATTCGTCACTCCAGAGAACGCGTCTCCACTGCTCTAGAGTCCAGTGGCGGCGTGCTTTACACCACCGCATCCGACGCTTTGCATTGCACTTGGTGATGTATGGCTTGGATGCAGCTGCTCGACCATGGAAACCCATTCCATGAAGCTCTCTGCGCACTGTTCTTGAGCTAATCTGAAGGCCACATGAAGTTTGGAGGTCTGTAGTGATTGACTCTGCAGAAAGTTGGCGACCTCTTCGCACTATGCGCGTCAGCATCCGCTGACCCCGCTCCGTCAGTTTACGTGGCCTACCACTTCGTGGCTGAGTTGCTGTCGTTCCCAAACACTTCCATTTTCTTATAATACAGCTGACAGTTGACTGTGGAATATTTAGGAGCGAGGAAATTTCACGACTGGATTTGTTGCACAGGTGGCATCCTATCACAGTTCCACGCTGGAATTCACTGAGCTCCTGAGAGCGACCCATTCTTTCACAAATGTTTGTAAAAACAGTCTGCATGCCTAGGTGCTTGAATTTATACACCTGTGGCCATGGAAGTGATTGGAACACCTGATTCCAATAATTTGGATGGGTGAGCAAATACTTTTGGCAATATAGTGTATATAATATATATGGAGTAGTTAATAGATATATTTGCAAAAAAATGTAAGGAGTAGAATTAAAAAGTAAAAAAATGTTCTAAACATTCTAAAAAATTAATTTCTCCAATAGATGTAGATAGCCACAATTTTTACTTAAGTAAGGTAACAAAGTGTTTTTACTTTGTTGACACCTCTGCTTTTAGGGAAAATAACTGGAACATTACTCACTGCTATGAAAGGTCAAGCAAGATTTGACAATTAGCTGGACTATAGTTTCCAGCACCCTGGCATCGGTTTTCCCCAGAAGGCAGAGGAGTGTTATTCCCCTGTAGTTGACACACCCTTTAGGTTCTGTATGCCTATCTGGTCTCATTTAATTTCAGGAACACCTTGCTCTGTTACTGTACGTTTCAAAAATAAAATTTTATCCATTTCTGATAGTTGACAAAGAAGGTCTCCCAACCATGCCATTTTTTTATTTTGTATTTTATTCTGAAAATAGCTTAACTGCTCAAACTGTTGATTATAGCGGTAGGATGAGTTTAATGTACACACTGACAATAAAGATGATTTAGGTTACATAAACTGACAACTTCATTTTTATAATTTTTTTTCTCTGGCTACACAACATATCTACACTTTACAATCAAACACCACATGTTCAGAGTTTTGGTATGTGTTTTTTAATAGACCTGCTTCCATGAATTTATATAAAGCAGCTGCTTTTGTACTTCCACCATTTCAGTCAGAGGTTATTTAGATCGATGAATAGTGAGGTAAATATAGGGTGACCATACATCCTCTTTTTCCCGGACATGTCCTACTTTTCATACCTAAAAAAATGTCTGGGGGGGAATTTCAAAATCGTCCAGGATTTTGGTCGACTACTGTGCAGCACGTAGTCAAAATACACCGGGAACTCAAACCAAGCCGTCACCACCGGGGGGCTGAAGGGGGAAAACCCCAGCGGATGGGGGCAGGGAGCCATCCGAGGTAACAGAGGTTGGGTGCAGCTATCTGTGTTTAGAGCGTTTTGAGTCTGTGTTTTTTTTCCTCTCTCCGGCTGCTCCCGTGTCCTGCATCTCGGTCTGACATCATTGGATCTGTCGCTTTGGTCTGCAGTCACATTTCACTGCTTAGAGAGTACCTACGTGGTTGGAGGAGAGACACACAGCAGCAGTCAGTGAATATTAACCAGCAGCTACTTCGATAAATGCTTATGTAAAAGTTAGGTGACGGGTTGGTTAAAAAAATTAGAGATGCCACCGAAAAATCTGTTCGTTAGACATATGGAGCTTTTTCTGTAATGAAACAGAGGCTGGATCCAAATAAACCAAGACAGGTCAGGGACGTTTTGTCGGTTTATTGAACAGGTTGCTCTGAGAGTGGGACTGAATCTGAATGGAGCAAAAAGGCTGCAGGCAGACAGGCGGGCAGATTGTGTAAGGTTTACCAGTTCGTGATCCAGGAGGGGAAGGCAGGCAGTTAAGCGGAGCTCTTCCAAGTTTGTGATCCAGAAGAGGGGAGCAGGCAGTCCGATGAGAACAATTCAGAGATCCAGGGATCCAGAGGCAGAGCAGAGAGGATGTTCAGGCAGGCAGAATCAGACAGGGGTCTGGCAGGCTCGGAATCAGGAGACAGATCGGGTCAGAAACAGGTAGACAACTGATATTCTTTGAGATGCTGGACTATTCTTTCCGGGTTTGCACGAGATAATCTGGCACAGAGGACTGGTCTGATGGGTTTTATATACTGATGGAAACAGGTGACTCTGGTCAGAGCTGATTGCTGATGGGTGGAGCAGAGCAGGTGTATGGACTGAGTTATCAGGCCAGAATCAGTGCAGAGACTATTACATGTTCAGTTACAAATGGCAACAGATTGTAAGTTTATACAAGTTGGTATTATAATGCAAAAAGCTTGAGAAAACATAGTTTGTTCTTCTTTACTAGTTCATTAGGATTATTGCAGATCTTCTTCATATCTTGAAGAAGCTCTGCAATAATCCTAAGATTATAGTGCATACCATTTACATCTCCTGCTGACATTTGGTTTTGAAACATCAGATAAAAGAAAACATGAATACAATAGAAAGGCAAAACTTGTCAGATTTTTATTTATAAAAATGGTTTAGAACTATATGTATACTGTTCCCCCTTCACAGTTATGTACTACTTTGTGATAGTGTATCACATACAATTCTATCGAAATCTAGGATTGTTTATGGTCGTGGCAAAATTTGAGAAGGTTACATTTTTCTGATCACTTTTGCAAAGCATTTAATTTATCAATGACTTCAATTTCTAGTTTAAGTATGTTATAAATGTTTTCTGCACATCTTTTATCATATTCATCTTACGTTGCCCATCACCATCTTAAGTGAGACATTTCTACATTGTGAATGCACATTCACCCACACATAATTGTCCATTGTGCCTGTAAAATATCTGGCATGTTAAAAAGGGAATGAGAGCAAAGAGCAAAAGAAAAGGAGAATGAGAAGACTGAGTAGGCTATTACAGAAGAAAGAGCGTATTCCTTAGAGAAGGCGCGGGCTGAGATGGCGTAAATGAGGGAAGCGCAGCAGCCATTCCTGTAGTCTCATTACAGTAATGGAGACCCATCCGTTCTGTCAGGGCCTGGAGAAAATCTTCTGTGACACGAACGCCTACCTCTCCATGCTTGTTGACAACAGCAGTCCAAGGGAAAACCAAAGAGTGAGAGAAAGAATAGTATAGGTATTGTTGCTGCTGGATTTTAAGTTAAACAAGTAATGGGCGTTTGGTAGACTGTTAAAGTCTCGATTAGGGTCTTTTATGTCCTGCCAAAGTCTATAATGTTCATTGGTAGTTGACTTTTTGGCTTTGGCATGAGAACTTGGGGAACAATAAGCTTTTAGAAAAGATTGGTCCTGCTGGAGAACAGTCTAGGGCTAAAACCTTACTGACTATCATGTTTACAACTTAATTTGAAGAATAAGGACAAAGATTTCACAATAGTGTCTCAGGATGCCTTGACACTGAAGGAGAGCAGGGAAACAACTTGTGAGAACCCTGGTTGATCACAAACTGTCTCTCTTTTCATTTCTGACCGAACCTTGCATGCATGTCTTTAGATCTTTCGAATCTACAGTATATCACCCAAAGGAAGAACCTCTCAAACAAAGATAATAGTATGAAAACTTGTCATTGGAACACAGATCAATGTTATTAAAACCGCAAATACATAATAAGGAGCTTGTTTCACTGAGCTAATATTCATGTTCTTCAGATCCTAATAAGTTCTGTTTATAAAAAAATAAATAAAGAAGACTCTTATTTGTCAACTGTAACACAAATATCTGCTAAGTTTAAAAAAATATCATATTGGAATATAATGAATACATAATTTTAAACACATATTTTGTCACTGCCCTGCGATAGACCTGTCCAGGGTGTACCCCGCCTCTTGCCCATTGACAGCTGGATATAGGCAGTACTCAAGTTGAGTAGCCTGACCAAATTTTTGCTAGGTGAAAAGCCAGAATTTAGAAGACGTTATGGCAACTCTTGCATCAAAATAGTTTCCAAAAAAAAATAAAAAATTGCCAGAGTAGTGTTAGGAGGAGGTTTTACGACTCACAAAACAAAAAGCACTTGTGGAAAATTTTCTTGTTTCAAAAAGGCGTGTTTTCTTTACTTATAAAAAAAAAATCACAGAAGTATTCTCCAAGTTGAATTACAAAAAATTGAAGTATAAACATTAAGTGGTGTGTGTGAAAAAACTGTTGCACTCCTCACTCCTTCAAACAAACAATCAGATCCACCACAGCAGCTGCTTCTACTTGTTAATCTCAGCAGGAGGCGGACTGACAAGGAGGAGGGTCTAAGCAAACCAATACCTAAACAAATAAAAAGAGCTCTAACATTCACACAACCTTAGATCTGTAACATTAATAATTTAGCAAAAAATAAATTCATTAATCTAAGTCTTAATAGGCTCCAACGGAAGATGTTGGTGAGACAAATGGAGCTGTGGCGGATAGCAGTAGAGGAAACCCGGAGGAGAGAATTGAAGGTTTGAAAAATGCATTTTCTAATTTATCAACTTAAGACATGTGTTAAGATAATTATCTTGAGCTAGCCTAGCCTAGCTTACTTTAAACTAGCCAATAGAAGCAATAACAATTTTCGGATAAACAGTACATTCGATAAAATAGATATTGTAAATGAATATTTGAAAGGTGAGTAGAATTATTAGATTTTATATAGGCTTATTCCGTAAAAATTCAAAAAATATCCACTGGACTTGGTTTCCAAGATCTGAAGACGTTTCGCCACCTCTTCCAAAAAAATAAAAATTCCACCAACCCCCTTCTTTTTTTTTTTTTTTTTTTTTTTTTTTTACCTCTCAGCTACTGATTAAATACACCAGCACCCCTCACTACCCCAACAGGGATAAGCACGACAAAAAATGGACGGATGCTTGAATTCTGGGTCCTATGTTCTGAGCTTCTGACGATAAGGTCACTTTAACTATTAGTACATGACAGACAACTTCAGTCGGAATTTTGTTTTAAATATTTTCATCATTGTGTTTCTCTTTTAAATGCATAGCAAGGCTAATAGCATACTGACAGGTATAATAACAATAGCAAAAATGATACAAAACAAGATTAAAGATTGATTAATTCAAGGAGCTTCTTTGTTCATCCCATAACTGTATTTCTTCATTTCTTTTTAAATTATGTTTCACCATAAATTAATTGGTTATGCTGCGTCGTTAATCCAAGAAATTAGGTCTAATAACAGATTTCTATATTGTATCATATGTCATGAAATACGTTTAGGCCTAACATCTTAAATAAGAAGACATTGTCTGTCTAGTACAAATACAACTAGCAAAAAAAGGAAGAGTGTTACATGAAACTGTATTAGTATAAAAGTATGCACTTTACAAGAAGAAAAACCTGGATGAAATATAATATATAATACTTAAATCATTTCTGTATACAGCCAGCTTTCTTTACCACAGACATCTTTCATACATTTTTTCAAGCTAAATTATGAGATTAAATTCAATCAAAAAGAAAAACACTAATCAGTGAATACACATGCTGGGTTGACTGGCTGAATTCCTGTTATACACTGTGGTGTTTAATGTTTTAAATTAAAGCAGTCTACTGGTGGTGTCACTCTTGTTTCAGACTTATGCACCAATGATTCTCATGCTGTCTGTCTGGCTTTTTAATAATTTATTCAAATCCAAGGACAAGTTGTATAGGCCATGGGGGAGTAGATATCACCAGTACACACAGAACCCAGAAGCTACCTGTAAAGGCTGTGTCTTGGAGTAGTGAAAAAAAAGGAGCTTGAAGACCTCAAATGCCACTTATTTGGCGCATACGATAACAAATTCAGCCCTCCACATTCAACAACTTTGTTTTCAAGCTCACAAGAAGGTCAATCCAAAGAGTAAAATTCTGTTGAAGAGCAAGATTACACACTATAATTGTATTTCGTCTTATATTTATCGCAAATTTAGCCATTCGCTTGACAGTAAAGTGTATATAGCTCTAAATTGTCCAAATGCATATAGTCTATATACCTATGCTTTTATCATTTATGCCGATACAGCTTTTTTTTTTTTTTTTTACTGCTGGAGGGTTTAAAGCCTTTTCTTCCCTCTCTACCAGCAACATGTCCTTGGCTGTTAAAATATCCCTAACCTATTATCTGATTAGTAAGACCCCCACATTATATATAACAAAAACAAATTTATTTTCAGGCTACCATATACCCATACCCTTACACAGTACTCACTCACACAATTCCTTATAATCCACTGCACTTGCTGTACATTTCAATACTGCCTTCACATACGTTACAGCATGGCATCATCATCAATAGTCATTTAGGAAAGGTCCGCTTTCCACGCCAATGGATGCAATGAAGATTCATGGCTATCCATTTTAAAAATGAATTGAAAGGACGTAGACAACAGGGAAGGGATGAAAACCTTACTCATACACCATAGGGTATTGGGTTACCACTGTTTGGCCTTGTAAGTCAGTTCATGTGGTGTGAGAGGCAATGGAAGACAAATGGTGAGAGTTGTAAATGAACAGTTTTCTTAGAAAACAAAGGGGAATGGGTGCATACCAGAGAGAGAAAGCACATCTTAATGTTGGTTGACACTGATGTTTTTCAAGCCTAAAAAATCAGCAAAATGCATGTGCCTTAACTGTCTTTGAATATAACATATCAGCATTTAAAAAATTAAACACTGATGAGAAAACATTAGATCCATGTAACCTGTAACATTTACACCTCAGGGCTCATTCCTGGAGTGATTACTCTTTAAATCAGACTCAGGCCCCGTCCACACGAAGCCGAACCCTGGCCTAAACACAAAAATTTTTAACCAAACCAGCCTCTCATCCACATGAAGCCGGCGTTTCGGGGGTCTGTAAACGATCTTTTTTTTATTCAGCCTTCAGAGTGGGAAGATTTTGAAACGCCGTTTTCGCGTTTCCATCTTTAAGCTCTAACCGCATTTTTTTTTTTACACGCATGCGTCATAGCGTCGCCTCTAAACATGCATCCGCGACACAGTATCACAACAACAATGGCGCCGTACTGTGTTGAATGGTTGCTGCTCATGCTACTCACCCTGCTGTCGGGCTTACAACAGAATCTTCTTCTTCTGGAATATCTCCAGGAAGAACAGAGCAATATCGACGACATAGTTCAGCACCTGAATTTGACTGAACCATGAAAATGGACCCGCAGGGCAACCATGTATAAATATTAGTGCGCATGCCCAACATTTCGTCGCCTATTTTTGCTTTGGCACGACAGCGCCACTAACAGGCCTTGCATACATTTTGCAGCGTTTTCATCCATTCGTGTGGACGATCACATTTATTTTATGTCTCCGTCTTTACGACAAACGTTCTGGAAAATATTAGCGTTTCGTGTTCGTTTTGACTTCGTGTGGACGGGGCCTTAGACAATTTTATTTTCATTTCGTATACACAGAATGTATACAAAATGAAATTTCATTTTGTACAGCTCTCATGACATTTCCACATTTCCATAATTCCATTCCAAATTACACTTTAAATAATACTTCTTATAGTAAATCAAACAGTACATAATTTTTAACATGACATAATCTAAGTTTGGCATAGAAATGGTATGCAGAGTTACAGCACTGTAGCTCATGCTGTTGGCGTCAAAAGAATGAAGATAAGCCAAGAAATGTTTTTGATTAGTTCTTATGCCTCAGCGATAGCGGTAAAGTGTCACACCCTCTGTATGTCTATCTGATAGGGTGTGTCATAATTCCATCATCTGCATTGTCTTCACTATCATAGTTACAGGCATATGTCCTCTTTATCGAGCCAGACACCTCTGAAGAGTATATGTGTTGTTTTTTTATTTAGGCTATTATATCTATATAGGCTTCTTCTTATGATCATTTTCTCCTAATCTTGTGACACAGCTATGAAGATGATTACTGTTATCTTGAAAAAAGGAATATCTGCTTGAACTAATCTGACTCCTAAAGGTGAATAAATAAAATATTACATTTATATATTATACTGAGGGTAGGAAAAAAAACATCTAAAAACATCTATAATAATAGATGTCATGGAGAAGTATACACACCATTTATAATTCACAACCTAGGTATTTCAGGGTACATAACAGTAGGTGAAAAAAAATATTTAAGACAGTTGCAATCCCTTCAGGGGCTGAAGTGTTATCCAGTGCACAGATTTTACTGTGTGGGTGGGTGTTTGTGTGTTTGTGTGAGACTGATTCCTGAACAGAAGATTTCTGCTTGAGGACATAGCAGGTTTGCTGCAGATCACACACCTATCTGCAGTTACTGCAGTTACTTAATCCTACTGCTGGTGATATGAAGAGGTGCTATGTATTAGTGAGTGAGTGTGCATTTGTGTAATAGCTCAAAAAGTGGGTGTACTGTAAGTAATATCTCTATATAAATATATATATCTATATATATATCTTATATATATATAGATATATATCTATATATATATATATATATCTATCTATCTATCTATATATATATATAGATAGATAGATAGATAGATAGATAGATATATATCTATATATATAAGATATCTATATATATATATGCCCTTTGCCACAGGGTCAAAAAGCTGACCCTAAGCCAAGGGTTAGGGTCACATATAAAATTGTAATTCTCTGTGAAGAATCAACAATAACTGGGACACATTAATGAAGTGGAACAAGATTTGTATATATATATATATATATATATATATATATATATATATATATATATATATATATATATATAGACAAACCTTATTGTCATTTTGTATACACAGAGTGTAAACAAAACGAAAATTCATAAAGTGCAGCAGTGATTAAAATATAAACAGTGTTGGAGAGACATGGTGCAAAAATGCATTGATGTGGAAGGTTCAAAAGGTTCAAAAAAGTAAACAGACATGGTGAAGATTCACCATCCAACCAGAGCAAGTATAATGTTACTAGTGTGATGCAGATACTCGACTGTGACTTAATTTAGAGTTTTTCAACAGTTCAACAGTCTTATGGCAGCAGGAAAAAAAAGCTGTTAGAGAATGTGCTGCTCCTGCATTGAATGCTTCAAAGCCTCTTCCAAGAGGGCAGCAGGAAAAACTGTCCATGGTGGGGGTGTGAGGGGTCATTGATAAAGTTACGGGCTTGAAATGTTGTCACTACTCTTTTCACCTTCTTCCAATCTGCAGTACTGCAGCCTCCACACTTCATTGTGAGACAACTGGTCAGAACGCTCTCTATGGTGCTTCTGTAGAAGGTCGTGAGGATGAGTGGGGGAAGGTGGGCTCTTCTCCTCCTCAGCAGGAAGTACATGAGCTTTTGTGCCCTTTTGACCAGCGAGGTAGTGCTTACAGCCCAGGTGAGGTTGCACCCGCAGGAATTTGTTGCTGCTGACCACCTCTACAGCTGAGCTGTTAATGAGCAGTGGAGCATAGTTAGGCCAATTCTTCCTGAAGTCTAAGATGACCTCCTTCGTCTTCTCCACCTTCAGGATCAGGCTGTTGTCTCTGCACCAGTCCACCAGCTTATCCACCTCCTCTTTGTAGTCCTGGTCGTTGTTGTCTCACCACCGTAGTGTCATCTGCAAACTTCTTGATGTGATTGGTGATGAACCTGGGGACGTAGTCATGTGTCATCAGGATGAACAGCAGGGGGCTCAGGACGCAGCCCTGAGGGTAGCCTGTGCTTAGGGTTATGACATCAGAGGTGTTCTGTCTGAAACAGACTCACTGAGGTCTGTTTCTGAGGAAGTCCCACAGCCAATTGCAGAGGGATGTATTGAAGTCCTGCTGTTCCAGTTTTCCTATCAGATGCTGAGGGATGATGCTGATGCAAGATGAAGTTAAGTCTAGGAACAGCATCCGCATGTGGGCGTTCTTCTCCTCTAGGTGTGCTAGGCTCAGGTGAAGAGCAGAGGAGATGGCATCCTCAGTGGAGCGGTTTCGTCAGTAGGTGAACTGGAATATCACCAGACTTAAAGCTGAGTTCCATGCTTTTAGCGATTTCTTAAATTCCCCATTTGCTAGAGACATTTTTTATGTTTTGCAGAATTTGAGTTAATTTAAGAATGTAAGAATTATTTTGTTCATATTTATTATATTTAGTAATGTATCTAGTTATATATATATCTAGTTATATATATATGTTTTACTTAAATACTGGGTGCATTTTGATGGGCTGCTGGTTTGGTGTTGAATTGTCAGTACACATGAAGAACGTCAGAACAGAAGCTGCGAGCCTTAGGAGCATCATAGTCTTTTGACCGGCACATAGAAATCTTATTTAGATAAGAAGTTAAAAATTCATCTTTTATTTGTACATTTCTTCAGTTCACAAAAGAAATACATCAATCTCAAGTTTCAGATTCAAGACTTTTTATTTCTGTAATGTGCCTGCACTCACATGATTCATCCAAAGTCTTTGGTTGGCCCGGTGTTGATGTTCTTTGTAATGCAGATGTCCTCCATGCATTTGTTGATGTAGGCTGTCACAGGTGGTATACTCATCTATATTTATTTTGTTGACATAGGTTAGGGTGACCAAACGTTCGTATTTCCCGGGACATATCCATATTTCACGTCCTGTCCCGGGCGTCCCGGGTTTTTTTTAGAAAGTGAGGAAATGTCCTGATTTCACTGCGCACGACGCTCCGTGTGACGTAATCCCTGAGCCGCGTCAGTGCGGGCAGCCCTGTTCTTAATCAGAGGCTCTGTTCGAAAACCTAGGACGCATCCTCCAAGGACGCGATCTACCTAGACTGGATCCTTCGAAGTCCTTGAAAATAAAGAGACCGGAAGAGTTTTGGCTGTGAATTCGAACAGGTATACCCGTTGGCGGGTTTTACCGCCGTATGCTCTGTTGCTTAGCAACCGTGAAAGTTGACACACAAAGCAGGAAAAGAATGAATACCGAGGTTTTCAAAACTTTTTGTTTATTTATTTATTTTTTAAAAAGTTAAACTGAACAAAGACTACACTCACAAGAATCCAGAGTGGAATAAAGATTCCATCCACCGGGAGCAGGAACAAATAAAATCAAATGTAATGATAGAAACCTTAGTCAGTTAAATAACCTGCTGCTGTCATTCTGCACATCTCTGATGTTGCTGCTACTTTCAAATATCCATTACTGTAAAAATGTCCATAGCTGCATATTGGTTATTTATTCTATAGTTTTATATTGTTAAAACACTTTACAGAATTTTATTTTTTATATTTTAACTCTTCCCTATTATGTTATTCTTATACATTTTTCTAAGGTCCTCATTTGTGTGACCATTTTCAATCATCTTTCTGCTGCTGTAAATTTGCCCATTGTGGGACAATAAAGGGATTTTCTATTCTATTCTATAAAAGGGTTAGAAATATATAAGTAAATCTAAACAATGTATCTACAAAATATATCTGCAAAATCTCTAATATTCAACAACAAAAAATACTTAGTTAAGCATATTGTGCAAAACAACAATAAAAAAATGAAACTCCTATCAGATTTATAGTTCCCACTCTGTAGATTTATTAGAATCTGTCCTTAAATTACAACCAAACCCATTTACACAGTAACAGATAAAAACCTTTAGATAAACCAAACATTACTGCCACATATCTGACTCTATAACCATTAAAACAACTATTTTCATTAATTTCAGACGGAACTATTCACAGAGTTGTATTATATTAAACTGAACTTCCAATTTTCACCACTGTTCCTCTGATCACGGAGCAAAACCCGATGATGAGACATTTGTTATTTCAATCATCCCCCCCCCCCCGCTCCAAGGTGTCGTGTCCTAGTTTTACCAAATGAAAATATGGTCACCCTAACATAGGTTGCTTCAGCTTTGAACATATTCCAGTCGGAGCATTCAAAACAGTCTTGGAGATTCTCCTTGCTACCTCACACCATACTCTGATTTCTCTGTCTGTCGGTTTAGGCCTGACTAGCTTTGGCTTGAATGCAGTAATTAGAATGACAAAGAGGCGGTCGATGACCCGAGGTGGGGGCGGGGAGCTGCTCTGAATGCATCTTTGATGTTAGAGTAAACCAGGTATAAAGTGTTATCACCACGAGTTGCAAATGTCCACATGTTGGTAGAAATGAGGAAGCACAGTCTTCTAGTTAGCCTGGTTATATATATATATATATATATATATACACATATATCTATTTATATTTTTTATAAGCAAGTCAATTTAATGCTGCAAACCAAGCCACATAAATATTCTGTAACACAGTTAGGATGATAGAAATACAGAGTCTTTGTGTGTGATCGATGTTTGTCACCAGTTTAATTTGAATAAACAGTATGTCTGCTATATCTACAGATAGTTTGTTCCCTGTATTGGTATTTTAAATAATTACATATTGATTATAGAACCAGATAGAAAGAAAGGAACTAGGTTTGAGTTATTGGGAAAATCCAATTGGCTTTATGCACACCTCCACTAGTTCCTGAACTTCAAGCCAGTTGGTGGACAGACTGATAAACCTGACTGTGATTATCGTCCCAGTTACTGAGATCAGACAGACCTAGATTAATCAGTATTTTTTTTCGAGTAATGAAGGACAGGAAATAAAGGAGCTGGCTACAGTTTAGGAAATAGTGTTTTAAAGTGTCCTGTTGCACATTGTTACCAGCCAATGCATCTACATAAGACACCCATTTGTTGAGCTGTTGAACACACACACACACACACACACACACACACACACACACACACACACACACACACACACACAGACATACTAAGCTTTCGACAGTGGATCAACTTAAACATACATTTGGCGGTTCTTTCCTTTTGTTCTGCCAACCTTTCAATTACCTTTTGGTTAAAGTCAGACACAGGTGTTTCATGAACCACTCTCTTCTCCATTGACAGCATGGCCAATGCATTCAGTCTCTCCTGAATCATGGTGTTTCTGAGAGAAGTTTGGACATTTTTCAATTGTTGAAAAGCACCGCTCAGCCTCTGTTGTGGTCATGGGTGTGAGGATGAGGATCTTAAGGAGTCTTACAGTCTCCACAAGCAACTGGGACTAGCAACTGGAACCTCAATATTACGGTAGTAGCCATTCAAAATGTTCCCACTTTCCTTGATGGGCCCTTGGCTGGTCCTTGGCTAAAATGGAATTGGTGAGTAGTGAATACAACTTTGTTTTGTTTGTTTAGCATGTTGGTGGTGTTAGCCAATGCTAATTGTTTTATTAACTGTCACACAGTTTAACATCTTAAATTTAAAGATGTTTAAGATTATGATAAATGCTGATATCTATTTTGTCTGTACGAAAGGTGGATGTAATTGCATTTATATTCTGAATATAAAAAATTCTAGTTAACTAGCAGCTGATAATTTACTGGTCCTGTAGATTTCAATACAGGCCAGGTGATCCCTTTTTTGGGTTAAAGGATGGCGAGCTACTGAACACTGGTTGGGCCCAGGAAAACCTGAACTCCATACTGGTCTGGTAGGAGGCTGATGGTCTGTAGCATTTCCCTTTTCATCTCATCATATTGAAACATTGTTCATGATTCATCTCTTCTCCGTTGGACACAATTTACGCTTGGAAATACTCATCTCAAATAACTGGATAATCTAACTATGGACTTAAATGTGTGTCAGTCAGACGTTGTGCTGACCTGTGGGGAAATGTAGGACTTTTTGTGTACATTCATTAGACATGCTGCAGTACTGTATATATTTATTGTATTTGTATATTTTCTGGGTTCTTTGTATGGTTTATGTTTTGTAGTGTTTGTTTTACCTTTTTTCCATCTACAAAATTAAATAGCATTGAAATCAATTATTCCTTTGTGTTGGTTTTTATTAATTACTGACAACAGCTCCTGCAGACAAATGTAGACTTCTGATATTCTGCTTTTTTTAGTCTTTAATAACTAAACTAGTGTTACACTCATCTCTGCTCTGTTTCTGCTCATGATTTTGAATCACCAAATAACAAAAAGAAGGAACAATAGTGACTAAAATACGTCGGTGTGGCAGGGTGGGTGCACTCGACCAAATTAAGTCTATAAATGTGGCCTGTCTGCAAGAAACGTTTTGATTCCCACAGGCATCTCTGTATTCAACTCCAAATGTAAGGCAACTCTCCCCATCTATCTCATCCCCTCCCACTCATTCTCTGTCACTTTGTGTTTTTTTTCTCTCCTTTTCTGGTGACTGTTAAAAAAAAAACCCTGGGCAGAATGGCTAGAATATCAATGGATTACTCTATATTAAGCTCTTATATATCTACAGGTGTAAGTGAAGCAAAACCTCAGAGCTTGTTAAAATTGATCGTGTGTGAGCAGGAATGCTTCTGGTTAGGCGGTATATAATATGGGGTTGAAATAAGCATAAGGGCAACTTAAGATTGGGGCGTATCCTTAATGTATAACTTACAACAATCATCACTTGAGTAATATATCTTAGTACTATGTCCGTACCTAGAGTAGCAGCCATTCAAAATTTTCCCACTTTCCTTGATGGGAGTCGTGGTGTGTAGATGCATTGGTTATCAGCCAATGTATCTACACAAGACATCCATTTGTTGAGCGTTACACACACACACACACACACACACACACACACACACACACACACACAAATCTTTCAGCAGTGACACAACTTAAACATATATTTGGCCCTTTTGGTTGAAGTCAGAAAGAGGCATTTCACTAACCATTATCTTCGCCATGGACAGCATGGCCAATGCATTCAGTCTCTGCTGAATGATGGTGTTTCTGAAAGAAGTTTGGACATTTTTCAATTGTTGAAAAGCACCGCTCAGCCTCTGCTGTGGTCATGGGTGTGAGGATGAGGATCTTCAGGAGTCTTACAGTCTCCACAAGCAACAGGAACAGATCAACAGCACCATGTCAGCATTTGAACCTCATCTCACAGTGGTAGCCATTCAAAATGTTCCCACTTTCCTTGATGGGCCTTTGGCTGGTCCTTGGCTGGTGCCGTACAATTCCTTTTTAAACATCAATCTTTGTACTAAAATTGTTTTCGTCATGATTTGTGGACATCAAGATCTACAGAGAAGGGGTTTCTCTCTGTCAGACCCTGTAATTCATTGAAAGGGTGGAGACAGAGTAAAAGAATATTCAACACAAAACGTAACTTTACATTTTTGAAGACCTTGAAAGCATCTATATTTGGTGCATTGCACATGTCAATTTTGCAGTAATTATCTGCCACAAACTTAAATTAAGGCCGGTCATACACTATATTGCCAAAAGTATTTGCTCACCTGCCTTGACTCACATATGAGCTTAAGTGACATCCCGTTCCTAATCCATAGGGTTCAATATGACGTCGGTCCACCCTTTGCAGCTAGAACAGCTTCAACTCTTCTGGGAAGGCTGTCCACAAGGTTTAGGAGTGTGTTTATGGGAATTTTTGACCATTCTTCCAGAAGCGCATTTGTGAGGTCGCACACTGATGTTGGACGAGAAGGCCTGGCTCTCAGTCTCCGCTCTAATTCATCCCAAAGGTGTTCTATCGGGTTGAGGTCAGGACTCTGTGCAGGCCAGTCAAGTTCATCCACACCAGACTCTGTCATCCATGTCTTTATGGACCTTGCTTTGTGCACTGGTGCACAGTCATGTTGGAAGAGGAAGGGGCCAGCTCCAAACTGTTCCCACAAAGTTGGGAGCATGGAATTGTCCAAAATGTCTTGGTATGCTGAAGCATTCAGAGTTCCTTTCACTGGAACTAAGGGGCCAAGCCCAGCTCCTGAAAAACAACCCCACACCATAATCCCCCCTCCACCAAACTTTACACTTGGCACAATGCAGTCAGACAAGTACCGTTCTCCTGGCAACCGCCAAACCCAGACCCGTCCATCAGATTGCCAGATGGAGAAGCGCGATTCGTCACTCCAGAGAACGCGTCTCCACTGCTCTAGAGTCCAGTGGCGGCGTGCTTTACACCACCGCATCCGACGCTTTGCATTGCACTTGGTGATGTATGGCTTGGATGCAGCTGCTCGACCATGGAAACCCATTCCATGAAGCTCTCTGCGCACTGTTCTTGAGCTAATCTGAAGGCCACATGAAGTTTGGAGGTCTGTAGTGATTGACTCTGCAGAAAGTTGGCGACCTCTTCGCACTATGCGCGTCAGCATCCGCTGACCCCGCTCCGTCAGTTTACGTGGCCTACCACTTCGTGGCTGAGTTGCTGTCGTTCCCAAACACTTCCATTTTCTTATAATACAGCTGACAGTTGACTGTGG
This sequence comes from Cyprinodon tularosa, assembly GCF_016077235.1. Classification (NCBI taxonomy): domain Eukaryota; kingdom Metazoa; phylum Chordata; class Actinopteri; order Cyprinodontiformes; family Cyprinodontidae; genus Cyprinodon; species Cyprinodon tularosa. The sequence goes on from NW_024039163.1 coordinate 3,526,966, forward strand.
AATATTTAGGAGCGAGGAAATTTCACGACTGGATTTGTTGCACAGGTGGCATCCTATCACAGTTCCACGCTGGAATTCACTGAGCTCCTGAGAGCGACCCATTCTTTCACAAATGTTTGTAAAAACAGTCTGCATGCCTAGGTGCTTGAATTTATACACCTGTGGCCATGGAAGTGATTGGAACACCTGATTCCAATAATTTGGATGGGTGAGCAAATACTTTTGGCAATATAGTGTATGTTTTACGGTGAATTTCTAAAGAATTTTAGCCCACTCCTTATAAGCAAATGCTTTCAGTTTTGCAAAAAGGTTTGAGTGGGTGGTTGCTATTCTGAAATTTTTAGATTATTCCATAGATCAGGCGTGCCCAACCTTTTTTAAAACAAGATCTACTTTTGAAGTTGATGGCATGCCGAGATCTACCAAGCCAAACACAAGGGATGGGCAGTATTTGTTTTTTATTTGCACAGGTGGAGAATAAACAGTAAGTCCGACAAACGAGGAAATTATCAATTGTGTCAAAAAATAGGTTGCAAAAACAGAATTAACAATCTCATAAGAACTTCACACCATATCACACACACACACACACTCACTCACTCACTCACTCACTCACTCACTCACTCACTCACTCACTCACTCACTCACTCACTCACTTACTCACTCACTCACCAAAACTATAGAAAAGAGCAGTCAAGATCTCCAGACAAAGGCTGTGCAGTCAAAAAATCGAAATACACCAATTGATACACACACACACACACACACAGTCCAGTAGAGAGAAAACAAAAAACGTTAGAACTGTAAATTTACAGTCATATGTTTATATCACTGTTATATATATATATATATATATATATATATATATATATATATATATATATATATATATATATATATATATATATATATATATATATATATATATATATATATATATATATATATATAAGCAGTGATATAAACATATGACTGTAAATTTACAGTTATATATATATATATATATATATATATATATATATATATATTTCTTTTTTTTTACTAATTTTTTACTTCTTTTCAATTTCAAGGAAATTGCTTTTTTCAAACCACACCAATGTTTTTAATTCAACAGGTAACTAAAACCAATGTTTTAGGACAGGTAACTAGAATAGCCAGTCTAGTATGTCTAGTATGTCACATACATCTTCTAAAGCCAGGCTTTGTTTAACTTTAACATGTGATCAAAAAAGGTGCTTAAGAGTGCTAAAGTGCCACCTTGGAAGCAAAAATTTGCATTTAACTGCCCCCAAGTGCCCTCTTTAAACCCAAAACATGTGCTTAAACTATCCCCTTGGGAGCCAGAACACATGTTAAAGTGCCCCCTTAGGAGCAAAATCGTGTGCTTAACTCCGCTCAAGTGCACACTTCTGTGTTGTGGATGCACTATATGTGCCCTTTTTTTTCTTTCCATCCCCTGCCCTTCAAAAAGTCTGTGAACACCCAATGGCCATTGCCCCTGCCAACCCCAAAGCATTTCCTGTCGAGATTTGTTGACTTCGCAATAAAAGCATAAACTGCTGCTAAATTGTTCTCTTTGTAAAAGTTTTGATTTGGCTTGGGAAGACCATAAATTTTTTGGAAAAGCCCCAGAAGCACTGAGAAAGTATTCCACTTTCGTTAATCTAGAGCTACATTTGGTTGAGGGTCAGATTTGGCAACACTTGCTTGTAGACCCATATAGAGAGCACCGGTGCTGGGGAGAGATAGCGGAAGGGCGGGGTCTGCGCTGGAGTTACAGGAGAGCATCACACAGTGCTTTTATGGTGCTTTGTGACCTATCCTTGAGGCAAACACCCTTTACACTTAACAGCTTGGGAAGCACTCCCTCTAAAGATGGATCTTATTATTTGAGCCAGTGTTAAACAGATAATATTTGTGTTATATTGAAACCTAAAGGTTCATACGTCAGTTAAGTTAATGCTGAGTGTATCTAAACTTAGTATTATTTGACTCTGTGATAAAAAAAAACCCTAATTATACAGTTGTGCTTGAAAGTTTGCATATCCTTCCATTAAAATTATAAATTCACACTAGTAATATAAATAACACAAAACTAAAAAAAAAGTAATAAAACAGTTTCCGAAATAATAATTTAGTAAAACAAAATACCAATTTAGAAATTTGTAAAAAAAAAAAAAAAAAAAATTACAAACTGGACAAACTTAAGTACCTCGCCCATGAGCAATGAACCAAAATACCTGCCAAGAGGTGAAGAAGTCTTACTGAAGGTTTCCTGAACATTACTAAAAACATGTGATTTCAGTGATTGCCTCATTGTTGCTCAATAATTAAGTTTTGTTTTAGATCTTTATGTTCTATAAACTAGAAGTGTTAAGTTTATATTCTTCATGAGTGTATATATATATATATATATATATATATATATATATATATATACACATGTATGTACTGAGAGTTTCCCGGGCCCAGGGTAGATGGTGTGCACTGAATCAGCCCCTTACATATTTTGCCACAAATATTATTACTTTTTAAAGATTTGCAAGGAGCGTTATTCTCACAGTAGCAGCCATTCAAAATGGCCCTTCCCAGTCAAAAGTCAGCTGAATGGCAGCCAAATCCCCTCCACCTTCCAGCATATTTTTTTACTCTGACTCAACCCTTTCATTGAATTACAGGGTCTGGCCTCCTCTGGCTAATACTGTAAGTTTCATAAAATCTTTTGCTATTATTACTTTCTTTTGATTATCCACTTTAGTATTGGGAGGTACCCCCACTAGCAATTCCTTCCAACCGGTTATACCGCTGACACTGTGTCTCAGAAGTTTGTCAAAGTGCTATAAATAAGGCTGGCTGCACTGCAGGTGGAAACAGGGAAATACAGAACCTGAATCTTCCCCTCTGTACACGGTCAGGCAGTACCTCCATCACTTTAATATGAAAGGTACAGTGGCTGTCACCTGAGAAAGCTGCCTCAAGCCAGAGGAACAGCTTCAGTTTGGATCGACATCACCTGCAAAAGCCTGAAAATGTGGTCATAGCTTGTAAGTGCGATGATAGAGCAAAATAATCTGCAATTTCTGTAAAGGGTTTGTTCCCTAACTTTGCTAGATGAAGTTATAATTAAGAACGGACCATGGGTATTGTTAAGAGGTTGAGATGTTTTGAATTTGACTGATGTGACTACATGGCGTGTCTGATTCTGCTGCAGTGGAAGTGCATAAATAATGCTACTGTGCATCCTTAACTAAGAAGCTAATTAAGAAAGATTTTGACCAGAACATTATGTTGTCCAAATTAAACATGTCTCACTATTAGAAATCACACAAGTAAAAATCTCTAAATGGGATATAATGCAACTGGAGCATGTATGGGAAGCCAAATGTGCTACATATTTAATAGATAAAAAAACTTGAAGGTGTCTATTTGTAAATGTAAACATTTAAATGTTACTTGAGAGGCATGCACTGAATAAATAAATATAGTTTTTTATCCTTAATAAGTAATAAAAAAAAATTTTGTACATATTTAATGAAGTATTAAAAATATTTCTCTTGCTTCTAAAAAAAAGTTACTTAAAAATGTAACATTTTAGGGAGGACCGCATTTAATCAATTTTCCTCACTTTCCATCCATCCATCCATCCATCCATCCATCCATCCATCCATCCATCCATCCATCCATCCATCCATCCATCCATCCATCCAATTGTCCACTTAGGAAGCTAGCTGATTTACAGTCTATTTCACATGCTGTTGTGCAAATGCAATAGCCAACAGGTGAAAATCATTGGCAATTAGCAAGATACACTCGATAAACACTTCAGTACCTTTGCTTTCTGGCTGATGTTATGGTAATTTCAATGTTGGTGGTGCTTTCCCTCTTGTGGTAGCATGAGATGGACTCTACAACCCAATACGAGCTGCTGAAGTAGTGTTGTTCATCCAGGATGGCACATCAATGCGAGCTGTGGCAAGAAGGTTTGCTGTGTCTGTCAGTGTAGATCCAGAGGCTGGAGACATGTAGGAGGCCGTAGGAGGGCAAAAACCCAGCAGCAAGACCACTACATCTGCCTTTGTACATGGAGGAACAGGAGGAGCACTCAAAGACCGCTGCAAAATGACCTCCAGCAGGCCGCAAATGTGCATGTGTCTGCAAACACTTAGAGACCGACTACATGAGGACGGTATAAGGGCCCAGCGTCCACAGATGGGGGTTGTGCTCACAGCCCAACACTTTGCAAGATTCTTGGCAGAGAACACTGCGATTGGCAAATTCACCACTGCGCCCCTTTGGTCTTCACATACAGTATGAAAGCAGGGTCACACTAAATGTGACAGATGTGACAGAGTTTGGAGAGGCAGTGGCGAGGGATCTGCTGCCTTCAACATCCTTCAGCATAACCAGTTTGGCATTAGGTCAATAATGATGTGGGGTGGAATTTCTTTGGAGGTCTTCATAGTCCTCCATGTGCTCGCTGGAGGTAGCATGACTACCTCAGGTACCGAGATGAGATCCTCAGACCCCTTATGAGAACATATGCTGGTGCGGTTGGCCCTGGGTTTCTCCTAATGGAGCACTATGGTAGACCTCATGTGGCTGGAGTGTGTCAGCAGTTCCTGCAAGATGAGACATTGAACTGTTCCCCAGACCTAAATTTGAGTACATTTCGGTCATCATGTCTCAATCTAGCCACCAATGTCAGGTTACACCAAAGACTGTCCGGAATTTGGGAAATGCTTTAGTCCAGCTCTGGGAGGAGATCCCTATGGAGACCATCACCTGATCAGGAGCATGCCTAGGCATTTTAGGGAGGTCATACAGGTACATGGATGCCACAAACAATACTGGGCCTATTTTTGACCTATTTTATGTATATTACATTATAATAGGATCATCCTGTAGTGTTTTTTTTTTTTTACTTCATTCATTCAGACCTACGAAGTGTTATTTTTATTTTTACATATCATTACTTCAGTCAATTTCTATTACTGGCAGTCTTTTTATTTAGTCTTTAATGGAAAGATATGAGGTACTTAGACCACAGTGCAATTGGGGAACAGAAAATGGTGATCATGTGAATGGCTTTCCCTTCTAAAATTATCCTGTTGTTTTCAAGATTTTCGGACACTAACTGTTTATATCACAGGGCTACATGTTGCAATACATCCATGGTGGTTACAATACAATCAGCTGTTTTAAATTTTCTCACAGAAACCAACATTTTTAGATTATTCGGAAAACCCTCAGTTTAACTAAGTGAAGAAAGAAGACAAAGATAAAACATTTACCTACTACATCATACAAGACACAACTGGGAAGAAAAGTAATTAAAATAGTATCAACATAAAATAAGTATTCTTTTCTAGTAAATTCAATGAGCATTTATTTTTCGTAATTTGAATAGAACACTTTTGTTCAGGATTCAATAATGCTCATGTGGCCTCTAAATCTCCTGGCTCTGTGGGAGGTTGAAGGATCACAGATTTATCGATTGGCTGCTGTAGAGATTCACCTCCGCATATCCATATGAGCTGTAATAATACTGAGAGCCATTAATCACGCTGACAGAAACAAAATTCACCCGGGCATCTTTTTCCTTGCATCTGAAAAAGAGAAAATGGAGTACAGAAGGTTTAGGGATGTGCTAACAATCAGCTAGTAATTTGCAACAAGTGCATTGCAGTATAATCTTTATTTATTTATTTTGCAGTATTAGCTTGTCTACTTCACTTTGAAGAACTTTCCATAAAAATGCATTCATATTTGACAAGGAAAATACAAAATTATGATATTGTGTGTGTGTATATATATATATATATATATATATATAAGCAACTGGATAGCTCGGTAGGTAACACCGACGACTCCAGCACAGGTGACCGGGGTTCGATCCAGGTGGACCCTTAGGCAAGGTCCTTTGTGCTTAGTGGCCTACCTCAGGCATGAGTGATACCGCAAATACAAGAGCCATACCGGCTCGGACGTTTAACAAGGTCCGCGTCAGTTGCTAGGGAACCAGGGCAACTTGATGACAAATTGGCTACTGGAACAAGACATAGATGGACTAGAGCAGAAAACTTGGTACTGATGAAATGCTACTATACAAGCATGCCCAGTGAGAGAGGTTACATGCAGAGACTATGGGAACTATGGCAGCTCCAACAACCATTGTCATCATTGACAAAGAAACAACTACTAACACAGTGTTCCAACATCCGCAAATGGCAGCTCCTTTCACAGCTAGAAATCGACGAGGTACAACTGACATGCTGCGGCAAGGGGGAGTCAGGACAACAGGTCAGTAGGGAAATATCATCATCCCAACACACAGAGATTGGGTCCCCAGCCCCAACTACAACATGTCCACTAAACATAAGCACTACATACTATCCCTACTAAGGACATAACTGAAACCAATGAGCTGACCTACGCCACAGCTACAGTGATCCTAGAGATGCTTGGCTATAAGATAAACACCACAGGCCACAAAGCAGAGCCCCCATGGAGAAGAAGGCTGGAAGCCAAGATCAAGGCAACACGAAGAGAGGTTAGTCAGCTCTCAGACCTGCAGAAAGGTGTAGGGAAGAGGTTACCTAAGTACAACAAGCTGTCAATTCCTGAGGCTCTGGAAACTGCCAAACAAAGACTCGCCGCCCTGGCCACCCGCCTAAAGAGATACAAGGGAGAAGCAGAAGCCAGGAGAATAAACCAGGTGTTCTCCACAAACCCATCCAAAGTGTACTCACAGTGGCAGGGTAATTCAAGATCAGATCCACCCAGGGCTGAGACTGAACAGTACTGGAGAAACATATGGGAGAAGGAGGCATCCCACAACACCAATGCTCAGTGGCTGGAAGATCTAAGAACAGATCACAGCAATCTCCCAGAACAAGAACCAGTAACCATTACAACGGCAGATGTCCAAGAGCGGCAGGTATGAAGAGCTGGACAGCACCAGGCCCTGACATGATCCACACCTACTGGCTGAAAAAACTAACCGCACTTCATGCACGCCTCGCAGCAAAAATGAACCAACTGCTGATGGATGGGACCCACCCAGAATGGCTAACCCAAGGACGGACAATCCTGATCATGAAGGATCCGCAGAAGGGAACAACCCCATCCAACTACCGGCCAATAACTTGCCTATGTACAACATGGAAGCTCCTGTCAGGCATCATAGCGGCTAAGATGAATAGGCACATGGCTCAATACATGCACCCTGCCCAGAAGGGAATAGGAAGCAACACCAGAGGAGCCAAGCACCAGCTACTAGTGGATAGAGCAGTCACCCGAGACTGTAAGACCAGGCAGACAAATCTGTGCACTGCCTGGATTGACTATAAGAAAGCCTATGACTCAATGCCACATACATGGATACTGGAATGCCTGGAAATGTACAAGATCATCAGGACTCTAATAGCCTTCATCAAGAACTCAATGAAGCTGTGGAAAACAAGTCTGGAAGCCAATGCAAAGCCAATAGCACAAGTCACAATCAAGTGCGGCATATACCAAGGCGATGCACTATCCCCGCTGCTGTTCTGCATAGGCCTTAACCCCCTCAGCCAGATCATCACAAAGACTGGCTACGGATACCAACTCCGAAGCGGAACAATCATCAGTCACCTCCTCTACATGGATGACATCAAGCTGTATGCCAGGAGTGAGCGAGACATCGACTCACTGATCCACACTACCAGGATCTACAGCAACGACATTGGGATGTCATTCGGACTGGACAAGTGCGGTCGCATGGTCTCAAAGAGAGGGAAGATGATCAGAACCGAGGGGGTTGAACTACCAGAAGGCCACATAACAGATGTTCAGGACAGCTACAAATACCTTGGGGTGCCACAGGCTAACGGAAACCACGAGGAGATGGCAAGAAAGACTGCCACAGCTAAATACCTACAAAGAGTAAGGCAGGTCCTGAAAAGTCAGCTGAATGGGAAAAACAAGATCCAAGCCATCAACACATATGCCCTACCAGTCATCAGATACCCCGCTGGTATAATAAACTGGCCAAAGGAGGAGATAGAGGCTACTGACATCAAGACGAGAAAGCTCCTCACAATGCATGGAGGGTTCCACCCCAAATCCAGCACTCTGAGACTGTACACCAAGCGTAGCGAGGGAGGCCGAGGGCTAGTGAGTGTCAAGACCACTGTCCAGGATGAAACAACTAAGATCCAGGAGTACATCAGAAAGATGGCCCCCAAAGACAAATGGCTTGGTGAGTACCTCAGGCAGGAGAAAACCGAAAGTGAGGACAAGAAAGAGGAAGGAGAACCATCATGGAGGGACAAGCCGCTGCACGGCGTATACCACAGACAAATAGAAGAAGTGGCTGATATCAAAAAATCCTACCAGTGGCTGGAAAAGGCTGGACTGAAGGACAGCACAGAGGCACTAATCATGGCAGCACAAGAACAGGCACTCAGTACAAGATCAATAGAGGCCAGGGTCTACCACACCAGGCAGGACCCCCGGTGCAGACTGTGCAAAGATGCCCCTGAAACAATACAGCACATAACAGCGGGGTGTAAAATGCAGGCAGGAAGTGCATACATGGAACGCCACAACCAGGTAGCTGTCATAGTGTACAGGAACATCTGCCATGAGTATGGGCTGGAAGTCCCAAGGTCAAAATGGAAGACACCTCCTAAGGTAGTTGAGAATGACCGAGCTAGGATCCTATGGGACTTCAAGATCCAGACTGACAAACAGGTGATGGCTAACCAACCAGACATCGTGTTGATCGACAAACAGCAGAAGAAGGCAGTAGTGATAGATGTGGCAATCCCAAGCGACAGCAACATCAAGAAGAAAGAACACGAGAAGCTTGAGAAATACCAAGGACTGAAGGAGGAGCTAGAAAAGATGTGGAAAGTAAGAGGAGCAGTGGTGCCAGTGGTAATTGGAGCACTGGGGGCTGTGACCCCCAAACTGGGAGAGTGGCTACAGCAGATTCCAGGTAAAACATCAGAGGTCTCTGTCCAGAAGAGCGCAGTCCTAGGAACAGCTAAGATACTGCGCAGAACCCTCAAACTCCCAGGCCTCTGGTAGAGGACCCGAGCTTGAGGATGACACATACCACCCCACGAGGGGTGAGAAAACAGTTTTTTTTTTTTTTATATATATATATATATATATATATATATATATATATATATATATATATATATATATATATATATATATATATATATATATATATATATATATATATATATATAGTATATTTACCAATATGAGGTAAACTTTGACCTTTCAACATGGCGAAGAGCAGCAAAAGAAATCTTTATGGTGAATACTGCATCATTAAGTGTTCTCTCCTATTGTGTTTTTAGCCTACACAATGCTGTGAAATGTTTCTTTAAATATATCACTTTTTAAACATGTTGTTTTTGAAATGACTACTATTATTTGATTTTATCAGATGCTTGCTAGCCTTCAGCCTATGCATTTGATGCATCGTCCTCTTCCTGTAGCAGAATCAGGAAGTTTGACAGTTTTTGCCCAATTAACAGCTCAGGATGATCTTCGGATGCAACGTGTTTTTCTACTCTACCACAACAAAAGTACTTGAACACAATGTACTGGTAATTTCCACTTTACAAGTTGGAAGGATCATCTTTACCAGACCACATGAATACAGCATCAGTCCTTTAATTCTGGAGATGTGCTTCTTCTGATGAATGGCAAATATTTCTTTCTTTATGTGCATCTTAAAATTCATGTTTCAGTTTATAACTACATCCATATTTCAGGCCTGATCAGTGGCTTCTTACCCCACTTTTAAATGGATTCATAGTCATCTCAATGTGCAGTTCTTCATGCCATCTCTCATGTTTTCAAAAACAGGCAAAAATGGCAACACAAAAGATTATACCAGAAAAAAAGTAAGATTGAATATTTTCAGATATTCAATTTCACTTTAAAAAAATATTAATAATCAATTGATGTTATCATTAGTATCTTGAATCACTGCACTGTGTAATTGGTGTTTGCCCAGTGAACCATAACTATACTATTAAGAACCTCTAAAAAGGCCTTTGAACAGCCCAACTACTTTGTGAAAGCAATATTTAAATCATTTCCTTCTCCCTTTTGGTCATCGCGTTGATTTAATCATAAATTTATAAAAGGTGTAAGGCCTTCACTCCAACTGCTGTAAACATCTCAATACCGCTGTGACGCCATGGGGTAATGGTGTACCATGACTGCTAATGTACATACATAGGTCATCCCTATAAATCACAATGTAGAAAAAAAAGAAAAGGGTAGCTGAATATTGGTAGTTAAAAAACACATTTTGATATAACCTGTTTCTGCTGTGTTTACAAGATTTACTTCAAATTTTAAAGTTATGGGTATATATAAATTATTTATTTAAAAAGTAATAATTTCGACAAAACAGGGACATAGATTCATGTCGCTGTTTATTAGAATCAAATAATCTAAAGCAAAAAATGCAATGGCTAACAGCTGTTGTGTCAACTGCTACAGTCAGACTCATGATCAGAAGGGAAATTGGGTCCTACCAGGAGTTTGTTTTGTTTTTCTGTTTCCCAGCATAAAAAAAAAAAAAAAAAGAACATGGAGTGTCAGATGGCATCAGTGGCGACTGTAAGGCGAACTAATAATTTTATATATATATAAAAATAAAAAAAAAAATTCCTTTTCTTTCTTTAAATTATGGACAAACAGACGTTAAAGCAACAACTCCTGTGTGATTTGCACTCGGGAGAAAAAGCCAGAGAGCTACCAGAAAGAAAATTTCTGCTGCTTCACAGGATATAATTGGTCAGGTGGCAGACATGAATGAAATAGAACTGTGCGTGGAAGTGGACGAAGCTGGACAGAAGTGTGTGGTTGGTAAAAATAAAAAAAGAACATAAAAAATGCAAATTGTGTTCTCAAAGACATGCAGAAATTGACCGTTTGTTGGAGGAGAAGAGAAATATGGTTAATGAAAAGGTCTTCCATGTTTGTTTTGTGTATAAAGCATTAAACATTGTTTTTTATACATAGTCTTCAAATAACGGAAAGAAATGCAGTAGTAATTAATATGTTAATTGAAGAAATGGGAATACACATATGTAAATACCTCTCATATGGACAGGTGCATAATAGTGCAATCAAATGTAAACAAAAACAAGAAAACCACTAGCAGCAATACTCTGCAAAACACCGGAGACTGGATACAAACTTTTTAACTGAAAATTTTACATTTGCTTCAATAAAAATGTATTTTATGAATTGTTACAATGTGGCACTATTACTTTAAAGGAGAGAAAAAAACAGGCTGAACAAAACATGGTGTGTAATCTGCAACTTCTACTTTGAAGAGGATAGCAACAACATGTGACCAGAACGCAGCGATGCTAGCCATGCAGGTAGTGTCCAGACTCCAATTGGCCAGAAGAAGATATGATGACCCATAGTTTAAGCCAAGGTTCCTTGATGACAGTGCGATAACTTAGAAATAAGATACCGTATTTTCACGACCATAAGGCGCACCAAACTAAAAGACGAAGTCTGTTATGTGTGCCATTACTGTATTTAACACACACATCAGGCGCACCGGATTATAGGGCGCGGGTTTTATATACTGGTACATATCCTCTACTACGTTTAAATACCTCTACTGCGTATTTAAAAATGGAGTGGGAGCAAAACTGAGTATGATTGTGCTTTATTCATGTATTTATTACAAAGTATTAATCAAACCTGGGAGCTGGCCGTGAGACAGACACATCGCTGATGACACAGAGCGCTGTGATCACTCCTCTGAAACAGTTTATTGACGCATAAATTAACTTAAAATGCAGAAATCTGCCAGCAGAATATGTTCACTTTTATTATCCTGGTGCCTGCAGTTTAGATTGTACCAGTTAGTACGCTGATGAAGGTTCTCAGTCATCCAGGTCATAGTCATCCCGTAAAAATTCAAAAAATATCCACTGGACTTGGTTTTCAAGATTTGAAGACGTTTCGCCACCTCTCCAGGAAGCTTTCTCAATTCAAATGTCTGGATCCGCAGTGAGTTTGAGTCTTAGACAACGCCTTGTATCGCTTGGAAACATGCAATGGTAACAGATGAATGGGTCGTTAGTTCCATCGTTAGCCTGTAATATCTGAACCTGTCTATGATGCTAGGGGTCGGTCGTTAAAGGGGGGATTGCCATTAAGGGGGGGGGGGTTTGTCTCCTGTAATACATGAAACCTGTCTATGATTGTTAAGGGTTGGTCGTTAAGGAGGTATTGTTCACCGGCTGGGGCGGGTAGGTCCCTCGTTCCTCTGTGATGGGGTGGGGGGTTTGGTGATATCTGGAAGGGATCATGTCTATGATTGAATTGTATGTTTTTGGAAGCTGGAATCTGAGTCCACTACCTCTGTTTAAAGTTGGTTTTTCTCTCTTAACATAGATGGCTTCCTTCACGCCCCTCTCAAACCACCTATTTTCTTTATCCAGAATGTGGACATTCTGGTCCTCAAAAGAATGTCCTTTGTCCACAAGGTGTAGGTGTACTGCGGAGTCTTGTCCAGAGGCGGCCGCTCTTCTGTGTTGGGCCATGCGTCTGTGGAGAGGTTGTTTTGTTTCGCCAATATAAAGATCAGAGCATTCCTCACTGCACTGAACAGCATATATCACTCCGCTCATATTCGGTCTGGGGGTTTTATCTTTAGGATGCACTAGCCTCTGTTTAAGGGTTTGGTTTGGCTTGAAATGTACTGGGATCTGTTTTACTTTCAATGGAATACCACCAAGCCACTGGTTTAGATACGTGGATGACACTTTCGTCAAAATCCAACTAGAGGAAGTGGAAGCTTTCACCAAACACATCAACTCTGTTGACCGTAACATCAAATTCACCAGAGAGGATGCCAAGGACAACAAACTACCTTTTCTGGACTGCCTGGTGAGCATGGAAGGAGATGGAAGCCTAAACATTGAAGTGTATAGGAAACCTACTCACACAGACCAGTATCTTCTTTTTGACTCACACCACCCACTGGAACACAAACTCTCAGTCATCAGAACCTTACAACACCGGGCAGAACATGTCCCTACTAAAACAGATGGGAAGCAAAAAGAACAGAAACACATCAAAGATGCTCTCCGAAACTGTGGATATCCAAACTGGGCTTTTATCAAATCAGCAAGGAAATCCAAAAGACACGCAACAGAAGACAGCGATGGGAAAATTAAACGCAAAAACATCACAATCCCTTATGTTGCTGGAGTGTCTGAAAAGCTCAAGAGGATTTTCTCCAAACACAAGATCCCAGTACATTTCAAGCCAAACCAAACCCTTAAACAGAGGCTAGTGCATCCTAAAGATAAAACCCCCAGACCGAATATGAGCGGAGTGATATATGCTGTTCAGTGCAGCGAGGAATGCTCTGATCTTTATATTGGCGAAACAAAACAACCTCTCCACAGACGCATGGCCCAACACAGAAGAGCGGCCGCCTCTGGACAAGACTCCGCAGTACACCTACACCTTGTGGACAAAGGACATTCTTTTGAGGACCAGAATGTCCACATTCTGGATAAAGAAAATAGGTGGTTTGAGAGGGGCGTGAAGGAAGCCATCTATGTTAAGAGAGAAAAACCAACTTTAAACAGAGGTAGTGGACTCAGATTCCAGCTTCCAAAAACATACAATTCAATCATAGACATGATCCCTTCCAGATATCACCAAACCCCCCACCCCATCACAGAGGAACGAGGGACCTACCCGCCCCAGCCGGTGAACAATACCTCCTTAACGACCAACCCTTAACAATCATAGACAGGTTTCAGGTATTACAGGAGACAACCCCCCCCCCCCTTAATGGCAATCCCCCCTTTAACGACCGACCCCTAGCATCATAGACAGGTTCAGATATTACAGGCTAACGATGGAACTAACGACCCATTCATCTGTTACCATTGCATGTTTCCAAGCGATACAAGGCGTTGTCTATATAAGACTCAAACTCACTGCGGATCCAGACATTTGAATTGAGAAAGCTTCCTGGAGAGGTGGCGAAACGTCTTCAAATCTTGAAAACCAAGTCCAGTGGATATTTTTTGAATTTTTACGGGATACCAGTTAGTACTGACGCGCGGCTGAAGCAGCTTTGCTGCTCTGGCTGCGCTGTGCAAAAGTATGTCTGACGCGCGATGAAGGGGGCGGAGCTATCCTATCCTTTCTTTGCCTTGCAGCTATATTTGCTGTGATCAGTGGGAATAAAGTAGTTTTAATATGTTTTTATGTGGGAATATCCACCTGAAAACTTAATTCAACAGCAGCCTCTGGCCGGGTCGCCTCCTCGCGGTTCACCGCGAATCTGAAATATCCTCCTTATTTTTCTTTTAAAACAGCACATTTAAATCCGTGTCAATAGCAGGTAAAGGAGATGGATGAGGCAATGATCTAATAACTGTTTTACTGAAGTTTATTTGAGATAATTCAAGATATTTTATTGTACTATCTTCTGTCCATCAAATGGTTAGGAGTGTTGACCAAATAACTGTAAGAGTTGTTTGATTTTCCTGATTGTGTTTTTATTATTATTTTTTTTTTTCATTTAACCGGATGTAGTATTTGGAACGAATGCTTACGTATTAATGAACTGTAAAACATATGAACCTGAAAGGGAGAAATTGAGAAGAGCAATTGAAAGGACAGGCCAAAAATGGAGTCTTAAAGGATTATTGGGAAATAAAGGAAATATAAAGGATATTTATAGATTAAGGAAAGCATTATTTAGTTATCTGCAGAATACAAAATAAAAAAATAGAATTTAATAGATGTAAAACAATGTTGCTACACACTCATGAACAGTAGGTGGCGGTATGCACCTTAAAGTTGCTTGCGATCCGCCATGATACATATCATCATATCAAAGAAGAAGAAGAAGAAGAAGGAACGAATGCTTTCATTGGATGAAAAGAAGCTGAGCGTGATTGGCTGATGGTATGGTTCATTTACATACATTGCTGAAGTTGCAAGCGCAGAGAGTAGAGCGAGCGGAGAAACAGCCGAGCGCACAGCTGATGTTGAGCGCGAAGAGAGCAGGTCGAGCGCGAGCAGAGACGGATTCGAGCATGCGCAGAGATGAAACTGAGCGCGAGAACAATGTGTTGAGAGGGTTTTTCAGAGTTGAGCGCGCGCCAGACCGGTTTTGCGCGTGCGCGTGTTGTCTCACTGCGCGCTCGGATTGGTTCCTGCGCGCTCAAACCGATGGCACAAATATCTCTCCATATGTTTCTCCCTAAACCAAAGTGTCAGTGATTGGACTGTGCCCCGCCTCCCTCCTGCAGTCGCATCTGCAGATCCTCAGCAGTCCGCTTCAGTTCTGTTCTGTCTGTTTTTATTTTAATATATGTTTTGAACTTGTCTCACCTTGAATACTGGTTCCATCTGTCTTGTTTTATGACATAAATACATTGCGTAAGTACCTTCAAGCCACCGCAATTAACTTTTTTATTTTCTACATATTTAGCAATCTGAAAGGGGCTATATAAATAAATTTGTCTGACTGTTGTCCAAAACAAGTTTTGTTTTATACACCTATTAAAATGTTAAATATTGTAAGCCACCTCTAAACAATAATTCAAACAGGAACATTCCAAACAATAATAAGCAGTAGTATATGAATTTGAGAAGACAAGACTTGAATATCATGACAAGCATAAAAAAAACTGAATTAAAAACTTTGATTATCACATATTCTGCTTTTATTCTTTATGGTTTTATTTACCCTTTATAAATCGCAGCACTAACAGTCACTTTGACAGTGGTATGACACGCTTTGCACTTTGATTGAAATTCACAGCTAAATACAGTCCACCAGTATTTATATGTTTGTATAGACACAGTGGGTGTGGTCTCTCCCTTAGAGATAGGAACAGGAGCTCAGTCATCCGGGGAGGACTCAGAGTAGAGCCGCTGATCCTCCACATCGAGAGGAGCCAGTTGAGGTGACTGCATCTGGTTAGGATGCCTCCTGAACGTCTCCCTGGTGAGGTGTTCCAGGAACATCCAACCGGGAGGAGGCCCAGGTGGAGACCCAGGATAAGCTGAAGGGACTATATTTCTCAACTGGCCTGGGAGTGCCTTGGGATTCCCCCGGAGGAGCTGGCCCAAGTGGCTGAGGAGAGGGACGTCTGGGCCTCCCTACTGAAGCTGACCCCGCGACCCGACCCCGGACAAGCGAAAGAAGATGGATGGATGGATGGATGGATGGATGGATGGATGGATGGATGGATGGATGGATGGATGGATGGATGGATGGATACAGTCCACCACATAGCTCATCGTAATTTACCACAGATCTTGAAATAAAGACTCTTATTGAGCAAAACGGTGGGTTCGATGTATGAAATTTGTCGTAGAATGTGGTTAGTTTTTTTAAGCGCAGTAGTTTTTACATAACAGAAGTCTGCATTGAGAATTAACTTATTTTGATTTGTTTTTTCCCTGATCTCTTTTTTTAAGGATAAGAAAACCTCATATCTCAGTGGAGGCTATGACAACCATTCATGGCAATATGCTTCCACATTGAAATTATGTTTTCATTTACTTCCCTTCCTTAGAATATGTGAATCTCATTTTTAAAGAGTAATTCGCCATATTTTCTATTTTAAAGTTATTCAAAAAATAGAGATCTGGAGAAACTGTCCAGTGTCTCAATTTTATGCTGGGTAAATAGAGACTGGGCTATGTGTGTGAGGAAATTCAGGGTGAAATCAACATTTCCGTGTACAAGATACCCCTTGAGCCCATCTGTGATCAATTATTCATGTAGTGATGAGAGCCAAGAAAGCTGTTTTTAATTTTATACATTTTTGCATTTTTATTTTTTTATCTTTAAAGGAAATGTGTGCATTGAGTATTTATGTTGACTCTTTTGATGAATGTCAAATGAGAGAAGCAGTATGTTTCAGAAAGAGGGGTATGAGATCAAAAGTGGAAGCAGAAATTCCTCAGAGAGGAGACAGGATGTGAGGTTAAGGAGGAACCATGCTGACATAGCATGTTGAGAAAACATGCTCCCATTCCCAAACTCATCTTCTACCCCCTATCGTTCACTTGCTGCTGTTCCACTCGAGTAATTTCAAGGAGGAAGGAACTATCATCCTGTCATGACTATGGAATCTAATAAGAGTAACCCTGCAACAAATAGAATTAAGTTATAGAACATGCAGAAGCAGCACTTAACTTGTGTGTATACTAAATGACATATATGATGATGATAACAGCTTGCAAGAAAATCTACTTCTGTTTTATATCTAAACTTTCTCTTGCTTTAGTCTTTCTTTAAGGGACAAGAATACCTTTATGTCACTGGATGCTATAGTGGGAATCTAAGGAATGGTTGTGTTTTTAAAAGCCTTCCCAAAAACCTTTGGAAGTCTTAGCTCAATCTCTAATTTTTAAAGCTTAATCACAGAAAACGAAATAATGGCCCAGACAATAAGCTAAGAGACAGTGTATGGCTTCACTTTCAGCATTATGCTGGATAGATGTTTAACTGCTTAAAACATTATAAAACTATAGAGAAAAGATATATAGCAGTTCCCTATTTAATGTCTGAAATGGTGAATTAATATACATTTTGCCTCCTTGTGTCTCCTCTACTATGAGATACAAAGCATACATTACTTGTTCCCTCAGAGAATCCTAAGAAAATAGTTCAAGATGACATACACTATATTGCCAAAAGTATTTGCTCACCTGCCTTGACTCACATATGAGCTTAAGTGACATCCCGTTCCTAATCCATAGGGTTCAATATGACGTCGGTCCACCCTTTGCAGCTAGAACAGCTTCAACTCTTCTGGGAAGGCTGTCCACAAGGTTTAGGAGTGTGTTTATGGGAATTTTTGACCATTCTTCCAGAAGCGCATTTGTGAGGTCGCACACTGATGTTGGACGAGAAGGCCTGGCTCTCAGTCTCCGCTCTAATTCATCCCAAAGGTGTTCTATCGGGTTGAGGTCAGGACTCTGTGCAGGCCAGTCAAGTTCATCCACACCAGACTCTGTCATCCATGTCTTTATGGACCTTGCTTTGTGCACTGGTGCACAGTCATGTTGGAAGAGGAAGGGGCCAGCTCCAAACTGTTCCCACAAAGTTGGGAGCATGGAATTGTCCAAAATGTCTTGGTATGCTGAAGCATTCAGAGTTCCTTTCACTGGAACTAAGGGGCCAAGCCCAGCTCCTGAAAAACAACCCCACACCATAATCCCCCCTCCAACAAACTTTACACTTGGCACAATGCAGTCAGACAAGTACCGTTCTCCTGGCAACCGCCAAACCCAGACCCGTCCATCAGATTGCCAGATGGAGAAGCGCGATTCGTCACTCCAGAGAACGCGTCTCCACTGCTCTAGAGTCCAGTGGCGGCGTGCTTTACACCACCGCATCCGACGCTTTGCATTGCACTTGGTGATGTATGGCTTGGATGCAGCTGCTCGACCATGGAAACCCATTCCATGAAGCTCTCTGCGCACTGTTCTTGAGCTAATCTGAAGGCCACATGAAGTTTGGAGGTCTGTAGTGATTGACTCTGCAGAAAGTTGGCGACCTCTTCGCACTATGCGCGTCAGCATCCGCTGACCCCGCTCCGTCAGTTTACGTGGCCTACCACTTCGTGGCTGAGTTGCTGTCGTTCCCAAACACTTCCATTTTCTTATAATACAGCTGACAGTTGACTGTGGAATATTTAGGAGCGAGGAAATTTCACGACTGGATTTGTTGCACAGGTGGCATCCTATCACAGTTCCACGCTGGAATTCACTGAGCTCCTGAGAGCGACCCATTCTTTCACAAATGTTTGTAAAAACAGTCTGCATGCCTAGGTGCTTGAATTTATACACCTGTGGCCATGGAAGTGATTGGAACACCTGATTCCAATAATTTGGATGGGTGAGCAAATACTTTTGGCAATATAGTGTAGGTCTATGTCATTAGTGTCGCCAACACCGGAATGATTTCAGACAGCCGAGCCACCAGCGCAGCGATTAGACGATAACTGATCTGTAAAATGAAAGTAGCTGCAGGAATATTTACAAAATAATGACCATCTGCCATATTCACTAGGTGGCAAATATAACTCAAGCTATTTCTCCTCCAATACAGCAAGGCTGCAGTGGAGGCAGCATCGAGAGACTGCAGTAAAGTTGGCAATATATATTTAAAGATTTGGCTTTTCCGGATTAATAACTCATCGGCAGATGATTTATTCTACAAAACAGACACCTCTCCACAACCACAGCAAGGCAGACAGTGAGTTACAACCGTAGTGTCCTCAAAACGAGATTCCTATTGCGCTGGTAGACTTACATAAGACCCTATGCAGAGCTCGCTCCTCCACAAAGGCTTAGGGACCATCTGCAAGTTGCAACACTATAAAAATAATCAGAGAGAAACATTCAAAAACATCACCAAGGCAAGGTGGATTAACATCAAATTCATTTTATGTGTATCTTATCTCATGTATATTATATCACATTTAAGGATTCGAAAATAATACTTTTTTGAGGGTTTTCTCAAAGCCTAAATGACAAATGGCACCTCTATTAGAATAAGTATAAAATGAGCAATGACTACACTATAGATCATTGTAGTGCCACCAAACTTGTAGGATACATAGATAACCTCATCTCGATCATACTACAACTCTTACTTTGGGAAAATGTGCTAAACTCTATTTTTTGAGACTTTTTCATTGTTATTAAAAGCATATAATTATCAATAATTACACTATAGATCATTGTAGTGCCACCATGTAGCAGACATAGATAACCTCATCTAGTTGATACCACACTTGTTACCTTGGGAAAATGTGCTAAACTCTATTTTTATAGATTTTTTTTTCATTGTTATTTTAAGCATATAATAGCCAATAATTACACTCTATATCATTGTAGTGTCACCAAACTTGTAGGATACATAGATAACTTCATCTGGATCATACTACAACTCTTACTTTGGGACTATGTTGCAAACTGTATTTTTGGAGATTTATTTTATTGTTATTATAAGCATATAATAGCCAATAATTACACTATAGATCAATGTAGTGACTCCAAACTTGTACCACACATAACCTCATCTAGTTCATACAACAACTCTTACTTTCGGAAAATGTGCTAAATTATATATTTTTCTTAGATTTTTCCATTGTTATTTTAAGCAGGCCAGGTGTGCAATCTCTGCAACAGGAATGACAGCACTGAGCGTTGTGTGCACTGCACAAAGTATACCTGTCGCAAATGCAGGAAGGACTCACCTTGGGGTTGTGGAAACTGCTAAACGAGACACTTGTAGCTTCATATGTAGTGATTTTCCTTGGGTGAAATAAATGTTACTCCATATCCTGAAATCATACTGTTTGTCATTTTCTAAGCTGCAATGTTGAATGACATAAAAAAGTCGAGACAAGCAAAAATACAATTATTCTCTAAGTTGTTCTTTCTTTCACATAGTGAGCTTTGCAAATGAGTCTGTTGGTGGACAGTATAAATAGGCTCTGTCTTGCCTTGTTGGAAAAGCATGTTATGACTTGTTCTCAGCTCAGGAACTAGGACCCGTATGATATCTGGTTGTTCAATAGGTTTGCCTAAATAAAAGATTTAGATATGAATTATCAATATATTCCTGCAAAAACGTGCTTCGAGCATGCTCTTGTTCTGATGCCAGTTTGTTTCAGCCTTTATCCAGTCTCATGTAGAAGGGCTGGTCATATAACAGGTTAGTTGCATTACAGTAGGGACAGTTACTGTAGCAAGGTAGAGTAAATACACAAACTTGAAGAGGGGAGGAGGACTTGTAGGAAAACTGAAATTCTCTGGGACTTCTAGTGTTAAAAGAGCTGGTTATTATAATATCATTGATCAGACACTGCATAACAATTTGTAAAGTTTCCTTAAGTCATTTTCTTTCCTTACTGTGTGCAGAAAGCTCAACCAATAGAACTTTTCTTCAGAGATTTTTTTTCAATTTATGTACTCTTTCCTTAAAGTCTCCTTGTTGACAATACCTCTGTCTGCTTTAGATCTGGTAATCCACAACACTGAATTCTATTATTAGAGTATAGGCACATGGGGGTTACAAGTTCTCATTGCACTCTTATGTAAGCTGCAACGTAAGCACAAAGAAACTTTCCCCATCTGCAGTTGACTGAAAACACATTGCACATAAATGTTTAATGGGTGGGAGGATATATAAATTTATGTTTGAAGGAATAAAATTCTATCTTCTCCATAATTATCATTGGAGGCCCTCTTAGAACCAGTGCTTTCATCTTTTACTTTGACAAATAATTTATTTAGCTTTATTGATTCAGGGGATAAATACATTTACAGACACCAGGAAGGACAAATGTTGTACAGTAATACTGACTCCTTTTTTAGATAGTAATTTGTCTTTTGTGGAACTACATTTAGAAATATTGGCAGCCTTTTAAAAATCTCTGAATTGATGTATGATTTTTATGGGCAGTGGTGTCCTAGTAGCAGAGCCTTTGTGTCCTGAGAAGGCTGGACGTTCCCTGATTCGATCAAAAGCTGGGTCTCTTAGCACAACCCTTTACCCTGAGCTTGCTGCAAAAAAGTTGCCCACTATCCCCAAATGCATGGGTTAAATGTAAAAATTGGCAATGACAAAGATTATTACATTTATAAAAACTCCACTATAGCCGTGCTAGCTTGACCGAACTCCGAAACCGAAACCAACTGTGCTAACTGCTCAGGTTATGACTTGATATACATTTTTTATACATTACCCTCTGAAACACTCCTTGTGGTATTGCATATGCTCATAAAATTAATAATTATACTTTAAAAAAGCAAAGCCTGAAAATAAATTGTTCAAATTGTATTCCTGTGTCTTCTTTAATTGATATCAAAATCAATAAAAATGTATATCAAAAAATTATAAAAACTAGACTTCATAATTTGAGTAGGATATTATTGGTGCAGCTAAAATTTTGGCCCCTTTTCTCTAAGGGGTACAACTGACACAATTTACTAACCTATTTATTTCAGTAATGCACAAACCTTAAGCTATTGTTCAACTGTTTGCTATCTTGCATTCAATACTACAGACAATAAAACTTCAGCAGACTAATGCAGCAGCAATTATGGACCTAAGGCTTAGGATTGAAAAGACTTTTTCTAGAAAAATCATGAGATTCCTCTGGATGTTTAATTAACCATCCCTCGCCAGGATGAGATGCTGCTCGCTCGCAATGTTTTCTGCATGGATCAGTCCCAGTAGTAACATATTTTCCTTTTTGATGTGCAGCTGCTGCAACTCACCTGCTAATCACACCCTACAGATAAGAAAAACAACACATGCCAAGTCCATCACTCAATACACCAAATCGGTAAGGACACTATAACAACAGCAGAGAAAGTGTTTCCATGGTAGCCATAATAAGTGCTATCCAAATAGAGCTGAAAGTAAGGAAAGAGCTTGACTGAAGAAGCAAGATGCTTTATTGCTCCTATTAATTTGTTCTTAGCTGTCATTAGGAGTTATATGGTTGACCACAATCCTTTGTGTGACAAGATGTATAGTAACGATCCACTTCTGATTGGTTAGAGTCCATATCTGATTTGGTGTTAAATACAGACAGGGTCATTTTGTAATAGTGGGGGATTTTAACATCCATGATGACATTGAAGGGGACAGCTTAAGTGCAGCCTTTAATGCTATCTTACATGTTTTTGGCTTTGTTCAAAATGTAAATAATCCAACACATTCTTATCTTCATACTTTGGACCTGGTGCTAACAAACTATGACATTAAATGTGAAGAAATAACAGTATGGTCAGACAGTACTCCTCTTTGACCATGTTTTAATAACCTTCAAGATTACTTTAACAGATCATTATCAAATAATGCAGTTATACATTTTAAAGAAACTCTTTCAGTTTTTCTCTCCTCTGTGTCGCTGAGCAGTTCTGTAGAGGCAAAAGCAGAGGCAAAATAAGCTAAACTTTTGCTGAGCTGACCCAGTGTTCGTGGAACACTGGATCAGCTCTATACCCTCAGCGGGATTATGGAGGTTGCATGGGAATTTGCCCAACCAGTCTACATGTGTTTTGTGGATTTGGAGAAGGCATTCGACCGTGTCCCTCGGGGGGTCCTGTGGGGGGTACTCCGGGAGTATGGACTGCCGGGCCCTTTAATAGGGGCTGTTAGGTCTCTTTATGATCGGTGTCAGAGCCTGGTCCGCATTGCTGGCAGTAAGTTGGACTTGTTTCCGGTGAGGGTTGGACTCCGCCAAGGTTGCCCTTTGTCACCGATTCTGTTCATAACTTTTATGGACAGAATTTCTAGGCGTAGCCAAGGTGTTGAGGGGATCTGTCTTGGTGGCCTTAGGATTGCATCTCTGTTATTCGCAGATGATGTGGTTCTGTTGGCTTCATGACCATGTTATTGAGCCAGAAAAGGGTAGAGTGCCTTCTCCAGGTTGGGGAGGATGTACTACCCCTAGTGGAGGAGTTTAAGTATTCTGGGGTCCTCTTTCATGAATGAGGGGAAGATGGAGCGGGAGATCGATAGACGGATTGGTGCGGCATCTGCTGTGAAGCGGGCCCTGTACCGGTCTGTTGTGGTGAAGAGAGAGCTGAGCCAAAAAGCAAAGCTCTCGAGCTTTGAGTCATGACCGAAAGAATGAGATCCCGGATACAAGCGGTATCCGGGATCTCATTCTGTAGTTAAAAACAACTGTACACAAACTGTAGTTAAAACCTTAGAGCTGATCCACAATGCTGCAGCCGAAAATTTAAAAGAGAGATCATACATCTCCTATCCTAGCTTCTCTACACTGGCCTCCTGTTAATTTCAGAATATAATTTAAAATCCTTCTTCTCACATATAAAGCCTATTTGCTCTCAATCTGCAGGGTCACTAGTGGTTCCCATAATTTCTAAAAGTAGAATGGGAGGCAGATCTTTTAGTTATCAGGCTTCTCTCCTGTGGAACCAACTACCAGTTTTAGTCCTTGTGGCAGACACCCTGTGTACTTTTAAGGGTAGGCTTAAAACTTTCATTTTTGATAAAGCTTATAGTTGGAGTGGCTCAGGTTATCCAGAGCTATCTCTATAGTTATGCTGCTATAGGCTTAGACTGATGGAGGACATAGGGACCCCTTTTCATCGTTCGTATCTGACATGGGAGCTGGCTCGGAGCTCTTCTGCCTGGCTGTGTACAGTAATTCCTGGACGGGGCTGCCTGTGGAGCTGGTTTACAGTTGCCTTCTGTATATTCGCTTCTGTCTATATGTCTCCTTCTGTCTCCTTGAACCCCAGTCAGCCTCAGCAGATGGCCGCTCACACTGAGCCTGGTTGTACTGGAGGTTTGTTCCTGTTAAAAAGTTTTCCTCTTCATTGTAGCTACCAGCATGCTTATTTTGAGGGATTGCCTTTGAGTCAATGAGTCGATGCAATCAACTGGTTTTCCTTAGATAGAAAACTTTGAAGCAAGTTCACTGTATGATATGGTTGAATTGTCTCTGTAAAGTGCCTTGAGATGGCATGTGTTGCAAATTGGTACTATGTAATAGACTGAATTGAAAAACTGAATAATCAGAAAAGTGTTAACTCGCTGCAGCTATTAGTCCCTTTATTATTATATTTTTTAAACACATTGGTATTATTTGAAAAACCTTAAACAGAATCAAGAGGCTAACTTTCCAAACAGACTGACATTGGTCGCTTCATTACTTGATCACTCTCAACTCTGAGAAGTTGTGGTCTGTATTCATTTTTAATGTATGTCAGCGAGAAAATGTCTTTTGGCACAGCTTTGTGCATGTAAATGGAAAAGTACATCAGTTGCAGCTATTGACAGTGCTGCATTGTCTGTTTCAACTCTGTTTCAACCAGAACTCTTATAGCATCGATGCAGAGAAAGAAATCTGTAATGTGCGATCCGAAGAGATATCGCGCATGTTGGGATCCAGAGGTCTGCCCTCCAGAGGGCGACGTGGATCCTTTTTTGTGGGCTTCTGTTGTCTGTTGGGATCCAGAGGTCTGCCCTCCAGGGGGCAATGTGGATCCCTTTCTGAGGGGTTCTGCTGACGGTTGGGATCCAGAGACTTGCCCACCAGAGGGCGCCGTAGATCCTTTGCTGAGAGCTTGTGCTCGTCCGCTGATCCCCATCTGCTCATTAAGCTCTCCCTTCATAAGCTGGAGGAGAGCTCCACTCTAAGACCCGGATTGTTAAACTTGTTATGGTTAGCAAGCCTGAGCCAGCCTGAACCTGTAAACCTGAACCTGTAAACCTGAACCTGAACCTAACCTACTTTGTCCTCTCTGCCTCCCAGGTAGAACCCAGTCTGTTACAATAAACCTTTGGACTTTTATCCTGCCTCTGTGTCTGAGAGTTCTGCATTTGGGCTAGTAATCCTGCCTGATCATGACAGCGCAGGCCGTCCTGCAAAGCTGGTGACACATGATGTGTGGTGAAGAAAGTGAAAAGTTGCTGTATCCAATCATACTTTACAGCGGGCATCATTTGGGCAATACTTACTGAAACTTTTAAGGAATCTCCTGAGTTGAGATGCAACAATTTGTTTCATAATGTGAATGGTTATTTCATAACTGTCCCTAAAATCATCGAGCTCCAGGAGCATTTCAACTCTTCCCCATCCACCTGCACAGTCCACAGCTCCAGCTTTCTCTTAAATGGTGTGACCATATGGGAGAGAAGGAAGACATTTGTGTTTGAGCCTTGTAGGGACAATTTATGCTGTTTAGTTTGTCAAAAATGCTGGCTGAAACTTGAGACTTGCAACCAACTTTGGGTCTATTCAGCAAGGAGAGAACTGCAGTCTGATAAAAAATATACAGACCTCCTTACGCAGTTCAGAGAGCCTAGTAAATTATTTGCCATAAGAAAGCCACCTGACCTCTGTAGGTCAGAGGTACTTCATGGTCTGATCCCATTTCATGACAGAATTGTTGGGTGAAATTAATAATCTTAACAGATGTTTGAAGAACATCATGAAGCTCTGGCTCCAGACAACTTCCAGCACGTGATTCCGTTTAAATCATGCATTGCAGAAATTTCACATGGCGAGCTACCTCCAAAGCACACGCCCTCAAATCTTTTCTTCTCCATGCATAGCTCCTGCTCCATCTGTGCACACAGATACACAGTTCTCTGATGTCACTTTTTTTCTTTGCCGTTTCCCGACTCCACCACCACGGTGCCTCGCTGACAAGAATCTGTCACATATGATCAGAATCTAATACAAACACATTGATACAATGAATTTTGAACAAAAGATGAAGCAGCAAACCAATTTCAATTTAAAATTATGTAATTTAATATATATGTAACAACACTTACTTTCATAATGTTTAAGTAGCCAAATATTTAAGTTTAATTTCTGTCAATGTCTGTGAACACTTTCTGCATTCGCCGACAACTGCTGACAGCAGATGAGAGAGAGAGAGAGAGTGAGAAAGGAGAAGTCTAGTTAAGGCCGACTTTAATTAGTTTTGAGTAATACAAATCATGTTTGACACCGACTGCTTTTAGCTTCTAATTCCCGGTTGGTGATTAAATTTTGCTTATTTATTTATATTTTTTATTTATATTTTTGCAAAAATCATTTGGTGAGTCACAGACATCATCTCGCGACCCCAGTTGCGGTCAGAACCCCATAGTTGAGAATGGCTGTTATAAGGTAGAGGTTTAACAGTAAACTACATTTCTCCTTTTCTGGAACTATGTAGTACCAATTTCACCATCCCCATTCTGTGTGTGTGCATTGTGAAATGGACATGTCTGCAAGGCTGAAAGCTTTCTGGATTCACAACAACAGTATGGGGAACTTACTTTTGCCCCTACAAAAGGTAAAGGGACAGGAGTTAAGAACAGGGGTTAGCAGCTATAATTTGAGGTATTAAGATGGAGCCTTTCTGAGCCAACAGAAACATGTTGCTTATATTGTACAGTATGACTAAAAATTACTAGATTATATAAATTTTGTGGAACCTTCATTCCAAATAAGCTTTACAAATTATTTGTGTTACTTCAGATGGGCTTCTTTTCTGAATGCTATAGTATTGAGATCAAGGCTTTGAAATTTGGTTTTTAACTGCATCTGCATTAAGTATGTGACTTTTATTGTAATGTCACAGATATTTCAACAAGTCCAACAAAGGGGTGAGAAAATCTTTCAGAAAGTAATTTATGCTGTCAGGTTCACTTTTGGTTTCAAATACCCTAAATAGCAAGGGGAGTACAGCATAACATGAGAATAAGTGATGTGGGTTTTACTGGTCAAGCATCGGTGGAGAAGAGAATCAAAAAGGCAGCTATACATAAAAGACCAAAAAATTACTGAAGTGGCAATTCTTTCTGATATACTCAGACCATAAGTAACAACAGTAAGCTAAACCAACCCAGTAAGGTTTAAAGTGATTTCTGAAGTATTTCTATTTCATTGTTAAGCATAACATATATCTACACTATATTGCCAAAAGTATTTGCTCACCCATCCAAATTATTGGAATCAGGTGTTCCAATCACTTCCATGGCCACAGGTGTATAAATTCAAGCACCTAGGCATGCAGACTGTTTTTACAAACATTTGTGAAAGAATGGGTCGCTCTCAGGAGCTCAGTGAATTCCAGCGTGGAACTGTGATAGGATGCCACCTGTGCAACAAATCCAGTCGTGAAATTTCCTCGCTCCTAAATATTCCACAGTCAACTGTCAGCTGTATTATAAGAAAATGGAAGTGTTTGGGAACGACAGCAACTCAGCCACGAAGAGGTAGGCCACGTAAACTGACGGAGCGGGGTCAGCGGATGCTGACGCGCATAGTGCGAAGAGGTCGCCAACTTTCTGCAGAGTCAATCACTACAGACCTCCAAACTTCATGTGGCCTTCAGATTAGCTCAAGAACAGTGCGCAGAGAGCTTCATGGAATGGGTTTCCATGGTCGAGCAGCTGCATCCAAGCCATACATCACCAAGTGCAATGCAAAGCGTCGGATGCGGTGGTGTAAAGCACGCCGCCACTGGACTCTAGAGCAGTGGAGACGCGTTCTCTGGAGTGACGAATCGCGCTTCTCCATCTGGCAATCTGATGGACGGGTCTGGGTTTGGCGGTTGCCAGGAGAACGGTACTTGTCTGACTGCATTGTGCCAAGTGTAAAGTTTGGTGGAGGGGGGATTATGGTGTGAGGTTGTTTTTCAGGAGCTGGGCTTGGCCCCTTAGTTCCAGTGAAAGGAACTCTGAATGCTTCAGCATACCAAGACATTTTGGACAATTCCATGCTCCCAACTTTGTGGGAACAGTTTGGAGCTGGCCCCTTCCTCTTCCAACATGACTGTGCACCAGTGCACAAAGCAAGGTCCATAAAGACATGGATGACAGAGTCTGGTGTGGATGAACTTGACTGGCCTGCACAGAGTCCTGACCTCAACCCGATAGAACACCTTTGGGATGAATTAGAGCGGAGACTGAGAGCCAGGCCTTCTCGTCCAACATCAGTGTGCGACCTCACAAATGCGCTTCTGGAAGAATGGTCAAAAATTCCCATAAACACACTCCTAAACCTTGTGGACAGCCTTCCCAGAAGAGTTGAAGCTGTTCTAGCTGCAAAGGGTGGACCGACGTCATATTGAACCCTATGGATTAGGAACGGGATGTCACTTAAGCTCATATGTGAGTCAAGGCAGGTGAGCAAATACTTTTGGCAATATAGTGTATGAGCTTAAGTGACATCCCGTTCCTAATCCATAGGGTTCAATATGACGTCGGTCCACCCTTTGCAGCTAGAACAGCTTCAACTCTTCTGGGAAGGCTGTCCACAAGGTTTAGGAGTGTGTTTATGGGAATTTTTGACCATTCTTCCAGAAGCGCATTTGTGAGGTCGCACACTGATGTTGGACGAGAAGGCCTGGCTCTCAGTCTCCGCTCTAATTCATCCCAAAGGTGTTCTATCGGGTTGAGGTCAGGACTCTGTGCAGGCCAGTCAAGTTCATCCACACCAGACTCTGTCATCCATGTCTTTATGGACCTTGCTTTGTGCACTGGTGCACAGTCATGTTGGAAGAGGAAGGGGCCAGCTCCAAACTGTTCCCACAAAGTTGGGAGCATGGAATTGTCCAAAATGTCTTGGTATGCTGAAGCATTCAGAGTTCCTTTCACTGGAACTAAGGGGCCAAGCCCAGCTCCTGAAAAACAACCTCACACCATAATCCCCCCTCAACCAAACTTTACACTTGGCACAATGCAGTCAGACAAGTACCGTTCTCCTGGCAACCGCCAAACCCAGACCCGTCCATCAGATTGCCAGATGGAGAAGCGCGATTCGTCACTCCAGAGAACGCGTCTCCACTGCTCTAGAGTCCAGTGGCGGCGTGCTTTACACCACCGCATCCGACGCTTTGCATTGCACTTGGTGATGTATGGCTTGGATGCAGCTGCTCGACCATGGAAACCCATTCCATGAAGCTCTCTGCGCACTGTTCTTGAGCTAATCTGAAGGCCACATGAAGTTTGGAGGTCTGTAGTGATTGACTCTGCAGAAAGTTGGCGACCTCTTCGCACTATGCGCGTCAGCATCCGCTGACCCCGCTCCGTCAGTTTACGTGGCCTACCACTTCGTGGCTGAGTTGCTGTCGTTCCCAAACACTTCCATTTTCTTATAATACAGCTGACAGTTGACTGTGGAATATTTAGGAGCGAGGAAATTTCACGACTGGATTTGTTGCACAGGTGGCATCCTATCACAGTTCCACGCTGGAATTCACTGAGCTCCTGAGAGCGACCCATTCTTTCACAAATGTTTGTAAAAACAGTCTGCATGCCTAGGTGCTTGAATTTATACACCTGTGGCCATGGAAGTGATTGGAACACCTGATTCCAATAATTTGGATGGGTGAGCAAATACTTTTGGCAATATAGTGTATGTGAGTCAAGGCAGGTGAGCAAATACTTTTGGCAATATAGTGTATATATATATATATATATATATATATATATATATATATATATATATATATATATATATATATATATATATATATATATATATATATATATAAAATAAATATATAAACAGATGGGATTTGTTTTTGGGGGCAAAACCAAACAAAGATATGCAGGCACTGTGCGGGAAGCTGGAGTCATGTGACCAGCAGGGAGCAAAAAGTAGTAGTCATCTGCCTGAATTGTCTTTAAAGTTGAGTTCGATATAAAGTCCTTAATATAGTCCCCACTCTATGTAGTGATTAAGGGGTTAGGGATTATGGTGGACATTTGGACAAACTCTAATTTTGCATTTTGTAAAAATTCTTGCTGTGACAACAGTTTCTTGGCACTAGAGCAGTGGTTCCCAGGGACCCTTGTCCTGGATGCTTTTGTTGCATTACACCAGAAAAGAATGGATGAATAACAGGCTTCAGCAGCATCTGATTGCAGAGGAATAGCCCTAGTTTGAATCAGGTGCTGAAGACAGAGACATATCTAATAGAGACATATCTAATACATGCCGGATAGGGGTCACTGAGGACAAGGGCTGGAAATCACTGTGCTAGCTCCATATATTGGGTTCTGTAAGCATAATGTGCAGAGACAGTTGCCCAGCTGGCCCCAGTTTTTTGAACCAGCTATCATAGGGCTTGCCATTATGGCCAATTTCTTCCATGCATGTCCATTGCCATTTATTAACCTATTTATTGGTTAGGATGGTTTCACCAGATTTCACAGACTTTGCTTCTATCTAGTATAGCTACTGTTTCTAAAATTTACAAGCCACCATTCACTGCTACAGTATCTCTGCCATCTGGGCTCCAGCTCGATCATTTAAATTATCATTTTCTAACCTCCCCTAGCCTAATAACTTGTGAATTGGTAGTACTGTATGCTGATGAAAAAGACATATCATCAAAGTGTTATCACTGGTTTTGCTATGACACTTAGTGTAATGGTAAATGGCCTGTACTTATATAGCACTTTTTCAAGTCAGGAGACTTGACCAAAGCTCTTTACACTACATTCAGTCATTCACCTATTCACACACACACACACACTCATACACTGATGTAGGTTTAATTCATCAAAAAAAAAAAAAAAAACCCTCTGCAAAATTGCTGCATGACGGAAATCCACTGGAAAACTTTAAGCCCTGATGATGTTATGCTCATCAAAGAGAGATTTTAATTTTAAAAATACTATTTTCTTCAAGATTTTTGACAATAGACACAAGTTGGAGATGGAACTAAAAATTTCAAGCACAGTGGGATCAAGACCAGATCCAGCATCTAGTCAACAAACTACTGCTTAATAGGGCTAAAACCAAGTGTCTAACACAAAACCTTTGCACACAATTTCATAGGCATTACACTGAAATGTATAATCTGTTTTTCAATTTAGCATATGTCTATACTAAAATGGTACATTTACGACAGGCAATGTTAACCAGTACTAGGCTAAATATATCTAACTCATTCAGACTGGATAGAATGTGTCTGTGAACAGCAAATTGGAAGTCAAGCCCCAAATTCTCATATATGATGCAGAATTTGTAATAGCTTGTGAAAATCAATTGATCTACAAGGCTCTTTGCTTAACTCTGAGGGCCGGATTTATCAAGATCCAATTTTGCGTGCAGTAATTTGCGCTCGCAAACTGAAATTTTGAGCGAGGGGCTGGACCATGGTTTGCGGGTGATTTAACAAGAGCGATTGCGTAACTGATGGCAGGTGCAAAACTGTTGGAGACGCCCTATTTAAATGATGGTTTTGCGCGTTTTGTGGTTTGTGGCAAAGTAGTTTGTAGTTTCTACAAACTAGTGCATTAAGAAATTTAAATCTTACAGTGATATAAAGAAAAAACTTTGGCAACCTTTATTCCCTAAGGTGGTATGTGGCTGAATTTCTACTTCACTGCAGTAAAAAAAAAACAGGTGTTTTGTATTGGCCTGTAGAAAAATGCACATACCAAATGGCTCACAAGAAGTGACTGTGGATGAGATTATGCATCCCCGCAGCATTGGCATGTTGCTCCACAGGCGCAGGTGGAGAACCCCGACCCCGTCGGACAGCACTTCGGACAGCACTTCTGAAAAACGAGATTGGGAGATCCCAGCTCTCGCTGCAACCGTACGCTGGAATGACCCAGATGCAAAAAAGTGCAATGTTGCAAGGAGTTTTGTGATATCTGGTATTGCGTGGGTCCTCCTTGTGGCTGGCTCCAAATCCATTCGGAGTTCCCCCAACAGCTCCAAAATGGCAATGCTGGATAAACGATATGTTTTGATGATCGTTTCCTTGTTCATTCCAAAAATATTCACACGGAGTGAAAAAATGCGTTCTCTGCGTCTCCTTGCTTCATTTCGATGTCTCCTTCTTGCGACAATAACCGCTGCCATGTGTGCGCAATTACGCATACAGACCATTTGCACCTTCTTTTGAAACGTGTTAAATATAGAGTCAGATACCGTTAGCAAAATTGCTTTTCAGGTTTGATAAATCACTTTGCGAGTGCTAAATTAATATATTTACATGTTCTCCTCCCACAAGATGCACTTTTGCGTGTAAACGCCCCATATTGCATATTCATTGCAGAAAAAGTACTAAATGGATAAGAGGCGCTATTTAGCACGTTTTAAAGACCAAATCCTTTTAGCACGCTGTTGATAGATCAGTTTGTACATTTTTTAGCGTGCGCAGTGAAATAGCTCATGTTTTTATACACGCAAACATTTGATAGATCCGGCCCTGAGTCTATTATGTCCTTGTTCCTGCAGCAAAACATGCCCATAACATAATCCTGCAACCACCTTTTTTTTCTATGGGGATGGCAGTGAATGTGAATGTGAATGTGAACCAAAAGTTTTTATGGGATCAGAAAATGATGTTTCACATATTTGTTTTGTCTCCTTCAAGGGTTGTGGTAAATAAAAAAAATTAATAAATAAACATTTTGGCTTGCTTTCCACTTGCAACACTTCTGTGTTCTCAGAAACTCTTTTAAGAATAATATATATTCATTCATCATATATAATAACTAATATTCCAGAAAGACTGACTATATTTTTGATCACTTATGAAATCAAATGGTTCTACTTGAGGTTATTTGTGAGGATCAAAGTAAAACTGGCTGAGCACTGAAGCATGCCAATATTTTAAGTCCAAGACATTTTTGCCAATATCATAGATTAATCCCCCTTGTTTGATCTGCTCTCACTATGCAGTGCATTGTGGTACATGCTGCTGTGTGACAAGATGTCAAGTAGGATTTGTCCTCCATTTTTATTAGCTGACAGGAACTCCTACAACTTGAGTGTAATTGTGCACATATGCAAGTGTTCAGAGATAATTACAGTATCTGTTGTGAGTTTTTCTGATGGTTTTTCATCTACACATGGTCACCACTCTAGAAAACAAATTTCCATTGGGAACACTAAATGGGAGTGTTCCTAAGACCATTTTTTAATACAACTAGACAAATTGAAATCAGTATCAGAGTAGGAGAGGATTGTCATTTGTTCACTTGTTGGTGAAACACGTTATGATGGAATTAGATATTAACTAATATAATAGAAGGAATGGAATTGCTGCAATTTAAATTGCTTGAACAAGCACCAAATATGTGTCCTCCTTTTAACCTTTATATTACCTTAGAACATTTTTTTCCTTCCTTTGAAAAAGCTTTTCTCATTATAAGAGGAGGATCTACCAGCTCTGATTTCTTTTTCTATGACTACTTAAAATTGAAGTAATCGCTCTGAAAATAGTGCTGTTAAATGCAACTAGGCCATAGACCTAGTTTCTATTTTCACAATACATACATCTACCTTTTCGAGGATTAGGTCTTGGATGACTCATATGCAAAAAAGAGCACTGTTGTTGCTCATCTTTAGCAGATGCCTCTATGCTGGGTGCTATTGGCTGTTTTTCTTTTCAAATGTCAGTGTTCCACAGATTCATTACTTTGGTGACGTGACTTGGTTAAACCAGATGGCTGAGATAAATAAATGGTGTGATTCACATTAACTGTTGATTAATTGTCCTCGTTTATTGTGGAGACAAAATAGTTTTCCACCTCCTCTGACCTCAATCTTTGATGTCCTTTGTAACCAGTTTAGTAACTTTAAGTTCCATTTTCTGCTCTTTGCTTTTCCTTTTACCCCTGCTGCAGCACTTCGGCAGTAAACCTATAAGCTGATTTAAGTTTCCATTTTGAAAAAAAAAAAAAAATCCTCACAATCACAATAAGAAAACTGAAAAGCTTTCTTCTTTTGGAAATGCAGCGGATTGCCTTTATAGCATGCCTGAACTCTTTTTATTTCGGCAGTTCTTTATAGTACCGTGTCTAATTGCGATGGCAGTTTTAATTAAAAGTCAAGGATATGTGGTTGTTTGTGAAGGGAGACTAATCTGTTCTTGCCTTCACTTCCAGTGCTAGCTATCTTCCATTTATCTGCCTAATGAGAAAATAGAGAGGCAAGTGCAGGACTTTGTGATATTTGCTTTACTCTAAATAGATTTCTGTGAATTAACGATTAGCAACCAAGCCTGAGACCATGATATGCAGTGATTTACAGACCTTATGGATTACCAAGATAACAATGAAAAATTTTCCTCAAGCCTCAGACCATGTTACCATATTTCCACAATGAACTCAATATTACATATTTTATATAAGAGGGCTTATTAAATGAAAAGTTTGAGTCATTTCCTCTGCACCTTAATTTATACTTTGTATCACATATTCCTCAAATATGTCTTCCTTTTATTCCTGCAGTCTTTATTCTGCAGCATGGTTGGTGCTTCAGTTTGAGGTTGGATGTTGGTAATGTAGATAGAAACAATTATTGATAATGAGGACATCGGTTCAAGACCCCCGTCTGGCAAGCATCTATCTTACTGAAGTGTCTGTGAGCAAAAATGAGAAAGCTCAGCCAGATCTACCCACCTGACTTTCATCTCTGACCTCCCTGCGAGAGTACAAGCATAATGATCAATGGAAGGTGTAATCACAAATTAATTTAGTTAGTAAAGCCACAAATCAAGCTCTGTTATCTTAATTAGATGTTTTTTGTGGGTTCTGAGAGAAAACATATGCATTTAAACACTAGCTATGTAATAAAGCAAAAAGTATATATATATATATATATATATTTTTATTTTTATTTTTTTTCATTCTTTTGCTTGTTTCATTTTTTTCAGCTTTTTTTATTGTCATTACACTGTCACAAGGACAGAGCAATGAAGGGTCTTCCTTAGGGACCCAGAGTGCAAGCTGTGGGGATCGAACCGGGTACTTGCAACCTCCCTTGTTTCATACTTTTGCTTGTGTTCAACAATTATTAAATTGTTCACATTAGAGCAGAGTGATTTTTCCAAGTTTTCTGTCTCCCCGACAGAGCTCATAGGCAACTGTGCGCTGGACCTTGAGGCTTACTTCAGACAATAGCTTTAACTTTGTCTGTCCCAGAAGGCCGGTGCCTGTGTCGACACAGTCTTGAGACAAAAATTGGCTCTCATTGACATTATTTATGGAAAATTTCTTAATTTCTCTTAAGAGCATTGTCAGGAATAACGTGTTATTAAG
This sequence comes from Cyprinodon tularosa, assembly GCF_016077235.1. Classification (NCBI taxonomy): domain Eukaryota; kingdom Metazoa; phylum Chordata; class Actinopteri; order Cyprinodontiformes; family Cyprinodontidae; genus Cyprinodon; species Cyprinodon tularosa. The sequence continues at coordinate 3,562,571 of NW_024039163.1, forward strand.
TAAGGTGTTACAGTGATTAAGGTACATTTGCAGTAACTAGCACTGTAACTAATTAATTTGTAACAGTCAATAACACGTTAAACATTACTGCTCTTTAAACAGATTCGTTATTGGTTATTTAAGGTTTAAAAATTTAGGACTACAATTTCCTGGTCTAAGCACACGTGACGGCAACCTGTTCGGCAAATGAAATGCTTTGCAAAGTATATTACACTTTTGTTAAATGCTTGAAAATGATTATTGGTTTTCTTCATACCTATTTTTTAGCTGATTGAAGACTCAAAACGTGCAAAAATAAAAAGATCTAAAACATCATATTTTTTGTTTATTAAATACATAGTCATATGTCATAATCCATTTAATGCATTAATTAATAACACACACCTTGTATTCTATATTGAACAAATGACAAGAAAGTTTTCCAATTTGTTCGACAAAAGTAAAAGTTAATTTGATTGTTAACAAGTTACTTTGACTGAACAGTAACTGACTGAATAACTTTTTCTGAAAAAGTAACCAGTTGCTGTAATGTTTTTTGTTTGTTTTTTTTTGTTTTTTTTTTTGTCATGTGCCCAACACATCTTAAGATTCTAAACCATCATTAACCAGACTCCAGACAGGTGCAGTAATGCCTTCAGTGTTTTTTTTTTTTTTTTTTTTTAATGGATGGTAAAAAGGAACTGCAGAGGAATGTTTTTTTTTTTTTTCAACATAAAGTGCAAATAATGTACTCAAATCTCTTCTCCTGTATTCCTGCTATTAACCTAAATATATCTCAGAAACTCTAACAGCAAAAGATTGTTAAGGAGCAACTCTTTTTCTTTTCTTTCTCTTTTCTTTCCTTTCCCCCCTTTGGCTATTTGAACAATAAATCTCGAGCTTTGTGATTGAAAATAAAGTGCAATGATATACACTCAATATACATAATAGGAAGAGTCAGATGTCCTGCATATTTAAGATATGCCCCTGGTGAAACACAAGAATCAAAGAGCTGAATTACTTCCTCAACATGCTGTCAAGCTCCCCACAGTACTGCTAAGAACCTATTTGTTTGATTCAGTTGTGTTAAAGAAGGGGAAGACGGGACTGGACTTTGACAGCTGTGATGTAGAGTACATTCAATGGTTTTGATGTTGTGTGAACGTTATCTTAATTTGATAAGTTACATCATCATTTATAAATCCACACATTTCTTATTCCAGTCTAAATCCTATGATCAATTAATTTCTCTCTGTTGGTTGCTAGAAGCACATTTGTGTATTTTTTGGATTTGTGTCTTGTAGGAAATGATTCAGTTTGAGAAATGCTCTGTTTAAGGTGGCTGCACATTAGACTAGATCTGCTAGCTTAATTCCAAAGCTTCTTTTAACTCTGCCAAATCAATTGAAGATGAAACTGGAGAGAGCTATTCACATTAAGTCACCAGGTACTGATTGTGTTAGCCCTTGTTCCAAAAACCTGTGCAAAGCAGCTCTGTGGGATTCTACAGCACCTCTTCCACATTAGCCTGACTCAAGAGACAGTTCCAGTGATGTGGAAGACCTCCTGTCTTGTTCCAGTGCCAAATAAAAAAATAGCACCCTCAATTATTACAGTCATGTTGCTCTGACATCCCACATAATTATACTTTATACTATACTGTTAAATACCAAGAGTGTCTGTAGACAAGATCTGGCAAGATATACTGCTACTGAAGATTGTTCCTGATTGTTCCTGTCTGCAACTATCCACATCTACAACAATGATGTTGATGAAAGACCAAAAAAACAATAAAACATTTAATTTCCTATTTTTCTATTGTTTTCTATTTTTCTATTGTGACTAATAACACATTTTGAATTGAATTGAACCAATCACAACTTATAGCAAACAGTGTCACCCCTATTAAAGGGTCAACCAAATCTCCTTACTAACATATCAATTTCTGTCAAGTCTTTGCTTATCCCTCAGTCATACAGATCTCTGCACACTGCTTCCCATAGAAAATAGCACCCTTTCTAGTCAGTGTGGTGATACCTACCAGCTCTGTTGCAGTGCAGTATGGCCCACTCCATTGTCCTTAAAATAAACAGATCAACTCTGCTTGTAATGATGACAGATTAAACATGTCAATAAAAAAAAATAAATAAATAAATAAATGCCTGATGTGCAAAATAAAAAGACAGACAGGCAAAGTAAAGTAAAGTAGATGATACTATTTCAGAATACTAAGTGAAGCATGGATGGATCCTGTAGATGCTGCATGGTAAAGGTTTGCTCCGAATGACAGATTGTAGTACATGGGACATAGTACATTACAGTATGTGTAAATGTGGCCCTAAAGTTGTTCTGATGAAAGAATCAAATAGTTATTAAACTTAAAATCCTTTTGCAGGAATGTTATGGCTAAGATAACGGCTCTGAGAGGATTCATAATCTTTGTAAATATAGGCCATCATTAGCATAACAGCAGGGTGCTGCTGTCATGCTATGGTACCACAGAGTTGGTGAGAATTATCTCATTGCCTAAAATGGCTTCTATTTGCAATGGGACAACACACACAGATGCTGGAGTCTGTGTGAATGGGGGGCAACCTCAACCACGGATACGTTTCGTGTGGTGAAGCAAGACAGGAAATCAGATACAGGAAGAGCAGAGCAAAACCTGTACATTTAACAATGAGAGATGATAGGGTATGGATGCATAGACAGATCTACAAACATCCAATGTGGAATGCCGTATGCCGCATTTGACACAGAATGTAATCAGTATGAAGCTGGCAGGCTTAATCCATACAGAGACATAAACCTAAGAGTAGACAAAACTCATACCTTAGATTATGGCTAAAGAACTAACAAAGAAATAGAAAATCACTAAGATTAATTAGATGGTTATAACATGACAAAGTGGCCTACATTTTTAGCAGTATGAATGATTCTTAGGGCACGTTATGTGATGCTTTGTGCAAATTAAACATATGCTATTTTGGGGACATTTTGATAAAAGATATATCAATATCTTAAATAACTTAAAACCAAATATTATCTGTTTCTGTAAAGCTCTGCAAAATGTATTTATAAATTTTGGAAAGATTTCTACCAAGTACACTGGATTTTGAAAACGGTATACAAAATAGAGGTCCATGCTGTTTTAATGCAAATTAAAAGGCCTAGTGAGAATGGGGGACTGAAGCATGGTTTCTGTACTGAGAAAAGATTAACAGTGTACACTATTTTTCTTTGTTGAAGGCTAAGTGCCCAACTTCACAGCTGGAGACAAAGCCATTCCTAAAGGCATATAACTCACCTCAAGAGACGGTCCCAAACTAAAGCAAGAAAACAAATTTATTGTACCTTTCACAATAATGAACTCACAACAAACACCAGTTGTTGGGATCCTCAGGCTTGCCCACCAGAGGGCGCCGAGGATCCTCTTCTGCTCTCTTTGTTTTTCCCTTAGGTTTGGAGTTACTGTGGGGATCTGGAGATTACCCTCTGTCTCCAGCAGGATGTGCTGTGGGTCTTCTGGAGCTGGAACCTTCCTGCACACCTGTTCCTAATCCTCTCATTAGAAGACCTCTCCTTTATAAGCTCCTGCCTGACCTTGATCCCACGCCGCAGTGTTGATCTTAGTTGGTTAGCTTCCTGAACCTCTGTTACAGATGAATCTTTGTTATCTCTACTGTGAGATCAGATTCTAATTCTTCCTTGTCTCTGCCTCACAGGAATCCTGTCTCTTCGTGAAAGCTCTGGATGAGCTTAACCTCCTGTCTCTTCGTGAAAGCTCTGGATGAGCTTAACCCCCTGTCTCCTCGTGAAAGCTCTGGATGAGCTTAACCCCCTGTCTCCTCGTGAAAGCTCTGGATGAGCTTAACCCCCTGTCTCCTCGTGAAAGCTCTGGATGAGCTTAACCACCTGTCTCCTCGTGAAAGCTCTGGATGAGCTTAACCACCTGTCTCCTCGTGAAGGCTCTGGATGAGCTTAACCCCCTGTTTCCCTGTGAAGCTCTGGAAGAACTGTCTCTCTGGCAACCTGTCTCTGGCCTGCAGCTCTGGGAGAGTTGCATCATGGGAAGCCAGTCCCAAGCCTGACGCTCTAGGAAAGCTAACCTGCTAATCTGCCCTGGTGAGCCAACCCGAAGATTCCTACATGGATGAAGCCTGATGACTTCTGTGTGGAGTTTCCCTAGAGGTTCCCACGTGGATTTTCCCCTGTTGTTCCCTGCAGTGAGCTGGAAGCTCAAATCCAGCCATCTCCCTTTCCCCGCACTGACCCCAGCGAATCAGTCCCCTGCCTGAACTGTGATACATGTGCTTGAGCCTTTAATAAACTCTTTGGACTTTTACCAGTGCCTCCGTGTGTGTTCTGCATCTTGGGCTTACTCTCTGTGAAACCCAATCATGATACCAGTAAATTCATACAGCGAGAGCCTTTTTGGCACTAAACAAGTTAAAAAAAATGTTTGTTTTTAAAGCACATGTTAAATAAATTTAAACAGGAAAGTTATTATTTGATCAACATAGTTCTAATTTGAGACTGAACATATTTTTTATGGAGAACCAATTTTGCTTCATACTATTTTTGTGTGAATGTGCTTATTTACCCCCTCGATGATTTTTATCCCTTTGTTTTACTTATATCACAGATGTTGCTGTCTTTGCAGTTTAATCACCGTATTTGGTATGCTTTAATATCTTCTTTGGATTTCAAGTGTAAAGTCATTATTCCTACCTTTTCGAGCATTGCTCATAGAGGTTGAATAGTATGGAAAGAATGTTAACAGTCCATTGTTTATTGCATTCATAGCATAAATTGAATTAAAGAATAAAAATAATAACTAAAAAAGTAATTACTGTACAATACTGAGATAATTGCATTAAGTATTGTAGTGTTATATGTGTAAAACCTCCAAGCAGAAAATTGTTGCTAATAGTCTCCTAAAACCTTCTACATGCAACACAAAATCATATTCACTCCTCATTATGAGCTCCCTTTGGCCTCTATTAGAGTCATTTAGCACCATTTGATTATACCATGCAATAACACCAGTATAGTTAATTCTATCTGGCATTTATTTTCAGCATGCATTAAACAGCAGTCCATAACATTACTGTATGCTTGGTATTTATAAATTGCAAACTTTAGGATGTAGAACTCTTGCGAAAAATAATGGGTGATTACATAGGGAACCATTTTGTCACAGGTCTTCCAATAGCCTCCTAAGAGTAGATGTTCAGCAGTAGGTAGATGGTGTGGGAGCAGGTGTTGGCTTTTGTATGAGGGACTTTGATGCCAGGATGCTGTGAGGTGTCTGATTTGTAAAAATAAATCACCTCTGCAAAAGTATTAGTGTGTGCTTGTATTTGTGTGTGGATCTGTAAGCCAACGTAACAGAACGTCACATAGAATTTAAGTTCCAACTACCAGGTACAGTTTCATAATAGAACAGCAGCTTAGCAGTCAGGCTAACAGCAACCAGGGGTTTCTTTGTGGCTCACACATAGGTAGGCTTTCCTATCCAGTCTGGCTCTATAAGTTCTGAAACTCAAGAAAAGTGTGTTGCAAAAAGTCTGTTTTGCAGTAGCTTGGTTTTGAAGGGTCACCATTGTGACTTTTCCTTAATAATTCTGGAGATCTGGGTCTTTTTGGGCCTGGATCTCCATTTTGGTGGAGACCCTTCCGAAGTGACCCCAGGCAGCTTCATGGGGAAAGAGAGAGAAAATCCTGTGTGTTGTGGTTTTCACTGTCCTCAACGCAGAGGGTGGTGGCAAATCACACCTCTGTGGGAGTGTCTATGGAGGTAATGGCTGAAGAGCGGGTGGTGGTGATTACAGAGGTCTTAAACATCTTTATTTACCAAAACTGTATTTTCCTCCGGTCATCATGTCAAGATGAATTATAGACACTGGTTTTCAATGTCCAAAAACAATGCTCATGGCATATGTAAAAGCGCTTTCACTGTCTGCTTGAGCTTATGTCACTAAAATGACAGAAAACAGTGTACCTTAAAAGATTTTTCAGGGGCAAGAGATTTTTTTTTCTAAGAAATTTTAAACACAGAAACCTTACAAAGGATTTTATAACAGATACCAATCATGAACAATTTCAGAGGAAGTTAAATAGGGGAAGAAATGACAAACAATTGCAAAAAATCACAGATTATATTGTTAATGTACTTATGCACTCCACCAGTAGATGGTGACATATTCATATGAGGCTTCATGAACTGTGGGGATCTTTGAAGCGATTTGGTCAAACGATACAGTGCCACATGAGGCTTCATCTCGCCATCACTAAATTGTTATTATTTAAATGTTAGTACAAAATTGGTTTAAGTTAGTTGAGGGCCCAAATGCAGAGGTATATTTTTGCATATTTAGTGAGATTTAGATGGCAACAGAAACACTAATCCAAGAACAATAAACAAGAAATCAAAACCAAGAGATGCCAGTGAGAAACAAACATGAGGATCAAAGCATGAAAAGAAACCACTACTGAGGAACTGCACAGGAGGTGTATATATTGGATGCAGAACAAAAACTGTGCTAATGAGCTGACAAGAAGCAGGTGTGGATAGAAGCAACTATAAGCTAGGGGAAGGGAGATTGGCACAAGGGGGCAACAGAAAGCAACACAAAAACACAATATTGCTAGAAAACAACTACAATGACACAAAATGGTAAAGAAACCAATGACCAAGAAAAAACAAAATGATTGTGGGATCCTCAGGCTTGCCCACCAGAGGGCGCCAAGGATCCTCTTCTGCTCTTTGTATTTTCTCCTTAGGGCTGGAGTTACTGTTGGGATCTGGAGATTACCCTCTGTCTCCAGCAGAGTGCGCCGTGGGTCTTCTGGAGCTGGAACCTTCCAGCACACCTGATTTCCATCTACTCATCAGGAGACCTCCCCTTTATAAGCTCCTGCCAGACCTTGCTTCCACGCCGCAGTGTTGATCTTAGTTGGTTAGCTTCCTGAGCCTCTGTCACAGATTGAATCTTAGTTGTCTCTAGTGTGAGATCAGATTCTAATCTCTCCTTTGTCTGTGCCTCACAGGAAACCTGTCTCTGGTCTGAAGCTCTGGGAGAGCTGCATCACAGGAAACCTGTCTCTAGCCTGAAGCTCTAGGAGAGCTTAACCTGCTAATCTGCCCTGGTGAGCCAACCTGAAGGTTCCTATGTGGAATCACCCTGAAGAATCCTATGTGGATATTCCCTGTTGTTCTCTGCAATGAGCTGGAAGCTCACCCTGAAGAATCCTGTGTGGAAATTCCCAGTCGTTCTCTGCAATGAGCTGGAAGCTCAGCCTGAAGAATCCTATGTGGATTTTCCCTGTTGTTCTCTGCAGTGAGCTGGAAGCTCAGCCTGAAGAATCCTACGTGGATTTTCCCTGTTGTTCTCTGCAGTGAGCTGGGAGCTCAGATCAAGGTCTGCCATGCTAAGCCTGAAGCTAGATGCTTAGCTTCTTATAAACTCTGCTAACCAACAGTCTCCAGTCCTAGTCAAGACTCTAGTGAACCAGCCCTGAACTTGTTCCAGATTAAGTTCTTTATCGTGTGCTTGTGAACCATAATAAACTCTGTTGAACTTTTACCCCGTTTCCGTGTGTGTTCTGAATTTTGGGCTTTATTCAGATACCCATCATGACAATGACATTGCAACTGAAAACTAAAAGAAACCCAAACAGAAGTCCACAAAGGGCAAAACCATTACACATAGAGCTTTAAGTAGAAAAACATATATATGACACACTCACTCTGAAAGCCAGCTGGGCTGTTACAAAGCTGTTAATTTCAATAACTTTCTACATCACAACTCCCACCACAAGAAATGTTAACACAGGTTTTGATTCCACTGTCAATAGCTATCGTTAATGTAAAAGGTAATTTACAGCACTGCATAACAATATTTATGCTAAGGTGGATAGATTCTCATCATCTTAAAGTCAGATAAGTATTTTTTGTTACCAGTGTGTAAGTGAAACATTAAATGCCTTTTAAAGAAATAAAAAAGCCTATTACATTTTACTCATTTTTTAAAGCTAGTCTGTAGATTAAGTATTACATACGAAATTAATAAAGCAACAAATTTAGCAGAGCTTTAGCTCGCTGTAATGTTTTAATAGTACTTTGCATCACCTGGATAACCTTATCATCTGAAGTGGTAATTCATACTGCTAAACAAGTATAGGTCAAATCAGTTGAACATTGATAATATGAAATAAAATTCCTATTGAATTTGCAGATTCAAAAGCAATTTATTCAAAATAAGTAATTTTTACCACCAGTCATAATTATAAACCAACATCAACCAACATTTTAACATAAGCCTTTACAACTGACAAGTGTAAGGCCAAGTGGATATGACAAACTTTGGCACCTTTTTAACCATCAGTATCTCATAAACTTTTAAGTTCACTAAACCACCAACGATGTTCCATGCACCACTTTACATCTAAATGCCTTAAAAGTGACCTTTACCGACTTCCTTTCTGCAATTGAGAACTTCGCTGTGTTTTTATATTGCACATGATATGTATATATTGTTATTTTCTTAAGATATTCTTTTTTTCTTTTTGCCAAAGATGATTTTACCTTTTTTCATGACTCACTAAAGGCCATTAGTAATGTGCACACATATATATCAAAGCTTAGATGGGATGGTTTTACCTGTAATTTCTCTCTGCCTGACACTATTGACATACTGACTCATTCTCAGTCTTCTTCATCTCAGTGAAAGGACTTTATATCTAAATGCAATGTAATTGAGTTTGAAATGATGAGAAAGGTGAATCCTTGTTTGTAGTTTATAGTATGCTGTCAGCATTTATGTCACATTGCCCTTGAAGAACAAATTATCATTATGGATGACCAGGATGCTGGAAAAACACTTTGAATGTAAGATATGCTTATTAAAGGTGAAAAATAAAATGATTATGTCTTAATTGGTCTGTGGTTATAAGTGTTTGATTTTATTGTCCTTTACAGTTTATTGATCTTTTGGCTGAGGCTGATTTTGATGTGGACTGCAAAGAGTGACTCTGAAAATAAAATAATCACATAATTCAGAAGAGATCAACTGTGTACTGTTCACATTTCATTTTTAAGTTTAAATTTAAAACATCGCTTAGACAATAACCAATTTGAAGGTTGTAAATATTTTGAGAAAAAATGTTAAGCATATGATCTTATGAGATTATATTGTTCAACATTCCTAATATTTTGTGGTGATGGGATCATTTCATAAGCTTAAAATATAGACAATTTCAGAAATATAGCAAATAATGGTAGCACAACAGGTTTTTCACAGAGAAATAATGTTTTTGATACTATTAGAAAAAAAAAAGAAAAAAATGACTTATTTGGCTGTGTTAGGCTCGGTTAAGACACAATTTGGCCAAAAGAGCAGTACTTGTCTGAAACTATGGCACTGAGTGAGTGTTGGGTCTGGTGAAGAGGAGACTATATTGCTTTATTCAGGAGCTGGACTTGGCCCCAAGTTCGAGTAAACACACTTTGTACAATTTCAAATTCATAAACTTGTGGGGGCAGTGTAGAGATGCCCCCGTTCTACCAACATGAATGTGCACTAAAACATAAAGCAAGATCCACAAAGACATAGATTCAGACCCTGAGGTGGATGAGCTTGAGGGTCCTGACATCAGCTAGTTAGATCACATCACCAGATGTTTAACACAATGCCGAGGGCAAACTTTTTTTGAGTCGATGTTGTTTGTGATGGTTGTATTTTCAATGAAACTTTTGCTAACAGCTTGGTTAATTATTTATTTCTCCTTTAGGTTTCTTGCTACTGGTGATTCTTAACGATCCAACGGAAGCAGCTTCCGTGTGGGCATCTCCACAGTCTGCCAATCATTTCAGATGTTGTACATGCCATCCCAGACTGCTCAGTGGAGAAGTTTATGGCTGTGCCAGGAACAGAAGACTGGAGATCCATTGGTGAGCAGTTTGCAGAGCAGTGGAACTTCCCTCTGTGATGTGGTGCCCTGGATGAGAATGAATGTCCAGTTTAAGGCACCCCTTCCTCTGGCTCTCTCTTTTTTAATGACATGGGAGACCGCTCTATTGTTCTTCTTGCTGTGGTAATAATGTATTTTCTTTGTATTCTTTATTTTCATGTTTTTCTTTTTATATTAAATGACTGTTTTTACAATTAGCTTGTGATATAATAAATTAATATTTTATTTTTTGTAATTATTTGTCATGATGGATCAAAGGAGCAAGCCCATATGCAGAACACACACGGAGGAGGCAGGGAAAAAGTTCAAAGGTTTATTCAAAGTTCTGAACACGAGATCATAAACAAGTTCTGAGACTGGTTCACTGAAGTCTTGACTGGGACCGGAGACTGTTGGTTAGCAGAGTTCATGAGAAGCTAAGCGTCTAGCTTCAGGCTTAGCATGGCAGACCTTGATCTGAGCTTCCAGCTCATTGCAGAGAACAACAGGGAATATCCACATAGGATTCTTCAGGCTGAGCTTCCAGCTCATTGCAGAGAACAACAGGGAATATCCACATAGGATTCTTCAGGCTGAGCTTCCAGCTCATTGCAGAGAACAACAGGGAATATCCACATAGGATTCTTCAGGCTGATTCCACATCTTCAGGTAAACTCCACACAGAAGTCTTCAGGTTAAATCCACATAGGAATCTTCAGGTTGGCTGACCAGGGCAGATTAGCAGGTTAGGCTCACCTAGAGCTTCAGGCTAGAGACAGGTTTCCTGTGAGGCAGCTCTCCCAGAGCTTCAGGCCAGAGACAGCTTTCCAGTGAGGCAGCTCACCCAGAGCTTCAGACTAGCGACAGGTTTCCTGTGAGGCACAGACAAAGGAGAGATTAGAATCTGATCTCACACTTGAGACAACTAAGATTCAATCAGTAACAGAGGCTCAGGTTGCTAACCAAACTAAGATCAACACTGCGGCGTGGAAGCAAGGCCTGGCAGGAGCTTATAAAGGGGAGGTCTCCTGATGAGTAGATGCATAACAGGTGTGCTGGAAGATTCCAGCCCTAGGAGACCCACGGCGCACTCTGCTGGAGACAGAGGGTAATCTCCAGATCCCAACAGTAACTCAAGCCCTAAAAGACAACAACACAGAACAGAAGAGGATCCTCGGTGCCCTCTGGTGGGCAAGCCTGAGGATCCCAACATATTTATGATGAAAATCTAATTATAATTTTTTGCCTCATTACAGAGACTTCTTCAAAGATAGAACTGATACCGTCCTATAAACCACGTCAATCCTCAGTGACCAAGATCTGGTGCTCTTCTGAGAACCTGTCAGATTCTGCTGGATGAACTGTTTGACTATATAATTCAGTTAACCAAGTAAATTGTGACCTCTGTAAATATGGATAATCAGCAAATGAGAGCTGCTTTGAATGAAATTGTGCAAGCCGTTAATATTGTTCAAAATATCCATGTTCAGCATGCACCGGAATTTGTATATTTACACCTAGGTTCCCCCGTCAGAGCAGATAGACCCAGGTTGCAATTTTGAACCTTTACTTTAACTAGAACAAGCAATCCGAGAATTAAACAATTCTGTCTCTCAACCACTTTGGCTTGAAAATGATTCTTTACAGTTTCAGCAGGAGGTTAGAGCTGCTTTGAATGGCATTGGCAAGCCGTTAATAGCCTTCATAATATCCGGTTCAGCATGCGTCTGAACTTGTAAATTTACATTCACCTTCCCCCATCAGAAAGCTAGAGCAGATAGACCCAGGTTGGAATCTTAAGCGTTTACCCTCACTAGAGCAAGCGATCCGAGAATTAAACAATTCTGCCTCTTAACCACTCTTGCCTGAAAATGATTTGTTACACAGCCCTAATCCTACAAGCGGTCAGTTTCAGTAGCAAGGCGGACATATCAATCAGCGGGTTGTAGAAAGCGCTGAACAAAATCCGACTGATTCTTCGAATATTGTTTTGCAAAATCCCACATCCAGCCAACCTCAACACCCAGCCGTGAGTCCTCCTCTCCCCACCGCCCCCACACTTGACCGAATGTTTCAGCCCAGCATGAGTCAGGATCAGCAGGTGGTAGACACCCCTGAACAGACTCGGGAAATTCATGCACCCCGTATTGAGCATCAGCGTTTCAATGTTACAGACAAAAGATGACCTTTGAGTGTGATTTCCTCATGCCCCCATGACATTCCTGCATTCTTGCAGAAATCTAAACACAGGTATTTAATATACTCCTCGAGCTAGCTGACTCTGCTAGACAATTAGCAGCTTGTAACATATTATGCAGTTAGAATTATCCCCTCATCTGTCGACTACAGGCGCCAGTGTAAGAAATAATTAAACGCGTCCATTCAGTGGCTGGAATGGTTGCTTAGGACAGGGCAGACATAGACATTCAGAATGCACTAAACACAGGGGAAAAGAAAATCGGCCCTTATTATGTGGACAGGTACGCAGAAGTGGAAGGGGTCAAAACTGTGTTTGAGTTTGGGTGTTTTTTTTCACGGGTGTCCCTCCTGCTTCCTACCCACCACACCTGTCCTTTCAGGGGTATTTGCTTGAAGCGCTCCACTCAGCCTACATTGAGAGAACCAGGTTATTGCGGTCAGTTTATGATGTGCAATTAGAGGTTATGTGGGAACACGATTGGGTCATACTGAAAGCATCGCATTTAGGTGCCAAAAGGTTTCTGGAACGTTTCAATGCAACAGAGCCTTTCTCCCCACAAGAAGCATTATACGGTGGCAGGACGTGTGCTCTAAGACTGTACATGGCTGGGGACACGGAAATGGTGCACTATGTCAACTTTACATCGCTGTATCCTTACATGAATACCAACTTACCCTACCCCCTTGATCATCCAACAATCATTTGCAAGGATTTTGACGACCCCCACAACTACTACGGGTTGATCAGAGCAACTGTTTATCCTCCCCGCAGTCTGTTTTTTCCTGTTTTGTCATTCAGAACATCTGCCGGTAAACTGGTGTTCACTCTCTGCTGTGCATGGGCTGAGATTAACTACCGGGTAGGTCCCTGTGCCCACTTTGATGAAGAGAGAGCATTGACAGGTGTGTTTGTCAGTGTCTAGTTTTGCACAGCATTTGAACATGATTACTGGGTTGCAAAAATCACAGAGGTTTGGCATTTTGAGAAACAAAGCAGTTCAATCTTTAAACCATATATCCACACCTTTCTCAAGGGTAGGCAGGAAGCTTCCGACTTCCCAGCAGAAGCGACGCATGAGGAGAGTAGGTTAAAGTATGTAGCAGACTACATCAGGATATCCAGCTCAATGTGGACAACATCGAGGTGAATCCTGGTAAAAGACAGGTGGCTAAACTGTGAACAGTTTTTGGGGAAATTTCCACAGGGAAATGATCTGGCTCAAACTACCATTGTGAGCGAGGCTGATGAGTTGTTCAACTTTCTGCTGTCAGGTAAATACACAGTCAGCTACTTTCACTTTCTGAACGATAAGATGTGCATGGTTCAGTGGAAATACAAGCGCTGCATCTCTCCACCCAACAAGGTGAATAATGTGTTAATCGCAGCGTTCACCGCAGGGTACGCTCATCTGAAACTATACACCTGTCTCGAACGACTTCAACATTGAGTTTTGTACATTGATACTAACAGTCTCAGCTACGTGGTTAAACCAGGCGAGACCCCCTTGGAGCTGGGTAATTATTTGGGTGATATAACGGAGGAGCTGCAAGGCAACACAATTCAGGAATTTGTATCAACCAGGCCCAAAAGCTATGTGTATCAGACCAGAAAAAGGTTGCGATGTGCATTAAAGGCATCACTCAAACTCACAAATGCAGTGGGAGGTCAAATTTTGACAGTGTTAAAGAACTAGTAGAAGGTTATTTGCAAGGGTCTACATGAGTTGTTTTAGAAACTCCACAAAGTACCATCCGGAGAGATGTAGGCTGCGTCTCAATTCGCAGGCTGCGTACTTGGTAGTACGCATTTTGAGGCCGGTGACGTCACAACGCTGCGCGGAGGCCGTCCCATTTGGCAAAAATTCTGAGGACGCTTAAAATGCAGCCTCAAAATGCATCCTCCTTTTCCCCGAATTCTAAGGATGCATTGCTACCGTCCTTAGTGGCCTCCCCTCTCACTAGATTTCCCGAGGTGCTTTGCGCGCTTCTTTTTTTCTTTTTCTTTTTTGTAGTTGAAGAAGAAGAAGAAAAAGAAGAAGAAAGTCGGATTTTCTTCAAGTTACGGACAACCGAAAGCAGCAGCAGCGCAGACAGTAGTGGGGAGAACACCTTTAAATGTAAGTAGTTTTTTTTTGTTTTTTTTTTATTAACATCCATTAAAATACATGACGGTAACGGAGCCACCGGAATGTGTAGGAGCAGCTAAAGCTAAGAGCTAACCTGTTGATACGTGATGTTCATCAACAATTAAAAGCCTTCATACAAATGTCACTATTTTTTATTTTAACCTACACCTTACTGTACTGATAGCTGTAGCCCTCACTCATCAGATCTATTTATTCTCAAACAGTTTATTACAAAGGATTAGAGCTGTTAAAGCTTAATGCAGCTGAAGAAATAACATTAGTCCAGCTGTACTGGGCTGTTAATATTGCAAACGTTTTGTTTTAATACTCAATAACGTATAGTTTATTTACAGTACAGTATAATAAGGTTTAAAGTATAATTCGCTTGAAGAACAATACAGGCATAATTATACAGAACAGTTATTTTGCCTGTTGACTTAACAGAAATATGCTTTACATGTCATTTTATTCCAGGGAGCAGACAGAGGAGTGGATAAAATGACCACCTTATCATCGGGGCCAAAAATACTGCTGCAGTCTGATGGAGGGAAGAGTTGAGGCAGAATTCCATCTACATGTTGCATTTCTATGTAAAAGTCACACAAGTTAAAAGAAGTCCTGTTCAAACACCAACCTACAAATATAATCTTTTGATCACATCAAATGATGCCCAGATGCCACTTTTTGTAAATCTCATATGTGTGATAGAAGTGATCCTTGTGTGGGACAACTTAAAAAAAAAAAATACAAAGTATGTTCAGGTTTGGATAATGTAATGAAACACACACACACCTATATATATATATATATATATATATATATATATATATATATATATATATATATATATATATATGTATGTGTGTGTGTAGGGAAATTACATCTTTCATTTATTATATTCATGTTAATTTCCACTTTGAGTAAGCTTGAAAAAGTAATCTCCAGGTTACCATTCCAGTCTTTTTCTGTAGAATTTCATCAATCCATCCAAATCATGAAACCTTCCTTTTTTCTAGCTTTAAAGATGTTTCTTTAAAGCTAGAAAAAAGGAATGTTTCTACAGAAAATAGCATCTGTTGATACAAATTGTTTTCCTCTACTTTAGGAAAGCAAAGATCCAGGGCAGCGGGTCAGTGGGAAGCCTACTGCTGCCACCTGGCCCTGGTTTGTCCTCATGGATGAGGTATTAGGACAGAGGCCCTCTGTTGCCCCACCTGTCCTAATTGCCTCCATCCCTGAGGAAACACCAGGGCCAGGTGCTGCAGAGGCTGAGCAGCATCAGGGTGAAGATGAGGAAGAGAATGAGGATGAGGGAAAGGATGAAGAGAAGAAGGAGTGACGAGTTGGTGGATTTAATCAGGGAGGAGATGAGATGGCAGAGGGAGGCGGGAAAGGATGGACAGATTATTTCAGTTATTGGAGAGGATGGTGGACAGATGTTATTATTTTTTTGGTGTTTTTTTTTTTAACAAGTTGAAGTACTGTGTTGCTGTTATTAAATTAAATTATTAAATTGTTTATAAAAGTTATTGCTGTTGGTGTGTTCTTAAAGTCTTTTAACCTTTTTACATGATCTGTTTCATCACTTCTTTACAGTTTAAGTAAACTTAGAACAACTTCTCAGTGACAGTTTATTTTTAGAGAAGCAAGTATTTACAATAAACTATTAAACATTTTTAACTATTGACATTAGATTTTAAAATTAACTACTACAACTATTTACAGAAGATATACAGTAAATATTACTAAAGAACATATATATACAATTGTGACTGAGCAGGAGTCCCTGGTGGGGCTGCTGGACTGGATGGGATGCCACACAGATGAGCTTGGAGTCTTCTGACTGCGAGTGGGACATCATCTGGGGGGTGGGGGTTGCCTCTCTCCACTGCTGATCCAATCGATGGCTGCCATGTTACTAAAAATGTTCAAGAAGACGCAGAAAATAATGACTTTACTAAAACTGTTTTTATAACCCTTAAATAAGAACAGCTAAAATGTGATTCTACTTGCCATCTAAATGCAATGGTGGTCGGTTAGACCCTCCTCCAGAGCAGACACCTCAGCAGACAGCTGGTCCCTCCATTGAGCACCACTGACTGCCTCCTACACGTTCTCCCCCTCCTCATCCTCTGGCATGTCGTCCTGCTCTTCATCCTCTGGGGCTGTTATGACCTGTAGAAAAAAAAAGACAAAAATATTTATTTTTATTCAGTCATCTATCTTTTTTCCTGATCTTTATTACATGATTTATTAGAAATTAAATTTTACTTCATCTAGATCCACTATTTAACTTAGTTTTTTCGTTTTTATATTTGATTTTTTTCCCCTGTATTATGTTTATATATATATATATATATATATATATATATATATATATATATATATATATATATATATATATATAATTGCAAATAAAATCAGGCAGTAAGGGGATAACAATTTAGACAAAAATGATTTATTTCTCAACAGTTTGGCTTCTCAACACAACATTAGTAATGGTGAAAGTAGTTATTCAAGTCAGTTATTTACAGGGTTTGTACACATTTAACTATTCAATTCAAATTACTAAAGTTACAAACAAATAAATCACAAACTTACAAATAAATATAAAACTTGATATTTAAACATATTCATCAATCTGCTGACAAGCGTTTATTTAATAACCGGTATATTCTGAGCATTAGCAGGCCCCTGTGGGTTAGAATAATTGCAGGTAGATCTTACCTCTCCACTGCGCTCTGCCAGCCTGAGAAAAATCCGTCGCAGGTTTTGCTGCCGCCGAAGCCGTCAAAGCCGACTCTCCTCCTCCAATAACAAGTAAATAAAAAAAATAAAAATTTCCATATCTATTTTTTTGTTGTTTCTTTCCGTATTTCTCGAGCTGTCGGATTTTGTTTCGCGCTGTGTTTGGGGTAAACGTGATGACGTCGTGTCGCAACCAGGAAGTGCTCCAAAGGCTAGACCGTCCCATTTACCAACGGCTGAGGATCCTCCGGAGCAGCCTACCAAGTCTGGGTCCTCCGGAGGCTAGGTAGGCTGCGTCCTCGGAAGTACGCAGCCTGCGAATTGAGACGCAGCCAAAAGAAGCTTTCAGCTTCAAAATGGCACATTTTAGAAAAAGTTATGTGTGGTGTAAGTCAAGAGAAGGCTTTTTCCATACGGAATAAATGTGCCTTTTGGTTCCTTAAAAAGGTTACAAAAGGTTAACTGAGAAAATGTCGCTGTCCCGTGAAACACAGGAGATTGAATTTGATCAAAGATTCAAAACCCCTTTTTCATGTAGGGTAGTTGGCCCCAGTGGATGCGAGAAATCTTTCTTGGTAAAAAGTGTTAACCATGTTATGGATGTCGTACCAGAAATTATTGTGTGGATTTATACTTCCTTTCAAAGTATGTATGCTCAGTTGCAAAAAATTTATAAAAATATTAAATTCAATGAGGGACTACATTATTCTTTTGATGATGAAAATCTTTTCATTGCAATCAGATTTAGATTTATTGTCAGGATATTTAAATTTGTACAGAATAAAGAAATCAATATTTAATTCAGATCTAGGATATGTTATTTGGGTATGCCATTTATGATTTGAGCTCTGTATAAAGGTAAAGAAAGAGGATGGTAATTGGTGGATTATATATTTTAAATTTTTTTTTAATTATACCATTATTTAAAGCTACAGTGTGTAATAATTACAGGGATATACAGTCAGAAATGTAATATATTATACATAACTATGTTATTTATCATCATCTACGAGCTCAGCCTCTTAACCTTAATATTTGCGTTGCCTTAGAATTCGTTATTTATAATTACATAGGAGCGGGTCTCGCAGCCATGGAGGAGCCAACAAACTAGCGATTGCGAGATCGCCAAAACGTCACAACGATGTAGAAAAAATAACGGGTATATTTATTATCTCAAGTCTACATGAAATATATACCCTACACAGACGAAATACTATCTGTAAAATTATCTATGTAAACAAACCTCATCACTTGAGAAGGTAGGTGATGCGGACGTCGTGGAAGACATTTTGTCCCGTAACGCTCGCTGTACTGTTGGGGGGGAGAAGCGGTGGGGGGGAGATGTTGATATTGCTGCAGTCTGCAGTCTGACCACTAGATGTCGCTAAAAATTACACACTGTAGCTTTAAGAATTACAAAAATAAAACCACATATTTTTTCTTTACAGAGAAGAGTATATCAGAATTATTATTTTTTTTTTTTTTTTGGTGCTCTGCTCAACCCTAGGTTTATAAATAGATTGGCGGAAGGACACTGATTTTGACCGTGTGAAAATAAAAGTCACTAAAATTGTTGCCCTGTGAAGAAAATGAAGACCACTATAGTATTTAAATTGAGTGTTAAGGGAAATGGCCAGCTTAAAAAAAAACCCACATTCTGGCTGCCAAAGGTTAACACGTAACATTTTACCATTGGTGGCTGCAGCATCAAGGGACACTTGATGCCAATCTGTGAAGAGACACAATGTGTTCTGTATGATGTCAGTGACTGGGGAAATTGGAATTTTTATCTTCCTCTCTGTCTTTTGCTTGCCTTTCTATTTCTATCTTCTCTGCCATTTTCTCTTGCTCGGTAACTGCCAGGTTTCTGGTATCCCAGATACCTCAAGGTTTGTTAATTAGACTTAGAGAGAAAGAATATGTGACAGGGAGAAAGACTGTTCATCACAGCGATAATTTAATTTATTGGAAGTATTTTAAAACAGTTGCCCATTTCTGTATTATCTGATACTATCAGCTATAGTTATTTATGGATCAAATCATAGGCAGAAAGAAAAAAAAAAGGACATAATGCAAAAAGTTTTATACTTCGGTACTCGAAAAAGACCGTTATTTTAAGCCATAAAACGGATATTTGCTAATATTAGTGCTAAGATCAGCCTATGTACTGTATCCAATCATCTAACTTGTTGAGAGTTTGGTCTTTATGAATTTCTTAGCTGTAATCTGTTACCCCTTAATCAATTACCCATAACTGCTTCAACATAGTCCAACTGGAACCATTGCTTAATTGGTTGAGCATTACTAATGACATTTGTCTTTGTTGAGCAAGTTTACCAGAAGATTAGAAATATATATAAAAAAAACAGATCTTCCAAAATATCCCTTCTACGCTGTTACAAGGAAAAACTGAAATTTAATACAATGCTTTTGATTTCTTCATTTCAAAGTAAATGAGCTCTAAATATATATACTATTTATATATATACTACTGGCTATCCCATAGATGAAACTTTGCTCTTGGTTTTTGACCCCCCACCCCAGTGCACCACCTCGAAAAATTGTTCACTTAAGTCTCTGCTAACCCCCGGAACTTACTCTACCCTGGGGTTGGGATGATGGGTGGGTGGGGGGGGGGTATTAATAATGCAGTGTCGCCTGGAAACCTTACACTGCAGCAGAGAGCTGTGTGGAATTCTAAAGAGCTATTTGTTTGTACAACGATGCCAACTGCCTCACTTTTTATTTTAGACCTCGCATCTTATCACTTTCTGTTTGCATCTATGCCAGGGTCCACCAAGTATCACTGTACTGATCTGCCTCATCCTTTTCAAATTACATCAACTGTATAGACTAAGAAATGGTCCAGGAACAACCGCAACGTTGAGTTATTACAACCTGGACAGTGCTTCAAAGTGATCCACTACAACAACATTACACATTACACATATACTGGGTGCAATTTGCTGGGGGGAATGGAGGGGATTTACCCCCCTCTGTATATGATGTCCCTACCTCTGGTCATTCATGTGTTACTCCCGGGGGGGATCCCCCCCCCCCCCCCCCCCACACTCTAATCTGAATGAGTATTATTATGGACTTTTAAAATGTAAATTTTTAATATGTATATTGGCCATCACATTTGATAATTTTGTTTTTTGTTGTTAAATCAATTTTGTAGTGTTTTTGTAATAGAGCTCGGGATCCATGTTGCATTGTAGGATGTGGCGGCAAAGATCCCGTAAAAGATCCCAACTTTGAAGGAAAGAAACAATGTAGGCTATAAAATAAAACCGTGCATCTTTAACTTACCAGAATGAAAATGCAGGGAACGCACTCTCATTGACATCGGGATACTGTGGAAAGTTATGTTGGTCGTCTTACAGCCGCGATCCAAGCTAGCCGACGACTATTTATCTCTGACACTTGGTCCTCGTGGTTGCGCCTCCAGGCAGGAAAGCGGTGGAAAATTAACCCATTTTCTATGTTTTTCCCATGGCGATCATGTGTTGCGGTGTTACAGCCCACAATACAGCCAACGGTTTACCATGGTTAAAACCAAGTTAAGGTGAAATTAATCAAATTAAAACACGGCTGAGAGGGAGTACAGTATGTGGTAGTCATAGGCAGTAGTATGAGCAGCGGTAAAAGAGGCACTCAAGATGGCGGCGACGCAAAGTGTTTACGTCATGATGACCAAAGCCCTATTATCTCTTTTGGTAATGGGTTGTAATTGCAAATTTTGGATTACATTAATTTTGTTTGTTTTGTTGGGTTGCCATGGCAGAGCTCCAAAGCGGCGGCCAAGAACAACTCCTCTTGACAATTTCACAGAATATGCCGCTTAAAACAATATAAACTAGACTTGAAACCCGCATCTATGATCACCGATGCCTGGTTGTTTTAAATACTGACATTTTTGACTGTTTAAAAACCTCAACAACACAACAGCAGAACGTAACTGCCAAAGCAAGAGATCCACAAGACAGAGAAAGCGAGGCTGCACAAGGGGACTAACTGTGAAGCTAAAGAGAAATCCCCACAGACCTCTGCTTACATCAAACCTGCTCTCCAACGTCCGATCGCTGGGGAAAAAAATGGATAATCTTTGACTGGAACTCTCATCAAAGAAGGAGATTAGTAACTCAGTGATGCATTCAAGGCAGTCCCCCACCCCCACCTCCAGTCATCAGATCATCTCTCTGTCATGCTTATCCCTGCATATAAGCCCCAGCAGATCAGGGCTAAACCGACAGTTAAAGAGTTCAGAGTATGGTCTGAGTGCGCTATGGAGACACTCCAAGACTGTTTTGAATGCTCTGACTGGAATATCTTCAAGGCTGCAGCAACATATGACAACTTGCATTGAAGACGTCAGCATCAAAAAGAACATCACCTCCCAGGACAACCAACCACCCTGGATAAATGGAAAGGTTCGGAAATCACTAAAAGCACGGAACTCAACTTTAAAGTCTGGTGATAGAGAGGCACTGAGAGCAGCACGTGCCATCAGATCAGCGAAGCAGAACCACAGCCAGAAAATCCATGATCTTTTCCACAATGACAGCAACACCAGGAGGATGCGGAAAGGCATTCAGATGATCACAGACTACAACACACCCTCCCCCCAGGTAGATGCAGCAAACAATGACTTCCTACATGAACAGAACAACTTCTTTGGAAGGTTTGAGGCTCTTACACAGCACTCCAGCAGTGAAAGCCATTCCACACCATGGAGAGGAGGCACTAAACCTGGACGTAGCTGAAGTGAGGAAAACTCTGAGGAGAGTAAATCCAAGGAAGGCCCCAGGGCCTGATAACATACCTAGGCAGGTGTATAAGGAGTGTGCAGATCAGCTGGCTGGTGTACTCACAGACATCTTTAACACGTCACTGGATCAATCCATAGTGCCAGCATGCTTCAAGTCTGCCACCATTATTCAGGTCCGAGAGAAGCCTCAGGTCACCTCACTAAATGATTACCGGCCTGTCGAACTGATTCCAATTATGATGAAGTGCTTCAAAAGGCTGCTTATAGAACACATCGGCTCCAGTCTACCGCCAACATTCGACCCTTTCCAGTTCGCCTACCGACGCAACTACTCCATTGTGGACGCCATCTCTGTTGCTCTCCACCTGAGCCTGGCACACCTGGAGGAGAAGAACACCCACGTGCGGATGCTGTTCCTGAACTTCAGTTCAGCTTTCAACACCATTATCCCACAGCGTCTGATGGGAAAAATGGAACAGCTGGGCTTCAATACAAGCCTTCAAAATTGGCTGCTAGACTTCCTCACCAACAAACCTCAGTCAGTCCGAGTCAGACAGAACACTTCTGATGTTATCATCCTAAGAACAGGCTACCCTCAGGGCTGCATCCTGAGCCCTATGCTGTTCACCCTGATGACACATGAATGCGTCCCCAGGTTCACCACCAATCACATTGTGAAGTTTACAGGCAACACCATGGTGGTGGGCCTCATCAGTGATGACAATGACCAGGACTACAGAGATGAGGTAGAGCAGCTGGTGGACAGGTGAAAAGATAATAGCCTGATTCTGAACGTGGAGAAGGCAAAGGAGATCATCTTGGACTTCAGGAAGAATCGGCCTAACCACACTCCATTACTCATCAACAGCTCAGCTGTAGAGGGGGTCAACAGCACCAAATTCCTAGGGTTACACATCACAGACACGCTTACCTGGAATGTAAACACCACCTCACTGATCAAAAGTGCATGTACTTCTTGTGGAGGATGAGGCGAGCCCAACTGCCCCCACCCATCCTCACCAGCTTCTACGGAAGCACCATAAGGAGCGTTCTGACCAGCTGTCTCACTGTGTGGTGTGGAGGCTGCAGTGCCTCAGACTGGAAGAAGGTGAGAAGAGTGGTAAGAGTAGTAAGTAGTAACACCAGAGAAGATCATCGGGGCTCCTCTTCCTTCCATTAAACACATTTCATCGCAGTTCTGCGTGTTCCGAGCCTGTAACATCATAAATGACCCCTCACACCCCTGCCATGGACTGTTCTGTCTGCTGCCTGGGGAAGAGACTTTGAAGCGTTCATTGCAGGTCCAGCAGATTCCATACCAGTTTTTTTCCCCCCACTGCCATTAGACTGCTGATTGTTGTGTAAAATGGGTTATTTATTTGTAAAATAAATAAATAAATAAGTTTATGTTAGAACTGTAAATATATTAATGTTTTCAAGGCTGCACTTCAAAAATGTCTAGAGCTGTTTTAAACAAAATTTATTTTTGTATACAACCATGTATACAAAATGACAAATAAATCTGTCTAAGTCAAGTCTAAGTTAAAGAGTACTGTTAAGGTTTCTGGTTGAAGCGGTTAAAGTAAGCCAGTGCTCACTCCCACATCCAGACAGTAGATGGCACAAGTTTAAACACAAAAAGCCTACTGTACTTTGATGGACAATGAAAATAAAAACCAACAGGCAGCAACACTGGACAAAAAGCTATTCTCCACCATCCCCCAAAGGAATGGTTGGAGGCCCCTTTTTAAGATGGAAAAAGTTAGGCAAATGGCTATTGGTCATCGATGATGAATTGGTTAAGGGCTCAATTTGTTCTGATGTCCCTACTTTGGGAGAGAGGGTTCATATTTATCCAGCGTTTGAACATAATCACCTGTAAAAATGCAAACAAGTTATACAAGATCAGTAAGAATGTGAAATTCCAGTTGCATTTAAAATGCAAGGTCATTGCAAAAGAGAAGATTGAAGAGGCCATTGAAAATTCCATAAATAACAGCGCAGAGCTGGGGAGAAAAGCAAATGAGAAAACGTTATAGGTAACAGAGCACTGTTTGCAGACTGCTTACAGCATTGGCAAGTATGGCCTGTCATTCAAAATCCAACAAGCTTTGGTTGAACTTTAGCAACTATTGTAAATGGGCTCAATCTAGGCAACATGTTGAACTCTGGCAAAGCCTGCCGAAAGATGTTGCTGGGTTGCTGCCCGAAAAATGTCAGTGCAGCTAGGTGAATATATTGTCAAGTCTCCAGATAAGTTTAGCATCCTAATCGACAATAGGACAACAATTTCTAACAAATCTTGCCTCATTGTTTACATCCAAATTCCATTCCAAATTCAGGCCTGTAATATTTTTTACAAACTTATTGAGCTGGAAGCTGGAACTGGGGAAGCAATCTACAAAACACTATTACACTGCCTAAATGAGCACGGCATTGATGAAGTTATTCTGCAGGCTCGGCTGCTTTGATCATCTTTCATGATGGGAAAATACAAAGGGGTTGTTGTACTTATGTAAGGGAATCAACAGTTTAGTGTTAAAACACTGCATGAACCACAAGCTGGAACTTGCCACGCATGACTCAGTCAAAAAGACCACCCAAGCAAGTCACTCCCAGATGTGAATAGAGTTGCTATATGCATTTTGCATTTCTATCCGAACAAAATAGTAGAGAAAGTTTTTGACATCCACTGGCTGTCCTCTTGCTGCACACGATTTTCAAACGTGTTAAATGTGCATACTGGGGCTATTGATGCACTGAATATTTGTAATGGTATCTAATAAAGTAAATCTAAATTTGACTCCTGTGTTTTATTTTAAATGTGATAGTGAATTTAGTCTGATATATTTATCCAACTGTTAGAGTGATAATTATAAAATTATTGTGTGGACATATGATACATTGAAAGAAAGAAGAGGCTACATTTCTATCCTGTGATTCAATCAGGAGAGTCATAAACTTTTATGACCTGCATCCAGTAGGTCATGAGGCAGAGTCACACGGTTGTGTGACTTCCATCCAGCCAGATGGTCATTTCACACTGTCCTATGACCTGCATCCTGCCAGATAATCATTACTGAGTTTTCTGTTTAAGGCCCACCCTATTATGTTGTAAACTGTTAATAAAAGGGTTTGCTGTGAAGGGATCTGGGAGAGAGTGTGCTGGTTTGAGCCTGCAGCTTCTCTCCCCTTTGCAGAGGTTGACGTTTCCAAATCCCTGTCTGTGTTTGATCATTTCGTCCTCTTAATCTTTTAAACTCACATTTCTCTGGATTAAAACCCAACATTTTTGGTGCCGAAAACCCGGGAGTCAAGATCCAATTGTCCAGGACCGTGCGGGACCATGCCAAGAAACTGTCGACAGCCGTCCACCCTTTGCCGGATGGGGCCAATAGGTTGGTCCAGCCCTGCCCTGGACATCCTGGTGATGACTCAAGCTGAGGACTGATCTACACGACAAAGGGTAGGCCTAAAGCTTTTGATCAAAAGTTGGTCTGGGACCATGTGAAAGCTATAACTGGTTGTAGTCGCAAGAATATTTGACAAACAGGGATTTATTGTGATAGATCTGGGATCGGTATTCTGTGCGTTTGGGTCTGGGACCCTCTGTGTTCAAGCTATAACTGGTTGTAGTCGCAAGAATATTTGACAAACAGGGTTTTATTGTGATAGATCTGGGATCGGTATTCTGTGCGTTTGGGTCTGGGACCCTCTGTGTTCAAGCTATAACTGGTTGTAGTCACAAGAATATTTGACAAACAGGGTTTTGTTGTGATAGATCTGGGATCGGTATTCTGTGCGTTTGGGTCTGGGACCCTCTGTGTTCAAGCTATAACTGGTTGTAGTTGCAAGAATATTTGACAAACAGGGTTTTGTTGTGATAGATCTGGGATCGGTATTCTGTGCGTTTGGGTCTGGGACCCTTTGTGTTAAAGCTATAACTGGTTGTAGTCGCAAGAATATTTGACAAACAGGGTTTTGTTGTGATAGATCTGGGATCGGTATTCTGTGCGTTTGGGTCTGGGACCCTCTGTGTTCAAGCTATAACTGGTTGTAGTTGCAAGAATATTTGACAAACAGGGTTTTGTTGTGATAGATCTGGGATCGGTATTCTGTGCGTTTGGGTCTGGGACCCTCTGTGTTCAAGCTATAACTGGTTGTAGTCGCAAGAATATTTGACAAACATGGTTTTGTTGTGATAGATCTGGGATCGGTATTCTGTGCGTTTGGGTCTGGGACCCTCTGTGTTCTTTTAAAATAAGAACACAGCTAAGTAAGGTTTGCAGCTGCCGCAGCGGGGATATTTCACAGATACGGCATCTGGTTATCCAGTGCGTGCAAGGGCCTGGAGTTGGAGACTCCAAAGTGTACACGTAACGATAGGTGTTTTTTGTCTATGATTAGTTAAAATAAAAAATATATTAGGCCTTAGAATAGGTGTGTGTGACTGTGTGAAAGTGTGTGAGGAAACATTAGAACCTTTCAGGTTCTGTTGTTTCATACTAAAACAGTAGGAATTAATGTAGTAGAACTCTTGTGGATGCAGAGGCAAGAATTTCTCACCTGAAAAGGTAGAAGCAGAAATTACCACAACAGTGCTTGGGTGCTGTCCTGCTGAATAAACATCCAGTGCGTAGAATACCCTAGGTGTTTGTACTGGACTAAATTCTTTAAAATAGGAAAAGGTCAAAATAAATTAGAGATAATTTAGAATCTACGATTAGAAGTTGTAGAAGTGCAGGATCCAACAAAAAAAATAATTACTTGAATATAGGGTTAGAACTAAAGGATAAAATAATAGAACTAAAGTGAGTCAGGGAGGTAAAAGAATTAAAAAGGATGGGTTCAGGGAAGAGTATAGAGAAGATCATAAAGGGGATGTAAAGTTTGTGTCAGATTGATCCAAGTAATTTAAAATACTTGTAGGAGTGGAAGTTAGAGTATGAAATAGATAAATAAAGAAAGAAAGTCATGTGCACCAGCAGAAATTTCAGTTAATTGTGGACAAAGTGGAGGCCTTGGACCTACAGCAAATTTCCCTTACTTTTTTAAACACATCAGAAAAACCATACTGGCATCTAAACATTCAAGGGGTAAAAGTAAAATTCCTGTGTGACATCGGGGCCAATATATCTATTCTGAGGGATACAATACCTCAGGTTAAACCGGGACTAAAATGGATCACAGTAGTCTCTGCTGATGGAAAAATGGAAGCTCAGCGCATTTCTGAAATACAATTGGTCACTGATGAAGAGGGATTCAGGGTGGAAGCTGATTTTGTGTTAAGCCCAGACTGTCCAGTTAATCTATTAGGCAGAGATTTGTTAAAGCTACAGTGTGTAATTTTCAGCGACATCTAACGTCCAGACTGCAGACCGCAGCAACATGAACATCTCCCCCCCACCGCTTCTCCCCCCCAACAGTACGGCGAGCGTTACGGGACAAAATGTCTTCCACGACGTCGGAATCACCTACCTTCTCAAGTGATGAGGTTTGTTTACATAGATAATTTTACAGATAGTATTTCATTAGTCTGTGTAGGGTATAGATTTCATGTAGACTTTAGATAATAAATATACCCGTTATTTTTTCTACGTCGTTGTGACGTTTTGGTGAGCTGCTTTGCATGGTGATATAAACAGACGAAGGAATTGTAGTCATTAGTTTAACAGCGAGATTGTGTTCGCTAGAAGAATATATATTCCCCGTTTACAGAGTCCAAGTCTTGTTTGTGGCACGGGGGTTACAAGGCGAGGAAGAGGGAGAGGAAGAGGGCGAGGGCGTGCAGCTAGGGCCAGGCGAGAGAGGGGTGCCAGCGGGGTGACTAGAGCAGAGGAGGAAAGGCTTGAAGATCTCCAAAGGAGCCGGAGAGAAGTAACCGAGGTATATATCCAGAAAATTA
Organism: Cyprinodon tularosa; assembly: GCF_016077235.1. Taxonomy (NCBI): domain Eukaryota; kingdom Metazoa; phylum Chordata; class Actinopteri; order Cyprinodontiformes; family Cyprinodontidae; genus Cyprinodon; species Cyprinodon tularosa. The sequence goes on from NW_024039163.1 coordinate 3,590,253, forward strand.
TTTTACAGAAAATTACTGAATCATTACCTGTGAAACGTCAGGGACGTTGCTGAATAAGTATACTGGAGAGTAACAGCATCATCACGCAGCATGTTATTGTTTTAGACAGGTCTGAGCATCCTGTACTCCAAAAACTGCAGTGATATTAGACAATTGTGTGTGTAGGATTAATTACCTGTCCAAGAGAAAACTGGCAACTTGAGCGTCACTTTGAAAACCTTTTTCCTCCATCAGTGACTTCCATCGTGGAAATGCTGTGCCAATGTTGATCCGTGTTTTTTGCCGTTTCTTGTCACGCTTGAGTTTATTCTCGTCGTGTTTCCGCTTCTTAGATGACGGGGGTTCGGTGTCCGCCGCTTTTCGTTGTGATACAGAGTAGGCATGATCCTCCATTCGTCTGATGTTTGGCCACACAGTGCCAAACAGTTTGCCAAGTCACTCACGCCTGCCGCCTTGTTCACCTTTGTTGTTACTGAAGCGCCGTATACCTGCTTCTTCTTCTTCTTTGGTTTCAGGCAGACTAAACGCTTCTCAGGCATAATACTGCCATCTACTGTTCAGTACCATCTCAGTTCATCTCTCTCAACTTGCCGTAGTTATTTTCGAGCGCAATGGGAGATCTCGCAATCGCTAGTTTATTGCCTCTGCACTTGCCGTAGAGCAAAGATGTCAGCCCCCATGGCTGCGCGACCCGCTCCTATGTAATTATAAATAACGAATTCTAAGGCAACGCAAATATTATGGTTAAAAGGCTGAGCTCAAAGGTGATGATAAATAACATAGTTATGTATAATATATTACATTTCTGACTTTATATTCCTGTAAAAATTACACACTGTAGCTTTAAGGAAATTGCAATTAGTGCTAGAGCCTAAAGACAGAGAAGTATTGGTAAAAAGGTGTACATGCTGCAGGGGGAAGTTACTCTAGAGATGCAGCTGACACACATGTAATACATTCAGGCTCATCCCCGAAAACATTTTGCTTCCTGGATCTAACCACCCAAAAGAAAAGATGAACAATAGGAGGGGTTATACAATTTGTATGTGGATTTGTCAGTTTCCAGAAAGAAATTATTTGTTTTTACAATTGTAGATGAGTTTAAAAAAAAAAAGAACTCTTTACAGTGCTGCTTTAAAATCATCATATTCTGCGCAAGCTGCAGAAATTGTTGCATTAACGAAAACATGTGAAATTTCAAAAGGCATCAAGGATGCAGGGGCGGTTCTAGAACTTCAAAGGGGGCTTTCAGCCCACACCAGTAAAAGCAGACCAGGAAGGAAGAGTCCACAGGGGAAGTTCTTCATCTGAATGTGAATAGGTGTTTGAGCAAATGGGGGACCAGGAAGAAAGAGTCCACAGGGGAAGTTCTTCATCTGAGTGTGAATAGGTGTTTGAGCAAATGGGGGAGACATTAAAATAGTAGACGTGTATGAAGCATGGGGGATATTAAATGCATTAAAGGCAAAAACATGAATAGTTTTAACAATTATTAGACAAGCAGTTAGACTTATATGCAATTCAGGAGCCTGTAAAATTTGCATTCAAGATAATGTAGAACTAAAACCATCTAAAATGCTAATTTTTGTAAAATCAGCAAATGGTCAAATGGAATACCTTTAAAAATAGAAAACCTTCAAACAGGTACAAGATTGCAAGGTTCTATGTTTTTGTAGTAATATCACCAACTCACCACATTAATTTGTTAGGATGGGAATTGATGGGAAAATTAAGCAATTTTTCCCAAACGGGGGCATGAAGGCCGAATGTGTGGAACATATAAATGGCGTTTCAACAAAATCTACTTGTGTCTATATGCACTATGCTAGAAGCACATTGTCAGATCCACTGGATGAAACTCTGTTAGTTGAACAGTAGAACACTTTGAATTTGTGCAAAACAGTTTCTGAAACAAGACATTACTATAATGGCTACACAAATTATGTACATAGATGGGGGTTCTTAGCAGCAGTTACTGTTATGCTTTCTACACAGATGTAAGGAATGTACCGCTTATCATGGGTAAATCATTTGTCATTGGTTAAGACCAGTGAAGCACAGTGGAGAGACACAGGCCTGCGTTTAGAAGCTGCAGAAGGCACATCTGATTTCTATCTATGTCTGCAGGACACATACCAGGCTGGCTTTACAGCCATAACACAGAACTATAGAAACAGCCTTATAAAATTCTGTTCAATACAGAAGCTTGGGTCCAAGATTTAGCATTTGTTAAAAAAAACTCAGCATTCTTTGCTATCACAATTTGATGAAAATGATTTCAAAGATATTCCAAATGCTTTGTGGTCTACAAGAAGAATTGATGCAAGACTGTTGACAACTATAGATTTAGTTGAAATAGTTCCTAAAAATGTTGGGTTTTAATCCAGAGAAATGTGAGTTTAAAAGATTAAGAGGACGAAATGATTTGGGAACGTCAACCTCTGCAAAGGGGAGAGAAGCTGCAGGCTCAAACCAGCACACTCTCTCCCAGATCCCTTCACAGCAAAGCCTTTTATTAACAGTTTACAATATAATAGGGCAGGCCTTAAACAGAAAACTCAGTAATGATTATCTGGCAGGATGCAGGTCATAGGACAGTGTGAAATGACCATCTGGCTGGATGGAAGTCACACAACCGTGTGACTCTGCCTCATGACCTACTGGATGCAGGTCATAAAAGTTTATGACACTCCTGATTGAATCACAGGATAGAAATGTAGCATCTTCTTTCTTTCAATGTATCATATGTCCACACAATAATTTTATAATTATCACTCTAACACCGACATTCCAAAATTTCTAACTTTACAACTAACAAAGTGCTATTGAAATGAATAACCGCAGACGCTTTTAATGTTCTCATTCTGGGTTTGCGATATTTGCAGTCTTACATTATTCAATGTACATTTTGTTTAATCTTCAGGAATAATTTAATTTCACAATTTCTAGTCCACCATACCATTTACAGCCTGCTCTCCAGATTTATCTACAGGCTGTTGAGTGACTCCTGCTGAGACAGGTCGACCTGTACGCAGCACTACATAATATCACCACATAAATACAAATCAAAACAATGGTTAATTTATCCTTAAATTTCTGTAATAGTACTAAATACTATGTACTAAATACAGTTCTAGGAAAAGCAAAGATACTGTGCAGAAACTTCAAGCTCCCAGGCCTTTTAAATATTTTTTTTAATATACACTATATTGCCAAAAGTATTTGCTCACCTGCCTTGACTCACATATGAGCTTAAGTGACATCCCGTTCCTAATCCATAGGGTTCAATATGACGTCGGTCCACCCTTTGCAGCTAGAACAGCTTCAACTCTTCTGGGAAGGCTGTCCACAAGGTTTAGGAGTGTGTTTATGGGAATTTTTGACCATTCTTCCAGAAGCGCATTTGTGAGGTCGCACACTGATGTTGGACGAGAAGGCCTGGCTCTCAGTCTCCGCTCTAATTCATCCCAAAGGTGTTCTATCGGGTTGAGGTCAGGACTCTGTGCAGGCCAGTCAAGTTCATCCACACCAGACTCTGTCATCCATGTCTTTATGGACCTTGCTTTGTGCACTGGTGCACAGTCATGTTGGAAGAGGAAGGGGCCAGCTCCAAACTGTTCCCACAAAGTTGGGAGCATGGAATTGTCCAAAATGTCTTGGTATGCTGAAGCATTCAGAGTTCCTTTCACTGGAACTAAGGGGCCAAGCCCAGCTCCTGAAAAACAACCCCACACCATAATCCCCCCTCCACCAAACTTTACACTTGGCACAATGCAGTCAGACAAGTACCGTTCTCCTGGCAACCGCCAAACCCAGACCCGTCCATCAGATTGCCAGATGGAGAAGCGCGATTCGTCACTCCAGAGAACGCGTCTCCACTGCTCTAGAGTCCAGTGGCGGCGTGCTTTACACCACCGCATCCGACGCTTTGCATTGCACTTGGTGATGTATGGCTTGGATGCAGCTGCTCGACCATGGAAACCCATTCCATGAAGCTCTCTGCGCACTGTTCTTGAGCTAATCTGAAGGCCACATGAAGTTTGGAGGTCTGTAGTGATTGACTCTGCAGAAAGTTGGCGACCTCTTCGCACTATGCGCGTCAGCATCCGCTGACCCCGCTCCGTCAGTTTACGTGGCCTACCACTTCGTGGCTGAGTTGCTGTTGTTCCCAAACACTTCCATTTTCTTATAATACAGCTGACAGTTGACTGTGGAATATTTAGGAGCGAGGAAATTTCACGACTGGATTTGTTGCACAGGTGGCATCCTATCACAGTTCCACGCTGGAATTCACTGAGCTCCTGAGAGCGACCCATTCTTTCACAAATGTTTGTAAAAACAGTCTGCATGCCTAGGTGCTTGAATTTATACACCTGTGGCCATGGAAGTGATTGGAACACCTGATTCCAATAATTTGGATGGGTGAGCAAATACTTTTGGCAATATAGTGTATATGCATGTTTTATATATTTATAGCACAGTCCATATATATATATATATATATATATATATATATATATATATATAGAGAGAGAGAGAGAGAGAGAGAGAGAGAGAGAGAGAGAGAGAGAGACTTGCTTGGGCTGAAGAACACAAGGAATGGACATTAGACCAGTGGAAATCTGTGCTTTGGTCTGAGCCCAAATTTGAGATCTTTGGTTCCAACCATTATGCCACATACATGGATACTGGAATGCTTGTAAATGTACAAGATCAACAGGACACTAATACCCTTCATCAAAAACTCAATGAAGCTGTGGAAAACAAGTCTGGAAGCCAAGTCACCATCAAGTGCGGCATATACCAGGGCGATGCACTATCCCCGCTGCTGTTCTGCATAGGCCTGAACCCCCTCAGCCAGATCATCACAAAGACTGGCTATGGATACCAATTCTGAAGCGGTACAATCGTCAGTGACCTCCTCTACATGGATGACATCAAGCTGTATGCCAGGAGTGAGCGAGACATCGACTCACTGATCCTCACTACCAGGATCTACAGCAACAACATTGTAATGTCATTCGGACTGGACAAGTGCGGTCGCATGGTCTCAAAGACAGGGAAGATGATCAGAACCGAGCAGGTTGATCTACCAGAAGGCCACATTGTAGCTGTCCGGAAGACCGGCAAGAAAGACCGCCAAAGCCAAATATCTACAAAGAGTAAAGCAGGCCCTGAAAAGTCAGCTGAATGGGAAAAACAAGCTCCAAGCCAGCATCACATATGCCCTGCCAGTCATCACATACCCCGCTGGTATAATAAACTGGCCAAAGGAGGAGATAGAGGCTACTGACATCAAGACGAGAAAGCTCACAATGCATGGAGGGTTTCACCCCAAATCCAGCACCCTGAGACTGTATACCAAGCGTAGTGAGGGAGGCCGAGGGCTACTGAGTGTAAAGACCACTGTCCAGGATGAAACAACTAAGATCCAGGAGTACATCAGAAAGATGGCCCCCAATGTCAAATGGCTTGGCGAATACCTCAGGCAGGAGAAAACCGAAAGTGAGGACAAGAAAGATGAAGGAGAACCATCATGGACGGACAAGCCGCTGCACGGTGTGTACCACAGACAAATAGAAAAGTGGCTGATATCAAAAAATCCTACAGTGGCTGGAAAAGGCTGGACTGAAGGACAGCACAGAGGCACTACTCATGGCAGCACATGAACAGGCACTCAGTACAAGATCAATAGAGGCCGGGGTCTACCACACCAGGCAGGACCCCCGGTGCAGACTGTGCAAAGATGCCTCTGAAACAATACAGCACATAACAGCAGGGTGTAAAATGCAGGCAGTAAGTGCATACATGGCACGCCACAACCAGGTAGCTGTCATAGTGTACAGGAACATCTGCCATGAGTATGGGCTGGAAGTCCCAAGGTCAAAATGGAAGACACCTCCTAAGGTAGTTCAGAATGAGCTAAAAGCTCAGATCCTATGGGACTTCAAGATCCAGACTGACAAATAGGTGATGGCTAACCAACAAGACATATCGTGTTGATCGACAAACAGCAGAAGAAGGCATTAGTGATAGATGTGGCAATCCCAAGCAACAGCAACATCAAGAAGAAAAAACACAAGAAGCTTGAGAAATACCAAGGGCTGAAAGAGGAACTAGAAAAGTTGTGGAAAGTAAGAGCAGCAAATTGGTAAAATGTTCACGAAAAATGTGCTTGATAAACACAATTTCATTCAAACAGACTGAGCCATAATGAATAAATGAAATTCTTGCTATTAATATAAAAAACACTGTACATACCTAGAAGATGTACATGATATATAGAGTACAATTATTATTTTTTTACTGGTGCTGTTAAACATTTCAGCAATTCCATTAATTATGGTTTCTATTGCAGAATGCATAAAAGAAAGGAAGACAAAAAACTGTAATGAAATTGGTTTTGAAATTGGTTGTGTGGGTTGCCCCTAACCTAACAAAGTGAGTTATCATGAGATATCTACTTATCTTGATGCAATTAAAATACCTTATTTTTAATTTGGAAATAACTAAAATCAAGTTTGCAGTTTATGTTGGATAAAAGTAGGAGATGCGAAGAGTTGAAAGATTATCACCTTGCTCAACTATTCGACATTCTTCATGTACCTCCAACAGTCCCAAAATAAATGTCAGAGAAGTGTGAGGAATTCTTAAGTGCTGTCACATATTGATCTGTCTCAAAAGAGTTTTTTTAAACAAAGATCCATTGCTTAAAGATATGCCCTTCCCTGTCAAGGTTGTTTCCCTTATTTTTAAAGACTTTGACCATTGATCAAACTCTCATGTAGTCATTTCATACTGGACAGCTTTGTTTATGAGCAGCATGAATTTCTGTAGTATAATTAGACTGTCAGCAAGATATCAACTCAGCTGACATATTGTTATCCGTTGGTATAAATAATCTGAGATTTATTGTTTGGGTATGGTGAAATATATTGTCAGTGTTCAATTTTCATTTTAGAACTGCAGCATTTTTTTAAAAGGCTTTATGGTTTAGAATCCAATAAATTCATATGTTTAGGTTATGATTTGACTACCGGTAATTGTTTGTTTGTGCATTCTACTACAAGACTTCTGTGTGAAATAGCTTTCTCACAGTCGAATGACACTATCATATATCTGTTTATCAATCTAGTCATGTAATAATGCTACATTAGATCCTACATGCTAATAATGGTACTTCTTGTCCTCCCCATAGCCTATATGAGAATAACACTCAAGAGGACTTAACATCAAAGGAATTGTTCCGAAGCCTACAATATTAAAAATGTCAGTAGTATTGTATAATCTCCCTTCTTCTTTTTTCCTGCTTATCTGTCATTCACTTTCTAATTATTATGGTCCTGTAATCAGGCTTTTTTTTTTTTTTGCACCTCTTTTGTAATTTTATTTCCATGGAATTCCCCTGTGGAGTACTAACCTTTAGTAGTAATTTAATATGCCATCTCGGCTCCCACTCTTGGCAAGCAAAATGGCAGTTCTGTTTTTCTTGGTAATCCTCTGTAATAAGACAAAAAAAAACTTTCCATTCAAATTCAACCTAATCCAAAATGAGTTAGTTAAGTTTTATGTGGCACTTAAAAGAAGATGTTTGGCAAATTTCTATTTTATACAATGGCAGTCCTGATCAAGCCTTATACAAGGTCTTGAAAGAATATTATCTCTGCAATGCATGTTAATGAAACAAACCTGGGTCCCCTCAAAAAATACCCTGCTGTCTGAAACCAATCCTGCTAAAATAACTAAAAATGTCAGATTCTAATGCACACAACTCTGGACAGGCTGTGATTTTCTCCTATCTGTGTGGAGTCAGTGCTGAGCCCAAATTCCTCCCAAGCTCCCTCTACTGTACTAAATGGCCAATCAGCAATCAGTATGCAGATGAGCCTACAAGTACACAGATTTGTCTCTGTCACTGATGGAAAATACCTAAATGTCAACTTTAAGGAAGTAGAACTCCTTGAGATCTGTTAAAACAGTTCAAGTTATAGATAGTTATCTCCTCCAATATGGTTATTTTTTGAGCAGAGTTTGTTTGTCTGTTTGTATGCAGAATAACTTGAAAAGATATGAAGAACATTAAATAATTTTTTTACCAAAGGTGCACCAAAAGCCAAGGATAAGCTATTTGACTCATAATTCAGATTGAGGGATTTAAAAAAGTAATTATTTAAATTAACATATGGAATAAGTAGTTCCCCCAACTAAACCAGAGTCTAAGGACAACATCAGCATCAGACTCAAAACAGTCTGGAAGAATACTGAAGACAAAAACATAAGACAAATGAGACTTGCTCGAAGGCTCAATCTGCTGATGAAACATGAAAACAGAGAACAGAGTGAATGAATAAGTGGCTATCAGTCCCATAGAATGGCTTCAGGTCATGCCAGTAGGCTCATTAGTTTCTCATTGAGTGAAACCTAACCCTAAAGTAATTCTTTTTCCCCCATGGAATTAATCTATTTAAGTGTAATCTGAAAATAATCTTTGTACTCTAAATATAACTGAATAAAAATAAATGATCTGCATCTGTTCATATTAAACAAAACAAACACAAATAAATCTCATATCCTGTTACTGCAGAAAAGTTTAGTTGCAGAAAATGCTGATCATTCTTTAACAAGATCCTTGTCAAAAGGACATGCAATGTCCTTTTTAAAACTTGATGTGTGTAATGAACCTTGCAAATTATACAAAAACCTGCTCCTAACAGTCAGTAAGTAGTACAATTATAATTGCTTTTGCATGCATCACATGCAAATTCTGTTCAGAGCGACAAGAAAAAAATAATGGGGGGGATACTGTATTGTCAGTCACTACTAGATTTTTCTCAGTTTTATGTGGACAAAATGCCATAAAGCCCAGTTTCACATGTAGCACTGATGTAACAGTTATGGTTTTGAAATATATCTTCAACCAAATCCACATAGCTTTGAACAAGGTTTTGTTTGCAATTTCTCTCCACACATACTGTAGACCCACCTAAATCCTACAATCTCTGAAAAGACAAACATTCTTTTGGAAGATGAAGGGAATTAGCCAAGTAGAGGTAAACAAGGCAGCTTGGGGAAATGTAGTTGCACCAATAAGCAAATTAAACCATTTAATCATAATAAACTCATTGAACGCATGATTATCACCAACTGATTATATTCAATAAACATGCCTAGGGTGCCATCTCATCTGCAAATGTGTACTATTTGTAATAAGTAAGCATTTGTGCTGTCCTTTTTGCACAAAAAAAGTAGAACTGAAATAGGTTTCTTGAGATATTCAGCTAAAGTGAGCAATGATTTTAGAAAGTAAATAAGTAGACAAGGACAGCAAATAAAAACCTAGAAGAGGAAAAGAACATGAGGATAGATACTTGGTATCAACACTTGATAAGATTTTTTTTATTTATTGTTTCTTCCTTTCACATTTGGGAATTCTTGGGCACACAGACGGGTGTGAGGGATTGCCTTTGGGTCAAATAGTCGATGCAATCAACTGGTTTTTCTTAGATAGAAAACTTTGAATCAATTTGACTGTATGATCTGATGAACTGTATTGTGCCTTTAGGTGACATGTGTTGTGAATTGATGCTATATAAATAAACTGAACTGAATTGAGTGTTCAAAGAGGATGTTTTCTTTAACGTAGCCCACAAAAACAGCAAGATGGCTTAGATTAGCAACGTCTGTGATCTTGTCAAGTTAAAGGCTGAATTTTGCCAGCCTTGAAATTAGATCTGCAACTATTTGGGCCAAGATGTCTTTACTCATGTTCTCTATTCTGTCGCTGATGGTGATAATTTACCTTCGGCCGCTGTTCCGAGTACCACGTTCGCCATCTTTAACGCAGCTGGTTTTATGAATTTTTCGCTGATGGTGTGTCTTTGCTGATGGTGTGTGGATTACCCTGCTTTGCGATCAAGTAAGCAACCTAGTACGATGCTGTGAGGATTGTTTTTTTAAACGGGTACAAATCCAAGAGCAGGCCCTTTCCTCGAATCTTGCTCGTTTCACCTTGAATTCAGCAAGCCTTGTGTTCAGAGTGGAATAAAGGTGACAACCGCCGGGAGCATGAACAACTAAAAGCCAATGTATCGACATAATTTTTAGTCAGTGAAATAGCAGGCTGCTGTCATTTACTTGTCTCTAATATTGCTGCTATTTTCAAATATACATTGCTGTAAAAATGCCTATAGCTGTATATTGGTTATTCTCCAGGTGACCATTTTTTTTATATTGTTAAAACGCTACAGTACATTATTCAATTTTCTTATCTTCTAACTCTTCACTATTATATTATTCTTATACATTTTTCTGAGGTCCAAATTTGTGTGACCATTTTTTTCTATAATGTTTTTGCTGTTGTAAACACCAGTATTTCCCCATTGTGGGACAATAAAGGGATTTTCTATTCTATTCTATTCCATAAAAGGGGTAGAAAGATGTATCTAAAGATAAATTTAAACAATGTATGTATGTATAAAAAATATATCTGCAAAATCTCTCATATTTCAAAACTAAAAATACTTAGTTAAGCAAATTGTGCAAAAAAAGCAATCAAAAAATAAAAATCATATCAGATTTATAGTCCCACTCTGCATATATATTAGAATCTGTCCTTAAATTACAGCCAAACCCGTTTACACATTAACAGATAAAAACCTTTAGATGAATCAAACATTACCTGCCACACATCTGACTCAATAACCATTTAAAAAAAACAAAACAATTTTCATTCATTTCAGACGGAACTATTCACATACTTGTATTATATTAAACTGAACGTCCAATATTCACCACTGTCCGGCACCAAGTACCTTTTTCCTCTGATCACTGAGCAGCCATCTTGCTTGTTCTCGCAATGAATCCTGGGATAACCAAGACTAGATAGGATACACCAGACCCATCATTCAAATTAGGCAAAAAGAAGGATACATTTGTAGGCTTCATAACAAGTAGTCTTGGAATCCAACCAGACGCCGCACTATGACGTAATTGTCCTAAGAATCTGGCCTTCTGAGGATACATCCAGTACTAGAGTTGAGGGGGGATGGCATCCCCCTTCTTAAAATAATCTAAAAAAATCATCCCCCTTCTTAAAATACCCTCCCCCTTACCATCCCCTGTGACATTTTATCTCCACATGATCCCCGGGCGGTGCACAATGGCAGCCCTCTGGCTAGATTAAGTGACATGGGTTAAATGCAGAGAGTTAATTTCATTGTTTTGTACTTGTGACAGTGTAATGACAATAAAGTTGAATTCCTCTTATTCTTCTATTCTAGTCCAATATGCAGCAGGAACAAGTCCAACTTAATACCAGTAATGCAGACAAAAGTTCTGTGTTGCTTGTAATGAGACCAGATGGCCCCTGGTAAAGGGCCCTCGACTTCATACTACTGAAACGCCCCCCATAGGACACCACGAGGGACACGGACGAATGCCTTTTCCAGTTCCACAAAACACGTGTGGACTGGTTGGACAAACTCCGAACCCCTTTCATAAATCCTGCAGAGTGTAGAGCTGGTCCAGTTTTCCATGGCAGTATGAAAACCACACTGCTCCTCCTGAAGCTGAGGTTCGTCAATCAGCCAGACTCTTCTATCCAGTACCTTGGCATAGGCTTTCCCAGGGAGTCTGAGAAGTGTGATACATCTATAGTTGAGACACAGTCTCTGGTGCACCTTCTTATCTGGGGGAACCACCAGCCCAACAATGGAGATTTTTGACCACCTTGATGATCTCAGCTAGATTGATGAATGAATCCAGTCCCGGATAGACAGTCTGTTCTTTAGAGGCCACTTGTCTTATAAAAAAAAGAAAACAAAATATTTAAGGCTCATTATTTGTCTTTCCATTTTTATTTAGCACAAAAAATCTGATAACAGTGTCTGTTCTTTCATTTTGGTTCAATAAATGAAAAAAACTAAAACACTGGTGTGTTCTTTTTATCTAATTTTCTTTTAAAAAATTGGGGTGAAGGATCGGGCGATTTCTCCCCCTTTTTCAGCGAGGTCTGACACTAAACAGCAGCAATACATCTGTTTATGCTTTTGATTTTCACAATTCCAAGTGGGGACTTTAACTTATGTCCAAAATGAGAAATAAAGTATTAATATGTGTCTCTGGGTCACCCCCACAATGCAGAAGCATTATATGTATGTATGGATATCTGAGAGAGTTCTGCCTTGGTATAGATTTTCCATTGTTTGATGAATGTGTAAATCTGACCTATCGAATATGAATTAACGCTGCAGTAACTGATTGCATAAACAAACAAAGGAGAAAAAACAAAAATCTGACACTCCTTTCATGTATGCTTCAAGCCAGCCCCCTGGTGCTTCAGCAGAGAAACTTGGTTTTATATATATATATATATATATATATATATATATATATATATATATATATATATATACACTATATTGCCAAAAGTATTTGCTCACCCATCCAAATTATTGGAATCAGGTGTTCCAATCACTTCCATGGCCACAGGTGTATAAATTCAAGCACCTAGGCATGCAGACTGTTTTTACAAACATTTGTGAAAGAATGGGTCGCTCTCAGGAGCTCAGTGAATTCCAGCGTGGAACTGTGATAGGATGCCACCTGTGCAACAAATCCAGTCGTGAAATTTCCTCGCTCCTAAATATTCCACAGTCAACTGTCAGCTGTATTATAAGAAAATGGAAGTGTTTGGGAACGACAGCAACTCAGCCACGAAGAGGTAGGCCACGTAAACTGACGGAGCGGGGTCAGCGGATGCTGACGCGCATAGTGCGAAGAGGTCGCCAACTTTCTGCAGAGTCAATCACTACAGACCTCCAAACTTCATGTGGCCTTCAGATTAGCTCAAGAACAGTGCGCAGAGAGCTTCATGGAATGGGTTTCCATGGTCGAGCAGTTGCATCCAAGCCATACATCACCAAGTGCAATGCAAAGCGTCGGATGCGGTGGTGTAAAGCACGCCGCCACTGGACTCTAGAGCAGTGGAGACGCGTTCTCTGGAGTGACGAATCGCGCTTCTCCATCTGGCAATCTGATGGACGGGTCTGGGTTTGGCGGTTGCCAGGAGAACGGTACTTGTCTGACTGCATTGTGCCAAGTGTAAAGTTTGGTGGAGGGGGGATTATGGTGTGAGGTTGTTTTTCAGGAGCTGGGCTTGGCCCCTTAGTTCCAGTGAAAGGAACTCTGAATGCTTCAGCATACCAAGACATTTTGGACAATTCCATGCTCCCAACTTTGTGGGAACAGTTTGGAGCTGGCCCCTTCCTCTTCCAACATGACTGTGCACCAGTGCACAAAGCAAGGTCCATAAAGACATGGATGACAGAGTCTGGTGTGGATGAACTTGACTGGCCTGCACAGAGTCCTGACCTCAACCCGATAGAACACCTTTGGGATGAATTAGAGCGGAGACTGAGAGCCAGGCCTTCTCGTCCAACATCAGTGTGCGACCTCACAAATGCGCTTCTGGAAGAATGGTCAAAAATTCCCATAAACACACTCCTAAACCTTGTGGACAGCCTTCCCAGAAGAGTTGAAGCTGTTCTAGCTGCAAAGGGTGGACCGACGTCATATTGAACCCTATGGATTAGGAACGGGATGTCACTTAAGCTCATATGTGAGTCAAGGCAGGTGAGCAAATACTTTTGGCAATATAGTGTATATATATATATGTATATATATATATATATATATATATATATATATATATACCTTCTGTCTTTTAGCCACTGTCTATTCAAATCTGAAATGTTTCCTTTTGCGTTTACGGTAAATGCTTCTAAAGCTGTCTCAAAACCCACTTTACTTGTCCTGCTGATTTTACTCTTTATGCTATAGTTCCTCGCTTTCAGCTCCCCTGTCTTCTTTGGTCTCTTTGCAACCCCCCCAACCCCCCTACCCCTTTAGTGTGTCTGTCTCGTGTGTCTGCCTGTGAAGCTGCTCTACAGTACATCCTGTTGATAGGAAGCATCCTGTGCATCATCACTCCCAGCTGCCTGTGGGTTCAGCTGGCTCAGTCCTGCCCATCTGTGTGATCCTTTGCCAGATGACTGGAGTTTGGCTTCATATGATCCATCCCTTTCCAAATCATTTGCCAACAGAAATAGGTAGGGAGGAAGGAAAAATCGAAGTATAGGTTGGGTATTGAGCTCCACATTGACTGCTCTCTATTAGGGGGCTCTCTGGTGTCCAACCAGGATTTTCCTCTGATGCCACTGTAGTTTGCTGTTGTATAACGAGCTGTCTGTTCATGAACAGGTTTGTAAGGAGTTGCTTTATGTGTGGCAGTTATTCCAAATATGTGAAAGATACTAAAACTAGTGGCATACATGGTTTAAATGCCTCAGGGGTATATGTCTTGTCTCAGATGTCTGATGTGTTTTTTTTTTGAGAAATTTTAGGGAAAAAAAATTATTAAAGGAGTCATAGAATGATTATATATGGTATTTGGTGCTAGTCCTTAAGGTCTCCGAATAGGGTGTGTAATATCGGTTTGGCTGAAAATGGCATATTTGCTGTTCTATGAGCTGTAATGCAAGCCTAAAAGCCCTAGAATGAAACAATAGGTTTTATTCCTTTTATGGTATGCGCATTAATATTTGATGAGCTGTGCACTGATTGGTTGGTTTATAACTAGCAAAACTGCATCATAGCAACAAGCACTCACTCTCTGAAACATCAAATTGTTGATATGGTAGGATGACCAGACGTCCAGTTGTAGATGCAACACTTTTCAGATTTTTCATTTGAAAAAATGTTAAATGATGATCCAACGAGCAAATTCCAGAGGTCACCAGTTGTGGTCCTTAAGGTTTTAATTGAGCTGTATTTGCTCTACCCAGCCAAACAATGATCAGTTCAAGAGATTTTTATATTTGTAGCTAATGTGGAAAGCCCAGTAACTCTATTTTTTTCCCCAAAGGGATTATGATGCATTAAATGGTAAGCTTTTAACAATTACAATGAGCCCCCCCTTGCTGCCTAAATTAAACTTTGAAAATAATTACAAAAAGTGAAAGTAATGAATTGTATTGGGTGGGTTTTACTACTTGTATGACACTTCCCTCACAACTGCACAATAGCTTCTACAACTTTGCAGAAGATGTCACATTTTAATGGTACGCTTTTGATGTCATGTGAAAGGTTTAAAGCCAGACTCTAATAAGGCTTTTAAGGGGTAATGAGACTGAACATTGCTTGCTTGCTGAGAGGCCATGATAACTGCTTAAACACTTTAGCAATGGATGCTTTTAGTTCCCACACTGTAAAAGAGACATTAAAAGGTTTACTGGATTATACAACTGCTTTTTAAAAATAAAAGGAGTCCTTTGTTACACCCCAGAAATTGTATTTTTGGGTGTGTCTGTTCCTTTTTAAGACTTTTTGTGGTGAAAGTATTTTGTTAAACATCTTACATTGGCAGAGTTACAGGTACATATGGGGACATTCAACTGGTCCCATATGGTAAGGTTCTTTTCTTTGAGTTTGAGTTTTAGGACTAAGGTGTGAATTCAGTTTAGGTTATGGTTAGTTGTATGTAGGTAACAGGGTAAGGGTCTGGGTTAGGCCATACAAAATGAATGCAACTTAATGAAGTGTCCCTATATGTCATGAAAACAAAGCTTTGTGTGTGGGGGGGCTGGATGTAAAATATTATCTATTCATTTTCTATACCTTTTGGCATTTAAACACATTGGCCAAGTTACAAAGTTGTCCATATTTCTTTCCTGCTTATTTATTCAACCCTAACTTCAGTTAACTTAATGTAAAGATTTACATCTGTAACATCTGCTTAAACAACCTCAGCCTCCAGGTGTCATGGACCTGGTTCTGTTGTGCTTTACTTTGCTCCTTGTTTTCTAGTTATATTGGTTTAATTTCTATTTTGTTGTAGTTTCTAGATTATTGTTAGTTCTCAGGTTTTTCTGTTGTTGTCCTCTTTTGCCCTCTTGAGTGTGTTCCTTTCCCCTTGGCTTTCTCATTGTCTACACTCACACTTGCTCCTTATCCGCTCATTGACCCTGCCTTTGTCTCAGTCAGCTACATATACTCTCCCTCTGCTGTCACTCTTTGTTGGTTCCTTGTCGTTGCTGGATCTCAATGCTGTTTTCTTCCTACCTTGTCTCTCCCTGGCTCCTCTTGATTATTTTCCCCTGATGTCTCCATGGTTCTTGTTTGGTTTACATTATTAGTTGTTTTTTTTTTATTCCTACCTTTGTTTGCTGATTAGAATAGATTAAGCTTTATTGTCATTACACATGTACAGGTACAAGGCAACGAAATGCAGTTTAGGTCTAACCAGAAGTGCAATAGCAGCAAGTGCAGGATAAATAATGGTTCCATAAATACAGGACATGGGTATTTCTACTGAATGAGTATAGAGATGAATACTATTATAAATAATGAATATAATATATAGATCACTAGTGTTATGAACTACATTTACAGCTGGATATGTACCAAATATAATTTACAAATGGATATTACTATTAATAAAAGGTTTTTACAGTCATATACAGATTGGTTTTACTATAAAATTAATAAATAGAGTTTGGCCAGAAGCTATCTAAATTAAAGTGCAGTGGAAGGTAATTGTATATTACAGTTAAGTTACAGTTTAGTTATTGCAGATGTAAATGTAAACAATTGGTGCTGTGAATAAACAGTCGGCAGTGCAAATATAAGCAGTTGGCAGTGCAAATCAATAATCAGTCAAAGTGAGTAGTGCAAGGTGCATATAAACAGTTGTTACAATAGTAACAGTCAGGAGTGCAGGTGAACTTTGCAGTCTTAAAAAAAACAGAATAGCAAAATGGTGGTAGGTGTGAGGAAGGAGTAGAGTCCATCAGTGAGGGTTAGAGTTCAGTAAACAGAGAGCTCTTGGGAAAAAGCTGTTCTTTAGTCTGTTGGTTCTGGTCCGGAGGCACCTGCAACGCCTGCTGGAGGGTAGGAGAGAAAACAGTCTGTGGGCTGGGTAAATACATTTACAACTGGGGGTTTACTGCAATGCAAGTGCAAACTAAATAAGCACTTTAGATTGCTATGGATGGTCTTTATTATTCGTTAAAAAAGAGTTGTTAATGGTGCTAGATTTGGGGTGGTACCCTCCATGCATGGTTAGGAGCTTTCGTTTCTTAACATCTGTGGCCATCTTAATGGCCTTTGGCCATCTTAATATTCCTGCATGGTATCTGATTTCTGGTAGAACGTAGCTATTGCCTGAGAATTATTCTTGCCATTGAGCTAGCTTCTTCGGACCTGCCTTACCTATTGGAGGTATTTGGACGTAGCCGCTTTCCATGTCAACTCTTCGAGGTTTTTATTTGCTTGTGGAATTTCAAGGTACTTTTAACTGTTCTCAGCATCTGCTATTGTTCCTTCTGGGAGTGGGATCCCTCTGTGTGGACTATCTTCCCTCTCTTAGTCACCATCCAACCACACTTCTCTAGTCTGAATGACATCCCAAATATCTTTGGTGGTATGGATCAGTGAGTCAATGTCTCGCTCATTCTTAACATACAGCTTCATGTCATCCATATAGAGGGTTCATATCCATAGCCAGTCTTGTTGATTATTTGCCTGAACAGTAGTTGGGACAGCGCATCTCCTTGGTATATGCTACATTTCATGGCAAGTGTCATGCCATCGGCCTCAAGCGTGGTTTTCCACAACCTCATTGAGTTTGCAATGAAGGCTCTCGCAGTCCTGTTGATGTTGTATAGCTCCAAGCATTAAATGATTGATTGATTGATTAAATGATTCCAAGTGTGTGGAATTGAGTTGTAGCCTTTCTTGTAATCAATCCAGGGAGTGCTCAGGTTAGTGTTTCGTGTTCTGTGATCTCGAGTGACTGTTCTGTCTACTAGGAGCTGATGTTTGGCACTTCTGGTATTTTTTGCAATTTCCCTTCTGAGCTGTGCTCATGTATTGATCCATGTGTTCACCTATCTTAGCCGGTATGAACCAGGACATGAGCTTAACATTGTGGAGAGCCAGGTTATTGGCTGAAAGTTGGATGGGACTGTACCCTTCAGGATCAGGATTGTGTGCCCTTTGGTCAGCCATTCAGGGTGGTTCTATTCTCTCAGCAGCTGGTTGATTTGTGCTGCCAAGCATTCATGGAATGCTGTGAGTTACTTAAGCCAGTAGGCATCTATTATATCGGGGCCTTGTGTTATTTTTCATATGTGAGAGTCTTTATTGGATGTCTGCCACTGTAATGCTGACTGGATTATGTTCAGCAAGGTTGCTCAGGTCCTCTCTAAGAGCCACCAACTACTGTGCATCACTGTTTTGTGCTGCCTCCTTCTCACATGCTTTTCCAGGACTGTTCAGTTTCCAGCCTTGGTGGGACTGTTCTGCTATTGCAGACTGTGAGTTTCAAAGTGAGAATGTCTCCCACATCCTTTGCATGTAGCCCCTCTGAGAGTTTGAGGGTTCTGCGCAGTATCTTAGCTGTTCCCAGGACTGCGCTCTTCTGGACAGAGACCCCTGATGTTTTACCTGGAATCTGCTGTAGCCACTCTCCCAGTTTGGGGGTCACAGCCCCCAGTGCTCCAATTACCACTGGCACCACTGCTGCTCTTACTTTCCACATCTTTTCTAGCTCCTCTTTCAGCCCTTGGTATTTCTCAAGCTTCTCGTGTGCTTTCTTCTTGATGTTGCTGTCGCCTTGGATTGCCACATCTATCACTACTGCCTTCTTCTGCTGTTTGTCGATCAACACGATGTCTGGTTGGTTAGCCATCACCTGTTTGTCAGTCTTAGTCTTTAAGTCCCATAGGATCTTAGCTCGGTCATTCTCAACTACCTTAGGAGGTGTCTTCCATTTTGACCTTGGGACTTCCAGCCCATACTCATGGCAGATGTTTCTGTACATTATGACAGCTACCTGGTTGTGGCGTTCCATGTATGCACTTCCTGCCTGCATTTTACACCCTGCTGTTATGTGCTGTATTGTTTCAGAGGCTTCTTTGCACAACCTGCACCGGGGGTTCTGCCTGGTGTGGTAGACCCCGGCCTCTATTGATCTTGTACTGAGTGCCTGTTCTTGTGCTGCCATGATTAGTGCCCCTGTGCTGTCCTTCAGTCCAGCCTTTTCCAGCCACTGGTAGGATTGATATATATATATATATATATATATATATATATATATATATATATATATATATATATATATATATATATATATATATATATATATATATATATATATATATATATATATATATCAATCTTTCTCTTCCCACCATATATATAATATCCCCCAAAGACAGAATCAAACAGAAACACTGTGAGGCATGATATTCAATGAGCTAATTGTTCTCAATGCAATTTAATCTGCAATGCACACCCATTTGAACTAAGTAAATATGAAACTCCATAACACGAGATTTTAAGGTATCTCAAAAATGCATCATTCATAAAATTATTCTTTAAAAAGTGTGGGAAAATGAAAAAGGCAAACTCTTTGTAACCACAGAAACACATCACAAACTGAATGCAATAAACCACAGCAAATATGGCCACTTGTGGAAACCTGGGAACAAAATTGTTTCTATTATCCTTCAAGCCCTCTCAAGGTCTGATTTAAAGCCTGTTGTTTTATACTCATAAATAGTTGGAGCTGGGATGGTCAGCATGTTTTATAGGCTGGCTGTCTGTGGTTCTGCTTAGGAGAGTTTACAAGAGGATGGCTGTCATATAAACATGGTAATATACCAAACTTACCCATAAGCATTTGGAAAAAATCCTTGAAGCCTTAATTTATCATATCCTTGTACTTCATCAGGTTTTGACAGGCAAAATGATCTGTCCTGCAGAGGATTGGAGGTAAGAACAAAATAAATCAATTGATATACAATAATAGTTGTCCAGTTGTAGATTTAGGATAGCGAATGTGTTGGTGCTTAAGAGTTCAGATTTCCTAAACATAACCGTATGCTGCTCACTGACAACAAAATAAATAGTACATTTATGCTTTTTAAACAAATAAGGTGTTGATATACAAAGGATCTGTTGCCATTACTCTTACCTTATTGCTAGGTTGACATTTGCCACCACCCATTTAGAAGACTCTCAAACAGTTTGCAAAACAAATGCTTTGGTACTTTTAGATCAAATTGTTTGGCCTGCTTGTGAAAGATTAACTAGTATTACAAATTCTAATTCTCACATCGCCCCCAACTGTAAATGTAGAGGTGGTAGCATCACAGTGTGTGGATGCTGTTCTTCAGATATGAGTAACTGGAGTTGATAGAAAGGAAGGAGCTAAATACAGAACAATCTTCGAGAAAAAAAAAAAAAAAGAAAAAGACAAAAATGGGAAGCTATTATTTCCTGTCAATAGGGCATTTATCATATAGTTTATTGTTATCGTCATGAATTTCTAGTCATGATAACGATTTAAATTTCTTGTCTAAACACTAAATTTGTGATGATATAAAAAAAAATGGGTGAATTGTGAATTTTACTTCCAATATTTTTCCTTTTTGGTAAATATGAAGACTATGATTACATAAGGTTCATATTCTGCCCTTACTAAATGTATATAGTATTTAGTTTGGCAGATAGCTAACATACTTGACATGAAGACAATGTTGAATGATGCTGGGTCATGTTAATGTTTTAGCCAATGATAATTTGTAAAACTGCAAATAAACAGACATAAAAAAAAATACTGTCGGTATTTACATTAAAAAACAGCAAGTAAGTCATAGACATAGCTGGCACAGCTTTGTAACAGAAAACAACAGCTGCAGTTTTATCAACCTGCAAAAAAAAAAGCTAAAGATACACTCAGAGGTCAGCTAGCTGAGCTGCAAAACAGTACACAAAAACCTCCAGTACACAAAAACCTCCTTTTCTCTGCATTTGGGTGCTAAATCAACTTCCACCGAACCCTGACACTGGTAAAGAAATGCACAATTACCTACACTCACCTCCACCAGTATGAAGGTTAGGAAAAAATTAATAACCTGCCAACAAGTAGCGGGTGGCCAATAGAGGGTGCTAAGGTGCCACCCCACCCATCTTTTAAAGAAAAAAAAGAATGGCGAGGCTAACGCTTTTTTTTGCCGCCTTGACTGCCTGCCTCCTTTGTCAAAAGTCAGGATCTGACCAAGCATGGATAAACACAGGTATGACTGATTTAAAGCACTTTTTGGAAAGGGCAAAGAACAAGGAAATATAATATATAATATCATATGATATAGTGTACTTTTTCGATCTAACTGTTAAATTGTATAGTTGCTCTTAAATAAACAAAATTTTCCCCGCCTAGGAGACAACTCCACCAGAAGCCACTGCCGCCAAATCATTTCATTAATAGTGTCTTTCTGGTGAATAATGTGTCTGTATAGGCATGATCTCTTAGGGATTTGATTATACTACAAACATTGCATAACTACGAAGTTCCTCTCTGCATACAAGATTTCGGTAGAGATAGTGAATAACTCAAGCTTTTTGAAGATTATCATCCTATAGAAGGAGACACCAGGAGATCAGAGAAAGAAAATAAAGCAAGAAAACAGGGCCAGTGGACTTCCATGTTACATGGGCTGTGAATGGCCTTGAGTGCTTGATTAAATCTTAAGACTTCAAAGGGCTTTAAACTAAATTCAGTAATTTAACTCATTCATGCACACATGCTAATAGGAGAAAGCTACATAGTGGCTGCAGCAACACTGAGTCAAACTAACAGAAGTATGGCAGACCTAAATTTTCATAGCCAAAAGCAGGCTTAGTGGTAATCCATCTGTTGCAGGACAAACCCTTACCATCTAAGGGACCATCATTAAATGTAAATTTAGAACAACAGCTGCCCTTTCTTTCCAGATGTTGATATCTGGCTCTGTAAGACCCACTATTGCAGAATTCCAAAATTTTTTTGTCGTCCAAAAAAAATCCCTTTTTTATTTTTTGGTTCAACTGCATTCATATGTCCTATTGTTTGGTCTTTGAATGCTATTGGGTCCTACAATTGTATAAGGCCTGCCCTGAGGTAAAGCAGTCACATAACCTCCAGATTTTTGCCTGACCATAGTCCCCTTGATTTATTGGACTGGATTAATCTGATTGAATTAAGTAAAAGGCTTCACATATTTTTCTGTGTTTTTTAGAGCGTCAACCATTGACTCTGCATGTAAACTCGCTGCTTCTGCTGCACCTGCTGCGTCCGGTTCAGATGTAAATATGTAGCTCTTATAGAAAATGTGCCCTACATTTTATCTAGAGCTTGTTTTGTCATTTCTGCAATATTGCAAAATTTGGTGAATGTGGTAGTCAAAACAACCCTGTTTGTGAGAGGAATGTCTTGAGGGGAAATATTAACAATTCCCAACATAACTTTAAACTACCGTATTTTCACGACCATAAGGCGCACCGGACTAAAAGGCGCACTCTCAGTTATGTGTCCCATTTCTGTATTTAACACACACATAAGGCGCACCGGACTATAGGGCGCGTTTTTTATATACAGGTACATGTCCTCTACTACCTTTAAATACCTCTACTGCGTATTTAAAAATACAGCGGGGGCAAAACTGAGTATGATTGTGCTTTATTCATGTATTTATTACAAAGTATTAATCAAACCTGGCAGCTGGCCGTGAGACAGACACATCGCAGATGACACAGCGCTGTGATCACTCCTAAATTAACTTAAAATCCTGAAACCTGCCGACGGAATATGTTCGCTTTTATTGCCGGTATCCTGGTGCCTGCAGTTAAAATTATTTAGATGAAAAACACCTGCCAGCAGCCGCGGTGAGGCTGCTGTTGAAGGGATTTACTTTCGGTGCACCGCTGGTATGTGGGGGTCTGAGCGGCTCCGACAGAAATAGATAATCTGGATGAACTGACTGCAATTATGAAGTTTTCAGGTGTATTTTCTCACTTAAAAACATATTAAAACTACTTTATTCCCACTGATCACAGCAAATATAGCTGCAAGATTTAGATTATTTAGATGAAAAAACACCTGCCAGCCACCGCGCTGAAGAGGAGGAGACCCGCCCAGAGGCTGCTGTTGAATTAAGTTTTCAGGTAGAAAAATAGAGCGGGAGCAAAACTGAGTATGATTGTGCTTTATTCATGTATTTATTACAAAGTATTAATCAAACCCATCAAAGTCATCATCCTCTGTTTCTGAATAAAACAGCTGCGCTAAATCAGACATGCCAATTTCCCCTTCTTCGCTGTCAGTCACTTTCCGTGCAGCGCAGCTCCTCAGAAATAATGCCTGCTTTTGCAAAAGCTTGAACAACAGAGCCAGCAGACACGTTAGTCCAAGCATCTACAATCCATCCGCAAACGGTGGCGTAACTTGCCCGGCGCTGCCTTCCACTTATCATGAAACTGTGGTCTCCGTCTGTCATCCATCGCTCCCACGCCGCTCGCAGCCTTACTTTGAACCCGCTTCACACCGATGTCGAGCGGTGGAAGTTCCTTTGTCAGACCCCCGGGATAACGGCGAGCACAGCGTTCATTTGATTCACCTTTTTTTCACATCGGCTGTGAGATGGGCACGCAGCAATGGTGATGCGTGGAAAAAACCACCTAGTCTTCTCAGATACACCTGCCTCAGCCACGCATCCACCCAGCCTTTTTCATTTAATATCATATGTCATCAGAGCGCTGTGTCTGTCTCGCTGTCAGCTCCCAGATCTGCTTCTCTGATTGGTTGATGCGGCGCGTCCAGCAGCAAAACTTCAATTTTTCCATCTCGAGCAGCAGCAGCGCGTTGGCGGTGCGTCAGATGCTTAAACGCTCCCGACGTGCTGCACCTATACGCGCGTCAACCATTGACTCTGCATGTAAACTCGCTGCTTCTGCTGCACCTGCTGCGTCCGGTTCACACCGATGTCGAGCGGTTGAACAGCGAGCACAGCATTCATTTGTTTCCCCATGTTTTTCACATCAGCTGTGAGATGGGCACGCATGGAGTTACATATTAACAGCGATGGTGAGGGGTGGAAAAAAAAAACACCTGGTCTCCTTACATTCAGCCACTCTTTCATCATCTCCTCAATGAGGTGGTCTCAAAAGTCGCAGTTACAACACACATAGGGCGCACCGCACCATAGGGCGCACCGCACATTTTGAGGAAAAAAAAAGACGTTTAAGTGCGCCTTATAGTCGTGAAAATACGGTACACATGATGTACACATTCTAGCCCTTAGCCTTATATTGAATTATAGAAATCCTTGTTGTGCTGTTCTTTTTTCTTTTTTTTTTTTTTTCCATCTCATTACAGGTGTTGAAGCAGACTGAAAATGTTTTGTCATTGTCTCCTTCCTATCTCCTCTTTCTTTCATCTTTTGTCCTGTTTTTTTTCTTTTTCTTTTTCCTTCCTCTTCTTCTGTTTTTCTGCTCTACTTACATTGCAGTGTCCATATGAACTGTAAAACTCCCTGCATAATTATAATGAAGCAATTTATATACATGAAACAAGTGGAGCAGTATGGCAATTGCGATACCGCTACACTTGTGAAAGTAAAATCTGTTGGGCTCCTTTTGGCATCAAGACAATTATTCTTATTGCCACCTTGCCAGACAGGACACTGTTAAAAAAAAAAAAAAAAAAAAAAAAAAAAAGAATTATAGAAATCCTTGTGTTAGAACCTAATTTGCAAAGACATATTGCAACATCTAATAATTTTAATTTACTTATAATGATCTCTAACCACCTTCAACACTCAGTATTTTTCCTTATCACAGAAAGCGGAGCTTTCTAACAAAGAAATTCTGTTTGTGCATGTCTGCCCTTTGTCTTGGCTATTGATAAGATAATGTTCATATCAATTCATAGTCAAAGCGGGTGTGGGGGATGCTTGCAGGGGCATTTGCATTGCAGTGCTCCATGTTAATGTCCAGGAATGTAAGTTGTGGCTGTAAATTAGAGGCTACTTCCATAACTCTTTTCATAATAATCAGAGTTTACAATTGGAGATACAGTATTGTGTGACCAGTGAAATGTGTGAATAGGTTACTTCAGTGCAATGTGTAAACACTTAAGATCAATTAAAATCAATCTCTCCACCGCCCCTTCTTTTCCTCTAAGTTATCTAGAATCTAATAAGTATCTGTAATATTTATATATACATGTGTTTTAATTTATTTTTTCCATTTCAGAATGCCAGCAGCTCCCCAATGAAACCTTGAAGAAGAGAAGAGCTTGAAGAAGAATGGTAGAGGAAGCTTTGACCACAGAGTTGAGGGGACACACAACTTCTGCGCTGTGAAATGGTATGACAACAGGGCAGTTACACTTGTGTCATCCTTTACTGGACCAGAACCTGTGCAGGAGATTCAGCGCTGGGTCAAAGTAATCAAAATCTACATTGACGTTGAAATACCTTACATTGTGGCTATACATGGGAGGTGTTAATTTGTTGGACTATAAAAGAAAACAAGTTCACCCTGAAATCCCGGCGTTGGTACATGTACATCTTCTGGCACACCATCACCCTCACTGTGGTCAACCCCTGGCTCCTCTACGAATGGCAGGCACAGCTAGCAGCCTCTCTCATCCTGGTAAGAATGTATTTGCCATTTTTTTGTGATATCTTCTTGCATTTTTGACATGTGTATGAGTTGATTATCAATATTAATAATGATTCTTCTCTTTTCAAAGCAAAAAGGACAAAACACCCACAACTCCGAAGATAGGACATCCATCATAAGGCAGCAGGACCCTAGACGTAGCGGGGAGCCCTTTGACTGCTAGGAAGAGACTCCCTCAGATGATGGGAGTCCAAATTTTCCCTCCAAGAAATCATCTGCACAACCCCTACTCAATGTGCGCAAGGACCTCACTGGACATTTCCCCATGAAGGTCAAGACAGGACGCTGCAGACATTGCAGTAAAGGGTATACTGATACTCAGTGCAGCAAGTGTGATGTTGGCCTCTGGGACAAAAGCAAAACCCTGCAAATTAATATGTAGTTCTGTATTGTTGCTCAGACAATGAGTACAAAAAAAGGAAATTCTGCTCCCCATTTAACGCAATTGTCATGATATTTTTTAGAGTTCTGACCCAAAATGCAAAGAACCACTCAGAGCACAAGGCAAAGGTTTAGCAGGTTTATTGAGGTAAGGGTAGAAGGGTGGTAAAATCTGGAACTCAGGGAGCTGGTGTACAGGAACTAGGAAGTCTAGAGGGGATATCAAATGGGTTAGTTCAGGGACCGTGGGAATCTTGAATGGCGTAAGGAAAATGCTAGTGAGGGACTCACGTTTGGGGGGGTTCTTCTCTCACTTTGCATCCAGTCTGTGTGGGTTGATCCAGAGAAGAGGGGACATGTTGAAGAGTGGACAGGTCGACATTCTTTGGATCCGGAGGAGAAAAGGAGCAGACTGTCACGTAGATTTCCAGGAGAACTTAAACGGTACATGTGGAGATTTATCCCCTGCTCAGTGTGAAGCTCAAACAATCCTCTCAGGGGAAGAGGGCCCAAACATCTAGTTTGCATTCCCTGCTCAATGTGAAGCTCAAATGATCCTTCCAAGGGGAGAAGGCCCAACATCCAGTTTGCAGGGTGACTTCCTGCCGAAGGGCAAAGACAAAAAATAAGGTTAAAGCTCAGAGAGACAAAGACTCAGTTAGACTCAGTGAAACAAAGACTCAGGTTAGACTCAGCTAATCTAAGCATGGCTAGAGTACCCAAAACTGGCAAACACTCTGGAGTCGAGGTAGTGACAGTCCACTGCTTAAGTACTCCTCCAGATAATGATCTAAAGAGCCGCAGGTGTGCAGGGAGGACCAACACGGACAGGGCGCCGCCTGGTGGTGGAGGGAGAGAAAGACACAAAACAGACCACACAAACTGGATTCCTGACACCAATATTGCAATATTACAACATTTCTGTAAAAGCTTAAGAAAACATAACATTTTTGAAGTTCAATTGGCTCATTATGGCTGTGTACTTATAATAAGGCACTAATGTTAGCTCACCATTACCAGTAAGCAGAACAACAAATTTACTCTGTATCCACTCCACTGCATGGGATAACACAGTGATGTTTAAACGAGAGACAACTCATTTGGGAGCTTAATACACTGCTGCTCTGTTTGTTCTCATTATCCATTATCCAGATATTTTCTGTTGTTATATGAGTCCACCGAAAACAAAGAAGCTAGAATTGTTGCTAATTTTATTATCTCTAGTACATTTAACATAATTCAGCCTGCTTTGCTATGTCAGAAACTCCAGAAGACTGAGGTGGAGGTATAAACAATAATCCAGATCAAAGACTGCCTGACAAACAGACCACAGTTTGTGAGACTGAAAGAGGAGGTGCACCACAGGGGTCAGTACTCTCACCATTTCCTTTTGCTCTATACACCTATTACAACAGAATCATTTCATCTGCAAAAATTTTTTTTTTCAGTTTTTGATTGTGTTTTAGATAAACAAGAGGCTGGGTACAGGAAGCTAGGGGGTTGATTTGTGGCATGACCTGGAACAAATTCTCTGATCTTTAATGTAAATACAAGAGAGATAAATGCAGATTTAAAAAAGAAACAGTAAGAGGTTGAATGCTATTAAATGTTGAATGCTATGGAAGTGGAGGTGGTGGAGGAGTATAAATACCTTGGTGTTTATCTGGAGAAGGGACTACAAGCTTTCAAGTCCTGGAAAATGGACTCGAAGCACCGCTCCAATCTCACAGTGTGCTATATCGTGCCCACTGTACACACTTATAGTAAAACATGACTCTGTGCATATGGGGAATAAATTCACCACAGCTTACATTGAAATTAGAGTTTATCAACAAAAATCTTTCAGCTCTAAGCCAAAAATGTTTAACGTCTTCAGGAAAACTAGTGAAACTCAACCAAACTATGCTACTACATAAAAAGAAGGAAAAAAAAACATGGTTGAAAACCATGATCAATGAGATGATGCAATGATATCACAGTCTAGCATGGATTATGTGTTTGAGAACAGGGTTAAACGGTGAAACATACAAGGGAAAACCTATCCAAAAATATAAGAGTGTTGTGCAATTTTAGCAGCAGAATATGAACATATAAAATTTGATAGGTCAGTCAAATCAAGGGTAAACCTAATTAATGATTACTAGTTAAAGGATTACAACTGAAGTTTCAATTCAGTTTATTTACAGTGGTCTGGAAGAGTTTGGGCAACCTTGTTAACTTCCATGATTTTCCTTCATAAATCGTTGGTTCTTAGGATAAAACAAATCAGTTAAATATATCATATAGGAGACAAACACAGTGATATTTGAGAGGTGAAACAAAGTTTATACCATTTACAGGAAGTGTGCAATAATTGTTTTAACAAAATTAGGCATGTGCATAAATTTGGGCACTGTTGTCATTTTACTGATTTATAGATCTCTAGAACCAATTATTGGAAATCAAAATTGGTTTGGGAAGCTCAGTGACCCTATACCTACATACACAGTTGAACCCAATTATGAGAGAGTATTTAAGGGGGGGCAATTGTAAGTTTCCCTCCTCTGTGAATCTTCTCTGTAGAGTAGCGACACGGGAGTCTGAAAACAACTGTCACATGACCTTAAAACAAAAATTGTTCACCATCATGAATTAGGGGAAGGATACCGAAAGCTGTCTAAGAGATATCAGTTGTCTGTTTCGACAGTTAGGAACATAGTCAGGAAATGGAGGACCACAAGCACAGTTCAAGTTAAGGCTCGAAGTGGCAGACCAAGGAAAATCACGGATAAACAGAAGCGAAGAATGGTTAGAACAGTCAAAGTCAACCCACAGGCCAGCACCAAAGACATACAACATGATCTTGCTGCAGATGGAGTCATTGTGCATCGTACAACTATTGCGCGCACTTTACACAAGGAGATGCTGCACGCAAGAGTGATGCGGAGGAAGCCTTTTCTCCGCCCAAATCACAAACAAAGCTGCTTGAGGTATGCTAAAGCACATTTGGACAAGCCGGCTTCCTTTTGGAATAAGGTGCTGTGGACTGATGAAACTAAAATTGAGCTATTTGGACATAACAAGGGGCGTCATGCATGGAGGAAAAACAACACAGCATTCTTAGAAAAACACCTGCTGCCTACAGTAAAATTTGGTGGTGGTTCCATCCTGCTGTGGGCCTGTGTGACCAGTGCAGGGACTTGGAATCTTGTTAAAGTTGAGGGATGCATGGATTCCACCAAATATCGACAGATTCTGGAGACCAATGTCCAGGAATCAGTGACAAGGCTGAAGCTGCGCCGGGGCTGGATCTTTCAACAGGACAATGACCCCAAACACTCCTCAAAATCTACTAAGGCATTCATGCAGAGGAACAAGTACAACGTTCTGGAATGGCCATCTCAGTCCCCAGACCTGAATATTATTGAAAATCTGTAGTGTGACTTAAAGAGAGCTGTCCATGCTCGGAAACCATCAAACCTGAATGAATTAGAGGTGTTTTGTAAAGAGGAATGGTCCAAAATACCTCCAACCAGAATCCAGACTCTCATAGGAAGCTATAGGAAGCTATAGGAAGCGTTTAGAAGTTGTTATTTCTGCAAAAGGGGATCTACTAAATATTGAGTTATTTTTTTTGATTGTGGTGCCCAAATTTATGCACATGCCTAATTTTGTTTAAACAATTATTGCACACTTATGTAAATGGTATAAACTTCGTTTCACTTCTCAAATATCACTGTGTTTGTCTCCTATATGATGTATTTAACTGATTTTTTTATCCTAAGAACCAACGATTTATGAAGGAAAATCATGGAAATTAGCAAGGTTGCCCAAACTTTTGCAGACCACTGTTTATAGCGACATTTCACATATCCACATATCTCACGTCTTCTCAAGACACTTTACAATTCAACCGGATCATACAGTCAAACTGATTCAGAGTTTTCTATTGAGACAAGGCAAAGCTACTAAGAGAAAAAAGCAGCAAGAGCATAACGTTAGAGATCTAACTAACAGATTCTACAGAGTGGGAGAATAGAGAAAGAATGAAGCAGAATGATGAAAAAGGGGTCCCTATGTCCTCCAGAAGTCTAAGCTTATAGCAGCATAACTGTAGAGATAGCTCAGGAAAACCTGAGCCACTCTAACTATAAGCTTTATCAAAAAGGAAAGTTTTAAGCCTTCCCTTAAAAGTAGACAGGGTGTCTGCCTCACGGATTTAAACTGGTAGTTGGAAAGCCTGATAAGTAAAATATCCACCTCCCACTCTACTTTTAGAAATTCTTGGATCCACTACTAAACCTGCATTAAGATGGGGGACAGATGGACTCAAAATTCAAGGTGGACAGTCAATAGGAAAGTTCAAAACGTGTATTAAAAACAAAATAATAAACACAAGCACAAGCTGTGGATCTGCGGACCGCAGTGGCTGCAGGAGGAAGGCAGGGCACAGCCCAATCACTGACACTCTGGAGGGAGAAACACAGGTAGGTGACCAGGATCGTCTGACGGGGACATAATTATCCGTGTGAGTCACCTTCCAGATTAAACAATTCAGTCCATCCTCTCCGAGGAAGGCAGGATACAGCAAATGGACTGCAATACCAGCTGTGACACAGAGCCGCCCAAAGTGTCCTCGAAGCAGCAACCTCAGTCAGCAGGCAAGAATCCAATCCATGTATACAGGTTTGTGCAGTTAAAATGATAATTTGTCATACCTTTCTTATAGATATTAAAGATTATTCTTTAGGTCTTCCATAGATTTATGCTAAGTTGTTTGTTGAGCTTTAATAGTTAAAGCATAATTATTTACATATTTTAGGTCACCGTTTGGGCGCAAATTGTGCTAACTCCAACACATTGCTGTGGTCATTTCGAATATAAAGTTATTGCATAATAATATTGCATTGCCAGCAATTCATATAACAGTGGGCATTTCACAATATATAGTAGTTCATCTGCCTGTCAGATCCTTCAGTTTGGTTCAGCCATTACCAATGAGACATCCTGTCAAAATCTGACCAATAGTACTTCCCAATAAATGCTAAGATGAACCGTAACGGTACAGGTTGCTGCTAAATTCTTCTCTATGCACACCTTTTGAATCAGCTTGAAGAGACAAAAAATTATCGAGTAAACCCTGGAAGCACTGAAAGAGTAGTCAAGTTCCATTCATCCAGAGCTCCATCTGGATGACAGTTGGTTTCAGTGGTACTTTCTTGTGTCTTGGACAGAGAGTAACAATGGTGATTAGACGCTGCGGCTAGTCGGGGTCTGTGCTGGATGTAAGGGAGGAAGATAAACAGACCTTTAGGGCTAAATCAGAAGGACTTTCACTCCACAATTTTTGTTACCTGCTCAGGAGGATGTTCGCTAATTTGCTCCGTCGCTCAAAGTTGCGGCAGGACGCTCCGCTCAATATCTGCTCCGTGCTCACCTTAATCTTCCTGCCGCTCCAGTAAAATTACTCCACGCTCTGTCAAATTTTCAGGAGAAGGCATTTTCTGACATTTTTCCTTCATGTAATTACTGTATGCCAGGGCCCTGGGACACACGCTGTTTGATGTAATGATGTGACAATATATGTGTATTATCTTATTTAAACTGACTGTTAAGTTATCGCACTGTTTCCCAGCTGTGAACGTAACACCTCGCCCCATTCATGTTGCCCCACGTTTTCTATTTAATAATTAATTTATTTTTCTAGACTTAAATCATCCATCCATCCATTTTCTGTCACGTTTATCCCAAGTGGGGTAGCAAGGGGTGCTGGTGCCTATCTCCAGCTATCTACGGGTGAGAGGAGGGGTACAACCTGGATAGGTTGCCAGTCCATCGCAGGGCAACACAAACAACCATTCATGCACACACTCACACCTAAGGAGAATTTTAGAGAAGCCAATTAATCTAACGAGACTTAAATCAAATAAGTTCTATTTTACAAATTTTATAATCCCACATTTTTAATTGACATTGTGTGAGCATGGGAGCGAATTAGAGCAGAGCGATATCCTCGCTCCGGCCTTTGAATTGAAAATCGTTCTGCACTCCACCATATTCCTTCCCCTCCACGCTCTGCTCCGCTCCTCTCTGCTCACAGGCTCTGTTCTCGGCTGCACTTCTTCAACCTACATCACAGCCCAAACCAGTCCAGTCCCTGAGAAGTTAAGATTGTTCAAATTCAGCAAACATCCCTCAACTCTCTCCACACAGAGCTGTTAATTGAGTATCAAGCAGCTGTTGGGCCATAAAGATTTTGAACATTCAGGACCAGCTTTTCCGTTTTATGTTATGAAAGTCTTTGTGTTTTTGTACGAAGCCATTATGATTGTTAAGAACTATCCATGGGATATAGGGGTCAAGTCTCCTTGTTAAGGCTTTAAAAATTATTTTTGTGTCACATCTGAATGCTTAATGGTCTATATGAGGAGCATTCTGTGGAGGGTATTCCTGGTTTTAAAATCCATGCTATCATTGCTAGTCTTAAAGATGGTGGGAAAGTTCCTGTTTGATAGGATTCTTCGAACATATTAATGTTTGGAATTCATAGTTTTTCTTTCAATGTTTTATAGAATTCAATTGGCAAACAATCAGGCCCTGGAACCTTACAGCTGTTAATATTTTGAGATTTCTTTAGTTGTCAAATCACCATCTAATTCATTTTTTGGAATTGAAACCAATCAAGAAATACATCCTGTTCTTCTTTTGTAGTTTGAGGGCATTTTGATCTATATAAGCTTTCATTAAATTCCCTGAAACTACTATTAATTTCCAGAGGGTCTACTGATAGGTTTCTCGAAGAGATCACTGTACTATTAATTGCTCTCTCAGATTGTATTTTTTTATTTGCCTTGTGAAAAGTTTCCCAGCTTTTTCCTTTTGATCATAATAGGTTTGTTTTAGCCACATTAAGCTTTTTACAACTTTCTTAACGGATAGCTTGTTATACTCAGCTCTCAGGAGTTGCAAGTCTCTTTGTTTCCTTGGATCGTCCCGTTACATTTAGACTAATCTCTAAAGATTTAATTCGTTTTTCCAATTTTTCCATCGCTACCCTTTGCTGTTTGGTCTTGGAGCTTGTGTAACTAATGATTTCTCCTCTAATGTATGCTTTAAATGCTTCCCATCTCGTGCTGAAGCTGGTTTGATCTGTATTTAATTCAAAATAAGTGTCTATTTTAGTTCCCACAAGTTTAACAAAGTCCAGGTCCTAACCATCCTACTTGCAATCGCCAATTAGAGAGGATTATGGACTAATCTCTCTTAATGCATATTTAATTAAATAGCAGCATGATCACTTATTACTATGCTGTCATACCAACATCATTTAATTTTTGACAGGAGATCTCTTGAGACAAGAAAGTAATCAATACAGGAACGAGATTTATGCATACTTGAGTGACAGGAATATTCGATTTTACCCAGATTCTGCTCTCTCCAAACTTCAACCAAGTTTAAGTCCACTATATATTGTTTAGTAGCTTTCTAGTCTGTACCCTATAAATATAACAACATGTAGAGCGGCCCATGTCTTGGTTCAATGTGCAATTAAAGTTCCTTCCAATAATATAAATGCCCCGTAAAATGGACATTGTAAGGAAAAGATTTTCAAACAATGTAGTGTTATCCTCATTTGGCCCATATATATACTAAGTTTAATGTAAGGGAAAGGATATTACCATGGTAGATGATGAATCTCCCAGCTGGATCCTCGATTGTTTTTATAGGTTGGAAAGGTATATTTCTGTGAATTAAAATAAGTACACCTCTAGCATAATTATATGATGCATGTACCATTCTACCAGGCCATCTATTCTGTATTGGTTTGATATCAGAAACTGTCAAATGTGTTTCTTGAAGAAAACTTATTTTTGACTGGAGCTGTTTAATCCTGTTTATAACTTGCTTCACTTTGGTCAACCTCCTTAGCCCCCTAACATTCCAACTCGTAACCTTCATATCAGAGATATTCTGATTGGCCGTCTCTTCCATATAGATTCTGGTACGTCAGTTGTACAGGAAAAAGGAGTAAGAAACATTTCTGCTGTGTTGAGTACATGACATATGAAGAAAAAAAAAACACAGTATACACACTTACATATATAAACATTTGTACAACTTGTCTCCCCCCCTTACTCAGAACAGAACTTGGAGGGCTTACTCTGATCAGCTCTATAGAGGAGCAGCTAAACTACAGAACTAACTCCAAAGGCAACAAGAGGAGTCCGCCAACCACACACCTTATGTTTTAACAATATTATATTAAAACTTTACATTTTAGAATGATTATAAAATAAATAAAAAAATGAGAAAACAAGTAAATAGTTCTACTACTTTATAGTGAAATAAAAATAAAGAATAGATAAATAAAATAGACACTGAGTAGGTATGTCAGTGTTATAAATCCTCATTCAGGTACAAAATCCGTAAAGCAATATTAATCTTTAAGTTGCAAAGTTACACCATGCCTCTTAAATAAGCACCATCAGGCAGTTTCAATGGTGAAAGAAGTAAACAGACCTAACATCTCACCGGGGGCTTCATTCAGTCCCTCAGGTAAGTTTGCTGTGGAAGTCCTCCGATTCCTTAGGTGATGAAAAATTATGGAGGACTCTCATTTTGCATGGGTTAAGCTGAAACCCACGGAAAGTTCCCTTCTCAATGAATGTTTTCCCTATTCTGTTGAATCCAAAGCGATGTTGCATGGTCTCAGCTGAGAGGTGGTGGACGAAGAAAAGCTTGCTTCCCTCATGTGTGATGTGATGTTGTTTAACAGAGTGGAAAACAAACTCCTGGTTTTTAAACTTAAGAAAACGAATGATAAGCGCTCTATCCTGGTTTGGTTTCGGCGATGCTAGGGTTCGGTGAGGTCTCGCTAGGGTGAAAGTTCTGTCGCCGTCCAGTTCCAGCCAGCGAGGCATCATGTTCTGTATGAACTCCAGTAGCGTTTGGTTGCCGTTGGTGCCCTCCCGTAGCCCAAACAGCCGCAGGTTATTTCTTCAACTTTGATTTTCAAGGTCCTTGGTCTTAGTTTCCAGGTAGGGGACCCGTTTCATAATCCTGATTAAGTCAGTAGTATTTTTTTCCAGATGTTCCTCAGTCGACATTTTTCGATTTTCAGCTTCTTCCATTCGGATGGTGTTAGCCGCTACATTTCACTTCACTTCTGACATACTGTTTTCCAGAGTAGTTACAGAGCTGGTCATCTTACCCAGGCGGTCATCTATGCTGTCTAGTTTAGACCCAAACTCAGAGTGGAGTGACTTAAGTTCAGCAAGTACCGCCGACAGGGCCGCCATGCTAGTCGTATTTTCTTTGTTTTGTTCAGTCGGTGAAGTGCTGATTTTCGGCCTCTAGGAACCGCGTTTTTGGGTGAAAAAGTCACTTTCTTTGACTGTAGCAGCTTTTGACATTGTTCCGGTACAGTTTGTATTATTGACTTACAGTTTTAAAGTTATTTGGTGCAAAGTTGTGCGGAGCATCCACGCTAAGGCGCCGTCTTGGCCTGTTGCTCAATACCACCCCTTGATTGGATATTTTAAACTTTTTTAACTTAAAAACAGAAAAATTGGGTGTGCAAAGTTCTTAACCTCCCTCGAGTTAATACTTTGTAGCATCACCTGTTGGTGCAATTACAGTTGCAAGTCGCTTGTGGTATGTCTCTATCAGTTCTTGCTTGCAAAACACCTCAAATTCAGGGAGGTGGATGGAGACCGTGTGAACAGCAGTTTTCAGTTCTTTCCACAGATTGTTGATTTGATTTAGGTCTGGACTTTGACCTCACCAGGATATATTTATTTGTGAACCATTCCATTGTAGATTTTGCTTTTTGTTTTGGATTATTGTCTTGTTGGAAGATACATCTCCGTCCCAATCTTAGATCTTTTGCAGACTCCCAACAGATTTCCTCCAGAATGGTCCTGTATTTAGCTCCATCTATCTTCCCATCAATCTTAACCATCTTCTCTGTCACTGCTTAAGAAAAGTCCAAACCATGATGTTGCCACCATCATGTTTTACAATGAATATGGTGTGTTCAGGGTAATGAGCTTTGTTGCTTTTATGGCAAACATAAGGTTTTGCTTGTTGCCAAAAAGATAGATTTTTTTTCATCTTACCAGAGCACCTTCTTTCATATGTGTGCTGTGTCTCTCAGGCTTGTGGCAAACGGGACCTTTAGATGCTTTCTTCCATAAAAGCCCAGATTTGTGCAATATGACCGATTTCTGTCCTATGGACATTGTCAAACCTCAGCTTTTCATCTCTGCAGTTCATCAAGTGATCATGGGCCTCTTGGCTGCATCTGTGATCATTCCTTCCTTCCATACCGCCCAATCTCAGACACTCTAGGGGAGAAAACACAGGTAAGTGACCACGATAAACTGATATTTGATTATCTTGGTTGGTCACTTACCTGGTTTAACAGTCCAGACCACCAGTGTCCCCAGTGCTGCAGTCCCAGAGGTTATGCTGGAAGCTGATCCTGGTGAGGGATCCAGAACAGACAGGAACAGACAGAAACAGGCAGGATCCAAATCAGGCAGGAACAGAAACAGGTGGCAGGATCCAGACTTCCAGGCACCCACAGGCTTCCAGGAGGGTTCAGAATCTTATTGGGACCAGAAGCATGACCAGGTGGTCACGCATAGGAGCAGACAGGATCAGGTGCAGACAGGCAGGCATAGTGGAAGAGGGTAGCCGAGACAGGACGTAGGAACCGGAACTTGAAGCAGGACTTTAAACTGGTCTCCTCCCTGGAGCCAGGCTTACTTTGATAAAAACTGAACCTCCCCCCATAATGAGCCAAAAACCCAGAGGACTTCGCGGGGGAGGAACAGTGGACAATCAGGAGACGAGACAAACACTAAAACCCTCTTTCCACTGGCTGCTAGGATCCAGGACATGAACCAAATAAAACTGAACAGAAAGACTGACAGAAAGACAAGCAATGATCTGACACTGAATGCTCTTGCTGAACTGAATATAAACCAGAGGAAACAGGTCAGAGGAATAAATTATAATTAAGGCAGGGAGGGAAAAGGGCAGGTGAGAGGAATTACTAATTAGGGAGGAGCAAACAGGCCAGATCATGACAAGATCTTGGGATCCGTTTTACAAAGCAGGTTTAACAAACTCGGTTAAGATCCATAACTCTAAAATGATCAAGACCTCATTTTGAAGTAATCCTTGCCTATTTTACTCATACCAAAAATCGCAGGCAAATGGAAATGCAAATAACTAAGAAACTGCAAGCACTGTCAAACACATTCTAGTTTCTGAAAATAAAAAAGTTTGAAGTTTTCTATCTAAGCAAACCCAGTTGTTTGCATTAACTCTTTGACTCGAATGCAATCCCTCACAGTAAGAATGGTTGTAGCGACAGTGGACAAGAAAAACAACGTTTTAATGGGAAGAAACCTCCAGCAGAAACGGGCTCATTGTGCCATCTGCCGAGGCTGAGTGGGATTCAAGGAAACAGAAGCAGAGATACAAAAAAAAAACAAACATAAAAGGCAGCCCAGTCCAGGAAACACACAGCCAAGCAGACAAAATCCGAGCCAACAGCCACGTCAGAGGATGAAGAGAGCACATCCAGCCAGTCACAGTCAGAGAAACAGGACTACACTGAAAAACAGGCCGATCTAGAACATGTATAAACACAGGTGTTGATTGAGAGTAAATGGCATGCAAACTGAACCGGACCGTGGCAGATACAACTAAACCATGCTAAACTGGTACTAGTTAATCCGTAGCCAGAACTGAACTGAACTTAGCCCAGTTTAGTTCTGGCTCAGTTCTCAGATAACAAAGAGTGCATTGCCAGACCGCGCCATTATCTTACAGTCAGACTATGTAATCATGAAATTTCAGACATTCATAAAAATACAAGCTTCCCTACTGTGCCACATGATTTCCACTGAGGATTCTGCTTAGCAGTGTTTTAAATCTCAGTGTCTGTTGTTGTTTTCTGCATCCGTAAGCCCTGATTAGACTATGGTTTGTTGTATCCACTTCCCAAAAGCCGACTGTCAAGTAAATTCTCCAAAGACTACCTTCTTCCCCTGAGTCTAAGCAAACAGCAAAATATCACAATTATAACCAAGCTTCCTGAATGTTATAGGCGCCGCCATGCTTGTTTCCCTCTAGAGAGCAGTAGTACCGTAGATTGTCACTAGGAGGCGAGGAACCATCCTAGCGTGGTGTGTAAATGGTTGTAAGGAACCGAGCTCAGCACTGTTAACTGATGAAGTTCGGTCCAAACTCAGTTTTCAGAGGGTAGTGTAAATCAGGTTTACACTACCCGAAATCATCTGGCAACAGGTGAAGATGAAGAAGAAAATGTTCAAATAGATATAACCTGTTTATCATGTCATGGGTTCTCAGTGTGAT
This sequence comes from Cyprinodon tularosa, assembly GCF_016077235.1. Lineage (NCBI taxonomy): Eukaryota > Metazoa > Chordata > Actinopteri > Cyprinodontiformes > Cyprinodontidae > Cyprinodon > Cyprinodon tularosa. The sequence continues at coordinate 3,628,569 of NW_024039163.1, forward strand.
TATGTCTTCCATTACACAGTGAATAAGTGGCTATTTTTCCAGCAACTTCGGATGTTATCACCCTCGATACATGGTCTTTATTAGTGGTTATCAGTTCCATAGAATGGCTTTAAATTATGCCAGTAGGCTCAGTTGGTTATCACCTAGTGAATCCTAACCCTGAGGTAGTTCTTTTTTCCCCCTGCAGAATTCATTCATCTATTTATGTGTAATCTGAAAAGTAATTTCAGTAGTTCTTCATGTACTGTAAAGATAAATAAATAAAAAAAAAAGATTCACATGTGGTTCAAACTAACTAAACCATGAACAAGTCTCATATCCTGTCAATTGAGTTGTAGAATCCTCTCCTTATAAATATTTAATTCTAAGTGAAAAAAAATGCAGATCATTCTTTTATAATATAATAATATATTTATAATTTTGATTGAATCATTTTTAAATGTTACCACTTTTGGAAGCATTTATGGGAAAGAAAAATGTATACATTTTTTTTTTTATCGGTTGATGTAAAATGACATGCCTTTTACCAAATCAAATTTAAAATTAACGATTGCAACAATTGCAACATTGGTTTCCTTTGCAAATAAATTGGTGTTAAGGTACAGAAATTGTCATTTTCCCTACTTCTTTCTCATTTTTTTCAAAAATCACTTAGCCCACAGGCCTAAAAGTCTGACCAGTCCAGCAGGGGTCACTGTGGGCTTTATAGAAACCTATCAACTTGCATCATCAAAAACAGTTATGATGAGTGAAATTTCTTTGATTCATGGAATAAACACTTATCTCTCAATTTAAAACCCCAATCACTAAGATAAACTTGGAGAGTGAATGGTTTTTTTAAGGAATAAAGTGTAAAAATCCTTGTCAGAAGGTCGTAGTAAAAAAATTTGAACATTTTATAAAACAGTAAATGAGCTCAAAACATGTACAGTATATGACAGGATTTAAGAGCAGAGGTACATCTCTAGTCCTTTTTCAGTAATTAAAAACTGGAACCCATAAACATACACACAGAGTGCATGTAATACACACTGTCATTTGAATGAACATAGCTTTCAAGTATTTCACTGAAAATAAAAATATTGCAAAAGTCTTTGAATTATACAAAATATATATTTTGAACATAGCAATGTAATGTACGGTCATTTAGGGTTATAGATAAGGGCCATTGGTAACAAATGAAGAGAATTTTATCTGAACTTTGGATTAAAAGAATTAGACTTTTGCTCATTGGTCAAAAGTGTTTTCTTTCTCTTTTTTGTGTAAAGCACATTTCCAAAGCTTACTAAAAAATATCAATGCTAAAGTTTAAAGGAACAGTAGAAAAGCACATAACCTGTGTTGCTGGATGGCCATGGATGAGTTGGGGAGCCATGTCATCTGTTAGTTTTGGTCCACTCTGCTTTAACATGGCCAGTTTACGTTTAAGCACCAAGGAAATTTAAGAAGAGCTGCCAGGTGGATAATTTTTTACCTTTGTGACCTTGCAGCAATTAGGTCCCAGGTTTTGTTTCCAAGCCTATGGTTTACTGCATAGAGCTTGTATGTTCACCCTGTGCATGTGTTGGTTCTCTCTGGGCACTCTGGCTTGCTCCCACAGTCTGAAAACATGACTGTTAGGCTTATTTGAGTCTCTAAAATTGCCTTTAGATTTCAGTGTGTCCACATGTTTTTTTATTTTGAAAAATAAATAAACTCAAATTTGTCAGAAGAATTGGCCAAACAGAAATGGCCGTACTGATTCAGTTTGTCTTAAAAATTAGTTTTGCGTCCATCCATCCATATATATCATGAAAAATGAACCCTTCAGGTTACTGCACAGTTATTGAATTTAAAAAATGTATTACATTTATGAATACCATTTCCTAATCTCACATTATTTGCCCATTGTGTCAATCAAACCTACCCGATATTTCAGCATACAACTTTTTTTTGTATGTTATCAAAAGACTTTTTGAGTAATCTCACCTTCAAATGATAAAAGAGTAATGAATAATAATTTTCTCACATGTATGTACATGCAGTGTTGTGCCTGAACGCGTTCATTGAACGAAAGTTCATGAACTCGTTCATATTTTGCGCGAACGTGAACTAAACGTACTGTATTACTGCGTGATGAACGTTATTGTGAACTCGTTCATTCTGGTGTCTGTGAACGCCACGCCCTCTCAGTTCAACTCCGTTCAATAGGTTGCCAGATTTCTATAGAGTCCTCCAGGCGAAACCCCGGCTAAATCACACCGTAAACAGGCCTTAATATGTAGCGGGAAAAACACCCAATCTGGCAACACCAGCTACCAGCGTCGTAGCCTACAGCCGCGTGCGTCATCAAAACAAAATGCAGCGTGGAAGCCACAGCAGCATGGAGACGACCGTGGATGGGACAAAGCAGCAGTATGATAACTTAAAAGAGGTTTATGACCAGGTGGTCGGTGAGGATGATGGCAACAATCTTACATTTCTCTGCAAACTTTGCCCACCGACTTTCAGTAAAAAATCCGCACAAATCTGCCTGGTATAATTTTCCAGGATTCCAGTATTCCTTTTTAGTATGTACTGAAATGGAATTTCAAATGGAAAAAAAAAAAACATTTACACCTTAAAGACTACTTTCCTGTTTTTCTTTTAATAACTCCTAATAAAAAAGACCATTTAAGCAGCACATTTTTCCTGATGTTTTTGAGAATATACTGTAGGGGTGAAAGCTGCAGCTGCTACAAGTGTGAAGTGAATGAACAGCAACAAAGCGTTAAAGCAACAATGGGGAAATGCTGTCCCCTCAATGCTAATGTAAACCCTGGTTGGATAAGGATTCAAAACTGGATATGAAGATGAAATCTGACGCACAGTTTCAGTGTTACAACTGATAAAATAATTGCTGCCTGTGGTTCTACAGTAGGCTATGGTGTAAATGAGCAATATATGAAAAAAAAAAAAAAAGAACTATGAACTAGTTCATTTTTTGGAACTGTGAACTTAGTTCAAAATTTTGAATTATGAACTGAACTAGTTCATTTTAAAATGTGTGAACTGAACTTTGAACTAGTTCACGTAGAAAGAGAACTTTCCCAACACTGTGTACATGTATAATTATTTCTCTGCAAGGCTGAGCTCAATTCGCGCCACTGGCAGTTCATAATGTCACTTCTGGTGGCAGGTCATAGCCGTGGCAGTTCGTGGTGGCACTTCCGGTGGCAGGTTGGGCTGAAATGCCATAGTACTGGAAGATGCCACCAGGGTGACAGTCTGGCTGTGCTGCCACTAGGCTACCAGATCAGCTCCAAATGTACTGCCAAGGTTTAAGGGTCACCACAACTTGTTTTCAGCTAATACCTTAGTTCTATTGCCCCTTGTGTAGATTATATGCTTTGAAATTATACTATTGCTTATTAAACTGTATACAACATTTAATAAACTTGATGTAAAAAGGCCACTTGTCACTAAAATACTTTTTTGAAATTACGATTTTATTGCCTATTAACATGTATAAAAACTTTAATGAACTTTGGAAACAATGACCTAAATAGCTCTTTCTATGTATTTAACATGCTGTAAGGAAAGAGGCATTCCACAAGCTGCTAGTTTGTTACACAGAATTGATAGTTAATATAAATTCTTACACAGAAAATTATAACTTAAATACATTGGCATTCTGAAAGCATCTGGCCATGAGAGTGACAGCGAACACAGGGAGATGACATAGTTCCAAAGGAGGAGGGTGAAAATTAAGTCAAGTTGTAAAACTTGCACCTAAATTCTTAAAGCTATACTGATTAGTGTGTGTCCTTCCTTGACTCTATCTGCAGCAATGAAGACATGTGGTTACTTTTAAATGTCTTTATTTACAGAAGTTTTTTAAATCCAGCCAATCTTGTTCATTTCCATCCAAAATCTAGACACAGAACTTTTTTATAGTCCTCCCTCACTGCTAAAACAAATGTGAATTGCCCCGCTGGAGAGTATTGTGCGCTTTATCTCATGTCTTTAGGGCCTGGAGAGTTTCTGCTTGTTCTGTCTTGTCCATATCAAGAACAGCAGGAAGAGTTACTCTCTCAATATATTTTTGTTGTCTGCACCAGTCAGCTGCAGACCTTACTGTTGACAATGATAGAGCAGAAAATGATAGGAGATTAGAGAGGGTGTCGTAGAAGTTTTCATTCTTACCTGTTATTATATATAACAGATTACTTATTTAGCCTACATTATGGGAACATATTGCCATTTACCGACTGTGTCAAAAACAGCTTACATTCAAATACCAATGTGATTAAATCAGGCTTTTAGCTAGGAATATTTCATAGAGTGTACACCTTGGTGTGTAACATCTTTAGGCTTTCTGTGGTGTAGGTTGGGGTCCAGTATGGTAACCCAGACAATTTTGAAATTTAGATTCTCTGAAACACTATTTCCTGCAATTTGAGGTTGAATGCAGCTATGTTTTTGTCTTTGTTACACAACTTTTGGCCTGATAATGGGAAATATGTGTGCTTCACTAGAGGTGGAAATTTCATAAGGAAGACATGATATCATTTTTAGGTATAATATTATTTCATAGGTTAATTCAAACAACCAGAGTGTACCAAGTGTAATTCTACGTGCAACCCTACTTTGAGCATCAAAAAAGTGCCTGCAGCTTATTTCAATTCAGTTTATTTATATAGTGCCAATTCACAACACAGGTCATCTCAAGGCACTTTACAGTTCAACCATCATTGTTGATGCTTGTAAAAAGGTCAGACTTACGCTCCTGAGGCATGTCAAGTAAAGTGTGTACAAATATGTCTCAGGCTTGTGCTGCTCCTGTGTTCAATGGCAGAAAGTGGCTTTGTCATATTTGCTGTGATAAGTGGGTAAAAAGTAGTTTTAATATATCCTTATGCTAGAAAGTCCACCTCCACACATCAGTTCATCAGGATTTGAAATATTTAAAATGTAACTTCACTGTCGGAGCTGCACAGACCCCACATACCAGTGATGCGCTGTCCCTGGGAATCCAGAAGTGTCTGGCCTCTTGTTTGTTTTTTTCCCCCTACTGTTCGTGGCAGCTGGAAGTAGATAGCATTGGCGTTTTTCAGGTATATGGTACATACTGTAGGCACCAGAATAATAAAAGCGAACATGTGAAGTTAATTTAGGCAATAATAAACAGTTTCAGGGGATCCATCATAGCGCTCTGCATCAGCAGTGTTGTGCGTCTCCCTGCAAACTCGCAGATCAGCTTCCCTGGTTGATGTGGCGTGTCGAGCAAAAAATATTTAATGTTTCCAAGTCCAGAATCTGCTGCTTGTGAAATTTTGAAAATCTGAGCGAAGTTTCAGACGGAAAACTTTCCAAAAACAGGGTGTTTACAATTTGTCATTCTTTTAGTAATGGGTATACAATGTACTCCTGTACGCACTGCTAGCTAAAAGCCTGAACTAAATTAACCTTTTCTGTTGCGCCTTCTTCTTAAACTTTCAGTACTCTGGAAATAAAATGAAGAAAAAAAAGGGGGGGGGGCTGGGGGGGGGGGGGGGGGGGGGGGGGGGGTTGGGGCTCAGGAATGCTTCCTTTAATGACTGTGGTATATGTAGGTGTGCACCCACAATTGTTCTTTACCACTCATTTTCTTTGACGGTATTCATTAACTTCATCTCTGCTTGTTGGCAAAGATTGTCGTTATTTTGCAGCCCCTAGACCACAACCTACAAAACACACATTTCAAGTACATATAAAATACTAAATAAGTCACACTTCCATGTTCAATTACAATGTTTTCTTTATACTACTGTGATGGATACTCTTTTAATCACACAATCTTAGTATTGGTTATTATTCCCTAAAAGTAGTAACAGATTGTCATGATCGGTTCACTAAGTTAAACCCACATGCAGAACACTAACGGAGACGGAGGAAAAGTTTAACAGTGTTTATTTGAAGAAGGGTACAGAGTAAATAATACTGGTTCAGGTGCCGGTCCGGGACAGGTCCCACAGTTTCTGAAGGAGATGAGAGTTTGGTTAGCCAGGAACTAAAATGGCTGAACTGGTGAGTTGAATTATGTTGATACCTTGAAGAGGTTCTGATAGATCCTTGAGAGGGGGAACCGGTTGGGTCCAGAGACGGAGGGGCCAACAGAGAGTTCAGCAGCAGCACCGTCTAGCTTCTAGCTAGGGATTGACGGATCAGAGTTGTTTCCTAGCTCTTCCCAGAGAGCTGATTAGAGTCCAGGCTGAGATCTTCAGGTTTGGCTTACTTGGGCAGGCAGGCAATCTTCCAGGTTAAGCTCCTCCAGAGCTTCAGACCTCAGTCGGCTCTTTCTATAAGCAAAGAAGAAAAAAACAGGTTAGATGACTAGTCTCTCTCAAGAGTCAACTAGTGATCACAAAGATAATCAGAGGCTCAGGTTTGCTAACCAAACTTGGTCAACACTGCGGCGTTGAAGGATGGTCTGACTGCTGCTTAAGTAGTGTGGTCTTCTGATCAGCTGATGACTCCCAGGTGTGCAGAGAGCTCCAGCTCAGGAATCCCATAGCGCTCTCTGCTGGCGACAGGTGGCAGATCTCCAGATCCCAACAGTACCCCCCTCTCAACGACCGCCTCTTGGTGGTCCAGAAGACGTGGACGGGAGAGACCTCTCGTAATCCTCGATGAGGGTAGGATCGAGGATATAGGAACCCGGGACCCAGGTGCGATCCTCCGGACCGTAGCCCTCCCAGTCAACGAGGTACTGGAAGCTGCGACCTCGCCGACGGGAGTCCACGATCCGGCGGACTGTGTAGGCCGGATGGCCGTCAATGTCCAGGGCAGGTGGAGGGGAGTCGGAAGGCGGGCACAAGGGATTGGTGATGACTGGCTTAATCTGGGAGATGTGGAAAGTGGGATGGATTCGCAGGGTAGGTGGTAGTTGTAGACGGACAGCGGAGGGATTGATGATCCTGGATATTTTGAAAGGTCCTATGTACTTGGGAGAGAGTTTACGAGACATAGATTTTAACGGAATGTCTTTGGTAAAAAGCCATACCTCTTGGCCGGGAGCATACTCAGGGGCAGGACGACAATGACTGTCCGCAAACCTTTTCTTTGTGGCGGCGGTGCGGTTAAGGGTGGTGATGGTTTGATTCCAGGTTCGGTGACAGCAACGGATGTGTTGATGGACAGACCTGACTGAAATCTCCCTCTCGTCTGCAGGGAACAAAGGAGGCTGGTACCCTAGAGAAACCTGAAAAGGGGATAAACCGGTTGCAGCAGACTTGTGGGAATTGATAGCGTATTCTGTCCAGGGAAGAAACTGACTCCAGTCGGTTGGGTTGTTAGAGGAGAGACAGCGGAGAGTGGATTCAAGCTGCTGATTCATTCTCTGCGTCTGTCCATTGGTCTGCGGATGGTAACCAGAGGTGAGAGAACATTTACAGTCTAGCGCGGAACAAAAAGCTTTCCAGACCTGTGAGATGAATTGAGGTCCACGGTCTGAAAGAATCTCTTGCAGTAGCCCATGGAGACGGAAGACATGTTTAACGAGGAGCTGGGCAGTCTGGAAGGCAGTGGGTAACTTCCGGGGTGGAATCAGGTGGCAGGCTTTGGAGAAACGGTCAACAATGGTGAGAATGGCGGGCATACCTTTGGATATTGGGAGGCCGGTGACAAAATCCACAGCAATGTGGGACCAAGGGCGAGTTAGAACAGGTAGAGGACGTAACAGACCAGAAGGTGGTTGATGGGTGGATTTGTTCCTTGCACAGATGGGACAGGCCAACACGTATTCCTTCACGTCCTTGTGAAGGGACGGCCACCAAAAACGATCTGTGACTAGGGCGATAGTTCTGCTTACACCAGGATGAGTAGAGAACTTCAATGAATGCATCCACTGGATGAGGCGAGATCTGACGGAGGAAGGCACATATGTCTTGTTAGGTGGACCGTTACCTGGGTCAGGTTCAGAGGCCAGGGCCAAATTGATGAGATCAGTGATCTCCCAGGAAACGGCTCCCACAGTACACGAGGAAGGAAGAACAGGTTCAGGTGTCTCAGGCCGATCAGGGGAGTACAGACGAGAGAGAGAGTCAGGCTTAACATTCTTGGAACCGGGTCTGTAAGAAATAATAAGATTGAATCGAGAAAAAAAAAAGGACCATCTGGAGTGGCGTGGGTTGGATCTCTTGACTGATTGGAGGTAGGCCAGGTTTTTATGATCAGTCCAAACCAGTACTGGGTGCTCGGCGCCCTCGAGCCAGTGCCTCCATTCTTCAAGAGCAAGTTTTATGGCAAGTAGTTCTCTGTCTCCGACATCATAATTTTGTTCTGCAGGTGAGAGTCTGCGAGAAAAAAATCACAGGGGTGAGTCTTATGGTCAGAATCTGATTGTTGTGACAAAACTGCTCCTACACCGGAGTCAGATGCATCAACCTCTAAAATGAACTGTTTTGCAGGATCAGGCTGGATCAGGATGGGTGCACTGGAGAAAAGAGTTTTTAGCTTTTTAAAAGCGGTATCAGCTTCAGGTGTCCACTGGAAAGTTTTCTTTACTGAAGTCAGAGCTGTGAGAGGTAGAGCAGTCTGGCTATAATTCCTAATGAAACGTCTGTAGAAGTTAGCGAATCCCAGGAACCTTTGAAGTTGCTTACGGCTTTCAGGAGTTGGCCAATCCAAAACTGCTTTGATTTTCTCTTCTGAAGGCTTCACCTGCCCGCCCTCGAGCACAAACCCAAGAAAAGTAACAGATGCCTGGTGAAATTCGCATTTCTCAGCCTTAACGAAGAGCTTGTTTTCGAGCAGCCTCTGAAGGACCAAACAAACGTGTCTCTTGTGATCTGCGGGGTTCCTGGAATAGATCAGAATGTCATCGATGTACACAAAAACAAAGACGTTTAGAAAATCTCGGAGGACGTCATTGACTAATGCTTGAAAAAAGGCAGGAGCGTTAGTTAGACCAAAAGGCATGACCAAATATTTAAATTGGCCGATGGGAGTCTTAAAGGCAGTCTTCCATTCATCCCCCTCTCTTATTCTAAGGAGATGATAGGCGTTTCTTAAATCGAGCTTAGTGAACACAGTAGCTCCTTGAACTGGTTCTAAAGCAGATGCCAGAAGGGGTTGTGGGTATTTATTTTTAATGGTTATCTGATTCAATCCCCTGTAGTCAATACAGGGTCGAAGGGAACCATCCTTCTTTCCTACGACGAAGAAACCAGCACCGAGAGGGGATGAGGAAGGTCTGATTATTCCAGCAGCTAGAGATTCATTTATGTATTTCTCCATGGCTTCACGTTCAGGTTTGGAGATGTTAAATAGTCTACTGCTGGGAAGGGGAGCTCCTGGTAAAAGGTCTATGGCGCAGTCATATGGTCTGTTAGGTGGAAGAGACGTCGCACTGACCTTACTGAAAACCGGTGCCAGGTCGTGATACTCGGGAGGAACAGAAGAAAGGTCAGGAGAGTCCATCTCCCCCCTACCTCCAGGGGACTGAATAGCAGGCGCTGCAGAACGAAGACATGACTCGTGACAGGAAGTAGACCAAGACTCAATATGGCGTTCAGCCCAGTTAATATGGGGGTTGTGACGTTCCAACCACTCGAATCCGAGAACCAGGGGAGAACATGCAGAGGGAAAAACAAAGAATGTTATAGTCTCACGATGATTTCCAGAGATTAGAAGCTCTAAAGGTTGGGTTTGATGTGTGACTTGGTGCAGTCTCTTTCCATCAATGGCAGCAACTCTGAGAGGCCTAGATAAAGGAACAGTCTCAATCCTCAGTTGCTGAACCAGTTCGGAATCAATAAGATTTTTCTCGCACCCAGAGTCAATGAAGGCTGATAATGTTAGAGTCTGACTGGAAACAAACAGGGTTGCAGGTAATCGTAAGTGAGGAGATTTATCAGACTTTAGATGGTCCGTCAGGTTCCTCACATCCTCTGACGGACCCCGGCTTTTAACTTCGCCGGGCAGGAAGCAATTAAATGCCCAGGCTCACCACAATATAGACAAAGATTTCCCTTGAATCTCCGTTGTCTTTCTTCAGGTGACAACCTTGTGTGCCCAATCTGCATGGGCTCAACCCCTGCTCCTTCTGTGGAAGAGGAGAGAAAATGTGTGACTGGAACAGGAGCTGGTGAAGATTGATTCTTAATCCTTGGTTTTGAGCTGGAATCTGCGGATCTAACAACAACAGAAGATTGGTTAGAAGCAGAAGTGGAATCAGTAACTCCAGAGTTTCTTTGTCTAAATTTATTTCTAATCCGCAGTCTGTTATCCAATCTTATGGATAATCGGATTAGATCCTCCAAACTAGAAGGTTCATCAATCGTGGCAAGTTTATCCTTGATGTCATCATTTAAAGCCTTGAAAAAAGCACTTTTGAGTGCGCATTCGTTCCAGCCTGAGGCTGCGGCTTTGACACGGAAGTCAATGGAAAACTCTGCCACAGTCAGGCTCCCTTGCTTCAAACTAAGCAAGGCTCGGGAATCAATGGTTTGATCAGAATCATGGTTAAATACCTGAGAAAATTCATTCAAAAACTCAGAGAAAGTGCAGGAAAAGCTGTCTTCGGATGAAAATCTGGCCTCCGCCCATTCTAAAGCTCGACCTGAGAGTTGAGAAAGAATGAAGGAGATCTTTTTCCTGTCATTAGAAAAACAGGCAGGAGTATTTTCAAAAAGTAGACGACACTGGAACAAAAATCCTTTACATTTTGACTGGATTCCAGAAAATCTTTCAGGTAGACTCGGACGTAGTTCAGGAAATGACGTCAGGACCTCTGACCTCGGAGGCGGACGTGAAACAGGAACCAGTACAACTGGTGCGGAGTTAGCATTTCTCAAATAGCCAGCGAATGTTTGTAAGGTCTGGTTCTGAAGGGTTTGGGCTTGACCATGGGTTTGGGCTTCTTGTTCCTCAAGCCTCCTCCGGAGGTGCTCCGCTGGGTCCTGTGTTTGGCCGCTGTGTTCTGTCATGATCGGTTCACTAAGTTAAACCCACATGCAGAACACTAACGGAGACGGAGGAAAAGTTTAACAATGTTTATTTGAAGAAGGGTACACAGAGTAAATAATACTGGTTCAGGTGCCGGTCCGGGACAGGTCCCACAGTTTCTGAAGGAGATGAGAGTTTGGTTAGCCAGGAACTAAAATGGCTGAACTGGTGAGTTGAATTATGTTGATACCTTGAAGAGGTTCTGATAGATCCTTGAGAGGGGGAACCGGTTGGGTCCAGAGACGGAGGGGCCAACAGAGAGTTCAGCAGCAGCAGCGTCTAGCTTCTAGCTAGGGATTGACGGATCAGAGTTGTTTCCTAGCTCTTCCCAGAGAGCTGATTAGAGTCCAGGCTGAGATCTTCAGGTTTGGCTTACTTGGGCAGGCAGGCAATCTTCCAGGTTAAGCTCCTCCAGAGCTTCAGACCTCAGTCGGCTCTTTCTATAAGCAAAGAAGACAAAAACAGGTTAGATGACTAGTCTCTCTCAAGAGTCAACTAGTGATCACAAAGATAATCAGAGGCTCAGGTTCGCTAACCAAACTTGGTCAACACTGCGGCCTTGAAGGAAGGTCTGACTGCTGCTTAAAGGCACACTATGCAACATTTTTCAGTTAATTAATGTGTTCCATAACGTTATGGATGATTAAATGATTCATTTCAGGTTGAACAAAGGTATTCTCGGCCGCCCTGGTGGTCTGTGGGGGAAATACTGCACTTGCAATTGCAGGAGCACCGACCCGCACCCACAGGCTCAGAACTCTCGTGAGAGTCAGTCTTGCTTTACGGCGAGAACTGCTACACGCCCCCAGTTAAAAGCATTCTCGTTGCTAGCACAGTGGCGATCTTTGTGCAGTTATGCTACGTTCACATCGGACGCAGCAAAATCGGGTCTGCAGCTTCATTTTTGCTGCTTGTACCAGTTAGTTCTGACGCGCGGCTGAAGCAGCTTTGCTGCTCTGCCTGCGCGGTGCAAAAGTGTGTCTGACGCGCTTTGGGCGGAGCTTCACTATCCTTTCTCTGCCTTGCAGCTATATTTGCTGTGATCAGTGGGAATAAAGTAGTTTTAATATGTGTTTAAGTGAGAAAATACACCTGAAAACGTAATCAGTGCCGTCAGTTCATTCAGATTATTATCCTGCCTTCAATATTTTTTCTGTCGGAGCCGCTCAGACCCCCACATACCAGCGGTGCGCCTACAGTAGGGATCCCTTCATCAGCAGCCTCTGGCCTAGTCGCCTCCTCGCGGTTCACCACGGCAGCTGGTAGGTGTTTTTCATCTAAATAATCCAAACTGCATATTCTGCCGGCAGATTTCTGCATTTTAAGTTAATTTAGGCGTCAATAAACTGTTTAAGAGGAGTGATCATCAGCGCTGTGTCTCTCTCCCTGCGTCAGATGCTTAAACGCGCCCGATGCGCTGCTTCAGCTGCTCAGACGTGCTGGGCCTGCTGCTCAAAACGCGCCGCGGGACCTTTTGCTGCGCCTTGACGTTACGTTGCAAGTAAACTCGCTGCTTCTGTCGCGCCAGCTGCGGTGTGAACGCAGCATTAGTCATTTGTTGCGTTCGCCTGTCTGCTAAGCTCAAAACAACCGCGCCTGGCTTGACGGAGAAACCAGGAGAACAGCTGTGCATATTTACGACAGTGCACTTTTACTTTCGCCCTCTGGGGGGAGCCTCGCTGGAAAATCAACACCGGTTGCATAGTGTACCTTTAAGTAGTGTGGTCTTCTGATGAGCTGATGACTCCCAGGTGTGCAGAGAGCTCCAGCTCAGGAATCCCACAGCGCTCTCTGCTGGCGACAGGTGGCAGATCTCCAGATCCCAACACAGATGACATAACATAACTTTAAATTATTACACTGCATCAGGACAAACATATTTTTATCAGTCTGAATTGTATATATACACTTATTTCTCTTTAAAGTCAGTTTTGTTATTAGAGATTATGCAAACAAGAGACCAGCTGGAGGTACTGGAAGCCATTGCAAAACTGGGACCTACTTTGACAGAAGGACTGAAAAGGGGGACTTGTTCAAGTTCAGTTGTTATTCAAGTTGATGCTAGTCACTGAAATATTCCCTTTTTTGTCTGAGTTATTTTTGGTACATTTTTTCCTAATGTTTTCTGCTTTGTTGAGTTATTACTCCATTGTGTCATCAGGTTAGGTTTCCCCACCCCAATTAAAAATCAAAATTTTTTGTCTGTCTACAGGTCATTTTGTGTTCAGTTAATGTTCAGATAAGCCCAAATTCTTAAAGGATCAAACACCTATATCGAACTCAAATGTTACCCATTTCACATTATACTGTAAAATAATTTAATTTCTGAACGTCCCTTATCTCTGATAGATTTTGGTCCACTAGAAATGCTGATGGACTAAGAATATTACTTGTGAATTATTATTAGTAATTTGCTGTGTCTTTTTCAGTTTTAGGGACTGAAGCACACCTCAGCCAGAGACATAGAGGATGTATTTAAGTCGTGTGTGTCATGGTTTTGGTTCTGTTTAAGTTTTTTCTTTGAATTTTCATTGGTTTTATTTCCATTTTGTGTTATTCTAGTAATAATTGGTTGTTTTGGAGTTCTTATGTAGTTCTTGTTTACCCTCTGTTGCCCTCCTGTGTAAGTCAGCTTCCCCTGGCTCCCTTCTAGATTCTTCAGTCCACACCTGTTACTCGTCTGCCAATTGGTCCTCCCATTGTCTCTGTCTCCCATATATAATCCTTCTGTTCAGTCACTCTTTGCTGGTTCCTTGTTGACTCTCTGCTCCTCATATGTGTTTTCCCTGATGCCCCCTAGATTTTGAGATGTCTGTATTTTGTTATTGTTTTTCGGATTCTGAACCACCTCAGCTTATATCTCTGCATTTAGGTCCTTCAAACCTCCACTCAACCTGACAGCATGATAACCTCTGTCTGTAACAACAAGATAGAAAGTTAAGAGTGCAGTTAATTGAAATTGACAAGAGCTCTACATTTCAGCAATTAGTTAGATACTTCTTGATGGTTTTTCTGCAACCAAAATGACAGTCTACTGTATTTTAACAAAAAAAAAAAAATACATCAAATGATTCAAAAAGAAAGGAAGAGAAAGCTATGCAATTTCAAACAGGACAGACTGAACAGCATGGTTCCCTGCAGCTTTCTATTAGAATACAGCACTAATAACTGCTCCATTATATAGCACATCCAGTTTTGTATTTTCACATGGTTTTGAATTGAATTACATAAACCAACGTACCATCATGTCATTAAAAGGGTTGACATGTTCACTGTATAATTTAAAAGGGGTAGATCAAAGCCTTTGTGTTTCCACAGATACATTCTGTTTGGCAGAATGTCACCAGTCTGCAATTTTTTTTCCAGGTCCTGGAAATATTATTTAATTTCCTGAAAACTGTGATTGTCTTCTACATAACAATGAAAGGCATCACCTTAATCTCAGAATCTCTAAGAATATCTTCACCTTTTATGTACTGTAAAAGGTTGTCGCTGTTTTGACATTCAATAAGCAATTCTTACATATCAGGGTTTAAACTGCAAAAGAAGAACTTCACAAAATAAGTTCCTTTTATTTCACTCTTCTGGCAAACCAGCACACCGAAAATGTAGCCAGTTTTTACAGGTCGTACACTGAACCACCTGATACTTCTTTATCAGTTCGTGAAAAAACCTGAAAAATAAAACAAACGAAAAATAGATTAAATTCAGTTTAAATGTACCACTAAACACATTTTTTCCATTTTAAGTAACCTATTACTTTTCACAGTTTATCTCCCTGTTACCCGTCGAAACAAACATGACCTGATCTTTCAGGCCAGGCAATGGAATGCTGGAATATGTATTCTTTAGCTCAGTTTCTTGGTGCTTATTATCCTTGTCTTTTATTGCCATAGCTTCTTGTTAGTTAGTGGAAAGTCTTATGTCACAAAAAAATAAGTGTTTTCTCACAACATTTTTTTTTATTGTGCATTTAAAACAAAAGATTAAAATGATCTAACCTGGGGATCAATGGTTCTAATCAGTTGGCTGGTATGATGTATATGAAGAGTTCTGAATTGACTAAGCATCGAAGGCTCCGCAGTGACACTATGCTTTTAGACTTTATTTTCAACAGACTAATAACAATACCAAAAAGTCTTTCTTGAACCCACAGACATAAAATATAACAGACAGTAAGACAAATATGCTAGAAAAAAATGCCACAATTGACAGTCTTGCTTCTTCCATTGTGGAGGAAATGTTACAGCCTAATCTTGAAGGCCACCAGAGGATCTGAAGACATTTCTGCAAAATATAGAGTGATACTTAACAGATACATGTATTGTTTCATTAAGTTAAGCATCCAATATGTGCATATGTGACCCTGTACCTGAGGAGAGCTATGTCATTATTACTAATTGTTCTTTGTAGTGACAGGAAGTCATACTGTATATCCGAATCTCTTTGCAACTGAAGTCAAAAACCTACAAGGTAGAGCATTCTGTCATCCACAAGTTTTGAGATTATATTAGTTGGCTTTCAATTATGTTATTTCTATTTTGTTTGTGTAATTTGATTTCTCTATATATTGTAGTGTTTGTAATCAAAACAGTCTTGGCTATAGCATCTCATTACTTATAAAATGGTGAACAACACAAATGACACATCTGTCCTGTTACTTACCCAAAGAATGAGGTTATTCCATTTTAGGAAAATAATGACCCACAATCCTAGCAAGGAATATTTTTGGAGACAGATGTAAGAAATACTTAATTGTTTCAGAAATCATTGTCCTTTACAAAATAAAGTTTAAAAAGTTTTCTATGATAAAATCTAAAAGAAAAAGAAAAAAAAAACAGTTGGTGCTATTTGCTTCACAAGTTGGTCTTTGACTATCCTACTTTTTGTCCACTTATGGTGCCATAGGGTGAAATCAAATGTGCCCAAAGTAAGTACACAGTACAAGTATCTAAATAGGTTTTCTATAACACATATTATATATGTATATATATTCAAAACCCTACACATACAGTTTAAACCTACCATACTTTATAGGACCAGTTGTGTCAATCAATAATTACATCCTTAAATTAAAGATATCATATATTTTCTATTGAAATTCAAACCCAGGGAGACACAATATTGTTTCATGCTACCAGTAAAAAAAATTAAGCTACACTTACATAATCTGTTTTTCCCTGTTAAATGGAATATGACAGACATGGTTGAACTTTTTTTTTTTTTTTTTCTTAAACAAAACAATATAAGTAAGATAGTTAATTACCTTGCTTTTGTCATCAACAGAGTAACACTGAACAACAAAGCTGGAAGTTACATTGCTGCAAGGAGTGTTGTTTGGATTATGATCTGGAGATATGGTAGTTTTTATCAGTGATGGGCAGTAGCGCCGCTACATGTAGCGAAGCTATTAGTTTAACTACATTTTCCAGTAGCTTGACCGTAGTGTCGCTGCTTTATTTATCAAGTAACTTTCCTGTAGTGACGTTATTGCTTTGATGAAGTAGCGACGTAGCGTCCACAAACGCTACAAAATCCAGGGCATAACTAAGAAATGAAACCAGGTTTTCTATTTTGAAACAACAATCAGCCACAAAACTACTGTAAATAGCAGTTTCAGCTGACGCTCTTATAAGTGGCGTAGTAGCACAGGCACACTCAGTAGGGTTAAACAAGCGCACCCTTTCCGAAGCTGTCGTTCTATTGGCTGGAAAGGTTGCTAGGCGACAATCCAACTGCAATCCGAGAGAGAGCAAAAAAAATCCGCAAGCAGAGCCTACGGGTTTGCGAGCGTATCTGAGACTCGAGCAGAGCGCGGTTTGTGCGCGAAGAGAAGGAGGCAAGCGAGAGGAGAAAATATCTGTGCAAGAAGCATTAAATCTGAGAGAAGAAACAAAGATTTGAGAAAGAAGAGAAAATATTTGAGAGAGAGTGCATGTTTTGAGTGTGAGCATTATAAGTTTTGAGTGCAAGAAGATGAAATTCTTTTCTCAAATTGAAATTATGTGCTCTTGCATTATGGCAGGATAATTCTCCCATATGTGCCACTAAGATACTCTAATTAGAGAGCAGTAGTGAAACTTTGATATTGTATTTTCATGGCCTAGTTTACCTGACAGGATGTTTACATAAATCTGTATTAAGGCTTTGCACAGATAAGATTTTTTATTTATGGAGGAACAGCTCTACCGTATATAAAATAAATACATAAATAAATAAATAAATGCTCAATAAATAAATAAATAAGCATTCGATTAATTGCCCCCAAAAATACAATGAATAAATATGTAGGTAGAAATTAAATTATATGGTGAGACATAAATAATGTATCACTTAATTAGCTTCTTTATTCTTACACCTTCTTTTGTAAACAGTTTCATTTGTTACTTTGATCGACTGTTTAATTGAGGTCTGAAGAAGTTTTCTCTAAGGGAGACTCTAAAGAAATAAGATGCCTTTTCAATTCAATTCAGTTTATTTATATAGCGCCAAATTCACAACACATGTCATCTCAAGGCACTTTACAGTTCAACCAGATCATACAGTCAAATTGATACAAAGTTTTCTATCTAAGGAAAACCATTTGATTGCATTGACTCATTGACTCAAATACAATCCCTCACACTTTTGTAGGGTTTTGTTTTCCCTAGAGATGTCCATTGAATGCAAACTCATAGCCATGTCTCGATGTGTAGAACACTACACAGTACCTTTAATTTTGTTCTAATAACAGCAGATTGTTTACTAGTTTGTCTACTAGTATTTAAGTTTTTATTTTAATATGCTGATCATAAAGCAATGTTTACACTGTGATATGTCATTGGCTGATCTTTAATAAATGTTTTAACTAGTGTGTCAGACTCATTTTGAATTGACATTAGCTTGGTACAACGTTAAGTCGCTTCTGATGTAGTTAAGCTACTGTTAACACATTAGTGTAACTTAGCTTGCTATAATTCTTTAGGTGGTGGCTTTGGTGTAGTGAAGCTTAATTAATTGTTGAGTAACTGATAGCTTAGCTCACTACACTGGACAAGTAGCTTGCCCAACACTGGTTTTTATCCCCTCTGAAAACACTAAAGATGAGTTATAATTTTTTTAACCTAGTGTTTCTTATGTTTATGAAGTTTAAGCAGTACTGTAACTGTTGTATATGTTACTTATAAGGCATCAGAAGAGCATGGACCACAGATAACTGCTCAGTAGGAGCCATTGAGAAATGGAAAAAGGTGATGAACTTAAATATTGATGCAGAAAAAAATAACTTACCAGGAGGTCGAAGTTCCAGCAACCGTGAATTTCAACAGACAGCTGAGCATTGCACATCTCCACCATTTCTTTTTGAAAGTGCCTGTTAAATTGTCATTATGCAGATAAATAAAAACCCTCAAAGTCTATTTAAAACGGGTTTCATTCATTTGCCAGAGTAAATATCTAACAGATGCATGGGCTTGATTGAAGTTTTCTGAAAAAGCAGTATTGACCTCTTTTCTAAGGTCTGGGCAAATATTTAGGCCTCTCGGCTTCTTTTCAGATTTTTTTGAAGAAATCTTGCGTAGAGAGAGTATCTTTCACCTGTCCCTGTGACTGGATGCCATCCAACAATTGGTTAAAAAAAGGGGTTTGATGCAGCTGTTGGTGTGACGAGCAACCTGTCCTGCTATATCAGATATGTAGGAGGTAGGCAGATACTTGAAGCTCAACAGCCCATCACTGTAGTCTCTTGAAGGCTACATCCAAAACAGTATGTAACATATTACACAACACCATGCATACAAGAGAAGAGAACACCATGGGGCGTCAGTGGTGTTGAAATCGAAGGATTGACGGTTCAAGCCCCGACTCCGACTTTCATTGTCGCTGTTTCCTTGGGCAAGACACTTCACCTGCATTGTCTACTGATTGTGGTCAGAGGGCCCGGTGGCGCCAGTGTACGGCAGCCCCGCTTCTGTCAGTGAGCCCCAGGGCAGATGTGGCTACAATGTAGCTTGCCACCATCAGTGTGTGAGAGTGTGCGTGAATGGGTGAATGAATGTAGTATAAAGCGCTTTGTTCAAGTCTCCTGACTTGAATAAAGGCGTTATATAAGTAAATGCCATTTACCACCTACAAATTAAAGAAATATTGTATCAGTAAATTTTCAAAATAAACAAAAATAAAAGAACTTACCTTCTTCTTCACAAAAGGTTTTGGGTATACATCCTTAAAGTTTAACAGTTCATGAAGTCTGTTCAACAAATCTGGATTTGACCCATAAGATGGCAATCTCAGGGCAAGGCAAGAAAAAAAAAATCAGTAGTCAGGATTTCTAGAGGCTCACCTTTCTTGACATACTTAATCCCATAATATGTGGTTTTTGTGGACACTACTTTGGAGGGACAGAGTTCTCGACAAACTGAATCTGGACAGTAGGGACAGGTGTTTTCAGTAGGAAAAAGGCAAGGCGGTGGCAATACCTCCTGTGTTCGGAGCTGGAAGGCCATTCCCGTAGGCAAGGGATCATCTTATGTGTATAGATGTACATAGTCATTGCACAGATTTTTTTGAGTGTGCATACTTTGTAGAACAGAAGAGATGCCACCATGCACCAAGTGACTTTCTTAGTCATCACTGTCCTCTACCTGCACATCAGACATAGCAATGGGCTTGGTGACTTTTGCAACATACACCACATTGCCATCATGCCATGAATACAGCAACGTCATTTTCCACTTCCCTTACATTGACAGTTCCACTTTCTTGTTGCTAAGTCAAATGTCACCCTTGTCCTTCCAAACTGACACCAACTGTCTGTTTCATTTTTGAAAACGGGAAAAAAAAAAGAAAAAAAAAACACAGTTGAGGTAATCCTTTGCCTCCAAAAATCAATGGAAAAACAGTCAACTCCACAGGTTTTGGTTGCAATGTCCAGTTTTTCACATTTTCCATGTCAGCCCTTTACTGGGCATGTCTTGGAGTGAAGCAGATCTGGGGACTGCTGGGGACAGATCATTTCAAGGTGAACACATTCTTTTCCGGCATTCCCTGATGACGACTTCCGACACTTTTTCACTTCAAGGTCAATTTTAGGTGGGTTTGTTGACTTAACCATATGAATTGAAAAAACTGGACTGTGTTAATGCTTTGGAGTGAAATTTTGTCCATTTACAATGTTTACACAAATCATAGGAATCATTTCCATTGAATGCACATCCCTAATATGCCTCTGTACGTTTTTGTAAGTGCTTAGAAAAGCTGTGCAACGTAGACAGCCAGATAAGTTTGGCTTTGAGTCCAGATTCAGGGTCAGTTGTGAGCTTGACCTTTTCTGTCATTAAATGGCAGGAGATTCTGTAAGATAATGTTTCAAAATTATTGACATAAAACAATTGCTTAGTTGAAGGCCAAAACATATACTGTATCATAAATTAAGTTGATGATGTGAATAAAGGTAACATAAATATTTGCAACAAGCCAATACATGTTGCCTGAAGGAGATATTTCTTAAAATTTAGAGGGATCTCAGATCCATCAACTTAATAATTGTGTTTAGACCAGGGATGTCAAACTGTAGTCCTAGAGGGTCAGTGTTCTGCAGCTTTTAGATGCATCTCTACTTCAACACACCTTAATTTAATAATTAGGTCATTAGCAGGACTTTAAAGCTGAAGTCTGTAAGTTTTTAAAAATCACTTTTTTGTCATATTGGCTAAAACTGTCCCTATGCCCAGACAGCAGTACATGTGATATGTAACCTGTGAAAAAAACTGCTTCAATTGGTACCGCCTACTGCCTGCATTTCAATCTGGAAAGAATAATTCGGGACGAGTCAAAACAACCAATCACAGCCAGAGGAGCGTCTGATGGAGTGTCAATCACAGCTCACACACGCTCAATCCCGCCCCCCCCCCCCCTTCTGGTCGCATGCGGTAGCCGCGCAGATGCTGTGAGAGGGGTGGAGCTTGGAGGTGGGGCATGAGTGAAGCAGAGAGGGTGGGGGAGTGGCGTGAAACCTGTTTTTCTTCAAATTTTCAGTCGAAGTCTGCTCTCTTCTCAATGTTACAGACTGCAGCTTTAAAGAACTGATTCTTGTTTTCATAAGTTGGACCAGGGATACATCTAAAAGCTGCAGGACATTGGCCTTCGAGGACTGGAGCTTAACATCCCTGCTAGGCTGCCTCCAATGTCAACAACTTCCCCCATAGTGTCAGAAGCTCGAAACCTTGCATCCAATATTCAAAACAGACAGGTCTGAATGAGTTCAAAATTCTTTATTTACTAATCGCGTGCGGCTGCTTGCCGGCTGGAGCGGACAAAACAGATCCTCTGTAGAAACAAAAACTCAGGTTAGTGACTAAGAATAAAGGGCTGATGTCTACTAAAGCAATAGTCACTGACCTGGTTCAGAGATCAGTCCGATCACAGAGGGATGTGATGAATCTGAGAAGGAAACAGTCCTCAACTTGTGACGGGCGCCGCCCCCCAAGCTCTGGGTAATGAGCGGAGCTTATGCCAACCAAGGCTGAGGAGCAACAGTGTAGAGAAGAGATTATCCAAAGCCGAAGTCCTAGCAGAGCCAAGTTCATGGACCAGAAAATCAGACAGCCCATGATGTACAGAAGGAGAACCATGCTGAGGTCAGTAGCACAGTCCAGGTTCGGTAAGCCACTAGAAATCCAGGAATCAGTCCAGAACAGAGCAGAATAACAGAGCAGACAGGGGCAAAGCAAAACTCGGTATCCACAGGGCAGAAACGGGTCACAATCAGATCAGAGAGCTAGGATTACTCACACTGCAACGCTTGAATAATCTTTCTCCGTGGGCTGGTAACCAGTGGAATAAATAGAAGAAACAGGAGGATCAGATAAGAGATAATTAGGCTGGGGTGGAGCAAATCAGATAAGAGGAGGAGCAGTAAAACCCAGCCTATGGTGCCAAGATCATGACAACCCCCCACCCCAACCCCTCAAAGGCAGATACCAGACGCCCCACTGGGCTAATCAGGGTGATCCCAATGGAAAGACCGAATGAGGTCCTTATCCAAAATAAACCGGGCAGGAACCCATGACCTCTTCTCAGGTCTGTAAACGACAACTGCTTTCACAACTTGACATTGACAAGGTACAAAAGCACTGTTCTAGCAAGGGGGAATTAGAACCCCAGGTCAGAGGGGAGTTAACACCAGCCCCCCACCAGAGACTGTGTACGCTCCAATACCCGTACCCACAATGGACAAGACAGCAACTGACCTGAAAAATAAGATCACCAACCCCCAAAGTGTCATGATCTGGCCTGTTTGCTCTCCCCTAATTAGTAATTCCTCTCACCTGCCCTCTTCCTTCCCAGCCTCAATTATAATTTATTCCCCTCACCTGTTTCCTGTGGTTTATATTCAGTTCAGCCTGAGCATTCAGTGCCAGATCATTGCTTGTCTTTCTGTCAGTCTTTCTGTTCAGTTTTTATTTGGTTCATGTCCTGGATCCTAGTTGCCAGTGGAAAGATGATTTGAAATCATGTGCTCTTGGATTATGGCAGGATAATTCTTCCATAGAAAACCACCCTTGAGGCCAATGGCAAGATACTTGCACAAGTCTCCATCAAATGTGGCATATACCAAGGGGATGCACTGTCCCCACTGCTGTTCTGCATAGGTCTGAACCAACTCAGTCAAATAATCAACAAGACTGTCTACGGGTACCGACTCAGGAAAGGGGCCATCATCAGTCACCTCCTCTACATGGATGACATCAAGCTGTACGCTAAGATTGGGCGATACCACCCGGATCTTCAGCACAGACATCGGGATGTCATTCGGACTAGAGAAGTGTGGTCGGATGGTAACTAAGAGAGGGAAGGTATTCCACACAGAGAGGGTTTCACTCCCAGAAGGAACAATAGCAGACATTGAAGACAGCTACAAGTACCTTGGAATCACACAAGCAAATGGCAACTTCGAAGAGGTAACGAGGAACTAAGAGCCAAATACCTCCAACGAGTAAGACAGGTCCCAAGGAGCCCGTTCAATGGCAAGAATAAGTCCTGGAAATAAATACCTGCGCTCTATCAGTAATCAGATACCCTGCAGGAATAATATGTTGGCCAAAGGAGGAGGTACAGGCCACAGATATTAAGACATGAAAGCTCCTACTGTACGCTAGAGACTGACACGGGAGTGGATTTTCACTCCTGTCCCATCCCACTCCCACAGAAAAAAAATTGTGTCCCGTCCCAATCCTGGGCCAGAGTAGAAATCTAAATCCTGTCCCGTCCCACTCCTGGTGAAATTAATCCCACTCCCATCCCGCTCCCATTCAGAATGACTCCCGCTCCCACACCACTCCCATTCTTGTTGTTTTGAGCTCGGGTGAAAAACTCAAAGCAGAAGCACTGTTGGTTTTTGGGTCGTGTAGTTTTTTTTGACTCGCATTATAGTGTAGGCTTCAAGAAAAAAACTACACCAGTACTGGATTTTTTTTCTTTCTATTTTATTTTATTTTTTGGCATTGATCCTAGTTTTTTTTTATTATTATTGGTTTGCTCCCGCTAATGTTTAATCCTTTACCGTCACAATCACGTGATCGTTACTAATACTGACTCCCATCCCACGGGAATCCCACGGGAATCCCGAAAAAATGTCAGTCTCTACTGTACGCCAGCCGTAAGGAAGGAGGCCGAGGACTAATGAGCGTAAGAGCCACTATCAAGAATCAAACACCCAAGATCCATAAGTACATCAAGAACGCTCCAACAGACGACATCCTCACTGAATGTCTCAGACAATGGGGAACAGAAGATGAGGTGCCAGAGGCTCCGTCATGGGAGGATAAGCCCCTACACAGGATGTACCACCGGAACACAATCGAAGTGGCAGATATCAAGAAATCCTTCCAATGGCTAGACAAAGCCAGACAAAAGGACAGCACAGAGGCACTCATCATGGCTGCACAGGACAGCAGACTCTGGACAGGACACCAGGACACCAGAGCAATAGAGGCCCAGATCTACCACACCAGACGAGACCCCAGGTGCAGACTGTACAAAGAGGCCCTTGAAACAATCCAGCAGATAACTGCAGAGTGTAAGATGCTGGCAGGGAAAGCTTACATGGAGCACCATAACCAAGTGGCTGGAATAGTATAGGAACATCTGTGCAGACTATGGGCTGGAAATCCGTAGGTCAAAGTGGGAAACACCTCCAAAGGTGGTAGAAAATAATCAAGCCAAGATCCTGTGGGACTTCCAGATACACACGGACCAAATGGTAATGGCAAACCAACCGGACATTGTGGTGATGGACAAAAAGCAGAGGAAAGCCGCTGTGGTTGACATAGCAATACCAAGTGACTGCAACATCAGGAAGAAAGAACATGGAAAAACTAGCTGAAGAAAACCTGGAAGGTTGAGGCATTAGTGGTACCCGTGGTCATTGGGGCACTCAGGGCAGTGACCCCCAAATTTGAAGAGTGGTTACAGGAGATCCCTGAAAATACATCTGACATCTTGGTCCAGAAGAGAGCAGTTTTATATATATATATATATATATATATATATATATATATATATATATATAGCCTGGTTCTGCTGGAGGTTTCTTCCTGTTCAAAGGGAGTTTTTCCTCTCCACTGTCGCTACAAGCATGCTTAGTGTGAGGGATTGTATTTGAGTCAATGCAATCAACTGGTTTTCCTTAGATAGAAAACTTTGTATCAATTTGACTGTATGATCTGGTTGAACTGTAAAGTGCCTTGAGATGACATGTGTTGTGAATTTGGCGCTATATAAATAAACTGAATTGAATTGAATATATGTATGTATATGTGTATATATATATAGATGTGTATATATATGTATATGTGTATGTACATATGTGTATATATATGTGTGTGTATGTATGTTTGTATGTGCCTCAGATTGTTCAATAGAATCTGATCTGACGGACATTTAACAGCCAATCTTGTGATATCTGACTGAAGTCAGTTGATTTTATCCAACTTCTGAGTTCAAAGTCAGCGGCTCTGTCCTTCAAAGGCTAGATACGTTTGCCAGTTACGTCATGACTTGGAAGACTCCTCATTATGTGGCCGACAAATGCAGCCTTCTTTTTGATTGTTTTGAAGGATGGGTCCGGTGTATCCTCCATAGCCTTGGGCATCCCGTGATTCATTGCAAGTCCATGCAGGCCAGCTGCCCCTTGCTCAGATGAAAAAAGGAAATGGTGCCGAACAGTGGTGAATATTGTAAGAGTAAATTAATATAATAGATATGAATAGTTACATCTGAAATTAATGAAAATAGTGTTTTTAAATGGTTATTGAGTCAGACATGTGGTGGGTAATTTTTTTTTTTTTTTTTTTAAGGTTTTTATCTGTCGCTGTGTAAATCGGTTTGTCTGCGTGAGGGGTGGGGACAGCCGAAGAAAGCTGGACCTGTTTGAATCCATAGCCAAGCTGTTCTGCTCTCCTTATTTTCATGATCCTCGAAAGATCCAGTCCAGGTAGACTGGAGAAAGCATCTGCTGAAATTGAACACACCCAAGGAATGAGTAGCCCCATGGGAAAAACTCCCAGACCCCAACTTTTCATGCAGTGATATACTGCATATATATTAAGTGCTACATATTTTTTATATATTGTACATATAACGTATTGTTTTGTAATTGTATTCATTTCAGAGAAATGTCTTGTTGGATTTAAGTAAATCTACATAAAATAGAACATTAAAATACTATTTAAGCCTGCAGTTGTACTCAGTATGTTATAGTATAAACTTCATATTTTTCTCTATCTTACGTTTATTTTTGGGCTGCTTATATGAGATACTTTCCTGACACCTATAAGCTGTGGCAATGGACCAGATTTCGCCAAGAGGATATATAAAGTGCAGAAGTGTGGACTATTTCCCAGATTACAGCCTTAAAGATACTGCTGGTTCCAGTCGTATTTGCTGCTGGATTTTACCCATCATGCCTGGAAAATCCTAAGGAAACATACTTTTTATTCACATTTAATTTGAAAGCTGTGTAGATTTCATGGGGCTCAGTATCACTCAGAGCAGAGTAAGGGAGTAAGAAAGAGAGAGAGAGGAAAAAAAGAAACAGTGTTGCTGCTTGGAGGGATTGGTTTATACTTGTACACCTCTTTTTAAAGGTAGGTTACAGGTCAGAAAATTGGGTCATAGTGTTGGAAGAGTTTCTTTACAGATGCTTCCTAGATTTTGCACAATTGAAATACCTGACCAGTGATAAAAAACATACAAAATCACTAAAATGTATGCTTGACAAATATGCTAATTTACTGCCTTAAAGACAGAGACACCAGATCAGACACTGTTTTGGCGACCAACTTAAGACCCCTCCAGGTGCCTTCTGTTTCTCTGGTACTCCTCCTTATAAACCAGCAGTGAACTTAAGGCTCAGTTCAAGCACCACTGCTCAACCATGAGTTAAGGTATATTTTTTTATTATTCTTATCATTATTTATATGAACCTAAAACTTATCATCTAGGTTTATCTTTACATTTGTTTTGTTTTAAATTCTTTCCAGATGGTAACATGAACAATCTTTATAAATTCTAACTTATTTGCACTTCAGCAAGGACACTCGCTTCTAACTTCTAGGGAGACATAAGAAAAAAAACTGGGCTCCTTCTGTACTCGAAGCAGACATTTAGACAAGAAAATAGGGTCTATAAAATGATTTAAAAAAGCAGACCTAACATTAATTTCCAATTATAATAATCATACAAGTACAAAGCAAACAAATTATTTCATGTTATCAGACAGAACTGTCAGGACGTGTTAAAACAAGCTATTTGTTTAACTCTGGAGAGTGTGTAATTTTTATGAAGCCAAGTTTTAATTGTACATTCAACTGCTCTTTGTTTTGTACCAAATTTCACTGATGGGAAATCAGGAGAAAAAGCTTTAAAAATGATTCTGTCTCAATACAGCCTTAAACTGTTTCAGAAAGTCTCTTTTAAGAGAGAGCTACTTCAGAGGGTAGCTGCAGGCAATCAGTGGCATTGCATTTTGCCTGACTTTCTTTCCGGGTAAAGGACAAGTAACAAAACTGCACAAAAACTTTGCCTTGGCTTGTTACATCAAATCCCAGAAAAAATTTCTATTTTATTAGCTTTAATGTGAGGAAAAATGTTTTTAAAAGATTAATGTGGATTTATTTACTTTTCAAGCATCTGTACTATGCATTGAAATCCACTGCCTTTGTCCTGCTTGTTTAAATACTGAAAATACTTTAAAAGAGTTTATCTAATTGCAGATGGTTACATAAAGTAAACTTAGTTTTTTGTTGTTGACATTTGGTAATGCCTCTCTATAGCCTTTTAGTCGCTCTTCACAATCACACTTTTTAATTGAAGAGAATCTAACAAAGAAGGAGGGAGCCTAAACTCCAATAAGAAAGTTCTGTTAGGTAAAGAGAGATTTATGGGATAATTAGGGAAAAAACCCAAAGCTTTAATTTTTTTGTTCTTTTTTGCTCTTAGCTTTAATGTGAGCTTTTAGCAAAGAACACAATGATTTTTCAGGTTTGCATATTATATTTTCCCTCTTTTATTTTTAAATCTGCTTTATGTTTCTTGCTATTTCAAAATCAAAACTCAAATTTAGTACATCAACAGCAAAATCTCCTTAAGGATTTGCACAGATCAGCTGGGAGTAAACAGGTAAGAGTCATGAACAAACATTACTTTTCTTAGAAAACAGGAAATGATGAAAACTCAATGAACAGCATTGCATATTTTTATGCTTAAAGAGGTGCACATGGAATTATGTATTCTAACTACCTGTTTTGTTCACTTTCTCTTTCGACCACTGCTAGCATCCTGATGATATAAAGATGCACTCCCACACACAATTTGCCAATCATAACACTTGACGGTTCGTGCGGGTATGAATTTTTTTATCAGGCCTCTAACATAAGTCCTTCGATTTGAATTGCATTTGTCATATCACCTTACTCCATTTAGGTTGTCCTCAGCATGTCATGCAAAGCTCTGCAAATATAATGTAATGAAATGACAAGTCATATTCACAATTAAATTGACCCTAGAGCAGATGTGACTTCCAATCTGTTCAATATGTCGTGTGCTGTCAATTTGAATTCCCACAGCCTCACCCACAGTTCAGGTCTTTATAGCTGAGACTTATTTATTTTGGAGCTTATTTTTAGTAGGAAATAAAACACAAATGAGGAATGTAGGGATCCCAAGCACCACACGCAGCAAAATCTTTCAACATGATGAATCTATCTAGGCATAGCTATGTATCTTAGTACAGAATATGCCTGCTGACAACAGTGAGCATGTGCTCCATACAGTACGCATGTTTGCATTTGTGGACTTGTGTCTATGTACTGACACAAGCCCACAACTTTCCAACATGTCCAAAAAAAAAATAATCTCATCATTTTTTTTCTCTGTAACATTCACAGTACTTTTCCTGAGCAAATTGGAGCATTAATACTTTACGCTCAAACTAAACTATCCATCTATTTGTTGCCATCAGGATAAGTACAATTTAACTCAATGCAATTGTTGTGCTTTCAGTCGCTCAGGATAAAACATTTAGTTTTGAAAAGGAAAATCAACATTTGTGGAAGGTGCTTACTCTCTTTAACATCCTTGAACAATTTTTTTTTGTCTGCACTATTATATCTTTTGAGCAATTTGTTGTACAACAATTTAAAGTATGGTTAGTATTTTTATGACATTCATTTGATTAGAGTTTTTTTGTATCAAAATGTATACAAGCCAACAATAATACACATTCACTAATATTTGGGTAAATGTCAGTTAGGAAGCTACAGAACCAGTGGCGGATCTGGGTGGTGGCTACTTGGGCTACAGCCCCGGATGTTTCCACAAGAACCCCGGATCTCACTTCTGAGCTCCTGTGAGTAAAATGTGCAGTACTGGAATTGACCAGAAAGTGGCAGCATGAGCAAGAAAGCAGCCTGTAGCATTCCTGGGCAGAAGAAGTAGTGTTTCCCTCTCGTCGCTGCCAGCTTTTAGGAGTCTAGCGCCTCTGTGGCCACTTTTGAAAGGATAGGCCAGTGGCAGATATCAATGGATATCAGAAGCTTTTTCAAACAGCAGAGAGCTACAATAGCACCACCACCAGTAGCACCAACAGCTGTTGCTAAATAGACTGATGTCCCAGGTATTCGAAGCTTTGACGAATTTTGAGAAGATGTTTGTCCCGGCCTCACCAGTAAAGAGAAGAAGCTTTTATACTACAGTTCTACAAACACATTTCATTAGTTAACAGTATTACAGAACAAAAAACTGTGATTTGTTTGTTTATTTAAATATTTATCGGCCCCGCCAACACAAATAGTTCCTCAACTCGTAGTCTGCTTGAAGGAAACAAGCCTGTTGCTATGCAACATGTATACATTTTCTATGCAACCTGTCTCCACACAACGCTACTTTCTATAATTTACATCCAAATATCAGCACCTGATCTGATCTCTTGTTTCCAGGCCTCCTTCCTTCCTTCGTCCTAATCTGAGTCTGTTGAAATGTCAGTTTTCGAAACACAATCATCAAAATTTATAATATTGGTCAGCTGCCATCCTGCAGTACAGACATTGGGTCATCCGCAGTAGCATCACCCAGTTAACCACCACAAACAAGTGCTGTTTTAGGTTTTTGAATGTGCAAGTCTAATTTCATTTTATTTTATTAACAGTATAGGTCTAGACTTATACTTAGACTTATACTTAGACAGTACTTTATTGATCCCTTGGGAAGACTCCCTCCGGAAATTAATGTTACCAGCAGCTTACAGGGCAAAAAAGTATTGAGTTAAATTAAGTTAAACTTAAGCAACAAACAAGTATTAAGTTAAATTAAAATTAAGCAAAATGCAAATACAAATAAATATGGAGTTCACATTTTACAGAAAAAATAAAAAATACAAGTGTTGCTACTCTTTCCCTCTTCCCCCTCTCCTGTGTCGCCTCCTCGCCCCCAGTGAGGCATTGTACAGTCTGATGGCGTTGGGGACAAAAGAGTTCTTAAGTCTATTGGTCCGGCACTTGGGAAGAAGCAGTCGGTCACTGAACAGGCTCCTCTGGCTGCTGATGACAGTGTGCAGAGGGTGGCTGCTGTTGTCTATGATGTCCATAAGTTTATTCAGTGTCCTCTCCTCTGCCACCTGCTCCATATGAAAGTTGTCATGATATAACTGATGTTTTTAATTTGAACTATAAATTGTTATATTACATTTACCTAACTTGAATTGGTAATGGTGAGTGGATGAGGTGACATTTAGCTATTTTCAGTTGATTGGATGGAATGTTAGGTTTTTGTCATGCAGATAACACAGCTACATGTTGGGCTGACCATCTAGGGACAGCAGCTGGACTACCAGATACTGATTTGGGGACCCCAGAAAGTGGCCCAAAGCAGGTGTCCCTCCCCCAGTACCCCCTGAGCCAGTTTGGTACCCAGCAGAGACCATTTAACAAAAGCTGGTTTGAGCAGTTTAAATGGCTGGAGTACTCTTTAACCAGAAACTCCACATTTTGCTTTTCATCTCTGATTTATGGAAGGTATGATGTCACCAGTATAATCTCTTCAGTAGCTATGGCTTTTCAAATTGGAAAAGGGCTTTGGATACCTTCTGTAAGCATGAGAAAAGTTCCCTCCACATGTCAAGCTTGACCTGCTGGCAGAGCTTTAAAAGCGCACAAAGTCATGGGGATGTAAATGAGCAGCTGAATACTGCAAGCGCAGCAGGAATAAAAGAGGTGGCAATACCTTAAGCCCCTTGTTAGTGTAACCACATTTTTTGGGAAGCAAGTCATCCCATTTCGTGAGCATCATGAGCAGGACACCAGTCATAATCCAGGCAACTTCCCCAAATGCGTGCAAATCCTCACTGAGTTTGACCTCTTTATAAAAAAAAAATAAACCTCCATCTAATGCCGTCTACCTCTCCCATTCGACCCAAAATGAAATTATTACCAGCATTTCACAAAAAATAACAGAAAATATCACAAAACGAAATAAATCATCCAAAATGTAGTCTTAATGGTAGATAAAGCCAGAGACCACCACACCAAGAAGCTGGCTTACTGTGTCCGTCATGTGACAGAAGTTTGTATGCCAAAATAGGCATTTCTTGGGCCACAGAAGCTAGACCGTTTTGAGACAAAGTGAGTTGTAGATGGAATAGAGGCAGTGCTACAGTCTCACAATCTAAGTGACCTACAAACATATGATGGAGCAGCAGTGATGGGTGTGTCCAAGCCAGCTTCAGAAAGTGACACCCTGTAACTCTTACCCCATTTACACTACACTAAGTCCGAGCTCGGATCAGTTAAGCAGGCCGAGCTCGGTTCTGACGACCGTTTATACATCACGCTATCTCGGTTCCTCGACTCCTTGCCTCCTAGTGATGATCTGCGGTATTACTGCCAGTATTGAAGGAGGAAATCAAGCAGTTGGTGGCGGTAATGCACCAAGAGTTGTTTGCCAACTGCCATAAAACACAAGAAGAAGACGAAGAAGGAGGGAATCAAGCAAATCAAAATGCCACCCGTCACATTCAGGAAGTTATGCTTGATTATTATTGCTGTACTTCAGTTTTTTTTTTTTAAATAATGGCATTTTTATTTAAAATGCCATTATTTAAAACGTTGTGTGGAGAAGATTTTGATTGTTGTTTATAGTTATTCTTCTTCTTCTGTTTTGTGTTGGTTGGCAAGCAACTTCCGGAGGGGCATTACCTCCAACTACTGGAATGGAGTGTGAATCGGGATGTGCAGCCAGACGGAGATGACGTGTTCTGCTCATGCGCTCTTTTTATCAGAGAACCGAGCAAGGGAGAAACCGAGCCGAGCCCACCTCTGGAACTGGATCGCAGTTAGAGCGGTTCGGTTGTGTCTAGCTCGGTTCAGTTCAGTTTGCTTTCCATTTACACGCGATAAGTTATCTCAGTTACTGAGCTCGGACCAGTCTCGGCACGGTTTTTCAAGGGTAGTGTAAATGGGTATTTGAATGTGCACTGTTATGCACATGAGCTCAACCTTGCTCTGTGCTACACGTGCAAGGCTATACCTGAAGCTACCACATTCTTCGATCTCCTTAAAAACATCTATATGTTTTTCAGCAACTCTCTTGTCAACCCCAACAAGTTCATAGAAATCCAAAACCAACTTAGATTAAAACCATCTGAACTTGTGGAGCTCTCCACAACAAGATGGGCTTGCAAGGGCAGGTCTGCCAATCATGTCTTGAACAACCTTCCTGCCATTCTGGAATGTCTTTGCAACATGTAGACAGCCATGGCCAAAGGGATTCTGTCAAAGCCAAGCCAAATATCATCTACCTGCTTGAGATGTTTGCCAAACTCATCAGCACAACTGAAGTACTTCACCGGTACCTGCAGGGGGAGAGTTGCAAGTTGGGTAGTGCAGCTCAATATAAAATGGCAGCTGTTCAAACCCTGCAAAGATGCAGGGACTGAGGATGTGTTTATGAAGGCCAAAAACATATGTGACGAAAATCACAATCAGCTCCCTGTTGGTCACATTCAGAAACAAAAAAGATTGGATAAGTTTGTGGTGGAGTCAACCAAAGTCCAATCTTACCAACTCTAATGATTTCAGACACAGCTTTCTTAATCACTGCCTTGACCAGATGAAACGAGAGCTCACCCATTGTTTGTTTTTTTAGTTTTTTTATTGGAGAGGAACTTATACAGCATTCAAGCCTGTAACCCAAAGTCATTCACCTTTCTTTCTGAAGATGCTCTCAAATCATTGCTCTCAAATCATTATATGATTCAGGAGCGTTTTTGGCAAAAATAAATTCATTATGAGAAGGATGGAGAAAGAGAAAGTCCTTAACGGGCTCAATGATCTAACCATCATGTCCTTTGAAAAGAACAACCTGCATGCTCTAACTCCGGATAACATCATTGGCAGATTTGCTCAATTGAAGCCATGCTGGCATGGCCTTGTGCTGGCATCACAACAAAATAAGTAAATACAAAGGAGAGGAAGGAATAAAAAAGAAGTCAAGAGGGGAAAGAGTGAAGACAAAGTTAGAGGAAAAAAATTGAACTTTTTTTTTTTACAGAAATGGAAGTCACAAAAATTTGGGGAGAATGCAAAAGAGGAGAGACAGGGAGATAAAAAGGGTAGAGAATAAAGGATTGAAAAACAGAGCAGTAAAGGACAGCTGAGGTGCCAGCCGGGGTAACAGATAGCCTGCAGTAAGGAAATAGGATGCCTTTAATTGTACTTTATTTCACATCTTTAGTATATGATCAGTCTGAATAATGTTTTTGTTTGATATTTTTTTGTCTCAGTGGACAGTGAAAGATACAGTATGTTCATGATATCTAAAGCACGCTCGACTTCTGAGGGCCAGTCCCAGCTCATGTTCCCTACAACAAGACTTAAAGCCAAGGGAGACAGGGCATTCTCTGTTGTTGGACCGAGACTCTGGAACGCTCTGCCCCTCTGTGTTCAAAGCCCCCACTGTAGAGTGTTTTATGTCTTGTCTGAAGGACCACTTTTATTCACTGGCTTTAAAACCACGTGAGTTGTATGGTCGTATGTGTCTTTTACTGTTTCAGCTGATTGTCCTGTTTCATTTTATGGTATTATTTTATTGTTCTCTTATATTATTTTAGTCTATTTTATGATTTTTATTTATTTTTAATTATGTACTTTACATGTGCAGCCCTTTGGTGAAAATGTTTCTGTTTTTAAATGTGCTATATAAATACATTTGATTGGGTGGGAAAAGACGGTTCTCAGTGCATATCTGATGTGGCAAGTTGAAGTACAAACAAATTGTAGTTTTGTGTGCGATACTGCAAAAAAAAAAAGAATGAAAAAATAAATTGACCTCTCCACCCTAAGGGCTAAGCCCCTGATCTCCTAGAATCCTAGATCCGCCCAGAACGGCAGGATACTGGATATTTGTTTTGCTGAAATCAGTGAAGTTAACATAATTTTTTTGAATTTTGGCATAGACCTGGCTAATAAGCATGGGGCGACAGTGGGAGTATAGGAGTTTGCCCTGAAATCGAAGGATTGACGTTCAAGCCCCCCGCTCCTGCTTTCAGTGTGGTCTTGTCCTTGAGCAAGACGCCTCACCTGCCACATTGTCTACTTATGGTGGTCAGAGGGCCCGGTGCACCCGTGTATGGCAGCTTTGCTTCTGTCTGTTAGCCCCAGGGCAGCTGTGGCCTCTGGATCATCTCATGCATCCCTCCTAAAGTTGATTA
Organism: Cyprinodon tularosa; assembly: GCF_016077235.1. Lineage (NCBI taxonomy): Eukaryota > Metazoa > Chordata > Actinopteri > Cyprinodontiformes > Cyprinodontidae > Cyprinodon > Cyprinodon tularosa. Next base: position 3,662,758 of record NW_024039163.1, read on the forward strand.
TTTGTCCATTCCATTCATCTGTCCAACTCTGTCCAGTTTCTCATACTGCTTATCTGATCCGCCTGCTTGCACACAGTTATCAGGGCCAGATTTTCTTGTTCTTTCTAACCAGTGTTGAGAGGGTTTTTAGTGTTCATTGATGTTTCTTAATTCCTGATCCTGACCTGTTTTGCCTCTAGACCACTGAGCCTGCCTGTTCCTATCTGATCTAAGTGATGAGTGTTTTAGAATGACATTAGTGTTTCTGATCCTGACATGTTCTGCCTCTCATTTCATAATCATGGCTCTGAGAGTTCGCCTAAGTGCTCATTTCACTCACCTGCCTAACTCTGCCCGGTTTCCAATGCCACTCATCTTTTCTACCTTCTCCTGTTTCTTTATATATGGCTCAGTCCCAGCTATTGGGGCCAGATCTTTGAGTTGAGGTCATTGCTGATGCCATAGTTCATTTAGTTGTTCCCCCAGGCCTCTCAAACACTAGATTTGCCTGTTTCTATCTGGAAGTTCTGCATGAACTCTCTGTTGGATTCCTGGAGCCCTGAACCAGCCTGTTTCTGTTCCGATTGAAACCCCTGACTGGACTATGGACTCTTGAATCTTTTATCCTTACTGCTCTACTCTGTTTCTCTGACCTGGCTCGGACTCATTCTTACCCTCCAAGATTGTAGCATCTGGTTCACACTGGGTGATGACTGCCCCATAATTGGCAGCCATCCAGCTGGATGTTTATGGAGTTGGACTGAACTGCCAAGTGATAGGGGGTGCCAAGCCGCAGATTCTGCTGATCTGCAGATCCATGATCTTATGTTTTGATATAAGCCTTTGAATTATCACTATCTGTCTCACCTGAATACTGGGTCCTACATTCTGGGCTTATTACATCTCAACCATTGAGCCTGCCTGTTCTCATCTGAGCGGTTTGCCTGAACTGTCTTTGGAGTCCTGGACCTCTGAGCCTGCCTGTTCCTGTTCTGATCCATTTGCCTGACCTTGCTTCAGACTCATGGACCTCTGGGCCTGCCTGTTCCTGTTCTTATCCATTTGCCTGATCTAGCTTTGGACTCATGGACCTCTGAACCTGCCTGTTGTTCTTCTGATCTCTCTGCCTGCCTGTCTTTGGACTCCTACATGTTCTCAAGGGCTGCAGCATCTTGGACACTGGGCTGCGCCCGCCATGTTTTGTTGGCATCCCACTGGCTGGATCTTTCCTCGTTCTCTGGGCAAGGACTGCACTCTAAAACCAGAGATTCCTTCCTTACATGCCCTAGCTGCTGCTAGGGCAGATCCTTTGTTTTAAATAAACGCTTTGGAGTATCTCCACTTGCCTTGAATACTGGGTCCCATTACACAATGTTAATCAGAGACATGGTTCTAAAACTGGTAGGATAGACAGGTTCTTTGTTCGGTTAAACAGCAGACTAATATTTGCAGGCATTTTTTTGGGGGTGGAAGCCTGCCCTTCTTCTCAGTTCTGTGAAATGTTGGTTCCAGAATTTTTATAGATGTTAAGAATCCAGTCTGTGTGGGTTGTGCTTTTGTGTTTTTCCCCCTGCAACACCAGGTGGCGCCCTATTCTCGTTGGTCCTCCCACACACCTGCGGCTGGTTGGCTCATTAGTGAGGACTTCTTAAGCGGTGGACTGCCACTACTTCGACGCCAGAGTGTGTGCCAATTTTGGGTACTCTAGCCAAGCTGAGTTTAGCTGAGTCTAATTGTTTTTGTTTCTCCGAGCCTAACGTGATTTTGTCTTTTTCCTTTCGGCAGGAAGTCATCCTGCATACTGGATGTTTGGCCTTCTCCCACTGGAAGGATCGTTTGTGCTTCACACTGAACAGGGGATTCATCACCACACGTCCCGTTCAAGTTCTCCAGGAAATCTAAGTGGCAGTCCGCCCCATTGCTCCTCGGGAACCAACCAAACGAAAGACCTTTTCCCTTTTCCCTCCAACGAGCCCCTCAATCTCAGGAAAGACCCACGCTGGTTGGATTCAAGGAAGAAACCTTTCTTCGCAATTGTGAGTCCCATTTATCTCTGTGTTTGCAAGACGTCATTCAAAGTTCCCACGGACCCTGAACTAACCTCTGTGAACTTCCCTTCTCACTTCCAGTTCCGGTTCACCAGCTCTCTGAGTTCCCCCGAATCCACCCCTTTGATCTTGTGGAGCTTCCTGGAGTTTAACTGTTGTTAGAGATGAATTCAGGGCTTTGGCCAGATTATCAGATAATTTAAGAAGTGTTACTTTGTCCCTGGATTCTGTGACTGGTCACATTTACTTTGCAAAGTAAATAAAAGTGACTGAGTAAAATCAATCACTCTCCGTTTATTTACCTGTAGTGCATAGCACCTTTTTTACACAACACTGCCAAACCAAAAATATGAAGAAGAAAGGAAACTATGAAAAACAATGACCATGAGAAATATCTAATAGATTAAGACAAAAAGTGTGTTAAATTTTGACCCAAGGTTGTCTCCTCTTCATTTATTGAATATATTGTTTTTGTTTGTGGTTCCAGGGTTTTCAGCTTACATTTTGACATCCACTGTCCATGTTACTAAATTGATGGGCAGGAGGAAGCATGGGAGATCTTAATCAGACAATTACAACAAAATACATTTAACCTGGCTTCAAGCTATCAGTTGATGCAAAAGGTTTCGACCAGTTTGCTGCCAAAACTGATAGCCACATGTCTAAATGTAGAGGGGATGACAATCAGTGGGTGCACATCGACCTCTTGGATTATATCACTGATTTAACTTTGCTAATCCCTTTGAAAAAGATATCGCCAGAAAAGAAAAGTGTTCCTTGTTAAAATAGTGTATGTCTACGTAGACAGTAGCCTATGTAGTAGAAACCTGCTGTAGGATTTAGGATGTAATTTTCATGTTCTTTGAGGTTTATTTTAGCATGTTGTGGTCTGAGCTCAGGGTGAGCTTGCATCATTCCTTCTTACTTTGTACATCTCTTTCTTCCAGTACAAGACACGCTCCTGCAGTCCTTGGGTGCATCAAAGATGAACAAGCTGTCTATAGGTAGAACACTACAGTAAAACACTTTGTGCCATTGTGTGGGAACAATCACATCATCCTCAATGTAAATAAAACAAGTGAGATTATTGTAGATTTCAGAATTAAACAGGAATAAGTTGAATCCTATTAACATCATGGGAGAAGAAGTGGAGTTGTCCGAGGAGTATAAATACTTTTGTGTTCACCTGAATAAACTTGACTGGAGATGCAACTGTAATGCTATTCAAAGAAGGACAGATTGGACTTTAGGTCCTCCATTGTGTTCACAGCAAGATGCTGCATATCTTGTTAAGTCTGTTCTGAAGAGTTTGATCTAATCTACAATCATCTGCTGAGGTAGCAAAGTATTCAAAAAAAGACAAGCTGACAAAGAAGGCCCACTTTGTTCAAAGAACTCCTCTTGAACCTCAGGAGATAATTTAACAAAGAGGAACTCTTCGTTAAATGGAGAATATTATGGACAATAGTCAGCATCCTATTTAGAATATCCCTAAACACTAACAGACTTCAGTCAAGGGCTTCTGTAGATCCGGTGTAAGACAGACCGCTACACAAGACCCTTGCCTGCCCACAGCAATTCACATAACACATTTTTGATGCTCAAAAGGCATTTGGGCTGAACATAGCATTAGCTATGCAAAAATAACGGAAACCAAGTAATTTGATTGATACTTAGCTTAAATTTGACAGAGGTTCCCCAAAGTGACAGAAGTCTTTAAAGGTTTTATTCTTACAGTGCCAAACACACCTGGTAACCAAAATATGCTGTAAAATCCCTTGACAACATTCTAACTTTCAAAGGGTTTATCCACAGCTTATTAATGTTCACAACTAACTGAAGTCAGCCAACACAAAAGGGCTTAATCTCGGTTAGGTTTGCAGATACTTGGTAATATTTGATCTAATATTAACCGACTAACTCACAGCACATTCAAGTCATGCAAGATTATTTAAAAAAGTATGAGATGAACATATAACATTAATTTCAAAGCTTACTAAAAAAGCAGTTGTATTATGAATAATCGTCAAAAAATGGCTAGGCTTTTAATTTTTTTTTCCCTTAGCGCCTACCTTCTGTTCCAGAACAAGATGGTCAGAATGAGGATACACAGGAGCTGAGCGTTGGCAAAATCACACAGTGGATGACAGGACAGGCACACAAGCCAAGGGTGCCCAATAAGAAGAAGGACTTCTTAATTTCTGTGAAATTTTGCCATGACTGTGACCCAAGTTGTACTATTTGTTTTCCCGCTATTAGTGCATGTAGCCACACAATCACATTTCCAGTGGCACATCTGACAACCCTGAATACATTCAAAGAAAATATGATAACACCCATCACTTATGAACAATCATTTAGCCTCATCTGAGTCATTTGGATTTTCGTTAATGAGATAGATAAATGTCCTGTGCCATTAGAACTTACAGGCCAAACCACATTGGACAAAGTTGGATTTTTTTTCTGTAAAGAAAATAAAGTGAGACCCTAAATGTTCTATCATTTTTAATAAGTAAACAATTTCTGGGACTTGGCTTTTTACCAGAGGTTATTCAAAACCCCATGTTTAAGTTATACTCAGCTATTTGAATTTGCAAAAAAAAAAAAAATAGGTCAAAGAATGAAAGTTTTTAAACATTCAATGTTTTTAAAAAGGAGTTTGAAAGTTTGTTTGATCCAAACAAATACTATAACATATAGCTCCATGACCTATACAACCATGTAATAATCTGCACAGAAAGACTAAAACCAATACAATGAAGTGAAGATGAACATTTGTACAGAGAAGTTACATTCCAAAAGTTGTAGGTAGCCAAAAATGGTGACATCCATGTAGTAAGAAATTTGCAAGGTAGGATACCGCAAAATTTTCAAAATGGTTGAATTACTTAAATACTGTCGCTTGTTGCCCAGTGATCATTAACATAGTGAATCAATGACACAAAAATATCCTGTCCATATGATTGAGAAGGGGCAAGTGGATTGGTCATGTTCGTCATAGCTTCCATTGCATTTGAAGAAAGAGGACAGTTAATTTCTGGGGCTTGAAATTCAGAGAGTTCTTCACTTAACATCAAATGTTTTCATCAGTTCCAAACAGCTCCAGGTTCTATGAGCAAAAATGAATTACTTGCTAAATAACTGCAAAACAATCATGTAAATGTTTAATTAAAACAATAAAACCTGCACATCTTAGACCTCATGAGTAGGTTTCCGCATGTGTCCCAAGGTCCAGAGCTGGTTGGGGGTGAAGCCATCATTAGACTTTAAAGGATTATTGTCCCATCCTACTGAAAGGAGCATTTACAATGTGAGGATCACAGTGTGCACAAAATAAATGCAGAGTATGAACAAGTCCAGAAGGCCATGCTCCTCCAGAATGTGAAGAACCCCATAGTAGAGAAGAGTTATGCTAATCCACATGTCTTGCCAGAGGCACTCAATTCTTAATAGAGGTCTTAATATTTTTTTTAAATAAAGTAAAGCAGAAGGTCCAGGCGCAAAAAAGCAAGTGTTTTCCACTTGAGTTCTGACTTTTTCCCCCTTACAGATATCTGATGAATAAGTCAGAACACAGGATTATTCTTTTATTGTGGCTTAAGTGTAAGGCAAAAACTTGAATATACAAAGCAGAAAACAGGTCAGAATCAGAATAACAGACAGAACTCACTTGAACGCTACAGTTACTCTCACAACAGCTCAGATAATCTGGCACTGATGGTAGACAGGCAAACAACATAAATAGCTGAGGGAACCAGGTGGAAATGATTGTCGTTAATCAGCCGCCGGGCCAATTAGACAGGTGAGCAGGAGCAAATTAAAAAGCCAACCACCACCAAGACCATGACAAAAACATGTCATTATGAGGCACTTTTCTGGAGAACCCATCTATTGCTCCAAATATGACAATGTTATACCTTTTAAAGGAAAATTTTACATCACTCTTTCCAAGTATGTTCAAGTCCAACCCGATATTTTTGTAAGAATAAATAAGTTACCTAATTAGCTTATGATATGTGTTTATATTTACGAATGCTGTGGTGCAGAGTATGTCCTTCTGACGATGTATCAAAGCTGCTTCATCAACTCAATTTTTTGATTGGTTTCTTACTGAACTCTGTAACTGTCTGCTTGTAAGAAACCCTTTACCGTCCGATATCCAGCATTATTGTCAAGCTCGCTGTCAGATAAGCTGTTGTTGGAAGATCTTGTTGATACCCAAGTTCATGCATGTGTATGAAAATTTTAAATATGCTGACTCCAAGCAGGTTTGAAATATATGACACTGGTAGGACCATGTCTATTAAATGGGCCAGAATGTCTTCAGAAATGTCTAATTTGGGTCGTCCTTGTCAACTTAAAACTTCTGTAGAACACAATTTTCTTCCTTTGAAAGGGTGTCGTTGATCTTTTCTTTTTGAAGGATTAAGACACAATCCATAACATCTAGGGGTATATCAAGAACAGTTGATGCAGATGTTAAACTAAACAACTCCTGATTTATCATAAAATGGAAGTACTGCAAATCCACATATGGTGTTCTAGAACCTCATTAATTCTTGAGAGAAGGTGTTTCATTAATTGTCCCAGCAACTGGATCCTGCAAGCATAAAAATTGACTAGTTAGACTTTTTATACAGCATTCTTTTTTTCATATAAGCAGAGTTCTGAATTAATATTACTGGATTAAAATAAAGATTGAATAAAACTTCATCTATTACTGATGGGCAACAATTATAAAAATAAATGTCGTTTTACGTGATACATAGTGATGTTTTTGTGTTTGTAGGGCTGAGCAAATATCTGTTTATAGGTTGTCATAAAGACAGAATGAAAATACAAGAAGTAAAATGTTGATGATTGCTTTTTATTATACTAGCATAGTATGTATGAAAAATTATGTCAAATTTTGAAAAGTTTTTATTTACTATTTTTCAGTGCAGGTTTGTAATCTATTTAACCAACCATTTCATTGAGTACTTAGTCTTCTTCTTATCTGGAAGCAGCAGGGGCAGCGTTCTCATTTTCAGTCTTATGGTACTATGTTATTTTGATTAGAAACAGGGCCAAATACAAAGTGTTTATAACAAGAAACAAGAAGAAAAAAAACCCACTTGTAGTGTTGATTTTGTTTTTCAAAATCTGTTTGCTAGAGTATTGCATGTTTAAAAGGGTTATGCTAAAACTATGTTTATTTAGAGCCATCTTGATATGTTATGAATCACTGATATGCAAAGCAGATATGTCATAGTGTGTCACAGGTAATAAGCAATGAAAGACAAAAAATAACAGAACAATATACCATGTTATGCTGGAGGTCAAAACCTCTTTCAAAAATATGTTGTGTTTAAATAGAACTGCATCACAATTTTTTAATTATCTACTTCAAACTTTGGATCATACACATGTTTACACATCAATTTTTTTCTGTAGCTGTAGTACATAACATCCAGTGATTTCTCTCTTCCATCTTCTAACTTTGTAGAAGGTGTGTTAGCAGTCACTTAAGATTGGGCTGCAAAGGTGGCTATATCATGGTGGCACAAAGAGTGTTAATTATAGATGTTATCCTTTTCACATCTTACTCTGTAAGGGCCACAGTCTGCTTCAGATAAAGCACTGCATCTGCTAAACAGCAGGGTGACTGAACACATAACATAGACTACCATTATACATGGAACACTGAACACCAGGGCTATCTTACACACCTGAGTGATCAGATAAGGCAGAGAAAAAGACGAAAAGGGAGGGAGCTCTGTGGTTGTGGGGGGTTAAGCCATTAACTAGTAGAAATATATGACAGGGAACAGTGAATGAAGATGAATGATGTCAAGATGAATGTTTTTATCATCTGTGTATTTTTTTAAGATGCAAATAATTTTCATATTAGCTTTTAACTTGTGTAAAGCACAAAGCAACTAAATACCTAATAAAATTAACAAGATGGAAAGGCCTATGTTTTATTACATTAAAGTGATATATTATCTATCACATTTTCTTTACCCACACAACGCCTACCCTAAGAAAAGCAATTGTGTTTTAATGGAAAGGTTTACTGTTTAAGGTTTCAAATGTCAGTGTTGTGCCATATGCCATGATCATGGTTTTTGGACATTGGGAAGTTTATGCATGTAAAGTTTATCCAAAGGAAAAATGCTCAATAGTGGTTGTGAAGAGCCAAGCCCCCACCCCAAAGAATTTTTTTTACGTATTAAATCTGTAAATGGGCCATATTGTGATGCTTAAAAGTATAATGTTCTTGCCTCAAATGATCTTAAAATGTACTTAGATTACTCTTAACTTAATACTCTGAGCTCTGTGAGCACTCCATTGAAAGCTGCTGCCGCCGCAGTGCATGCTGGGACAGCTATCAATCTCAAGAACAGACAAGTCTGCTCTGAAGCACACTTGGTAAATTGGGAGGGGAGAGAAAAACATCTGGGGCGTTTGTCTGTTCTTGGTCTGCTGTTCCTTTTGAAGTAGAACAGTACTAGGGCTGAAGCTGATGAGCCCACAAGCACATGAGAACGTACAAGTACACATATTGAAAAACAACCCAGGACTAAATCTAAGATGGCAGTCAAAAACAAAACTGCATGGAGGAGGACATTGAAATATAAAATTTTTTTTTACAGTGATATAAATGATAGGTGTGATTGCGATACAAAAGGAAATTATACAAGGACAATACTACAAAAAATAAATGATCTATTATATATTTTAAAGGTTCTTTTTTTTAACAAGCCATATCATTCACTCAATATGGCTCCAAGGAAGAACGCGTCTGAGGATATGGAGGAACTAAGAAGAGCGATTGAATTCCTAACCGAGGAGGTTTCCTCGGTCAAAACGCAGCAAAAAGGAATATTGAGCTTAGTGGAGGAGATCAAGGCACTTCGTATTCAAAACGCAGAAAAGGACAAGAAAACCGAGCGACTAAAAAGTCGGGTTGCAGAGCTGGAGCAACACGCGAGGTTAAACGAGGTAATTATCACAGGCCTCAGGGTGAAACCGCGTTCGTATGCTCGCGCTGTCACTGCAGACGAAGGAGAAACGAATATGGAGATGCAAGCGTCCACGGAGCAACAAGTTACTTCCTTTTTTCAATCTAAAGGAATTGAGCTGGACAATGGGAGTATCGAGGCTTGTTTTCCAATCACGAAGAGAAATGCCGGTGATAGGCAAGCCATCCTGATACGTTTTTGCAACAGAAAACACAAGACGGCACTGTTGAAAGAGGGGAGGAAATTAAAAGGAACCGATGTTTATGTAAATGAACATCTGACCAAGGAAAATGCGGAAATTGCCAAACAAGCGAGATTAATTAAAAAACTGAAGAAAATACAACAAACGTGGACTGTAAACGGCAAGATATTCATCAAGTTAAATGGGGCTCCGGAAGAGGCTAAAGTTGTTCAAGTAAGGAGTATGGAGGAGTTGAGAAAGTTTGAATGAGGGACGTCATGGGAGCTACCGTAAGGTAACGAAAAGACTACACCTACATGACAAGCATAAAAGAAGATTTGGCGGAGGCCAGTATGTCACACCTTCACAATTTACAGGACATTACGGAGTTAGGCTTACACGAATTTCAATACACTGAGCATACCCAACTAGATATGGAACAGGATATAGATCCCGACAACAACTTCTACACTCACATCATCAGTGACTGTCGTTACTACACCGACAAACAATACAATCAAATAAAGCAGGACGGGAAATTATCAGTACTACACATTAACAGCAGAAGCCTGTATGCAAACTTTGTAAATATAAAGGACTATGTGTGTCAAGTTGTACATCCCTTTGATGTCATAGCAATAACAGAAACGTGGATAAAAAACGAAAGGGGGGCGGATTTTGGGATGGAAGGATATGAGTTTGTGCATCTGAATCGAAACAATAAGACTGGTGGAGGTGTGGGATTTTTTGTGAAAAATGAGTTGAATGCTAAGATTGTTGACAAAATGACGGTATGTGTGGATGACTTACTGGAATGCGTCACAATTGAAATTGGTTTAGAAAAAATGAAGAATGCTGTTATCAGTTGTGTTTACAGAGCACCGGGAGGAAATGTTGAATTATTTACTGAATGGTTTGAGCACTTCTTTAATAAGACACAGACGCTTCTATTCATCTGTGGAGATTTCAATATTAATCTCATGAATACAGGACATAGAAAGACGGAACAGTTCATGAATACAGTCTACAGTATGGGCCTATATCCAACCATTACCAGACCAACAAGAATAACTTCTCACAGTGCCAAGTTGATTGACAACATATTTACAAACTACATGGAAAATAGCACAGAAAGTGGTATATTAATTACAGACATATCTGACCATTTACCAATTTTTACATTATTTAATTGCAATTATAGAAGAAAGAAGCTTGCAATTAATGGGTTTAGATATAAAAGAATTTAAAACAGAGGGAGCCATGATGGCTTTAAAACAGGATTTATTACATCAAAACTGGGAGCCTGTGTACATCGAAGAAAATGTAAATGCAGCCTATGAGAAATTTATGGATATGTTTAATATGTCGTACAATAAGCACTGCCCAGTAAAGAAATTTAAAGAAAGCATTAAACAGATAAATAGTCCATGGGTGACTGAGGGGTTGAGGAGGGCGTGTATGAAGAAGAACTCATTGTATAGACATTTTCTTAAAAAAAGGACAGTGGAAGCAGAAGCAAAATACAAGAGGTACAAAAATAAATTAACTAATATATTGAGGTCTTGTAAGAGGGAGTTCTACAATAAATTGCTGGAAGGAAATAAAAACAATGTTAAAGGTATATGGACTATCTTAAACAGCATTGTGAGAAAGGAGTCAAAGGGAACAAAATTACCGGAATATTTTACTGAAAAGGACAAAATTATAAAGGATATGACTGACGTTGCTAATGGTTTTAATAAGTTCTTTGTCAATGTTGGACCTGAGCTTGCGTCAAAAATATCAGAGACAAATACATCTGTCTGCGAAGACATGGGGGAAAGGAACCCATACACAATCTTTCTGGGTGTAGTGACTGAGACTGATGTTAGAGAAATAATACAAAACTGCAAAAATAAAACCTCTGCTGACTGGATGGAAATAGATATGAAAACTATTAAGATTGTTATGGAAGAAATTATTAAACCACTAACTTATATTTGTAACCTGTCCTTTCAAACAGGTACATTTCCAGACAAAATGAAAATAGCTAAAGTTATTCCACTGTTCAAAAACGGAAACAGACACCATTTTACAAACTATAGGCCAGTTTCTTTACTCCCTCAATTTTCCAAAATAATTGAAAAACTATTTACCACTAAACTAGATATCTTTATGGAAAAACACAACATATACACTGACAATCAATATGGATTCAGGTCAAACAGATCAACATCCCAGGCACTACTACAACTCATGGAGGAAATTACAGATTGCATTGATGATAAAAAAGTGGCAGTTGGGGTTTTTATTGATTTAAAAAAGGCTTTTGATACCATTGACCACAACATATTGCTGACCAAACTAGAAAGGTATGGGATAAGGGGAGTTGGGTTGGACTGGATAAGAAGCTACTTGGGAAATAGACAGCAATTTGTTCAAATAGGGGAACATAAATCAGAGCTCTTGGAAATTACATGTGGAGTACCACAGGGTTCAGTGCTGGGCCCCAAATTATTTATCATTTATATAAATGACATCTGTAAAGTTTCAAGGGCACTGTCATTGATTTTATTTGCAGATGACACAAATGTATTTTGTTCGGGCGATAGTTTACCGCAGATCTTGGAGCTAATTACAACAGAAATGAATAAGTTTAAAATTTGGTTTGATAAAAATAAATTATCTCTTAATTTGGACAAAACTAAGTTTATCATATTTGGAAGAAAGAATTCTGAGATTAATGGAAAAATTTCAATTGATAATAAAGAAATAAAAAAAGTGAATGAAATAAAGTTTCTTGGTGTGATTTTAGACCACAAGATCTGCTGGAAACCACATGTAAGCTATGTGAAAAATAAGCTTGCCAAATGCTGTGCTATTCTTAGCAGGGCGAGTCATATATTGAACCCAAAATCACTAAAAATGCTTTATTTTTCATTGTTTTTGCCATATTTGATTTACTGTGTTGAAGCTTGGGGTAACATCTATAAGAGCACATTACAATCCATATGCACACTACAAAAAAGAGCAATAAGAATAATATGCAAAGTAGGATTTAGAGAGCACACCAATCGATTATTTATACAGCTATATGCATTAAAATTCACAGACCTGGTAAAATTCAAGACAGCGCAAGTAATGTATAAAGTAAAAAACAAACTAGTGGCTAAAAATATAAATGAATTGTTTCAAGAACGAGATGTAAAATATAATTTTAGAGGAGATGCAGTATTCAGAACGAAGACGGTACGAACAGCGATGAAAAGAATGACTATATCAAGTAGTGGAGTGAAGTTATGGAATAGTCTACAGCCGTGTTTAAAGCAGAGTGTGAACATAAATTTGTTTAAGAGAAGGTACAAAAAATTACTTTTGGATAAATATGTAGAAGAGGAAAGATAAAAAACAGGTAGATTAATATGGAAGAGTGAATGTAACTAGTTAAATGAGCAACTTAGGTCTCTTGATTTATTAGGGATGGGAAACTTAAAAGTTTATACTTCGTCCCATTCCTTTTCGAACAATTTATTATGGTTTATGTATTCATTGTGTTGTGTTGTATTTACACATCTTATATTGTTTTGTTGTTCGAATAAACTAAACTGAACTGAACTGAAAGGTTGAAGCTTAAATGCAAAATTTAACAAATCAAAGACTATCTGCATATACACAACTGATAAGCATACAGTATTTGGCATCAACATCAGAAACAGGAGTCAGTCCGGAGAAGGGGATGGACTTTGAGCTGAAGGGATGTGAATTCAATCATATTAATATAGTGGAGAAGAATGGTGGAGGACTGGCTAAAGCCTAAGATATATGCTCTGTTCGAAAATCTAGAACGTGTCCTCCAAGGACGCGGTCTACCTAGACTGGATCCTTCGAAGTCCTTGAAAATAAGGAGACCGGAAGAGTTTAGGCTGTGAATTCGACCAGGTCCACCCTTCGGCGGGTTTTACCGCCATATGCTCTGTTGCTTAGCAACCGTAAACGTTGACACACAAAGCAGGAAAAGAATGAATACAGAAGTTTTCAAAACTGTTTATTTATTTCATTTTTATTGTGAAGTGAACAAAGACTACAGGTGCTGGTCATAAAATTAGAATATCATGAAAAAGTAGATTGATTTCAGTAATTCCATTTAAAAAGTGAAACTTGTATATTATATTCATACATTACATACAAACTCATATATTTCAGATGTTTATTTTGTTTAATTTTGATGATTACAAATGACAACAAATGAAAATCTCAAATTCATCATATCAGAAAATTAGAATATTACTGAAGACCAATAAAAACAAAGGATTTATAGAAATGTTGGCCAACTGAAAAGTATGAACATGAAAAGTATGAGCATGTACAGCACTCAGTATTTAGTTGGGCCTCCTTTGGCCTGTATTACTGCAGCAATGCGGCGTGGCATGGAGTCGATCAGTCTGTGGCACTGCTCAGGTGTTATGATAGCCCAGGTTGCTCTAATAGTGGCTTTTAGCTCTTCTGAATTGTTGGGTCTGGTGTATTGCATCTTCTTCTTCACAATACCCCATAGATTTTCTATGGGGTTAAGGTCAGGAGAGTTTGCTGGCCAATTAAGAACAGGGATACCATGGTCCTTCAACCAGGTACTGGTAGCTTTGGCACTGTGTGCAGGTGCCAAGTCCTGTTGGAAAATGAAATCTGCATCTCCAAAAAGTTGGTCAGCTGCAGGAAGCATGAAGTGCTCTAAAACTTCCTGGTATGTGGCTGCGTTGACCCTGGACCTCAGAAAACACAATGGACCAACACCAGCAGATGACATGGCACCCCAAACCATCACTGACTGTGGAAACTTTACACTGGACTTCAAGCAACGTGGATGAAGTGCCTCTCTGGGACCTTGATTTTCAAAGGAAATGCAAAATTTACTTTCATCAGAAAACATGACTTTGGACCACTCACCAGCAGTCCAGTCCTGTTTCTCTTTAGCCCAGGCAAGACGCTTCTGACGCTGTCTGTGGTTCAAGAGTGGCTTGACACAAGGAATGCGACAGCAGAAACCCATGTCTTTCATACGTCTGTGTGTGGTGGTTCTTGAAGCACTCACTCCAGCTGCAGTCCACTCTTTGTGAATCTCCCCCACATTTTTGAATGGGTTTTGTTTCACAATCCTCTCCAGGGTGCGGTTATCTCTCTTGCTTGTACACTTTTTTCGACCACATCTTTTCCTTCCCTTCGCCTCTCTATTAATGTGCTTGGACACTGAGCTCTGTGAACAGCCAGCCTCTTTAGCGATGACCTTTTGTGTCTTGCCCTCCTTGTGCAAGGTGTCGATGGTCGTCTTTTGGACAACTGTCAAGTCAGCAGTCTTCCCCATGATTGTGTAGCCTATAGAACTAGACTGAAAGACCATTTAAAGGCTTTTGCAGGTGGTTTGAGTTAATTAGCTGATTAGAGTGTGGCACCAGGGGCCATCAATTTTGAACCTTTTCACAATATTCTAATTTTCTGATATGATGAATTTGAGATTTTCATTTGTTGTCATTTGTAATCATCAAAATTAAACAAAATAAGCATCTGAAATATATGAGTTTGTATGTAATGTATGAATATAATATACAAGTTTCACTTTTTAAATGGAATTACTGAAATCAATCTACTTTTTCATGATATTCTAATTTTATGACCAGCACCTGTACATTAACAAGAATCCAGAATGGAATAAATGTTCCAACCACCGGGAGCAGGAACAAATAAAAGCAAATGTAATGATAAAAAAACCTTAGTCAGTTAAATAACATGCTGCTGTCATTTTGCACATCTCTGATGTTGCTGCTATTTTCGAATATCCATTACTGTAAAAATGTCCATAGCTGCATATTGGTTATTTATTCCCCAGTTTTATATTGTTAAAACACTTTACAGAATTTTATTGTTTATATTTTAACTCTTCCCTATCATGTTATTCTTGTACAAATTTTCTAAGGTCCACATTTGTGTGACCATTTTCAATAATCTTTCTGCTGCTGTAAATCTGCCCATTGTGGGACAATAAAGAGATTTTCTATTCTATTCTATAAAAGGGTTAGAAATATATAAGTAAATCTAAACAATGTATGTATAAAAAATATATCTGCAAAATCTCTAATATTCAACAACAAAAAATACGTAGTTAAGCATATTGTGCAAAACAGCAATAAAAAGATAAAAATCCTATCAGATTTATAGTCCCCACCCTGCAGATATATTAGAATCTGTCCTTTAATTCCAGCCAAACCCATTTACACAGTAACAGATTTAAACCTTTAGATAAATCAAACATTACCGCCACATATCTGACTCAATAACCATTAAAACAACTATTTTTCATTAATCTCAGACGGAACTATTAAATGACTTGTATTATATTAAACTGAATTTTCCAATTTTCACCACTGTTCGGCGCCAAGTAACCTTTACTCTGATCACAGCTTGCTTGGTCTCGCAATGAATCCTGGGATATCCAAGAATACCGAGGATACATCGGACCCGTCCTTCAAATCGGGCAAAAAGAAGGACGCATTTTAAGGCCGCATAACGAGGAGTCTTGGAATCCGACCAGACCTCGGCGCCGCGCTATGACGTAATCGGCCTTCGAATCCGGTCTTCTAAGGATGCGTCCTAGGTTTTCGAACAGAGCCATAAAGTAATAAATAGAATGTCAAAAGGTGATTAACGTAATAGTGAATGTGTAGGAGCTGAAGTCTGTATGGAAAAGATGAAAAATGTTATGTTATTGTGATGCAAAGTACACCATTTCTAATTGTTGTACTGAGCTACAGCTTAGACAGTGCAACAACAGTGTCAGGTTTAAAAGTTCACAGTTCATCATATCTATTCTTTTACAGTAAAGCCTGATTCTCTTATGCAATCTGACTCCTCACAATGTACTACCAAAAACCACATGTCAGACTCTGCACCATATAGAGATGGCCCTGGTTTGACTTTGACTTGTCTATCCTTAAGCAAAATCAAAGAAGAAGAAGCCCCTTGTTTGCACATGAACACTACAGCGGGTTGAGGAAAATTGGATTGTAGCTCTGCTTCTGTGAAATTATTATTTGCAGAAGGAATCTTAAAGATCTTAATAATTAAACCTTTCATAATTATTGGTCAATGGTGAACTGGAAATGTATGAAGCTAATTCCAGATTTAGACTTTTTTTTAAGAGACATTTTCTTGCATGTTTAAAAAAAAACAGGCACCTTTGAAGAAATTAAGGGTGAAGGGTTAAGAATATCCCGGTTTTCTCCAGACCAGCCAGATGGCATTCATGAGTGTAATAAAACATGGGTCAAGGCAAGATAAACTAACTGCCAATGACTGGTGCTTTTTTAGATAGGTTTGAAAAATACATCACTCATTAAAAAGGCCAAAGAAGAATACTTTTTGACTGTGACCCGCCGAAAAACCTCAATGCTCCACAGATATTTAGGTAAGTCATCAAATTTTTGAACCTAACTTCATTGAGCCATACTGCTTAAAACTGGCAGCTGATTTCATTACAGAGCCACAGTGAGTTATTTTTAATCCTTCAATTGAAACAGGGAAATCCAATCTATTTGGAAACCTGCTTTTGTCCTTTTATAGGCAGATTTCAAATGTGTGTTTTAACAAAAAAATCTATCTCTTGTGATCAATTGAAAGAGTTATCATATTCAAATTAAATCTTTCCAAATATCAATCAGGCTCCAGAAAAAAACAAAACTATCACTGCTACTTTGAAGGTGATAAATGACATAATTATAGCATTGAATGAAAAACATTGCTGTGCTTCTTTCTGTATTGATCCTTCAAAGCTTCTGACATTTTAGACCATGTATATTAAAAAACAGGTTACTTCTCATTGGAGAGTCAGAGCTTGTGGTTGTTTGGCTTTCAAACTATTTAGCAGGTTCCAGCGTATAAAATGTGTAGGCCTTTGTTCTGAATTTGTGACCGTTAACAAGGTGGGCCTGGATTTGTTGCTTACTTCCTTTTGCCAGCACAGAGGTAGAGAAGAAAGCTGTTATCTGCACAGCTACTTTTGTGTGTAAGTTTCTACTAAGACTGGAAGTTGACCAGGTTTTTATTCTTAAATGTCTTTAAAGGTATATAGGACAATCTTTTTTCCAAGTGGATCATCTAAATAAGTGGTCCTCCTAATTGTCAATCATTCTGGTGATATGTTTCCGTACGGCCACCCTATGTGCTTGTCCTGTTGCCTATCTTTTTCTGCACATGTGTAATTGCAGGCGTATATCTGTGGTGAGCTCTTTTTAATTTTGGTCCTTTTACTTGTTGCAAAGTACAAAGTAAAGCTTACACCACAGAAAGCCCACTGGACCTAACTTCATTGAGCCTTACTGCTTAAAACTGGCACTTGATTTCATTCCAGAATCACTGTGAATTCTTTTTACTTTCACTTTTACTTGAAAACAAGGACATCCCATCTATTAGGAAATCTGATTTTGTCCTTTTATAGGCAGATTTCAAAAGTGTGATATGTTTGATATGTTTACGTAAGGTCACCCTATGTGCTCGTCCCATTACCTATCTTTTACTGCTCATGTGCAATTTCAGGCGTATATCTGTGGTGAGATCTTTTCAATTTTGGTCCTTTTACTTGTTGCAAAGTAAAAAGTAAAGCTTTAAGAACATTAGACCACAGAAAGCCCCCTGGACCTAACTTTATTTAGCCTTATGTAAGGCCACCCTATGAGCTGGTGATATGTTTATGTAAGGCCAACCTATGTGCTCGTTCAGTTTCCTATCTTTTCTGCGTATGTGCAATTTCAGGCGAGCTACTTTCTGTGGTGAGCTACAGTTTCAGAACGCGGTTCTCTGAAATTTGCCGAGGGATATTATAGAAAAAGTGTCTACGAAGTGTATGAGAGAAAAAGATAGGCCTCAGAAGATGCAGATATATCCCAGAATGTTTTGCACAGAGAGCTCTCCTCGCAAAGCATTATGGGATTTGCTGTCACAGTGGCGACTAATAACAAAGATGGACCAGGCACCACACAGTGGATGAGGATTTACGTGACCAGTGGAAATAAAAGCTGTGATCATCTGTCAGAACAGTCAGTTAACTGAGTTTGCTATAAAGTCCACTATATAGTCCCCGTTGTATGTGGAACCACTTAGCTTGTATGAGCAATTAGAACTGCAAATTTTAAACAGGGCATCCACAAGGAGAACGTGCTGCTGGCACTAGTAAGAATTAAGTTTTAGATATACGTTTACACATTACAAGTGGCCATTCTGACATTTATCAGCTTTGCTTAATATGTATTAATGATATCTGAAATACATTTCTTCATAATCAAAATATTACAAATGCTGACCAGTAATATTAGGAATATGGAGATCTGAAACTAATTTATAGACATCCAAAATGTTTATTCTAGATGTGGAGCATGTAATCTTGTTTGAAATGCTCATTGAGACGAAGAAAATTCAGATATCAGGAATACATATTCAGTAAAACTAGTACATATCAAAACAGCTTGCCATAGCCTGTTGTTACTGCAATAACAGTACGTGATTATTTCTTTAATAGTAGTAGATCTATTTATGGAAGTGATTTAGATGAAGTCTTCTGGCAGTAGTTGAAAATAAAGTCAAAAAATTTTGTCCTAATATATAGATCCTGAGAATCATTTCATTGGTCCCTCCTCATGTTGATTCAGTCTTTTTTTTTTTAAACAGTAAATACTAAATGGCTGTTTGCCTCTTCGTATTAGCCGCGTTTTGAATGTTATCATCCCAATAAATGGTTGTTATTAGGGGCTATCAGGCCCAATGGCTTCAGATTGTGCCAGTATGCTCATTATGTTGATATCATCAAGCGAATCCTAATCCTAACAGCTAAAGTTATTCCTGTTCCCATGTGCAATTAATGAATCGATGTGTAATCTGAAAATTATTTAAGTATTTCTAAATGTACTGTAAATATTACTAAATTAAAATGAAATGATCTGCATCTCACTTACATTAAACAAACCAAAAACAAGTAATCTGATGCCCTTTCAACTGAGTTGTACAATCATCTCCCTATAAATATTTAATTCTCTGTGAAAAAAGTGCCGATCATTCTTTCAAAAGATTCCTGTCAAATGGACATGCAATGTTTCATTTTAAAACCTTATGTGTGTAAGGGACATAATATAATGAATTATATATATATATATATATATATATATATATATATATATATATATATATATATACATAAATATATTTTTATGCACAAAACTACAACAAAAATCTGACCAAATGAGGAAATGAAACGGTATGATTGGTTGTAAGGAGAGCGGAGACAAAGGACACACCGCGTTTACTAAGGAAAACCTGCTACCAACCAGGTTAGCTCTGGGATAAATGTTACTACGGTGACTGAAACAGAGGTTTAGGAAACTCTCTTAGTACTTTCTTCGAACAGGAAAACTCAGAATTAAATGGACCCCAGAAGCTCAGTGTTTTTTGTCAGAATTTGGAGAAGAGACTGAACAGATGTTTAAGGCAGTAATTTGTTATCCTAGCCCTTATGTACCACTGTTTTAAATTTCCTCTCCATGCCACATACCTGACTTATATCACTGAACTATTAACGGGCTCCTGCAGCTCTTAAAGGCTGCTAAGGAGGTCTTACAATTATTTGAATGCTGCCACAGAGAGACATCTAAAACATGCAGGTTAGTAGTAAATAAAGAGCAGGTTTGAAAGTTTAGGGCATTGCAGGCGTCTGTACATCTAGGAACTCCCACACAGACAATTACGCTGGTGTAGGCGTACCCTAACGGTTTAACACTCTGGCATCCTTCAGCTGGCTGAACGCTCCTCTTCAGCTCAGCAGAGCAGCCTCAACGAGCCGCAGGTGTGGAACCATGCCCACCTGTCAACAACAACCACCTGTGGAAGAGAATGAGCAGAGCACAGAACACGGAATCCTGACAGAACCATTTTAAAAGATAAATGGAGTTATATATCATACTTATGAAAGTGTTATTTTTACCCCCTTCATCTAGTGAGGAGAATGGGATTAACTTAAACTATGATTAAAACTTCGACAAAAAGTACAGAGTGGTAGATAATGACAAATTATATATACACACATGTGTGTGTATGTGTATATATGTATGTATGTATATATATATATATATATATATATATATATATATATATATATATATATATATATATACAGAGAGAGTCAGAGGGAGAGAGAGATCTACATCTATAAATATATAGATGTAGGAATATCTATATGTACTATATGTGTGTGTAATAAATAATATTTGTCTCATTCTTTATCTGTTCTTTATATGAAATTTATTTTTAAATGGACCTTTAAATTGTTTTCATTTTGATTTAAGAGTATACTATGTAATTTAAAGCATGCTGGGGTTTTTTCCCACCTCCTCATACTGCCAGCACTATTTGGCCACTACTTGGCCTACTTGCTGATTGCAATGGTAAGTGCTCTGTTAAGTGATATAAGAACACCCACAGCAGCTTTGATACTTTACAATCATTCCTATTAGACCCGAATGAGACATCATAAAGACAAAAACAAATACAGAGGCTTTGTCTTAGGTTGATGCACTAGTTACAACAGTAGCTGGAATTCCTAATGGTCAGCAGATAAGGAGTGGATGTCTATGATGGATGATGTTATAGATAACACACGCTTACCTCATTGTTACTTCACCAAATTAGTTTTCTTCTCTACAAATAACACTGTCTATAACCTGTCTGTCTTTTTTATCTGTATACAGATTTTTTTGCTAGCTGGTAAAATGCTTTTATTGTTTACCAGTCTATTCTTGACCAGAGTGTCAAATGATAAAGTGACCTGACAGCCACCGAGTGAGGCAGGATACATACGATTTTGCTGTAGTACCATCTTCATTGCTGGAGGTTGTTGAATGAGCAATAAAAAAAGGAATCACTTGGAAAAGGAAAGTGGCCAGTCAGCATCTGAGATGTGCTCAACCATAAAGCCAAAATCAACACCAAAACACATTATATAGGCACATCTCTTTCAAGCACATCTTTTGTAAAATGCTAGGGATGATGAAAAATTCACATTTTGCTTTGTAAAGCGAGCAACTATTACCCTCATAGCTTCAAATGGAAGAAAATGTAAAAAAAAAAAAAAAGGAATTTACCTGCAGTATGCAGTAGAATCAATGTATGTGGAAATGAGAGGTAGGGAGAGGTAGCTGACTTGAAAGAGTTTGCTGCAACATCAGGCTGCATGGTAGAATAGATGGCCTTGAAAGAGCCGAGTTAACAGAATACAGTCGGGAAGATGTATCACAAAGCTCTTGCTGGAGGACAAGTCTGTGCAGAGCTGCATTAGTGGGTCTGATCCGTGATGGCTCCAGTTTTGTTATTTGATGGCTTGACTTTAGTTGGCTCATACACCTCATGTCATCCTGCACACATATAAAGACAAAAAAGGAACAATTAAAATTATTAAAAACACCCCACACTACATTATATTGTTGTGATGAAAAAACATAAGATGCCTCAGCTAACATGAAGCTTTGCATTTTTTATATGAATGTTGTTAGAAACTTGGACAACATAATATGAAAACCCTTTTTTTCTTTTTATGTTGGGGCCCACCCATGGTAAATGGCCTGTACTTATATAGCACTCCAAATAAGAGGGCTTGACCAAAGCGCTTTACACTGAATTCAGTCATTCACCCATTCACACATTCACCCATTCACACACACACACTGATGATGGCAAACTATATTGTAGCCACATCTGCTTTGGGGCTCATTGACAAAAGTGAGGCTGCTGTATACTGGCATTACCGGGCCCTTTGACCATCATCAGTATGCAATGTGGGTGAAGTATATTGCCCAAGGACACTACAACTCTGAAAGTCGGAACAGGGGCTTGAACCGTCAATCCTTAGATTTCAAGGATAAATCCTGAACTCAAAACCACTGTCTTCCAGAAAGTAAGAAGAGGAAAAAATTAAATCTGCTAAAAATAATCTCAGAATAGACACTATTAACCCATTTTACTGACGCAGAGTCAGCATGGGTTGAATATCTAATATCAAAATGAAACTAACTTTAACACAGTGCACTATGCACTGCTGCTGTCTGTCCTATTGGTCCTATTTAAGTTAATCCCATTCTCCTCACTAGATGAAGGGGGTAAAAATAACACTTTCATAAGTATGATATATATTTCCATTCTTGTGCTCTAGTTATTTTTTTTATTGTATTTTAGTTCTTAGACATTTCTTGGTTCTTTTGTCCCTTCTTGCTTCTTTTCACACCTGCTCCCAATCTGCTAATTAGCCCAGTCTTCGTTTCTCTCTCCCATTTATTCTCCTCCTGTTCAGTCACTCTTGGCTGGATTGTTGACATTTGTTTTCCCCCCTTTTTGTTAGTATTCCTGGTTCTAAGTTTTTGTGGATTTATATTTTTGGATTTTTTCTCTAGTGTTAAAGTTTTTTTTTTTGTTAAACTTTCAAGAAACCACTTCTGCTTCAGCTTCTGCATTTGGGTCCTGTCAAACCTCTACCCCCTCTGTGACAAGGGGCTCATTTCCTGTTTCCAAGATGCATCACAGACTGCTTAAGGAAGCTTTTCTACTATGATAACTGGTAATGAAAATAAATAATATTCAGTAAGATGTATTTGTGTTTAAATTTTTATTCAGATAAACATGAATTCTGAACTGTAGTTCTACACAATACTGTAGGTCATGATGAACTGTTTACAGTCTGCTTTTTGTCAGTCATTCCAAGCTCTATTTTTCCTTTTTCCACCAGTCACTCAGGCAGTCATTGTAATTTTCTCTGAGGCTGAAGTAGCCTCAAGGGTTGCAGGGTTATGTCAAGATGGGGAAAATATCACCATTTAAACCAAGTTTTGGCTTACAGAGGGTTGCATATATAGGTAGTCTGTTCGTGATAAGCTTACAATATGTTCTGGAGGTTGCAGTTTTAAGTGTTAACATTGGCACCATCGGAAGAATGCTCACTATTTGCTTCTGTCAGTGAGCCTCAAGGCAGCTGTGGCTACAATGTAGCTTGCCACCATCCGTGTGTGAGTGCATGCATGAAAGGGTGAATGACAGAATGTAATGTAAAGAGCTTTGGTCAAGTCTTCAGACTTAAAAAAGCGCTATATAAGTACAGGCCATTTACCATTTTACCATATAAAGAAACAAGCACTTCTTGCTTTTTTGTAGTGCATAAAGACCGTTGCGACTGGACCTTGGTTTCAGCAAGAGTTACTTACCTTCTGGATAACACATTACTATATCCTCTTAACATCCACCTCATTTTGGGAAATTCTTGCCTATTTTGCATACCCAAATGGAAAAGCAAATAACTTAGGAACTCTAAGCCCAAATTACATGTGCAATGCATTATTTGAAAGCGAACACCCTCTAGTTTCTGAATGAGTAAATGAAAATTGGGTCAGTAGAACACAGACCAAGTTGCATAAGTTCAAACATGACTCAAAGTTGATTATTTATTCTAGAAAATGATCAGGTAATTTTGTACAGCAGTAATAAAGACATGCTTGAGAAAAGGCATGCCTTATTGTCTCACATTTGTTCAACATCAGGTCAACCACAAAAGCAGAAAATTTCAGACCTCTAGCTACAACAGTTCCAGAGCTATGGGCCTTTGAACTTTTGGTGTCACCAGTGTCTCCAGAAATCTCCAAAATTGTGCCAAATGCCTTTACTCAACTATTTGACTCATAGAATAACACTGAAGCATTTTGATGAATTATGAAACAGGTATTTTGCACTTTTTTTCAGAATCATTGCGTGTAGCAAATTTTAGAATTTTTACACCTTTAATAACATAAAAAGATAGTGAAATTGCTGCTTTTTTAAGCTGAAATAAGCCCAAGTGCCTTTTCTGAGCTCTATTTTTTTTTAAAGCCTTAGGCATTGTAATAAAATAAAATCAGCATCCACACGTAAAAAAATAGGACCGCTGGTGGTGATAGTGATTTTTTTTGTAAGTATACATAGCATAATAAATGTATGATATTAACCTAAAGCAATATGCATGGTATGGTTGTTAAATGTCAGGTACGCCGGTCATTGACCTTGACCAAGGCAGCTTTTAGTAGAACTGCAGTCAGTCGTTGGACTGACATTGCTTTCACAGTTAGGGACTAATTTCCCAACTTCATTGTAATATTAGGCCACTTCTTTGATTTTACTTTGGAAAATCTTTTGGCAATGAATCTATTAAGATTTGGAATAAAACCTCAAAAAAACATGCAAATGAATATATGAATCCTTTCAAGTCAAGTATTTTTTAAATTCAAATTCAATCAACTAAATTGAAACAGCTGAGATAATTTTCAAAATCTGAAAAAGCTGCTTACAAATTCAAAAACATTCGAATCAGTCATGAAATAAGCCTATATAAAATCTAATAATTTTACTCACCTATCAAACATTAATTTACAGTATTTATTTTATGAAATAGACTTTATCAGAAAATCAGTATTTCTTCTATCGACTAATTTAAAATAAGCTAGACTACATGTTGGCAATTAATGATTTAAAACTATTTAACAGGTCCGTCAGACTAAGCCATGTACCATTGATCGGACATCAGGCATCGGATCAGGCATTCTTTAAGTCACAAGAGGGACCGTGTAATCAGATTTCAACATTCAATTCATTTATGAGCATTGGCCAGACATTAACATCACATGCTGTCTGATCTGAAGCAGTTTGCTAATGGGGAGTGGGCCAAAATACCCGCTGAGAGTTGTACAAGTGTATTTGACAGTCACAGAAGTCATTTGAATGTCGTCACTCTATTTAAAGATTGTGCAAATAAGTATTAAATTTAGGGCTGAATTTATTTTTAAAAATAATTGTTGTTGAGACATGGTTGAAAGGCAATGACTGACTTTCATTTGTTCACTTTCATAGAATTTTCATTTGTTATTACAGTTGTCAGATTGAAGTTATTTTTGTGACCATTGTTTCTTTAATAAAAAGAGGGGTTTCAACTATTTTTGTCCATGTCTGTTTAAAGCCTTTTTTTCTGGTTAGTTTCTTCTACGGGTATAGGCTTAGCCCTCAATGTTCCCAGGATTTGGTGGGACTAATTTGTATCACTGTGCAGCCCAGTGTGGTAAAACTGTTAAATTATAGAATTATTGAGTCCATGACAGACTACTGGTAGCACCATCAATCAGATGCCACTTTTATAGGTCCAAAATTTGATTCTCTAAAACAACATTTGTTTTAAATTCCCTCCCCCTCATTGGATAAAACTCCAAATACATATTTACTTGAAGAACTCATATTACAGCTGAACATTTTTTAAGCTAAAGGAAAACATTTAGGACTGGTAGGTACAATCTTTCTGACAAATACTGTGAGCTCCTTATGTGCTTGTGGAAAGTGAATAGGTTAAATGAAGGAGAGCCGAGCACTCACTTGGGAACAGTATATTGAGTTGAACCTCAAGGTGTCCAGCTGATCTTCCTCTCTCTGACCTTAGGGGCTAATCACAATTTTAAAGCATCCCTATGTCCCATCTAGTTCTGACCTTAAGGCCAAATTCAGAGGTAACATTTCAGGAAAGTGTCTGTTCTGGACTTACTTGAAATGGATGTAGTGTTTCTGTCAGATATGCTGAATGGGAGACTTTCACTAAGTTCTGCCAAAATGAAAAAGGGGAAATTAAGCTTTAGACTTGCTCACCTTGTGCAGTGATTGCCCTGTTACAGTGAAACACTGAACAGTTCACCACAAAGACTGTGTGACTGGGCAATTTAGGGATGATTATTCTGTATTCCTTTTCGTAAAAAAGCACATTTCCTTCTCTCTAAGGTTATTACTGTAAGTCATACTGTGAGTCAAAAAGGGGTAATTAAGCAAAGAGAGAAATCCATAAATTACTGCATCAAAGTGCATTGATTTATTACTTCAATTATGTAAACAATGTAAACAAAGACGAAGTGTCCCACCATGTCCCTGAGTATGTCGTTTACAAGGTTTTGAAAAACCGCTGGTGCATTGGTGAGCCCAAAAGGCATCACCAGATACTCATAGTGGCCGGTGGGAGTGTTGAATGCGGTCTTCCATTCATCCCCCTCCCGCATACGAACCAAGTGGTAAGCATTACGGAGATCTAGCTTGGTGAAAACCCTGGCCCCCCGGATCTGCTCAAAAGCTGTGTTAAGCCCCCTGTAATCAATGCAGGGCCTGAGGGATCCATCCTTCTTCCCGACAAAAAAGAAACCCGCCCCAGCTGGTGAGGAGGAAGGACGGATGATACCAGCCCTGAGGGACTCTGAGATGTACCTCTCCATGGCCTGGGATTCAGGGGCTGACAAAGAGTATAGCCTGCCCCTAGGGGGTGTGGAACCGGACAGTAAATCAATCCCACAATCAAAGGGTCTGTGGGGAGGTAGGGCTGTGGCCTTACCCTTATTAAATACCTCTCTGAGATCATGATACTCCACTGGGACTCTAGACAGATCCGGGTAACACTCAGAGTCCTCGCTGTGTACAGGCGTCTCAGACCTAGCCGAGCGTAAGCAAGATACAGAACAGGAAGTAGACCAACCCAACACTTCCACCCTACGCCAATCAATGTGTGGGTTGTGCCTAGATAACCAGGTAGAACCTAAAATAACAGGAACCTGAGGAGAGTCTATAATGAGAAAAGTTATTAGCTCTACATGGTTACCACCCACCACCAGCTCTAAAGGTTCAGTCACGAGGGATGAATTATTAAGCTGGTGCCCATCAAGAGCAACTACCTTATGAGAGTCTGGTGTGGGGAGGAGCTTGATGCCGAGTCTCCTGGCCAGGTCCCCGTCCATGAATTCAGTATCTGCTCCAGAGTCCAGGAAGGCTGACAGACTGTGGGTGAGTGCACCAACAGACAGGGTGACAGGTAGCAAAAACACTGGGGAGGCAGATAGTCTGGCTCGGCTCAGCAGGATCCTCCCCTCCCCTACTGAGCCTGACCTTTTACCGGGCAGCGATCTGACCAATGTCCTTCTCCTCCGCAGTAGAGACAGAGCCGGAACCTGTAGCGGCGCTCCCTCTCCTCCTGGGAGAGGCGTGAACGACCCAACTGCATGGGCTCCGGACCAGAGGAGGGAGGGGGTTCCGAAGCTCCTCCACGATGCTCCAAAACTGCTGTAGAAGGGAAGCGGCGGGCAGGAGGGGCCCGCTCCCTGCGTCGCTCCTGAAGGCGAAGGTCAATCCTGGACGCTAACTCCTCGAGCTCCTTAAGAGAGTAAGGATAGTCCCGGGTGGAGAGCTCGTCCTTGATCCGATCTCCAAGACCCGAGATGAAGATGTCCATCAGAGCAGCCTCATTCCATGGGCTCTCTGCAGCTAACAGGTGGAAGTCAATTATGTACTCAGACACAGATCGGTTACCCTGCTTCAGGATCAATAGTCCTCTAGAGGCCTCTCTGCTGGGCAGAATTGGGCTGAAAACACGGACTAGCTCCTCAGAGAACCCCTCATAAGATTCACAGTGGAATGAGTTGTTTTGCCACTCCGACGTCCCCCATAACTTTGCTTTACCAGCCAGAAGCGAAATTACATATGCCACCTTGGCTCGTTCTGAAGGGAAAGCTGAGGGCTGCAGCTCGAACGGAATTTCACACTGGGTGAGAAAGGCTCTACACTGTTCTGGATCGCCCCTGTAAAGCTCTGGGGTGGATAGACGCGGTTCCCGATAGGGCAAGGCCGCAGGTGGGGGCGTAGACTGGGGCACGACTGAAGGGGATGCAGCTGCAGGAGCTGAAGCCTGGCTGCGAAGGTGAGCGAGGATCTCAGTGACCCCTGCCTCAAGCTGAGACACCTTCTGGTCTATTACTTCGCGCCAGGAGTTGTCTGCTGATGGGTCCATTATTTGGGTCAGATTATTCTGTAACGGGAACTGAAAGTTGGACCCAATATTCAGCAGATAACAGAAAGTTTCAAAACAGGTTTATTTCAAAAATAACTGAAAGAGGACGATGGAAACTCCTCAGAGCGGGTTCTCTGATTCTCTGCTGAGACAGGAAACTCAGGTCAGTGACAAGAATGAAGAGTGGAGAAGACAACAAAAGGTCACTGACCTGGTTGAGAGTTCAGTCCGAAGCTCAGAGAGGAGACACCCGGGGGGAGACAGTCCACCGCTTGCGGTCGTTACCGCTTCAGAGAACAGAGCGTGGGGGAGCCGGCGCCAGCCAACGGCGAGCGAGCTGAAGTGTCCGTGAGGGATTATGCGAAGCCGAAATCCAGTCCAGTGCAGTGTCAGAAACCATGAGATCCGAGAGCCGAAGAGGTATCCAGGGAAAATCCAAGCCGAGGTCAGAAAAACAGTCCAAGTTCGATAACAGGCTAAATCCAGGCAGTCAGGCCAAAAACCAAATTGATAGCTGAGTAACTCACACAGAGACAGGTTGAATAATCTGACGCTTATGGCAGGAAAGCAAACAGCCTAAATAGCTGCAGGGACCAGGTGAATCAGATTGGCAGTAATCAGCCACAGGGCCAATTAGGCAGGTGAGCAGGAGCAGAGGAAAAAAACCCAACCATCAGTGCCAGGATTATGACACTAATTAATGCTTGATTTTATTATATCTTATGCCTACTTTTATCCTAGTATGCCAAGTCAAATACAAATATAGCAAATCACTAGGCAAATTGGTCTGTATGTACTTACTTTTTTACATTTTCTGTTACCCCTCTGTTTTGTTTAGTATTTTCATAAAAAAAGATAGCACTCATGGTACAGTATCTTTAAGAACATTAGGCGTCATGCAACAACACTTTTGTATTGTTGTGAATTTCACTCCCTTTTTCTCCTACCATGGGATTTTATCAATGCATCAGATCAGTTTCTACAAACGTTCTTACCTTCAGTAACTGATCGTAAATGTTCTCATAAACGTGATGCTGTCCCCTTGTGCACAGTGAGCCTGTGTTCATGAGAAATGTAAATCTATATAATTACAACCACAATAATGCCACATAAGACTACATATAAATGAGAGGGCTACAGCTTACCACACAGTCAGAAGGGGTTTATTCATAGAAATAGCATTGAAGATGAAGAAGAAAAACTTTATGGGTTCAGATGTCATGATTTTGGTGCTGATGGCTGATTGCTCATTTCCTTCACATGTCTAGCTCTACCCTGATCCTCATCAGATCCACCTGTTCCATTTCTCTATTTAAGCTCCATGTTTCCTAGCCAACAGCAACATATTATTCTTGAGCCTTTGTTTTGCCTGCCTGTCTCTGATCTCCGGTAAGCTCTCAAACCTTTCATGTTGTAGTAAAACAAAATTTAATTTCCTTTTAGTATACATTCTGTATATACAAAATCATAATAACTCTCTGGCAGCATCTGCTGCTTTTGTTCAGTGGACTAGCTGGACCCACCCCCTTTCTTTGAACACTGGACAGAACAGTTAAATCAGGTCAGTGACTAGCACGTACATAATCATCCTCCATATGATTATCGCAGTCACTAATCTGTGTTTCTCTTTAACCACAGCTTCAATCATAGACTCCCTAGCTGCAGCCGTTGCAGATCCACAGCCCGCCTGAAACTAAATAAACGCTTTTGATTTATCCCACTGTCTCTCTCGCCTAAATTCTGGGTCCTGCATTCTGAGTTTACTACATGGACCCATCGGCAGACGGACAGTGTCGCTCAGAGGTGGGGCGAAGTATTTCCCGGCTTGAATATGGCAGGTAGGAGATTCTTAATTTCCTGCGTAATCAGGCTGCTCCTGCTCCCGCTTCTCTGCCTTTGACAACTGCCACACCTTCATTACCCACTGATAGATCAGCTTATGCTGGTGAAGATTCTCAGTCATCCAAGTCATAGTCATTCCAAAAAAGTAAACAAAAACAGTCATTTTGAATTGAAAAAGCTTCCTGGATGGGAAGCAAAACGTCTTCAAGTTTGAAAAAAAAGGTCCAATGGAGTGGATTGTTTTTTTTTTGTTTTGTTTTTTGTTTAGATAGGTCAGGTTCTTTTGAACCGCGTCTGTCCCCTCAAGAAAAGTTTAAGGGTGATTCTGAACATTGTCAGGCTTCACTCCAGCCTTCCGCGTTTCCCTCCTATTGATTGAAAGTAGTTCAAGTAATCTTGCTGTTAGCAGGCAAGGCTACATTTTGGGCAACTTCAGAGTGGCTAAACAATCCCCACCTGTGCCACCCTTACTGGGATTTTTCTGAGGAGTTTTTTGACAAGTTCTATCTAGTAGGGAAGCGTCCTAGGGACTTCTGTCACTAAAGCAAGGAGAAATTAAACCAGTTTCCCCTGCATATCGACATGCTGGCATGTCGATGTGCAGATATGGTGATTGATAATTCTGTCGTCAGCTAATAAAATTAAAATTTTTACTGCAGACTTGCATAATATTTAATGATGTAGCCAAATAAAATTAACAATTGTTTTAAAGTAAAACACATATGGTCTTTTACTGAATTTTTTTCTTAACTTAGAGAGGATTAAAAGAGGAGAAAAAGATAAATGCGGCATTTTCTCCAAGATCATTTGTACAAACAATTTAAGAACAAATTTGTTCATATGAATGGTTCTTGCAGGAAGCTGATTGTCTTCTTCTTCTTTGGGGGATGCAAATTATTTTTTTATTAATAGTCAGAGAAAATATTTAAGAAAAGGTCAAAATATAAACTACAAGTAAGATTTAGAGAGAAAAGTGTAGAATCTCATTCCGCATGTGTAAAAAACGAAAGATGCAGTGTAATAGGAAAAGGAATGAAGAAAGTAGATGAAGATATCTGAATAAAAAAATATATATATGATAATTTTTCTAATCTGCAAATAAGTACATTTATTTAATTACAATCATTTGACTAACTCAGTCTCCTTCTGCTCAAGTAGCTCACTATACAAAGCATGCAATGCATGATTTGCTCCCTTACCTTCCCAATCTTTCTTGCACTGTATATAATCTAGGATGCAGGAAAATATGGGAATCAGGGCATTCTTAATCTCTGAAAAGACCCGAGAAGCATGCAAAATTTGAACCTTGAAGGAGAACTTAAAACAGGTCAAAAAGGTACTGCTGATGTGTTTCAAGTGACAAGTACAGTACTTATCTCTCAAATGAGCTGCTACAAATGGTTCTGTTCCTCTGATATTTTTAACACAATGATCGTTTTCTTATGTGTTATTGTTAGCATAATCCATGTTGATCATGGAGTACTAAACAAACCATAGTTTTGTATTTGTATTGCTCTTCTTTTATGCCTTATTAATATTTGCTTGTACCTGTAATGGAATAAAATAACAATGCCAACACAATATTTAATTGAAGCTGATTTATTATATATCAGTTTAACAAAAAACATATTTTACATGGTTGTAAAAGATGGAGAGAGTAATGATGGTCTGCAAAACTGTTACCATAGAAACATGAATTTCTGGTGTTGAGTGACACCTGGCTTTATTTGAACAATGACTCACCACTTCAGTGGCACAAAGGCACTTTCTTTAGGCAAACTTGCACAAGAATACAGCATAACAAATGACAGTATATGTATACAATCTATAATTCCCAAGCTTGTGAACATTTAATTACCAAAAGGTGGAATAACTGATCAAGTGATACAGTATATTATTCATTTCAATCATCCTTTTTATTTATTTAAGAACAATTCAGGGATGGCTTTTTGAGATTTTTTTTGTTAAGATTGCTATTAAATCTAGTTCTATATATATCATAAGCAATGAATGTTTTTGTAAAGATGTTGACAGTATATTATGAAAGTCCCCTTTTGTCTAGTAACAATAGTATAGAATAGAATAGAAAATCCTTTTATTGTCCCACAATGGGGAAATTGTAGCGTTACAGCTGCAAAAGATTATAGCAAAAGTGGTCTCACAAATGTGGACCTTAAAAAGTGTATAAAAACAGAATAAGTGACATAATTAAAAATAAATTAATATAATATTGTACAGTGCAGTGTTTTTACAACATAAATACTGTGAATAAATAATCAGTCAGAGACATGCAAAAATGACAGCATAATGTTATTTAACTGACTAAGACAGAAACGGTGCAAAAATCAGCATTATTGTAACAACGTATTGAGGTTTTTGGGAGCACTGATGGTTATAATGTCTTACACTGCTGGAAGGATCTGTGATAACACTTCCTGGTACATTTAGGGTGCAGCATTCTGTCAGTGAAGGAGCTTTCCAGTTCAGCAACTGCCTCATGCATGGGGTGGGAGGCATTATTCAGCAGATGTTATTTTGGTTATGGTACTTTTGTTTACCACCTCCTGCACTGCTAATTACTGCATTGGTAATTATGGATACCATATGGTTCAAACAATTGCTCTAAATTAAAAGCTTATTTGACCTAACTCCAAATTATTCAAGATAAAAGTTGGGTCTCAAACACTGAATCTATACCAGCCTGTGATATTATTGCACCCTTTTATCAATTATATTTTTATTATTTCTATTTTTCATTCTTTTCTTTTTGTAAACATAGTATTTTTTTAGATGAAATTCACCAGTTTTTTGGTGTTTGTGTCATGGCACTGATGACTGCTTTGATTATTCATTTCATTCCCCTGTCTAACTCAGCCCGCTTTCTAATTACTGCTCATCTGATCCACCGCCCCTACCTCTATTTAAGCTGCATGTTACCAGTCATCAGGGCAAGATTATTGTCTTGAGTCAGTGGAGAGAGTGCGTCTAGTGTTACAGTACCTTAGTGTTTCTGATTACCTGTTCTGCCTCTCAACCACTGAGCCCGGCTGTCCCCATCTAATCTGTTTTAACCTGCCTGTTTCCAGTTTCAGTCGTGATAGTTCTCTAGTCAGTGTTGAGAGCATTTCAGCGTTGTTCCCTTCTGATCTATTTGCCTGACTGTCTTTGGAGTCCTGCTGGATTCTTCCTGTTTGCTGAACTTGGAGCTGTTTCCTGTCACCAACCTGGATTTCCCTTTGGAACTTCTTTGGACTTCTGATCTCCTGGTTCAGATATGAGCATGTCCTTGACTGGGACCCTCAGAGCAGCGCCCATTACTTCTTGTTGGCAGCCCACCGGCTGGATATTACCTAGTTCTCTGGGCTTGGACTGAACTGTTAAATGAGGTTTGTGATCCACGCGTATATAATCACCCTCTGTCAGCAGAGGTGTCAAGTAACGAAGTAAAAATGCTTCGTTATTGTACTTAAGTACACTTTTTAGGTATCTATACTTTACTCCATTACTTATTTTTCTTCCTATTTCCGACTTCTACTTATTGCAGTTTCACACAAGTATCAGTACTTTCCGTTTCTTACATTTTTAAAACAAATGTTACTCGTTACTCTTGGCTTCGGTTTAATGCAAAGATCATAGATTAGCAGACCATGGTCCAGATCCGGACCCACCTGCTGGCTAATCCGGACCCAACCTGATTTAAAACATTTATAAATTACCACATGTTTTCTGAAAACAGTGTCTAAACGTCACTTGCGCCGCTTCTCCTGTTACCCCGAAATCCCACGGTCTCCGCTCTACCCTGCTGTGCTCCAGACCTCCTGCCTAAAGCCAAGCCTACAGCCTCCGCTGTTCCTCCCGTATTACTCTGCTCCGACTTATCCTTGGAGCCCGAGGAGAGCATGCGCAATATTATCATTAAATTCAGAGGAAAACATGCAGAAAAGAACGCTTAATTTAATATGACATTAAAAAAATCCCCACCACCATCCAGCATATGTGCGGTTTCTGATGCAGATGAGAAATCTGCTTCCTTGTCTAATGACGTAATAATAGTTTGCATCCAACCTTTTAAATAGACGGTGTTTATTTTTTTAAAAATATATAAAAATTATATTCTAATTTGTAGTTACTGATCTGTTGTTACTATATTTTAATTTGACAAACCGGAGCTTCTCGCCGTTCCTTTTCCTGTTTAAAACAGGAAACGGGGACAGTGATGCTTTCATCTATTTTTACATATTTATTAATATTTAAACAACAAAAATCAAGTGTAAAATTCAGAATTGTCCCACTCCTATTTCCTAAGATTGATAAAATGAATCAATCGATAGTGTTTATTAGTGCCAGTCATTCAGTGTTCTCTGTCTTTTTCCCTCTCCATCTTCTATTTGTAGCTGGCTTCTACCTGCCCTCTGTTTTACTCTTCTAAGTAGATTTTTCCTCCACTCTCATTCAATCTTCTTTCTATCAGTCTTCTAATCTTCTTCCCCTTCCATCAATCTTACACTAATCTAAAACAGACATAATATAATCAAAATCCCTTAACAACAGATTGGTAACTAAAAAATTAGAGCATTATTCTTATATATTCCAAAAACCAAGACCGTTTATATTGTTGGATGCAAACTACTGGTATTTCAACATTCCATGAAGCAAATTTCTCATCTCGATCAAAATATTAATTTTATCCTAAGAAACTTAAAAGTTTTATCAAATCTACAACTTCCAAGAGCGCGTCTCAAAACTTCAAAACAGATTTCTTATTGCAGGCATGAATGAAGAGATGCTGATTTTGGAGGTAGAGAAGAAACCAATTTTGTATCATCCGTATTACAAAGATGCACAACGAAAAGAAATTATTGGGCAGAAACGTGATTGATGTTAATGGTGAGTTTTAATTATTTCATTAAATTAAGCGTTCATTTTCGCACTTTTTGCTCCTATAAATTTAATAATAACAATAAAGTCTCTCCTCCGGGTTTCATCTGTTTTGCAGAGAATTACCTGCCTGCCGAGAATTACCCCCCCTGTTGAAGGAGCGTGTATCGGCGTAAACTCACGCCTAATGATAAGTAAACGAGTTGAAATATGAACAGAAAGGGAAATTTTAAACATATTCTTAAAGGGGTCATAGAATGCAAAACCGAGTTTACATTGTCATAGATGAATAACAATAGTTCAGTGGGTTAAATAGACGTACAGAGAAGTTCAAACCCCATCGATACCTCCTTTCTCTGCAAATCTCACAATTCTAAACTTCTACCATAAAACGGACAAATTCAAACAAAGCACTGGATTGACGTCAATTCGGGGTTGTTGCCTTATTTGGTTCTGGCCTTTACTTTTGTCACGCCCCGAAATTAACATACAGACCAGCCCACTGGTTCACTATCTTGAATGCAGTGTTCCAGGCCACACAGAGAAATTGGAAAATTTTCAGTCTTCCCAAGGATCCGAACACTCGACAAGCATGGATTATTTTTGTCTGTCAGAAGTTCCCTGCAAAGTTTGATGCTCAGCTGTTCATTTGCTCTAAGCATTCTACCCAAGACAGCTTTCAGCCATCCCAACCTCAAGCTGTAAGTATGATTCTTTCGCTAAGCTGTTGATAGCAATGCTAGCATGTCTCTGTTGACCAGTTTTGGGTTTCTGAAAAGGTGACCCCAAGTAATGAGCTCCGGGGCTGGTCCCGGAACCCCAGGCAGGCGGGGGCTAGCATGGGGCCGCCGGTGCCCAGGCTACCGTCACCGGTGAAGAATTCCACAAGGTCATAATAATCCATATGACGACTGAACCCCCGTTTCAGCATTTTTTTTTTTTTTTATGCTTCTCACTGAATTGAAACGTATGCATTTTGGCATGTACAGGCTTTACTTATATTTGAGGCCTATTTCAAAATAAAACTCTATGAACCACATAAATGGGAATAGTGTCCGTTCCATGATTGCCACCATCTTGTTCGAGAGCATTCCTAAAGAATTAGGGAATGCAAAAACTATTAGGTGTGCTTTGGTGGCACATTTGTCAGTGTACACGACCCCTGTATGGAGGCCTTGGTCCTCGATGCAGGCGACCCGTGTTCAAATCTGGGCTGTAGTTCTTTCCCGCATGTCTCTCCCCCTCTATCATACCCCCTTACCTGTCAGACTACTGTCCTTAAAAACAAGCCACTAGTGCTGTAAAAATAAACTATTGCAAATTAAAGCTAAAGTGTTGACAGGGTAAGTAATAGTATTTGCAAGGCAATACAAAATAAAATAATTTTCCATGTGCCCCATAGGGAGTTCTGTAAAACATGTATATATTTATATATCTTTGTAATATTTTTTAATACCATCTTTACTTTTATTTGAATTCAATATTTTGTTACTTAGTTTACTTTAGTTTTATCTGACATTGGTAATTAAAAATGGTAGCATATGTGGATATAAGTTTTGGACTAGTCCTAAAAGTTAAACTAGATTTAATTTATATATGTTATGGTTTAATCATTATGTGGGATACCTTTAGAAAAAATAAAAGATTCCCTTCTATTAAGACTGTTCGTGCTAAATTTCCTCATACTATGCCACTTTCAATATCAACTATTTTAGAAATGAAATTAATATCATTAAAGCTCAAAGCCTATCATTGTAGCAGTGTTAATGATGGTATCATCTCTTACTTTGTTCTGATGGCCCAGATCTATCAGACGGTATCGCATCTTTTCTTCAGTGACAACAACTTGGGTGGGTAACCATTTTAATTGCCCTGTATCTTATAAATTTTACTTTATAAAGAAAGCTGTCTGTGGACATGTTGTGTCAGGAAGGAATGGTGGAAGTGCTGTTGACTGTATTCCAAATGTATGGCAATGTTTTTTTTTCTTTCTGCTTGATTTATGTCCTTTAATGATTCTGTTATGAGCGATAATGGGTTTTCACTTAAACTACTGTTTGAATTTTCAATATATTGATCTTTTAAATCAGTAGTCTAGTATATAAATGTAACTATCCAGATTTCCCAACCTCACAAGCATACACACAATATCTCACCTCAGATAGGTATACTCCCGCAGCGGTGTGTGGTAGTGAGCTTGTCGCAGGTGTTACGACTGGCTCATGGTCGTAACAAAAACATGAAACCATGCCGTGGTTAAAGCACGCATAAACAAGTCTTTATTCACAAAAACCATCCATGGATTGTGGAAATCAGTATCAAAGGTGCAATAGAAGGGACGCTGAGGCCTGGCCACCAAACATCTCCAGCTGCAGAGTGGACGCTGCGGGAAGCCAGCGACACTGAAGACGGGGACATCCAGGTTAAAATACTCTGCACGCCCAATCACCAGATCCGAGTCACCTGCAAAGGGGAGGAGCATGAAAACAGACACCAAGACACCTGCACAACAACCCACAAGGCCCAGGGCCGTAACACCCCCACCCATAAAAAAAAGCAGGTTCCAAAAGGGAACCCTGCTGCTGTCTAACTCGCCATGTGAAAACAAACCCAGCCACCATTAAGATGTTGCTTTCACCACTAGTAATACTTAGCCAGGTTGACATGTAATGCACAGGTTCTCCCCTCCTCACTCCAAAACCAGCAACTGGTGCACTCAGAAGCTCTTTTAAGGATAGGAAACAAAAAGGGAAAACAAGCACAAAACAGGCTACTAAACTGGAGCGCGAAATAACGCATCAGCTACGACATTGTTTAAACAGATGCGTGTGACCTGGCGTGTCCGAAAACAAACAAGGAAATTCACCCATCAGCTCTGCTAACTGTTTAGCACGATCTGCAGGTAAGTGAGCCAACAACGTGTCCAATTTATCCAAAGTTTCAGAGTTTTCAAGACGCCCACGAACCAGAGCGCTGTTCAACTCATCCGTGCCGCTGTCATTTCCCACAGGTGACAGTGCGCTGTCCGTGGTGCTGAAAGTCTCGGTCCCCCAAGCAAGGCTGTTTACGGCACACGCTGGGGTAACGCCATTACACTGTGGGTGAAATAAGTCCTCCTGAGCATAATATGGCTTCAACATGTTGACATGACACAACTGGCTTTTCTTTCTCCGCTCTGGCATGGATATTAAGTAGTTCTGGTCAGACACCTTCTCCAGAACTGTATATGGACCAGCGAACCTCGCCTGAAAAGGAGAAGTCAAAACGGGGCACAAAGCCAACACTCGATCACCAGGCAGAAATGAATGAGTCTCAGCACGGCAATCAAATAAGTTTTTCATATTCCTCTGCGATTTAGTCAGATTCTCTATTGCGAGTTCACGCGCCAGATACAAGCGTCTTCTGAAACCATTCACATAATCCAATAAGTTAGTCGGTGGGACAGGTTCTTTAAGCCCGTCCGCCACCACAGCCAACGGACCCCTCACGTTGTGTGCAAAAATCAGTTAGTTTGGGCTAAACCCAGTGCTTTCCTGGGTTACCTCTTTGGCAGCCAACATCAACCACGGCAAACCTTCCTCCCAGTCGCCCTCCAGTTCTGTACAATAAGCTCGCAGGAGAGATTTCAGAGACTGGTGGAAACGTTCCAACGCCCCCTGACTCTCTGGATGACACGCTGTTGCTTTATTGTGTCGCACCCGTAACTGCTTCAAAACCTGACTGAACAAATGTGATGAAAAATTCGTTCCTTGGTCAGACTGAATGACTTTAGGGATGCCAAACACCGAAAAGAACTGGGTGAGAGCACGTACAACTGACCTAGAAGTTATTGAACGTTGTGGATAGGCTGCTGGATAACGTGTAGTCTGACACATTACAGTGAGCAGATACAATGAACCAGCCTTTGAGCGAGGTAACGGACCAACACAGTCAATTATTAAATGCTCAAATGGCTAAGATGCGGCAACAATTGGGCTCTAAGGAAACGGTTTCAAAACCTGATTTGGTTTAGCAATGAGCTGACAGACATAACACCTCTTAATGTAAGACGACACGTCCTTTTTAAGAAGCAGCCAGAAAAAATGTCTGAGAACCCTGTCATACGTTTTACGCACACCAGAATGGCCAAACTCATCATGAGCAACTTTTAACACTGTGGAGCGGAGATTAAGGGGAACCATAATTTGAAATACTGGCTCACCCACAATGTCAGCATGAGGCAACCATTTCCTCACCAACAACGAATCCTGCAGGAAATATCCACACGCACAATCCGTGATTTCCGTCAGCGGGCGCACCTGATCGAAGAGAGTCTTCAGAGAAACATCAGCTTGCTGCGAACTCGCTGCGAGACAGAGACATATGGAAACTGGACAATGGAAAAGTTATGTTTTTCACACTTTCCTCCTCTTTCCCGCTCCGAGCACGCATCATTGCTCGAGTAACTGCGCATGCAGTAAACACATCCGGGAACTCCCTGTCATTCTCGTCAGTCTGAGAAATGACTCGTGTAATCTGCTCAGACCCAACTAGCCCATCCAACCGCACAGTGTTCGCCCACAAACGTGTCCCAGCTAAACCGTTACCCAGAATCACAGAGACTCCGTCAATCGGCAAAGCAGGGCGCACAGCCAACTGCGCGTCACCAGTAAACAGTTCGCACTCGAGAGACACTTTATGTAATGGAGCGAACAACACGTTCAATCCCATTCCCCGAATCAGAACACAGGCACCCGTCTCAGATTCAACCGAGAACGGCAAAACATCAGCTGCAATGAAAGAGTCAAACGCGCCAGTATCCCTAAGAATCTTAACTGGAACCGTTTTCGGATTATTTGGCAGTGACACATACCCATCACGAATGAAAGGCTGATACGAGCCGCCTACTTCAGAAGACCGAACGTTCGTTGCGTCCCTCAAAGGACTCTGCACCGGTGCAGCCAAACCAACACCATTAGGAGCAGCCTGAAACTTTTTCATTTCAGCCTTGAGCTGATAACAATCCGCCTTAATGTGTCCGCGTTTGTGACAATAATGACAGACACGATCATCTCGAACCACCGGACCTTTAAACTGCCTGGCCCCATCCGACTTAGCGACAGCATCAACCCAATCAACACGATTCCCGCATCGCCCAAAAGAATGTCTGAAACCAACATGATCAGAAAAATCCTTATGAGTCGGCACGTATTCGTCTGCCAACACCGCAGCTTCAGACGCAGTCTTAGCTTTCTGCTCATTAATGTAAGTTGCGATATTTTCCGGCAAGCCATTTTTAAATTCCTCCAACAACAATAGATCGCGGAGCTGATCAAAGGTTTTTACATCCTGTGCAGCACACCACCGATCGAACAAGGCCGTTTTTACCCGCCCAAATTCAGTGTAACTCTGATTGTCGGATCTTTTATAGCGGCGAAACTTCTGTCTATACGCCTCGGGCACAAGTTCATAAGCTTTCTCCACCGCACTCTTCACTTTATCATAACTCAAACTGTCACCAGGCGACAGCGAGGCATAGGCTTCCTGTGCTCTACCAGTAAATACACACTGCACCAGCAATGGCCAAACCTCCTTAGGCCACTTGAGAGTCTTAGCCACACGTTCAAATAAGACAAAATACTTGTCCACATCCAACTCTGAAAAGGGTGGGATCAAGCGAATGCATTTATTAATGTCAAACTCCGCCGCTACAGAACCGCTGTCCTGATCAGCAGAACCGAGTCGCGTTTCACAGCTGCCTCTAATTCCAATTTGCGCATCTCAACTTGATGCTGCAACTCTAAACGACGCATCTCCAATTCCAACTCCAACTTGCGTATCTCAGGATTAAACGCCCCAATTTCAACCTGGGTATTTGGTGCAGGAGGTGGCAAAACTTTCTGTTCAACTAACGCGTCACACAATCGCCCTTTAATAATTCCCTTTTTCTCTTGTTTAACCACAGGCACTTCAAAATGAGCAGCAATGGCTATGAGATCGTTTTTAGTAGCACTATTAAACATCTCCAACGACGGATCAGCTATAAAATTTTCCAAAACGAACTCCATTGTCAAGAGGAGAAAGGAGGAAAAAAAAAAAACTGATCACACGCCACAAAGTGAAAAAAAAAAATGCCAGCTAAGCGCCAAATACAGTGTGAAGTGAAAGCAAATTGAAACAAGTGCACAATGGGTCCAAAGTAACCATGTCCCCACTATACTTTGCCTGCCTGCCACGACTCACCTGATCAACTAATTCCTGGCTCTTCACGTGGATCGGTGGCGGGTTGATTAAGCACAAAACCAGTAAGAAATTAATCTTACGGACTGCCCCCGAGATCACTGCTTGCACAGTGAACGCCAACCGCAAACCCCCACGACACTATCAAAAGAAACAGGTGAAGTCTGACGTGACAGCACCTCTTATCCTAGCAGGAGACACAGCCACTAAAACAGAACCATCACTGATGCACAAGCCCAAAGCATTTCACTCACCTGAAAACTGGACCCACCTATCAAACACGCCACAGCTGCCCACAACAAGCAAGCGGGTTAACAAAGCCGCGTCCAACCCACACAACGACGTCACTGCTCACTCCTACAAACACAAAAAATCAATGAGTGAAATACATCACACAATTAAACCAGTAAATTTACGAATTGCAGGACTTTAGCTTCGGACAAGCCCCCATTTGTTACGACTGGCTCATGGTCGTAACAAAAACATGAAATCATGCCGTGGTTAAAGCACGCATAAACAAGTCTTTATTCACAAAAAACATCCATGGATTGTGGAAATCAGTATCAAAGGTGCAATAGAAGGGACGCTGAGGCCTGGCCACCAAACATCTCCAGCTGCAGAGTGGACGCTGCGGGAAGCCAGCGACACTGAAGACGGGGACATCCAGGTTAAAATACTCTGCACGCCCAATAACCAGATCCGAGTCACCTGCAAAGGGGAGGAGCATGAAAACGGACACCAAGACACCTGCACAACAACCCACAAGGCCCAGGGCCGTAACACAGGTATGAAGAAGACATTTTTAATTCATGCTCAATTTTGAAGCGTGGTCTGTGCTATGTTATTCCATGCCACAACGCAAGAGGGACAATCACAAACTAGCTGTGGGTCTAGTTATGAACGAGGCGGTGAGGAAGTGGGGGCAAGTTTGTGCGACAAAGGAGGGACATGATGGCAAAAAAAGAGCAGGGATCCAGGTGGAAAAAGGGTCCCAGCATTCTTCATTCACAGCATTCACACCTTGTTCTTCTAGCTGGTTCAGCTTCACTAGTCGTTTTCAACAATGGCGGTCATACAAACAAAACATGCTGGTAAGGTACCAAACAGGAAATACGCATGAGAAGAGTGGATGTAGATTTGACCAATCAGAGGTCTCCTATCTGCGGCATTGTCTGCGGTCACCTACAATTTTTGGAGAGGTGCACCAGAGTTTCTGCGGAGGGGGCGGGGACGTCTCTGCGTTCTCCGCGACACCTACGCGGACGACCTAGTTTCGAAGTATAAA
Organism: Cyprinodon tularosa; assembly: GCF_016077235.1. Taxonomy (NCBI): domain Eukaryota; kingdom Metazoa; phylum Chordata; class Actinopteri; order Cyprinodontiformes; family Cyprinodontidae; genus Cyprinodon; species Cyprinodon tularosa. Next base: position 3,705,077 of record NW_024039163.1, read on the forward strand.
TCAGCCTATATACTGTAAAGGGAACCAAAAACAAGTTTCTTATTTTAAATGCAATGACTAACATTTTATGTGTTTATGTGTTTGAACAGTATTTGAACAGTCTTTGATCCTAGGCTACAATTCCTGTATTCAGCACAATGGGAGATCATTTGTGGCAGAAAAAATTGCATTTTCTGTCTACTCTATGGAAATAAACCTAGTTTTTATGATGGTGTAGGAATGGTATTTCCTGTGTATTGACACTGATCCTTGCCAGTGTTGGGCAAGCTACTTGTCCAGTGTAGTGAGCTAAGCTATCAGTTACTCAACAATAAATTAAGCTTCACTACACAAAAACTACCACCTAAAGAATTATAGCAAGCTAAATTACACTAATGTGTTAACAGTAGCTTAACTACATCAGAAGCTACTTAACGTTGTACCAAGCTAATGTCAATTCAAAATGAGTCTGACACACTAGTTAAAACATTTATTAAAGATCAGCCAATGACATATCACAGTGTAAACATTGCTTTATGATCAGCATATTAAAATAAAAACTGAAGTAATTACTAATAGACAAACTAGTAAACAATCTGCTGTTCTTAAAACCAAATTAAAGGTACTGTGTAGTGTTCTACACATCGAGACATGGCTATGAGTTTGCATTCAATGGACATCTCTAGGGAAAACAAAACCCTACAAAAGGCATCCTATTTCTTTAGGGTCTCCCTTAGAGAAAACTTCTTCAGACCTCAATTAAACAGTCGATTCACGTAACAAATGAAACTGTTTACAAAAGAAGGTAAAAAAAATTAAGAAGCTAATTAAGTGATACATATATTTATGTCTCACCATATAATTTAATTTCTACCTACATATTTATTCATTGTATTTTTGGGGGCAATTAATTGAATGCTTATTTATTTATTTATTGAGCATTTATTTATTTATGTATTTATTTTATATACGGTAGAGCTGTTCCTCCATACCTAAAAAATCTTATCTGTGCAAAGCCTAAAAACAGATTTATGTAAACATCCTGTCAGGTAAACTAGGCCATGAAAATACAACATCGAAGTTTCACTACTGCTCTCTAATTAGTATCTTAGTGGCACACATCAGATTGAACTATCTGGAAATTAAAGGTGCCAATAAAGTTAAAACTGATATATTTTTCACATTTTTATTTAAAAAAATGTACTGTAGTTGACTGTTTTAATTAGTGTTTGGCTATGTAAAACAAATGGCTAATCTTGGCCATATGAGCTCTCTATGGCCAAGAACCTTGAAAATCACTCATGTTACAATTATAAAAATTGCATAAGCTTTTTTTTTCTTAAACACTTCTGCTTAGCCACTTGGCTAGTCCCTTTCCATCACGCTGCTTGTTGGTAGGTGGGTAGCTTTCGTTTTACTAATTTACATACAGCATTTGGCTAAAGTGAGTTGGGATTTACACTGACGCTTGATATTTTTACTTGCACACTGCAGGAGGGAATTAGTGATTCACCTGAATGTGAGTTCTCAGGTTGGTGTTGGATGTCCTGGACATTGACAACAGTTTTTCTTTTTTTTATTGCAAAGCAGACATCTGTACATTTATTTTTTTATCTGAGGATTCAATAAGTTTCATAATCTCTGAAGATAAGGTCGCGGTGTGGTAGGGACAGTTGGCTGCTCTTCTTGCTCTGCTCCTGTCTCCTCCTCCATCCTGTGTGTGTGGCTCTGTGTGTGTGTGTCTGTGTGTGTCATTCTTTGAGTTCCACTGCCGTGCGCATGCGCATGTTTCGGTAGATACACACAGAAGAGGCAGAATAGAGGCTCAAGCGTGAATGTCGAACGAATAACTCTGATTGTTGTTTCAAAATAGAAAACCTGGTTTCATTTCTTAGTTATGCCCTGGATTTTGTAGCGTTTCTGGACGCTGCGTCGCTACTTGACCAAAGCAAGAACGTCACTACAGGAAAGTTATTTGATAAATAAAGCAGCGACGCTACGGTCAAGACACTGGAACATGTAGTTAAGCTAATAGCTTCGCTACATGTAGCGGCGCTACTGCCCATCAGTGATCCTTGTGTACTAGCATTTGAACAATACCTATCCCTAAAATTAACAGGATGTCTGGTACCAGTGAAGGCCTGCCAATAGTGAGTTTTGTGGCATACTCTTTGGGCCGGATCTATCAAAGGTTTGCGTGTATTAAAACGTGAGCTATTTCACTGCGCACGCTAAAAAATGTACAAACTGATCTATCAACAGCGTGCTAAAAGGATTTGGTCTTTAAAACGTGCTAAATAGCGCCTCTTATCCATTTAGTACTTTTTCTGCAATGAATATGCAATATGGGGCGTTTACACGCAAAAGTGCGTCTTGTGGGAGGAGAACATGTAAATATATTAATTTAGCACTCGCAAAGTGATTTATCAAACCTGAAAGCAATTTTGCTAACGCTATCTGACTCTATATTTAACACGTTTCAAAAGAAGGTGCAAATGGTCTGTATGCGTAATTGCGCACACATGGCAGCGGTTATTGTCGCAAGAAGGAGACATGGAAATGAAGCAAGGAGATGCAGAGAACGCATTTTTTAACTCCGTCCGTGTGAATATTTTTGGAATGAACGAGGAAACGATCATCACAACATTTCGTTTATCCAGCATTGCCATTTTGGAGCTGCAATTCCAGTGATTTGCTCCTCACACAGCGTCAGCTGTACTTGTTCCTCAATGCTGGTCAGAGGCATCTCATCTACTGTGCCCCCTCCTCTTTTGTTCGCAGATGTTTTGTTATATGCCAGTTTTTCTTTGGTTCGCCTTCTAATATCCTGGTATCTTCTTTTTACTTCATCCACTGTTCGCAAGGTTTCACTGACAGCGTTTACTTTATTACTGATTTGTTCACATATAGCGTTCCTCTGTGTGACAGGCACACTTCTTTGCTGTAGCTCACTTAAATGTTTGTTGGCTTCATCCACCAACACCTCCATTTCCATGGGGTCGAATTTCCTTTTGCGCCTTCTGCTGTCCAAACTCGCCATGCCGCAAACCACAAAACGCGCAAAACCATCATTTAAATAGGGCGTCTCCAACAGTTTTGCACCTGCCACCAGTTACGCAATCGCTCTTGTTAAATCACCCGCAAACCATGGTTCAGCCCCTCGCGCAAAATTCCAGTTTGCGAGCGCAAATTACTGCACGCAAAATTGGATCTTGATAAATCCGGCCCTTTGTGCGTGGATATGCAGGATTACACAATTGAATGTGTCTCGTTTACTTTGTCTTTGAAATTATATAGTTTAGTTTAGTTTATATAGAGATTATATCCCTAATGTTTAGTTGTATTCACCAACTCACTGTAGATTCCATTGCTTATGTTTGAAAAACTAGATAAAGAGCTATCTGTCATAATGGGCCTTAAAGATCTGACCCACATGCAGAGAACCACTCAGAGACCAAGGGTAAAAGTTAACAGGTTTATTGAGAGTTAGCAAAAACACAGATGGAGAGAGATATTCTGCTGGGTAATGCTGTTGGACCTCAGCGGACTGATGAACCGGAGCAGGAAACTCTGAATGGGAGATCACAATGATCAGTTCAGGGACTGTGGGAAAAAAGCCAAAGGCTTGTATATAGCTTAAGAGGCACTCACGATTTGGGGGGCTCTTGGTTATTGCTTGGATCCAGTTTGTGGGGTTAAATCCAGAGAAGAATGAACTCGTTGGAGAGCAGACAGGCAGGCTAACGGACTCAGAGAGACAAGGCTATGGTTAGACTCTGCTTATTACAGTTTGGCTAGTGTACCCGATACTGGCAAACACTCTGGCGTCAAGGTAGTGACAGCCCACTGCTCAAGTACTCCTCTGGTAAAGAACAAATGAGCCGCAGGTGTGCAAGGAGGCCCAATGAGAACAGGGCCCCATCTGGTGGTGGAAGAAAAACACAACAACCCACACAAACTGGAATCCTAACACTATCTTTATATCAACCAAATCAAAAATATAAAAAAATTGGTGTTAAAAATCCAGTTGATGTACATTTTATATAACTTTCATTCTCCTTAGACTTAGAGAAAACTTTATTGACATTTTGTATACACAGTGTATACGAAACAAAATTACATTGCTTACAGCTTACAATAGTGAAATGAGCAACTTACAACAGTGAAATGAACATTACCATTATAAAGTGCATCAGTGATCAGAATTTGAACAGTGTAGGAGAAAAGGAAACCCGTTTAAAAACAATGGTGCAAAAGGGCATCAATAGGGAAAGGTTCAGTGCAATGCAAAATAAATATGGTGCAAAATGCTGTAGAATATTGAGTTGTGTCCTAATTAAAATGATTATAAAAATTCAGCCATGTTAATAGTGCAAAATAAGGTTGCAAGTGGGATGCAGAGTCAAGTTTAGAGTTTAACAGTTAAAGCAGGGCAAAAGGGCAGCAGGGATAAAGCTGTTGCAGAACCTGCTGGATCTGCAGTGGATGCTGTGTAGCCTCTTCCCAGAGGGCAGCAGGGAGAACAGTCCACAGTGGGGGTATGAGGGGTCACAGATAATGTGACAGGCTCAGGACACAAAGCGCTTGGATGATATGACCTTGATAGAGGGACGAGGAGCACCGATGATCCTCCTCCTATATGATTTCATCAATTTAAGCGTGCTTGGGTTTTGATTTTGGTAAGCTGGTTTGTTTGCTAGTGGTCCAGGAAATTCTACCCACTTTGTACCTGTTTCTTTCTACTCACTGCAAAGCCACGTGAGAGAGAGAGAGAGGGAAAGGAAACCCCCGAACCACTTTCATATTGGCTGCTTTTTGTTGAAAACAAACTTTAAAATATTTGTTAATATAAAAACAATTCTGCAGATTTTCTAAAATCTAATTAAGAGTAAGTTTGGTAATATCACTTTGTTAAAAAAGGTTGTCATAAGATCTGACTCCAAACTAAAATGTCATTTTTACTGAATAGACATGTTCTAAAGGTTTGCCATTTGATCGTTCCTTTTGAAAAAGAGGTAAAACACTCTCATAGTGCCTAGAATCACACTGGCAGAGTTTAGAGCTTTTTGAAAGTGCATTATATCCACAGGAAGAGGAGCTGCTTAGACATGAAATTGACTCCTGCTGTTTGCAACTTCTCTGACCCAGCTGGAGTCCCTAAATCTGAAGAGCCTACGGTTTCCAAAGACCTCACTCTTCTTTTGCTGCTGGAACTGCATTCTAAACAAGCAAGAGGTTTTGCCTTAAAAACTATAACAGCAGAAAATTAGCAAAGCTGTATTAGCTTTTGGAGGTAATTACTCAAAATGTTACCAAAACTGTTATTAGACTGCAGGACATACAAAAAAATATATATATTAAATAGATGGAGTTTTTCTTTTTAGTGCGGTCTTACGTTTCTTAAACTTTTTAAAATATTATTTAAAAAGAGTTGGGTTAAATGGTATGATCAAAACACAGCATTTGCTTTTTTTTTTTTTTTTTTTTTTTTTTTTATTAAATGGCTGCATTCATTTATAATTATGCAGGGTGAAGATAACGCTGTGTGATATTTCCCAATTTTCAAACTAGTGTTGATTAATAAACAAATTTGATAATTTTAAAAATAAAGCTGAATTTGTTTTACTTACAAATGACATTAAAAAATAAGTCATTCAAACTGCATTTGCTTTTCCTTTTCTGCTGCTCAATTAGTAAATAGTAATTGAAAATTGCAATTGAAATGTACTCACTGAAATGTCCCCTTTCTCAGGGAAAGGGTTGCAGGGACAGTAGTCTCAGCAGAATAATCCAGACTTCCCTCTTCCTAGACAACTCAAGCCCAAGCCATTCAGGTCAGAAATTGTCCCTCCAGCATGTCCTGGGTTTTCCCCTCAGCCTACTGCAGCTGGGATTTGCCTGGAATTGAATAAAATGAATAAATTAAAATGACATAATAACATTTAACAGTTAATTTTCAAAAGATATACCGGTAAAAGTGACCAACATTCACTTTAAAATGTCTAACTCAAAAATATAAATGTTATGGGGAGAGCTTATTGATGAATTGGAATGTGACCCTTTTACTTGTGGTCACCAGGGAGCATCGCCAAGGATGCACAGTAGAGATAATATGGTTCCTTTTCATGGACTGGTTCTCTAAGTGGGGTTCTTGACAGAAGTACAGGGATAAAACATCAAAGTATGTCAGTCCACTACAACTACCTAAGTAATGTAACACCAACAACAAGTCACAGCCTTGATATGTCTAGTTACAGATCTTAATGGAGAAGGGATTTTTTTCAAAAAATTATTTGAGATAGGGCCAAGGATGAGGGAGGTCTTGTTGGTCTCTGTCCATCTCCCAATACGCTCTTGCCTGTGTCCGACCTTTCAGGCATTTTGACATCTTTTTCTGAATCCGACATTGTAGCATGGCATAGACAAATTTGACGAATAGCAAACCAATTAGTGTTTGCGTTATATGACTCATCCAATTACACTAGTTTTCACTTGATGTGGATGGCGCCAATGATCTACATTGGATGGCGCACATGTTCATGAAATAAATATTTATAAACATAAAACTGAAGCCAAGAGTAACGAGTAACGTTTGTTTTACAAATGTAAGGAATAGAAAGTAGAGATACTGAGAAAATGTAATGAGTAGAAGTCAGAAGTAGGAAAAAAAAGTAATAAAGTATAGATCCCTAAAAAATTTACTTAAGTACAGTAACAAAGTATTTGTACTTTGTTACTTGACACCTCTGAAAAACACTTAGTAAAAAATGCTGACTAAGTTTATCTTAAATCATGCATAAGAGGATAAAAATTCTAACTAGCAAGCAGAGGTTAGTTTTAACTATTTACATTAACTCAGTTACATTCACTGAGTAACTTTTTGAAAAAAATATACTTTAGGAAGAAGAATGAACAGCATTATACACTTTACTTTTACATAAGTAAAAGTATGATATAGTATCACTACTGAGTAACTTTACTTTATAAAAACAAGCTTTTTCTACAGACATATAGACAATTGAGAGACACATTGTCTTATGTTTTTATATTGGAAGCTTATTAATTAAATGAGTGTTTAATTTCTCAGTCATCCTGGTCATGATAACCACAAAATAAACTTTAATTTTAAGGCAATTACACTTTCACTTTGTCTTTCTGTAAATGTTTTGACACCTACCCAGGGTCCTTAGTCAGTACACTGGGTACCCTATGTCGGAGGTTGATGATCAACTTGGTAACCATATCTTCTGACCTCCAGCAGCTTGTCTTGGACACCAGCCTCCTGGAGAGCTTCTTCCAGATTCCAGGGGAGGCTGGACACATGGAGTCTGAGTGAGCTGTGTTATCTTATTACAGCAGATAACTGTGAGTTATAAGTGCTGTAGGTTACCTTGGCATAAATGAATGGTACAGTTGTTGACCAGTGATGGGACTAGCGGCATTCAAACCTTGTTTGAGTAACGAGTAATCTAACTAATTACTTTGACTGTAACTATAACGCAGTTACCATTGCAGACCGCCCGTTACTGCGCGTTACTGAGGTCGCACAATGAACCTTTTTTCATGATAGGACTCGTGCGCTCCTTGTCATGAGAGAGGGGAGGATGAGATTGGCTGATGTATAGTGAGATTCCGTCTGTCAGTTGGGTAGGTGGGTGTTTCCGCTGGCGGGTGTTAACGTACAGCACACACAGAGAGATGGAGAGTGAGGATGACTCCAGCAGCAAAACAGCGTTATCCAGATGGAAATACCGGTGTTACGTCGAGCTGCGTTTCCCCATCACATACGGTTTCCCCTGCATCTCCGCACAGTGCAGGCGGCACGATTCACCGCGCAAGCGACAGGAAATGCGCATGCTCGCTAAAGGCGCGCAACAGTCGCCCTGTACTCGCGCCACAGGAGAACTATGGAGAGCGTGAACAATCAAATGATAGCCTATATGGAGAAAGGGAGAAATCTGGATGGATGGATGGATGGATGGATGGATGGATGGATGGATGGATGGATGGATGGATGGATGGATGGATACTCTGCCTTTTCAACCTAATGTATTTTTTATTTTAAACATTATTTGATGGCCTTTGTGGCAGGGATGGAGATCCATATTTCATGTCACACACAGAGTATACATCTAGATAGACACATTTTCATCATGTGTGATCGTTTTGTGGAGATAATGTAATTGAATTCTTCTAGGAAAATGTTTAGAGGTTAGAGTATTATAAATCAAGTCTAGTAAGTTGTAAACTAGTTCTTTGTCTGGTGCATTATTTAATCTTTGTTACAACTACTATTACATATACAATGGATTGTATTTGCTTCTGCTAATTTACGCCTTTATGCCAAGTTATTGAATTATTCTGAATCTCAAAATGCAGAGCTGTAAATTATCTTTTACATAATCACATCTTTTACACATCTCTAACATTTAATTAACAGTTCAGTCAGTAGCAGTGGAGCAATGGGATATCTCCAAAATATAATACAACACAAATCTCATCTGTCAGGCTACATAATAAATTTAAAACGCAAAAAGAAGTATAACTGATAAAAAATAAGCGAGACACTTCTGATCATCTATGAAAAGGGAACCCCAATAATGGTCATTTAAAGATGGGGTAAATTAATTTATATATATATATATATATATATAAAAAAAAAAAAAATATATAAATATAAACTTAACTATTCTTCAGGAGAGTGCTACTGGCATAAAAAAGGGCATTTACCTTAACTGAGACAGATATTCCTCTTGAAATGGCTGGGCTCCTCTTCACATAAACAAACTTAGAACCGATCATTTATATTGAAAAGAAACCTTTATATTAGAGTAGTCTGGGGTGTTGAATATGAAACATTACAAGAAATCCACACTTAAAGTGTATGCACATAAAAGGAAAAACTGCAGTACGTCTAAACAATTTAGATTTATGAAAATGTGCGCACAGATGAAACCAAGTAATTTTTCTTGAAAGATCATAGCTGTACCTTAAAGTTTACATACAAGGTCCTTCCTCATGCTTTGCCATTCACACGCCCACATTACACCATAAATAGTTCATGAAAAGCATTGCATGAATGTCACTGTTTATCTAAATGAGCCAGTTGATAAATGCTTTTTATTGGTTACCAATGGCAAACAGAGCCAAAATAGGGTACAAAAAATGACAGTTTAAAAACAAGTCACTTATATGAGTGCTTAAAAGTCAGTTAATTCACTACAACAAACAGACTCTGGACTGTTTCTGATGCAGCACAGGCTCTGAAACAGATCTGCAAAATGGACCTGGATTGTAGTCAACTTGAACACCAGAACAGAACCGGGAAAGATAAGGATCAGATATGGATCATTAAGTCAATCCAGATTGACTACTTTAATTAGTTAAATCGTGATGAAAAACGGTTGTGGCCAAAATTCGTATCTCTCTGATATGATATCATAAACTGGTCAAAATCGGATGAGGGCAGGATTATGTGTTCAATGAATGGATCTGTGATGGGAGAAATAATTCTACACTTTATTTCTCAACCCAAGCAGAACACCTGGTAAACAAGGCTAGATGTGATCCTTATCTTAATGACACCTGAAAAGCTGCTTTTTAGTGTTTTGGTAAGGACCCAGACTTTTTTATTTCAAGCTTATTTCAACAATCCGTCTGTTTTTTTGGGAAACTGTTAACTTTGTATAATAAAGCTGTGTGGTCAAACTTTATCTGAGCAGAACAGGCAGAACATTGGCAGAGACTGTCCTTTGAAAGGCCTATTAAATGCTGCTTAAATTAAGAACACCATTCTCACACCTTGTGAATGTATTACTCAGACTTTTTTCCCGTAATGTATTTAGGCCGGATGAGGCACTTAATGAGTTGATCCAGATCAAATTAAAAACAGATTCTCAGGCATAAAAAGGCAATTCTTGGGGCAGGACTTGGGGATAGGCATATTGTGGGTACCGTTACTGACCTCCTGCTTCAGATCCAACCAGGTTATAGATTAAGAATTCTTCTGCCCCACCGGTCTGAAATTCTGCATTTTCACTGGTTCTGTAAAGTGCATCCAGGTTTGATAATTGCTTCATGGTCTGTAAGATAGAGGTGATAGATAGAGTCTCCAGAGAGAGTACGGAGTTAAAGACCTCTGATGTATGCTTGAATTGTAAATGTCTTTGTGATACTCATTTCCATTATGGCTATCTTTGCATGTGTGTTTTTTTGACAGTTAAAATAGGGTTAAGTAGCAAATATAAAACTACAAATACTAAAATTGCCTTTAAATTCTGCTTGTTTGAATCTCTTTTTCTTCCTCTACAGTTTGCAAATCTGAGGTGTTGAATGACAGTGATTTATCCAGGTGGTGATTTCAAGGTACTGATGTAAAAACAGGTAAAAAGAATACAATAGGAAAGAATTAAGTCATATCATGGAAAATACAGTTTGGAACTACATAGAAATGCAACACAAAATAAAAATGTTACTAGTAACAATAAATATTATGGGTGTATATTGTGTTGCGTTATCTTAATATTCTCCAATATCTTCATTCAACTGTTGTCTTTAGGGTTCTGTACAGCTGATCAACTCAGTATACTTCTCTGTTACATCAAACCCCCTATGACTTATACAACTTTTATTGTCATTTGTATAAACAGAGTGTATACAAGACGAAATTTTGTTTTGTACAGCTTTCATGACATTGCCATTTATCACAGTGCAGCAGTGATCAAATGTAGACAGTGTGGGAGAAAATACATGGTACAAAAAAACGACAGCAACAAAAAAAACGCATTGATATGGAAGCTCAGAGCATTAAATATATATGGTGCAAATATGCAGTGTTTTGGTTTGGTGTTGTCAGGTTGATGCAGAGTCTGTGACATAATTTAGAATTTTCTCAACAGTTCAACACTCTGATGGCGGTGGGGAGAGAGCTGTTTCGGAATCAGGGAGAACAGTCTTTGGTGGGGGTGTGAGGGGTCATTTGCAATGTTTTGGGCGGAGGGATGAAATGTATTTTATGTAGGGAAGAGGAGCCCCGATGATCCTCTCTGCTGTTCTTACCACTCTTCTCACTTTCTTCCAGTCTGAGGGGCAGCAGCCTCCACACCACATAATGAGACAGGTGGTCAGAACACTCTCTATGGTGCTTCTGTCGAAGGTTGTGAGGATGGGTGGGGGCAGGTGGGTTCTCCTCATCCTGCACAGGAATTACATGCGCTTTTGTGCCCTTTTGACCAGTGAGGTGGTGTTTAGAGTCCAGGTGAGGTTGTCTGTGATATGCACCCCCAGGAATTTAGTGCTGCAGACCACCTCAACAGCTGAGCTATTGATGAGCAGTGGAGCGTAGCTGGCTGGACTGGGAGATTTTTTCAGGCCAGGAGTCAGTCATGTAACCAGGCCACCCTGGACTGCACCCTGACTAATTTCATGACATTAAATACATTGTATAATATTTAATGACTACACAGAAATGTATTTCAAGACATAAAAGACAACTAAACCTACTTACATGTAGTTGTTCACTGAGATAGTAGAGTTTCTGTTGACACAGTCAGTTGGTCAGTGTCTAACCATAACTTTGGTAAGAAAAAAAAGAAAGAAAAAACTGTGATAACAATTGAACTATAATGCCACAAATCATCCAACATGGTCAAATTCATTTTTACAGTAAAAACGTCTGTATATGAAATGTAGTTTAATTAAACTGTCCTTTTATGAAATGCACGTATAAAATGACTAAACTTTAGGTATGGCCAAAGTTTTTTTCCGTTAGGCAGAGAAACATATTTCTTAACAAACTCTGAAAAGTTGACACATTTTAATTGTATCCGATATTTGGGAAATTACATAATGTTGTTATCTTATCAGCACCACTTCACTCAACAATAATGTGTATGCAGAACATCTAATTTCCAATGACCAAAAACCCAAAAGACTTCTGGGTGTTAATGTGTCGTGGAGGTAGAGTGCAAGACCCACTGCCTATGATTAGGAAAAATTCGAAATCTGTCCATAATGTTTGTGGCATGTCAGTCTAGGACACCCCAAAAGGGCAAAAACAAAACAAAAAAAAGTAGCAAAATATCTCTATAAATTGTTGTCCAGAAAGCCCTCAAGCATTACAGGTCCTTTGTAGAGAATAAACTGCCTCATTTGGTGGCCTTGCAACAATCCAAATCTCTAAGTGATTTGGGCTTGTGAGCAAACTCAACAGAAGCATGGAAATGCATTTCTAACAGTTTTGCAAACATTCCCTCTACAAAGTTTGCAGGTACACTGCTACACTTCAAGGGATTTCTAAAGATATTTATAATTTGCCGAACAGTACCTAAGCAAACCAAATACATATAATCTTGAAGCAACTGACACTATGACAACATGGCTGCCATGAAATGGATGTGCACTCCCATAATGTTGACCCTATCAGCCATGGTTTCAAATGATTTATCTGTTCTTAAACCATAGTCTGTGCATGGAAATGTCATGCATCTGTTTATGTATTTTCCAAGTTGCTGACATTTATCACAACCATGGTAGGTGTTGTGGTTCTTTGTTTTTCACAAAGACCCTGGTGTGTGTGTCACAAGTAAGTATGTCAAGCTCCAGCTTCAATTTCTAAGCTTCTAAATCAAATCTTTTTCAAGCTGTAACTCTGTGGTAAAATATCCAAGAAACTATTTAGCACAGCTGTTTTGTTGGTGCAGAAAACTAGCTTATCACTAAATGCCTATCACAATTTATTTTATGTTTATTTGCAACTTCAATGTGAAGCTGTCAGCCTGAATGCTTAGATTGTGATTTACTAAGCGATGACAGAATATCACAATCATGTTTTTTCTCCCCTACTCTTTCCAGAATTTAATATTTTGTGTTTGGGGCCTGCTTTGGTGGAGCAGTGGTGAGCACACTAGACACATATACAGAGGTCTTAGTCCTGGACGCGGCCGACGCATGTCTCTCCCCCCTCTCTCATACCCTCTTTCCCATCAGCCTACTGTACAAAAAAAAAAGCCACTAGTGACACAAAAACAATATATATTTTTTTCTTAGTCCTAATGCCGAAAAGTTCTCTCAAAGCAACAAAAATTGCCAAAGTGTACGGTTCAGTTGAACATGCTGTAAGCAAGTGAGAAAGTCTTAAAGTCTTCATTACAGATAAGTGGAGCATATGAACTAAATGCTGCCTTGCCAGTTTCAGTTCTAGTTCTAGGTGTACAGTCCATAATCTCTTGAAGTTGTTTTTCTATATCTGCAGATATTCTCCTTCTCCATTGATTTTTCATAAAATGGTGAAGGTAGAGAAAAGCAAAGTTTTTCTATTGATCTGATTTTTTTTTCTTCAGAAGCACGAAGCATGAATAAAGAATAAAGTGCGTCCAGTGAGTTTGGGAAAAGGGAACAATATTTGATTTCAAAAGCTATAGTACAAATACAATTAAATAATCTGAATCAGAATAAATAGTCTAACCTCTTAGAGTAAGCTCTAATGAAATATAATAGGCCTAAAAACTTGGAAATTGAAAGTCTAAAGTTAGAACATAATTTGGTTGCAGTTACTTTGTAGAAATACGGCCCTCTGACTTTCAAGGAAGTATGCTTTTTTAAATCTGGCTACATATTCTAGAAATGCAATATTGTCTCAGCAGGATTTTAAGTGTTTCCATTAAACATAAGGGTTTGTTCCTTTTGACCTAAAAATGAATCATGGATAAGCTGGATTTGCTGACAGTGTTGTATTACAAGGTAAGGTAACACTTGAACTGCCCACACAGCAACTGTCACTCAGTGGTTTTCCATGAGCTTTACAGTGATAACACTGTGTCGGCATTTGTACGCTGCAAAATCTGATTAATCTAAAGACTAACAGCAAATACGCTACTATCTCATACAAACACACCCCACACACATTATATATATGATAGGAAGCTAGGAAGCAAAATGACTAGACCATGAAAGCACTTTTAAATGGCTAAAGTACCTTTGAATGATTGTGAACATGTATGTGGGCACAAGCTCTCAAAGCAAGTGAATGAGTTGCCAAGGACAGGTATGGGGTATATTTTATTAGACATGGAGCCTTAGAGGAGCTGACTGCATACTATGTTCCTGACAGAGGATGGATGATTGCCTTTTATAAAGATAAATAAATAAAGTACTGTAATCCCGGAGATGTGTAAGCCTTCATGCTTATATTTTGACTTGCTATAAAAAATGTGGTTGCTGGCTTGTGATAAACGTTTCATTCAGCATGGAATATGACACATTTATATATTTCTTCATTGTCCACTTTTTTGAGTAGTCGAACAAATGTGACTGAACAACTAAACAATTTACAACAATAGCACAGTGGGTTAATATGTTTGTGGCTACCTAGTGAAATAGTACTAATCCCTGACAAACCAGAGGAAATGATGAAAGTGAAACATCTTCTGGGTAAAACTTCAAATACTATGCTTACTAATTCTCTCTGAATAAATATTCCTCCGTCCAATTTTCTATGTAAGTAGGCTAAAAGGTATAAAGATATGAAGGAGGACAGAATAAACAGACACAGCAAAACTAGGGCAAAAATGATGTGTTTCTGAGAGTTAAATCTAAATATTAAATTCAAAAGTGTTTATTAAGAACAGCTATACATCTATTAAACATTGTGTTGCTAAAAGATGAAACAACAGAACTGCCATTTGATTCAAACGTTTTAACACCTGCTGCACTTTAATCATGCAATTAGATATACCATCATTTGCATTAGCTCAACCTACTACAACTGAAAAAGATACACTTACCAATGGAAGTATCAGTGACAGAGTTATCTACACTGAAAAAGATAGAAAGATTTGAGGACTGAAAGACAGATTTAGCACACGTATTTAAAGTTTTTCATTTTTTTACAATTTCATACCTAACCAGATATTTTATTTTAAAACAAGTTTTGCTGAGCCATCATTTTCCAACTACTTCTGGTTAAGTTGCAGATCAAGTGACTTGTATGATTAAAACTAAAGGGTTTCCATTGCAGTTTTTACGAACTATAATAATTTTGATACAACCTGAAAAACCAATCCATCAAGGCTTAAAAATATTTTATTGCAAATATACAGTATGTGGGTTTTCAAAATTCAACTATTTCCATTTGACAAATTTATTTAGGTAATTACAATTTGGGTTGATAAAAAAAACACAGTAACTCTAAAGTCCAATAGCCAGTGAATGTCAGGGGGCATACCACAAGGATGAAGTTAAAGTAATTAATATTAAGCCAACTATAGGCCAGCTTCACTACATCTTCCACCGTAAAAAGTTGTCGTGCAGCTTGATGGGTGCATGACCCATCCCATGCATTGCCTCTTATTTTCAAATTTACTGCATCTGCTTTACTCTCCCCATGTCTAACTTGCTGTGTGGCTCTTTTGTTTTTTAAATAATGACACATTTTGCTCCATTTCTTGTCACAAATAGACTCAATTTACCAACTCACTGATGGTGTCAAGCTGCGACCCTTCAATGGTTGCAGGGCAAACTCCTGCATCCTATGCAAATTCCACCCAGTTGTTTTTAAATTAACAACAAAATGTGATTACAATTAGCAAAGGGCAGACTCTGTCTATTAACTACTCCAAAACTGCAAGTAAAACATATTTCAAAATTAGGCCAAAAGCTTTTTCTGGCACATGTAAAATAAGGTTGCATTAAAAATTGAAGTGGTTTAGAATGAACTGTAAGATACTTTGTTTTTTTTTTTACAATCACTTAGCATTGTTTTTTCATACTAATGTCAAACAGATAATGACTAAAGCCTTCAGTTTGAATGTGCTGCTTACCTCTCCGAAAGATCTCCTTACTGGAACATCACCTTTGTGTAAAACTGTCATTTTTTTCACAAGTTGTAGATTGCTAACCACTTTCTTTTGACATAATGCAGTAAAATACATGAAGCAGATTATATTTCAACAGTAATTTGTCTCCATCCTTTTAACTTTGGAAATAAATTGGACACACACTTTTGTTTTTACTTTATCTTTCTTTTTCTTTGTTTTTTTTTTTTTTTTTTTTTTTGATCACTGATGAGCCTAAAATGGAGCACAAATAAATTTGTCCTTGCATGTGGCCTTCTCTGAACCAGGCTTGAATATATTATTAATTTGTTCCTCCCTTTTCATTGTTAGCTGATTGGCATGTGGTATCTTAACCAGTGCCCAGAAATGTAATTGTGGGACAATAGTAAGAGACGGTAAATCTAATGGTTACAATCAAAACGTGAGATAACTTATTAATTTCATTTAGAATCTAAGTAAATAAGGACACAATCCTCTGAAATGTAAGCACAATTATTTGAAGAGTCACCAGTCACCAGAGCCTGGGACTCTCTGTGTGGCGACCTCTGCACCATGTTGGCAGCAAGCCGGCTGGAACTATCCTCACCCTCTGGATTAAGACTGAACCGTAAGACCAGGTTAGTGACTCATACGTTCGTTAGAAAGACCTGCCATCTTCACCCGCAGAGGTTCCTGCCATTGACGCAGATCCCGCTCACCCTGATTATGTTTTCGATAAACATTCTTTGAAGTATGTATCTACGCCTTGAGACATTCATGTAAGAGGATGACTTTTATGACCCTTGCGAGGCAACAACAGAAGCAACAGTTGCAGTTAATGGATTCATTCTTATAATATTAATGACCAAGGACCAGGGCTTGGGTTCAAAGATCCAGGTTCAAAGATCCTGGCAGAAGTTGGAAAAACTACGGAAGCTGCTAGTAACAGAACTTATCTTAGCTGAATCTGACTTTTCAACCTTAAATCCTGTTAAGGTAATGTAATTATAATGCATTTTTTTTAGCTTTAATGAAGAAGCAGCCTGTGAAAGGCTGAGATGTCTCCCACAAATTCCTGAAGAAGATAATGTAATTAAACAAAAACAAAGATGTTAATGAAGTCCAAGGGTATGCTATTAATAAGGCCGTGGAAAAATTGTGGGGATGTTGGTCAGCTTGAAAGGTATAGCTGTAAAGGTATAGCTGTCTCCTTCTTGTCATCCTCTACGGATACAGATCAAGTGAGAGGTATTTCTCAAGTTTAGTTAGTGAAAATTGTGGCTTCTTGGACTATCTTAAAATAAGAGGAAAAGAGAGTATTTGTTATAATAGTGATTTCATTTAGAATTCTGTAATCAATGCAGGGTCTTATCTTTTTTTTCCACAAGGAAGAACCCAGTGCCAACAGAGATGAGGGGGGCTGATAAAACCTGTTTTTTAGGGAGTTGTTGATATACTTTCCTGCCACTTTTATCTCAGAGCGAGATAGTTTATAGTAGACATGTCCAAAGTCTGTTTTTGAGGCCCTCTCACCTTCAGGATTTTAACATCTCCCAGCTTCAGTGCAGCTGATACTGATGATTAAAGTTCAACTAAAGCATGTTAATAAGCTATCAATGTATATAAGCAGTGTGGAAGTAGGGAAACCTCTAAAACCGGCAGGACAGCGGCCCTTGAGCACAGACTTTGGACATGCCAGACTTCAATAACTGCCTCTGGGAAGAGAAAAAGAAAAATCTTTACCAAAAACTCTTTACGAATCTGGATAGTTCCAAGGGATATTGACAGGTCTAGGAATGAGTAAAAAGACAGGAAATGGGAGAAGCCATAGGATCAGCTGAATGAAGATCAATAGACAAGTATGGTGTGCTCCATGACTCAATTAATGATTCATCCCAGTTGATTTGTGCTCTGTGACATTTTAACAAAGAAAGGGAGGTCTGTTGAGTAATGGTTTCAGGTACACAGTCATCTAAAGCAGTGAAATCCAAATTTACAGTTTTGTTTCTAACCTCAACAAAGCTTTGCCATGCTGTATTAATGGGCTTTCATTTTTTAATTTAAGTGAAATTTTAATAAAAAAATGTCTCCCAGATACGTTCAATTCTGATCTGCCATAATCCCTGGCAACCCCATAGTATTGAGAAAAAGGTAATGCAGGCTTTTACCTGCAAAGCAAAAATGGTTGCCTTCTATTTCCATGGCTGATTCATCCTAGCATGAGCAATGACATTTACATGCCAAGATTTAACATACAATAATCCATCCTAGTGTAGAAGTGGACAATTATTAGAGGAAATTTAATATTAATTATATAGGTTAAGCATGCACTGTGATTTTGTTTAGTAGTGTATGGCAAATGTTAAAAGTCTATGAATTTAAGGTTAGACTATGATATATGGTTACTATATTGAAATATCAATGGGATTTTATTCTATTCTTTCTGTGCATATTGTGAGAACTTCAATATTGCAGCCTACAAATAATTAGAAGCTTAGATCAGTAATAGTATCATTTTGAAAGCCAAATGTTATATTACCTATAAATGTAACATTTGCCATATAAATTATTTATTTTAGTGTAGTATATAATATATTACAATTTTGGTATTTTATATTTAGTTGACTTCACTATTTTACATTACTTTTTATTGGTCCATGAAATCAAATGTCAGTAATATTTGTAGTTCTGATAAGAAAGATAAGCGTAAAGGCACAATTTTAAGGAGCTGTATGACTGGCTTGGGTGAAGATATTTCTTCACTGAAGATGGATTTGCATCTGTTAGAATCTGTCTGCACTAAATATGAATTTTAAGCAGGAGAAAAAGCTCAATTCTTAAAGTGATTGAAACCCTTTTTTCAGTTGTTTTTTTTTACAGCATTCTCATGTGCTCAAAACAATACTCAAGTATGTATAATGGTGTAAGGTGATTTTTTCTGAGCTTTATTTCGAACTCGGATCTTTGAATCAACATGGTAGTTAGATAGAACATCCAAATCTGTAAAACAGAAGTAACCTTGGAACTAAAAATAGACTTCATGCTTCAGCAAATGTTCAAATGGAGAAACCGACATCTAAGGATGACATTTAGCATCCAGTGGGCATCAGCAGGTTGCCCGTGCTGCATGTTAGATCCTCACTAGTTCTTTCCATCTGTTCCTCTAGTAACACAATTTGCCTTTAATTTCCTAATGTTCCTCTAATCACCAAGCCGGGTGCATGAGGGCTAATAGAGGGGTCACAAGTTAAAGTCTGTCCTGAGGAATTGATTTAATGGGGAACAGATAATGCAAACTGCATTATAAAAACAGCTGCCTTTGCCTTACAGCAAGCCTTTTCACTGTCTGTTGTACATCTGATACTGTGACCAACATGTTAAAATCTGTTCATCTGGAGTATCAAGGAGTATAAGGAGTAAAATTATCAGTTTAAATAAAGAACAACACATTAAAATAATTTGCCAATAATTGCATTACACAAACTGTGTAAATAATTTTTAGGGTTTTTTAAAAGTGTGTTATTTCTTTAATTACTGTACTCTTAGTTATTGTATATCACTAATTTTAACTCTTTCAACATTGATAAAAAAAAAACTTATAATCCGTTTACAAAAATCCAATAATCTTAATCCTTCATGTCCTCAAATACTCCCAATTGGGCCAGATAACCATTGCTTCTCAGTTTCAAATACTGTGGTTAAACGAGGAAAAAAAGAGATTATTAAAAGGCAACTGTTGGAGCTAGTTGAGCTCGTCATTTTTCAGGCTAATGAGAATAACGGAATTTGCAGTAAAATTGCATAGTACGTGTCTGTCTCTGCATGCAATTCTGCTTTGATTTTCCAGAGGAGTAGGGATGCTGCAATTTCAAGGAGCTCATTCTGAATATCTGGGCTTGTCATTTTTGCATTATTTGGAAGCTCGTCAAATTGTTTTTTTATTTTTTTATATCCTGGTCATAATTATAAATCAATTTGAACATCTATAGAAAATTTCCTCTGTTGAGGCTTTCTGCGTCCTCCTTGTGACCACGCAGTGCAATGCCCTGTTTTGTGCAGAACAGTAAATATGGGTGATCACTTTCACATGTTCCCGGTTTCTTTCAACAGAGTCCATTGAATGCTTGTGGCTGTCTTATGTCACTTGATGTATGATGTCACTTTTTCCTGCACGTTTTATGTCAATATGATCTTTGTGTCGGGCCACTGCAGAAGCATGAGCTTTACTTGCTTTGTGTTACATACAGGTCTGACTGAGATGTCCCCAGTCTCCCATTCCTGTGTTTGTGAACCTGTCCGCCTTGTCGTTTCTGCTGAAGTGACGGCATGACTGACAAAATACCGCATCCAATTTAATACTGTACTCCAACCAACTGTATCGGGCATACCACTTAGTAGAAACATTCATTTTCTTTCCACTGACTGTTTCGGTGACAGGGAATGCTTGCAGCTTGGGCTGGCATGCAGGCTCGTCTACAGACGAGAGATCTGGGATTTCTGAGCTAGAACTAGCTGTATTGGGTTCATCTACAGCAGCGTTAGGTGCAGCGTCATCCTCTCGGATGGCGTGGGCAGCTGTGGGCTCAGTTGGGGATGTCATGGGCTTGCTTGTTGAGGGGAGAACATCTTCAATTGTACAACCTGAGTCCTGTTGGCCCTCAAGCCTAGGCTATTAAAAATAATTTCTAAGAGAACTCTGTTTCATTGCGGCATATCTTTTTAAGTCAACATGTATTGCACTCCCGAAACCTGCGTTTACAATCGTTTTGCAGGAGACGGGATATTTTTTAGGCGTTCCAGCTATGAAAGTGGGTGTTTCCAGCACTCTCTGGAACACCTGTAGCTTTATTCAAAGCAGTGCAATTCAGGGCCGTTTAGGTGGTCGAAAATCTGTCTTTTCTTGCTGTGTAGCATCTGTTGCATCTGTGTAAGAAAAGAACAATGTTTGCTATAATATTGCTCTTTTTGTTTACTAATCTGGTATACTGAGGTGTCTCTCCACAAGGAGGAGGGAGAATCTTGTCTCCAGTAATCATTTTGCTAGAGACTTGGCTACACTCTGAACAGGTCACTAGTCCATCCTAGGGTAATATAGAGATACACAGGACAAACAAACATGCAAACACTGAAACATCTTCTGAAATGAAAAGCTCCTCTTATGGAGATGGTATTGTTAAGGTTTGGTCTAAAAACATCAACAAAATCAGGAAAGCCCAGAGCACTGGCGCGACCGCCTGAAAGAAGCAATCTCCCCTGGTCTTGTAACGAGTACGATGGACAATAGGCATGTTCTGGTCCTGAAACTTAAACCTCCAAGAGGGTATATGGACACAACACGTCTCTAATGTAGGAGGGGGCCTGATCGTGAAAGGCCCTGAAGGTCAGTACCAGGATTTTAAACTGGAACCAAAAAAAAAAAAAACTGGGAGCCAATGAAGAGTTTTTAAAAGCGGTGTAATATGAGCCCTTCCGTCTGTATGAGTCTGTAGCTCGCTGTAGAGTTCTGAAACTGCGGAAGCCTGCATTTAGTCTACATAGAAATTGACATTACTTTTATTTTTAACTTAATTTTTGACTGAGAAACTAAATACCAAACAAAGTTATGGGCTTTGAAGCAGAGAATGTTGAATTGTTTTGGTATGACCCCTCATCTGATCTACAAAATGTTGTTGTATGTATGCTGTTTGTATAATAAATAAAGTATCTTATAACAGTGTTTAGAATAATGGCATTAGGGAACAAGGGTGACAGGATATAAAAATGTTAGTAAACACCTTTTTTTATTTAATTTAACTAATAAAACCATCTAACCAATTCCTTTTTAGCCTTTTGGCCTACACTGTTACTTTATCTTTAATGTAATGCAGTGCACTACAATGACTTTGTCAATTAAAGTGAATTTCTAAGCTTAAACTCTCCACTGCAGGAGAGCTCCTTCTGTTTATAGTATAGGAGCAGGGTTGGTGAGAGACATATCCGACATCAACTGGCTGAGGAGGCGTTGACTGGTTTTCATGATGTACACAGACTGACACCAATAGCAAGCGAGATACAAAAATGCAAAGAGGAATGCCATTTAATGGTAGCATTACTAAACTTAAAGTATAGACACAATTTATGATCACTGAAGTCAAAGGCCTGTAGCACGCAAATCTGCCTGTGATTTGCATGCAATGTGGAATAACTGAGACTTAATCCATCCAGTTTATAAGCAAGTGTAATTTAATCATGCACCATGCATCCTCTCACCCTTCCACAAAATTTACTTACCCCGAAATCCCACATACTCCGTCAGCGCTCCGCCCCGCTGCACTCCAGACCGTCTGTGCAAACCAAAGCCTACAGCCTCCGCTGTGGCTCCCGTCCGCTCCACTCTGAGTTCCTTGGAGATTGTAGAGGGCATGCACGAGATGAACCAGGGTTTCCGCGGATCATAAAAAATAATTACAATTCATAATTTATTTTTTTTTTAAATCAAGGCCTTAATTGGCACTAAAATTAATTAAATATGTTTATCGTGGCATTTATAATTCTTAAATGAAAATGTTTATAAAAACAATTTCGTCAGATATATTATATCGCGATTAATTTGCGTGGAACTGATCACAAAGCCATATGTTCAGAAAGGAAGCTCGAGGCGGAGAAAAAACTAGAGAATATATATATATATATATATACGTATATATTTGTGTGTGTGTGTTTACATACATACAAGAGTCATGGAACTGTGCTTACAGCTCCTTCATATTTCATGTACACTAATAACTTGTGTAAATGTTACTTGTTGATGGCATTAAAATCCTTTCTAATAGCATTAAAATAGCATTAAATTAGAGTCACTCATTCCTGTATGAACCCTGTGAGCGCTTAATTTAATATGACATATTAAAAAAATCCCACCATCATCCAGCATATGTTCAGTTTCTGCCCAAATATTTTATTTTTTTTTTGTAGATTTTTGTAACGGGGATAACTCGGATAATTCAAAAATGCTTTTTTTGAATGAACTTTGCTTGTTCTCTACTCCCAAACTCAGCATCTCTTCATCCATTCCTGTAATAAGAAGTTTCTTTTGAATGGATTTGATTAAACTTTAAGTCCCTCGGTATAAAATAAAGATTTTGATGGAGATGAGAAATCTGCTTCCTCGTTGGTGAATAACCAATAGTTTGCATCCAATCATTTAAATAAACGGTGTTAGTTTTTTTTTTTTATATATAAGAATTATGCTCTAATTTCTTTTTACCGATCTGTTGCTACTATATTTTAATTTGACTAACCGGAATTTCTCGATGTTCTTTTTACTGTTTGGTGCGATTGCAATTGCGGATCTTGACCTGGCCGGACCGGAGCGGAGCAAAAAATAGCTTGGCTCCGTATTTTGTCAGTGAAGGACAGAGAAGACGTACGTGGACGGAGACGTGCGGAGGAGTGGCGGTGGATGTGGAACAGCTCTCATTGATTTACATGAAAGACAATCGCTCCGCACGACGTACGTCAGCGGGGCGGAGCGCTGACGGAGTATGTGGAATCTCGGGGTTACAATTTGCTGCTAACCTACCCTCAGTAGGCAACCTGAGATGACAACCACAGCCTCAAAGGTTCCGCTTACCATTTTTCTTTCCAATATTTGCACAGGACTATATCTCAAAAATGTGTAAATAATTGTCTCAAGTTATGATTTTATATAAATAGCTGAAATGGTAAAGAAAATAAATTAAAATCCTTTCTTGTACTAAACATCATGAAATGTGGTTGCACCAATTTGGGTGTACCACACTTGCTAGCTTTCTCTGCCCGTATTTTACTTCTTACTAAACATAGAAAATAATACCAAGGATATATGACTGGATACTAGGGCCAAAGTGTTACCTTACCAGTCTAATATTAAGGTTAAGAAAACAGAATCGGTTTTACATCCAGCTTCTTCTTTCAGCTTGCACAAGGAAAAACAAACTCCTTTCCAAGATCGACTCTTGTTTTTCCTCGTGCACAATCCCTTTCACATTTTCTTTTTTTAGCCTTCTCAGAATGTTTAAACATTTTCCTTGCGTCAGCCATGATCAGTAGTCCAGCAAGCAGAAAAATAGTTGAGCAAATAATGTTTTCTTTAGGAAAAAAGAATTGATAGAAAAATTATCTAAAAGTGCAGTTGTTCAATAGTTAGCAAGAATTTTATACAACATATAGAGAAAAGTAGTATGTGTTGTAGCAATAAAAAAGGTTGTTTCTGTTCAGCAACAATCTGCCAAGTTTTACAACTTGTACAATTACTTATGTTGTGTTTGAACATTTAACTTAAAAAAACCTCACCTTTTTACCAGTAAAAATACATTTTCTCTCATAGCGAAATTTCTACTGTTATCCTTTTTAACTTTTTCATTGGTTACTATATTTTATATTTTTGTTTTTAGGTTAACCGTAATTGCTTATCAACAATTATGAATATTTCTGTAATACAGGAAACAGCTGACCGCAGAGCATAGTTTCCCTGAGTCACTATTTGCTTCTCCTGTATCTAATTAAAACAAGTTTTTCCCTTGTGGTCTTTGCAATTGAAAAATAACCTGAGAGTCTCCACTTGCTGGGAGCCACAATAATGCATCACCAAATGTTTCTAAGCCAATACTTTCATTAATTCTCACACCAGCATTAACATCTCCCTTGCTGACTTCAGCAGAAATGCTTTAGTCCCTAGCATAAGGAATTCTCAGTCACTCTGTGCATCTTCCTGCCCTTGTTTACTCCTATTGGCTGTAAAGGCATTCAGTACCATTAAGTATGTCTAATTATGTGAGTAATAGCGAACTTTTTGTGTTTGCAAAACTGAGATAACCCATGACAAAAAGAGAAAGAAGCAGACTAAGAAATAAGGTTGGAAAGGGGTAGTTGGCATTGATTTACAATAGGTTAATATTAATACTTAAAAACTACCTTGGGGACTGAGTTACAAACATGGTGAGGTTGTTATGCAAAGGCAATAGAGCATGGACCTGTATTACAGGTCAGATTAGATAAGTGTGACGCTTCAGTTGACTGGCAGATTCAATTTGCTCAGCTGCTCTGCAGACAAACCACATCTTTAGAATAAAGATGAGGGGCAGGTAAGAAAGGACTACATTTGGCACAGCATTGAGGTAACACATATAATTCATTACAACAGGTGAAGAAATGCTGAAGGCCACACAACCATGAGGTTAAAATACAGCCTTATCTCATCCATTCTAGTTTGAGGCATTTATCATGCAGGCGCTTGGATTAAAAAACAGAACACAAAACCTTGAGGATACCCCGGCCCAGATTTCTTATTACTTATTGTGTGTTACAAATCATACCTGAACTTTTAGCACATATAGAGAATTCCCAAGTTTGAAGAACCTTTATTCACAAATAGCTGCATTACTTTATCTACAATTTCACCCTCCAAACAACATTTAAGTATGTATTCTTGAATGTCTGCAACAATTGTTACAACAACTTGACATAGGTTATATTTAACAGGGATAGAAAGAGAGAGGTGGAGAATTCTACATTTGTGTAATTTTATAATGGAATAAGTTGAAAAGAAAGTTGATTTGTGTATGAATTGTCCATATAACCTTGTTACATATATTGTTCTTCTATATTTCATGTGCACTTCGGTGTGATGGTCAATGTCAATTTTATTTACAGTAGTAGCCATTCAAAATGTTCCCACTTTCCTTGATGATCCCTTCAGTGGTCCCCTACAATCCTTTGTTAAACATCAGTCTTTGTATTAAAATATTCTTTCGGTCATGACTTGTGCACATTAAGATCTAAAGAGAAGTGTTATCTCCTGGTCAGACCCTGTAATTCAGTGAAAAGGTGGAGTCAGTGTAAAAATCATGCACGCCCAGGAGAAGGCCAGTGGATGGAAGTTGGAGGGGATTTTGCCGGGAGATGCTGGGAAGTGGGCTGCCATTTGGCTGACATTTGACTGGGAAGAGCCATTTTGAATGGCTGCTACTATATAAAGCACCTTAAACACAGCTTATAATTTCCCCAAAATTCTGTACAGTTTTCATGGAACCCTCAATGAAACAAGCACATTTGAATGGCTGCAGCAAGAGGATTATGTGAGCATAAATGAGGCAACTCCTTCAAGCTATTTAAATTTTCACATACCCAGAAGTTCTGGGCGAGGAGGAGGAGTAGCAACAATCTTCCAGTCTGACTTACTGATTACTCCCAAAACAGTTAATACCTACAACTCTTTTGAACATTTAACCCTTAATTTCCCTGATCCAAATTTCAAGGCAAGAAAACCTCTTCTTTTTGTAACTTTGTATCGTCCACCAGGTCCTTACTCTGAATTTTTAGATGAGTTTTCAGAGTTCCTTTCTGATTTGGTATTAAATACTGACAGGGTCATCATAGTGGGAGATTTTAACATCCATGCTGACATTGAAGGCGATAGCTTAAGAGCAGCCTTTAATGCTATCTTAGACACTATTGGCTTTGTTCTAAATGTGAATAGTCCCACACATTCTCATCTTCATACTTTGGATCTTGTGCTGACATACGGCATAGAATGTGAAGAAATAACAGTATTTCCTCACAACCCTGTCCTCTCTGACCACTTTCTAATAACCTTCAGGATTACTTTAACAGAGTTCTCCTCCCCCAAAAGAAGGGTCAATTTTAGTAGATCTTTATCAGATAGTGCAGTTATACATTTTAAAGAATCTGCTTCACTTTCTCTCTTCTCTGTGTCGCTGAGCAGTGCTGCAGAGTGCAAAAGCATAGCTTATTCCCCTTCACAGGTTGATGATTTTGTTGATGGGGTTGCTAGTTCTCTGCGTATTGCCTTAGACAACACAGCTCCTTTGAAAAGGAAAACCGTTAAAAATAGAAAGCTTGCTCCTTGGTTTAATGCAGAGCTGCGTACTTTGAAGCAAAATGCTAGGAAACTGGAGAGAAAATATCGCTCCACAGGCCTGCGGGAGTCCTTCCTAGTCTGGAAAAATAGTTTAATGCTGTATAAGAGGACCCTTTGTAAAGCAAGAGCAGCATACTTCTCCTCATTAATAGAGGAGAATAAGAATAATCCTAGATTTCTTTTTAATACAGTTGCCAAACTCACCCAGAGCCATAGCTCTGTTGAACCGTCCATTCCACCTGCTCTTAGCAGCAATGATTTTATGGGATTCTTTATAAATAAGATTGATCTTATTAAAAATAAAATCATAAGCACTCCTCTATCCGCGATTGTACCTGAGGTAGTCATGGAATCTGATCCGGGTTTAGACTGCTTTGATCCAGTTGAACTTTCTGAATTAGCAAAATTATTGTCTTCATCTAAGCCTTCAACTTGTATGTTAGATCCAGTTCCAACCAGGTTATTTAAGGAGGTATTCCCTTTGATCTCCTCCTCCATTTTAAATGTGATTAATCTATCTCTGTTACAGGGATATGTACCTAAAGCTTTTAAGGTTACTGTAATTAAACCTCTGCTTAAGAAACCGTCTCTTGACCCAGATGACTTGGTCAATTATAGACCTATATCCAATCTTCCTTTCTTATCCAAAATTCTTGAGAAAGTAGTTGCCAAACAAGTTTGCGATCAATTACACCATAATGAACTTTTTGAAGAGTTTCAGTCTGGCTTTAGAGCTCATCATAGCACTGAAACAGCTCTGGTGAAAGTCACTAATGATATTGTCATGGCCTCAGATAATGGACTTGTATCTGTGCTCGTCCTGTTGGATCTTAGTGCTGCATTTGATACAGTTGACCATAATATTCTTTTAGAAAGACTTGAATATTTTGTTGGAATTAAAGGAACAGCACTAGACTGGTTTAAATCTTATCTATCTGATCGAATTCAGTTTGTTCATGTTAATTATAGATCTTCAACACGCTCAAAGGTTACCTGTGGAGTACCACAGGGATCAGTGCTAGGACCAATTCTCTTTACTTTATACATGCTCCCAATTGGTAGAGTTATTAGGCAGCATGGGATTAATTTCCACTGTTATGCTGATGATACCCAGCTATATCTGGCTATAAATCCAGATGAAGCTAACCCATTACATAGATTACAGGCATGTCTTGAAGACATAAAAACCTGGATGACTCTTAACTTTCTGCTTCTGAATGCAGATAAAACATAAGTTATAGTCTTTGGACCAGAGTCTCTGAAAAAGAAACTGATTAGCCAGTCACTTCATTTGGATGGGATTAAACTGATTTCAGATAATAAAGTAAAAAATCTTGGTGTTATTTTTGATCAGGACCTGTCATTTAAATCCCATATCAAAAAGGTTTCTAGAATTTCCTTCTTTCATCTGAGGAACATTGCAAAAATTAGAAATATCCTGTCCAGGGGTGATGCTGAGAATCTAGTCCATGCATTTGTTACTTCAAGGCTGGACTATTGTAATTCTTTACTATCAGGAAGTCCACAAACTGTAGTTAAAAGCCTTCAGCTGATCCAAAATGTTGCAGCCAGAGTTCTGATGAAAATGAAAAAGAGAGATCATATCTCTCCTATCCTGGCTTCTCTTCATTGGCTTCCTGTTAAATCAAGAATAGAATTTAAAATCCTCCTTCTCACATATAAAGCCTTAAATGGCCAAGCTCCATCTTATATCAGAGATCTGATTGTTCCTTATGTTCCTAACAGAGCACTTCGCTCTCAATCTGCAGGTTTACTAGTGGTTCCTAGAATTTCTAAAAGTAGAATGGGAGGCAGATCTTTTAGTTATCAGGCTCCTCTCCTGTGGAACCAACTACCAGTTTTAGTCCGTGAGGCAGACACCCTGTCTACTTTTAAGGCTAGACTTAAAACTTTCCTTTTTGATAACGCTTATAGTTAGGGTGGCTCAGGTTATCCTGAGCTATCTCTATAGTTATGCTGCTATAGGCTTAGACTTTTGGAGGACATAGGGACCCCCATTTCATCATTCTGCTTCATTCTCTCTCTGTTCTCCTAACTGCAGAATCTGTTAGTTCAATCTCTAACCTTCTGCTTTCTCTGCTTTTCCTCAGAGTAGCTTTGCCTCGTCTGTTCCTGTTTGGCTGTGACGTCATCCTGGAAAGAAACATCAGCTGTGCTGCTTCCATCAACACCCTTGCTTATAGATGTTGGAGATCGGCCTGTTTTCCAGTGTGGTCCTGTTTCTCTGACCGTGACTGAGTGGATGTGCTCTCTTCATCCTCTGGCATGGGAGCTGCCTTGGAGCTCGTCTGCCTGGCTGTGTGTTTCCTGGACGGGGCCGCCTTTTACAGCTGCTTTTTGTATCTCTGCTTCTGTCTCCTTGAACCCCAGTCGGCCTCGGCAGATGGCCGCTCACACTGAGCCTGGTTCTGCTGGAGGTTTCTTCCTGTTAAAAGGGAGTTTTTCCTCTCCACTGTCGCTACAAGCATGCTTAGTGTGAGGGATTGTATTTGAGTCAATGCAATCAACTGGTTTTCCTTAGATAGAAAACTTTGTATCAATTTGACTGTATGATCTGGTTGAACTGTAAAGTGCCTTGAGATGACATGTGTTGTGAATTTGGCGCTATATAAATAAACTGAATTGAATTGAATTGTATAAAACATGAAAAAATGAGAACAATATGGCAGGTAGTTTACAGAGTCAGACCTTATTTAAATGCCAATGTAAGTAAGCAGAAGTGATTTAAAATTATCCAAACTTTGGGCAGATCTTAAATTAAGGGGCAAGCTATTTCACATCTTTGGTGCAGCAATAGCAAATGCCTGATCTCTTCTGCTTTTAAATCTGGTTCTGGGAAACTTTTGTAGTATTAGTTTATTGTTTGATGATAGTGTTCTAGAAATGGAGTGGTCTTGCAGAAAATCTTAGTGGTGGCAAGCTAGCCTTGTGAGACCATCCTGATCTCGCGAGCTTTCAAGGTTTCACTCGCAGATCAGTCTAGAAACTCTCCGTTAAAGAAAATTTGGAGCAGTTCACCAAACGAACTTCCAATCAGCGTTGGCTTTGAGGCGGATTGAGGTGTGACACAACGAGAAACGCGGCAGTTCAGTCTAAAGAACATGGCGGCTTCAGCCGATGGAACTAGCGTTAGCATGGCTATCGAGCAAGTTTTATCGGAATTACAGAGTATTTCTTCACCGAAAGAAGAGCAAAAGACTGCTGTGGAGGCTTTTCACAGAGGAAAAGATGTTTTTGCTCTTCTCCCGACTGGTTTCGGCAAGAGTTTGATCTATAAATTGGCTCCTCTTGTCGCTCTGTTAGTACATCATATGCTTCGTAGATCTGATTGGTTTATTTGGCCTGTTTATCAACAACATAGGCCAATCAGCTAACCAGTATTTTCGCCCCTTCCCAAAATTACTTCAACGGAAGGTTTCCAGATGGATATGCGGAGCAGAGTCAGGTTAGTGGCAAGCCATTTAAAACTTAAACTAAAAACAATAAGATACAGGTTGCAAATGCAGAGAAGACTATACTGGGATTTTAAGGTATGCTTCCGGCTTCCAGGTAATATTCTCATGCCAGGGCATGCTTTGGGAAGAAACTGAACCCCAAGTTCTGTACTGACTTCGTTATTGCTAGCTGAATGTGTATATTGTTGTACAGCTTGATGAAAGCAGTGGTTAGTGTAACACACCGTGAAGAACTTTGGAACAAATTAAAAGATCCACTATGCAAATATAATAGAAAAATCTGCTTAATTTTACATTTTGTGAGTAAAAACATGCAAGTTGGAAATACTAACAGTGGAATATCCATGATTGTAGCTGATTTATTTTTAACCAAATCATGATCTTGAAGAAATAAGATATGGTTTTTAAAAAGTTGATGGTTTTATTATTAACCAAAACAACATAAACTTAACCACATTGTTCTTGGTTCTGTTAATTTTTCTTAAAATTTTCAGTTTCATGTTGATTCATGTTTTTAATTTGTTTTCTAGTTTTATTGGTTTAATTCCTATTTTGTTGTGTTTTTGGATGTATTTGAGTTCTTAGGGTTTTCTGTGTTGCTCACTTGTGTTGGTTTCCTTTTCCTTAGCTCTTTTCCTAGAAGCCTCTGTTCACACCTGCTCCCAATCAGCTCGTTAGTCCTCTCTTTGATCAGTTTCCCATAAATACTCTCCTTGTGAAGCTCCTCAGTGCTGGTACCTCGTCTATCCCTGGTTCCTCATGCTTGGTTTCCCCTGATGTCTACATGGTTATGATTTCTTGGATTTGTTTTACATTTTAAGTTGGATTTTTGGATTCCTGCCTTTGTTAACTTTGATTATTAATTAAAACTGCAAGAACTCACCTCTGCATCCCTGCCTCTGCATATAGGTCCTCAAAAGCCTCACCAAACACTGACACATATACATGCATTTAAAGGAAAATGGCTGATGAGATTGTGATAAGCCATTGCCATGAAGCATTCCAGGCATGCATAAAAAAAATCCTTCAATGTATTCAGACAGTTTGGACCTTATCAACCTCACTCTTTCCATATCTGGCTTCAGTGGATAATCTGTTTTTAAAAAGAATGATTGTACATTTTGCTCCACTATCCATGAGTGTGTTAGACGTCTGTTATTAGAAAAAAAAATGTACAAAAAACAAAATAAATTAGTGTGTTATCCAGAACTGAAATGTACAAACTTTTACAGTCTTAGAAAAATGAGAAATACCACTCAAGGATGATTAAAACTAAATGGAAAACTGATAATTACCAATAGAATCCTGCATTAATTAGAATCCTGATTGTGATTGTGCCGTTGGAGAGATGTTTAACTGGAGGTAATTTAGTTTAAGGCCAATTTTGCAATATATGGGATCATGGAGTATTAAAAATCCAAGGGATAAGCTTACTGGATCTACAAATCTATATATTATAAAGCCATCTGTATTTGTAAATCAATATGCTGGAATGACATCCTGGATGTCTGCAAAGGAGACATTTAATGCCATGTCAAAACATTACCCCATATGACTATTCTACCTAACTTTGACAGACTACCTTGTCAAGGTATGGAGCATTTTATGTCTCCCATCTGCCTTGTCCGACTGACAGGTGGCTGAGTCAGATGATCTTGACTGAAAATGGATGCAAAGTGTGCTGTACCCAAATACAGGAAATCACTGACACATCAATATTTGATTTGTACTCTTACGTAATGTGCACCTACTGCATGTGTATTAAAAAAAAGCACTCTGTTGAGTGCTTGTAAATGTCCGTATGTCTGTATAGGTGTAAAAGTGTGAATTTGTGAATGTGACTGGCTGAGTGTGAATTTTCTTTATCTACTTCTTAGGTTGATTGTCTGCCTCCCTCCACCTACTGAATATCCTGTCACTTATGCACGGCCTGTCTCCTCCTCCTCTTAAAAGCTGCCCACATGACAGGTGCCGGAGCCTGTTGGTGCACTGATGGTTCTCTAGGTGTTGGGTTCGGTACTGGTCTGGAGCCACCCACACCTGCTATTAAGCATTTTTTCCTTCTGTATGAGCTTTGTAAACATTTTATATATGACTATGCCCATGCATACATACCACAGGTGTTTGGTTACAGTTGTTCACTATAGGTTTCTGTATATTGTCAAAACATGACACAAAAAAAAAAAAAATTAAACCGACGTCTAATCCCAAAGCCTCTAGAAAAGGCATAATGATTTACAAGTAATGGATACATTTCTCCTTTTTTTATTCTCTCCTACATGAATTCAGAAGTTTGGTGTTTCAGATTCCCAAATATTACAGATTAAAGAAATATAGTGCAAGTTCCAAACATTGTATGAAAAGTGAGATTTTCGTCCCCGTAAACTCCCGCAGATCTCCCTGATTTTCGTCAGTTTCCGACAATTTGCAACCCGCGCTTGTCCCCGTTTGTCAGTGCCACAAATTGTCGGAAACGGACTCTGACGTATGTGGAGAGCGATCAGCTGTACTGATGACCCTAATTAGCATATGAATGCAGCAAACCCACGCGGCTGGCCAGGTCTGGCTTGAATAACCTACTCAGTATTGGCTGAAACCACTATTCTCAAACAAGTGAAATCGCTCGTGATTGGCAGCAAAACCAGCAGCTGAAAAAAAACAATGAATCAGCGCACTGCGTATGGACACAACACATCTATCAATGCACCTGAAAAATAGTCACCAAATAAAGTCTTACCCTCTTTCTTCTAGCCCGACTCCGAGCAGATTGCTTGGCAGCCTCCGCACGCAACGTGTTGGCTGGCTGCGTATATCTGAAGCTCCTGCGTACCGTCTCAAAATACGTCTTACAGGCAGCTGGAAAACAATTAAATGAGAGTGGTATGAATAAAAAATCAAACGCAAGTCACAGTAACAAGGAAGGAGAAAACATTAAAACAAGTCACTTACACACAATGTCGTCTTTATCAACATCGTGCAAATCTGGACTTGCTGATATGGCTCCGAGCAAATAGGAGGTCTGTGAAAACAAAATGTACAGCTATGATCGGTATCCATCCGTATCCATTTCCTTTTACCGCAGAATGAAAGCATATTCTTTAAATCTTACCCTTGCGCCGAGTTGTGAAGACGGCGTACTGCTTCCTGTGAATCACAAAAAATACACTTTAATAAAGCTTGTTCTTGCAAGGCTACTATTAGCCGTAGCTTTAGGCTAGGCTGTTATTAGCCGTAGCTTTAGGCTAGGCTGCTATTAGCCGTAGCTTTAGGCTAGGCTGCTATTAGCCGTAGCTTAGGCTAGGCTGCTTTTAGCTTAGCAGGCAGTAATCGAACATATATTTACCGCTAGCATCTCTTCTTTGAGTTCGTCTTGTTCGATGCAGAGTCGCCATCGCGTCCAAGAGGAGTTTTACCCCGAAATCCCACATACTCCGCTCCAGACCGCCTGCACAAAGCAAAGCATACATCCTCCGATGTGGCTCCACACCGCTCCACTCTGAGTTTCTTGGAGATCGTAAAGAGCATGCGCGAGGTGAACCAGGGTTAAAAATAATTAAAAATTCATTCATTTTTTTTTTAAATCAAGGCCTTAATTGGCACTAAAATTATTTAAATATGTTTATCGAAGTATTTATAATTCTTTAATAAAAAATGCTTATAAAAACAATTTCGTCAGATATATTATATCGCTCCAGGCGGAGAAAAAGCTAGAGGATATATATATATACGTATATATGTGTGTGTGTGTGTGTGTGTGTGTGTTTACATACATACAGGAGTCATGGAACTCTGCTTACAGCTCCTTCATATTTCATGTACACTAATAACTTGTGTTCATGGTTCTTGTTGATGGCATTAAAATAATTTCTAATAGCATTAAAATAGCATTAAATTAGAGTCACTCATTCCTGTATGAACCCTGTGAGCGCTTAATTTAATATGACATATTAAAAAAATCCCACCATCATCCAGCATATGTTAAGTTTCTGCCCAAATATATATATATATTTTTGTAGATTTTTGTAACGGGGATAAGGATAATTCAAAACTGCTTTTTTTGAATGAACTTGTTCTCTACTCCCAAACTCAGCATCTCTTTTCATTCCTGTAATATGAAGTTTCTTTTGAATGGATTTGATTAAAGTTTAAGTCCCTCGGTATAAAATAAATATTTTGATGGAGATGAGAAATCTGCTTCCTCGTTGGTGAATAACCAATAGTTTGGATCCAATCATTTAAATAAACGGTGTTAGTTTCTTTTTTTATATAAATAAGAATTGTGCTATAATTTCTAGTCACCGATCTGTTGCTGCTATATTTTAATTTTGACGAACCAGAATTTGTCGATGTTCTTTTTCCTGTTTGGTGCGATTGCAATTGCGGATCTTGACCTGGCCGGACCTTATGACCACAGTGTACCAATCTTCTGATGGCTACTTCCAACAGGATAATGCGCCATGTTATAAAGTGAATCATTTCAGACTAATTTCTTGAAACTTTTCCACTTAAGTAATTGTGAATTGAGCATATTGACAGACAACATTTTATTTTTTATCTTAAATGCAATTTTTTTTTTTTTTATATAATTACTGCTCTAAATGTATTGCTCTGTCAGCTAAAGATCTGTTTTGGTCTCTATACTTTAATTAAATAAATCAATTCAAGCTAAAATGTAAGAGGCTATACTGAGCCTGATCTCTTTGTATCAGAGATTTTCTTACCTTTTAGAAAAATGTCACTTGGAGTAAAACTCCCCCTGCAACCCTGATTTGCATTTGTATAGCTCACAGCATGTTCATTTACATGTTAAAGCCTCCCTTAGAATTCCATGGGGGGGAGGCATGGGGGGAACACTGCCTAAGAAAGTCCACGTCAATTTCTGACAATTTACGGGAGTTTTCGACGAAGCCTGCAAATTGCCGTAAACTACCGCTAACCTGAAGTTCCACGACAATCTACAGTGCCGCATATTGACGAAAATCCCACTTTTCATGCAGTGAAAGTGTTTTTTTTTTTCTTTATAAATTTGTCTTCTCTGAGAAAAAAATTAAATGACTCCAGTTTTGCGTATGCACATTGTTGAAGAGGAAAGGTTTTTCTCCATCACTGTTCAGACTCAAATTTATACATTTTTGTTGCTCTATAGAACATTTTGAACCATTTTGAACCAAACTGCTCCAGTCTCTATTTAACCTGCCTGCTTCCAGTCATTAGTGTCAGATTATTCAGGCCTTTGGTGAGAGGTCTTTAGCATACCTTATTGTTTTCTGATTACCTTATACTTACCCATTCTGCCTTTCTGTGTCCTGACCTGTCTTTGATTCCTGCTGGATTCTGCCTGTTAAAGACCCTGGATCTGCTTCCTAACATTGACTTGAATTTTCCTTTGGTACTTCTTCGGATCCCTGAAATCCTGTAAATCTCTTTGACACCGGCTCTGCTTTTATCCTTTGATTGTCCTGTCTTCCTTCGCCTGCTTTGATCAGATCTTCTGTCAGTTCTTCTATCTTCAAAACTTCAACATCTGAAACTCTCTGGGCAGTGTTTGTTGCGTCATGTTGGCAGCCATGCGGATGAAATCCACCTCTTCTTCTGAGCATGGACTGAACTTTTAAGTCTAGGTTAGTGACTCACACATTCGTAATCATCCTTCATCAGATTAACATGACCACTAACCTCTGTTTTCCTCCTACAGAGGTTCGTGCCTTAGACGCCATAGCTAACATCGTAAATCTGTTGTTTTTAAATAAACGCTTTTTGAGTAATCTTCCTCTCTCACTTGGCTTGAATACTGAGTTCTCTGTTCTGCCATGACAATAGCTTGAATTTATTTAGGTTTCTGATGTCACCCTCTGCTGAAACTCAAAAGATAATTTTCTTTGACTACAATCTTGGTGATAAAAACAAAAAAAAAAAAAAAACAGCCTCTTGTTCTTAACTTGTTTTTTTGTACTATATGCGAAAAACCCACTATTATGTCACATAATAGTTCTGCTGCAACATTAAAATAGATTAGTTGAAAATGTAGGATATTAAAACTCATGCAAATTTTGAGCAAACTCACTTTATAAATAAGGGAAAATGAAATTGCTGAACTGAAAAAGTTGGCCATAATTGTAAGTAGGACATAATTCTAAAAGCAGTGAGAAAGCCTGAAGGAAAGGAACTCTTAGGACTGTCAATGTCTGAGTGCAGCCAGGCCCACTGGGATGATAAGCAAAAGCAATCTCTCTATTTTTACTGTCTTTCGGGTCTGATCCTCTCTTCATCCTAACCCACACTTTTGTTTCCTTCCTTGTTTCCTTCCCTTTGTGTCTTATGCTCACCACTAAATCCTATCACGTTTTGTTTTGTTGAGTTTTTTTTTTCTTCATAAACCTTTGTCTGTCATCCCCTTATCCTTCTCCTTCTATATCTCTTCTGTCACCCCACCACCAGCATTGTATTGTAGCTGCCAGGAAATGAGAAAGGCACTCAATTACTGTGCTCATTGAATCATTAATGTCAAGGTTGTGGTGTCTTCTGTTGCCCAGGAGGCAACAACTAACAGACAGTGTGCCTCATAGCAAATCTTCTGTTGTATGTTCCAACAAGACAGACACGGTTTGATATGGGTCTCACTGATAACAGAGGCTTGGATGGAAATCATTGCAGGCACAATGATAAGAACAGTATTAATGATGGACCTGGCTGGCCCTGGATACACAATGATAGAAAGGTTTGGGCTTCTAACAGCAGCAAAAAGGAACATATCAGATGAGAGATTGCTCAGGCAAAGAGACTCATTACAATCTAACCTTGTAAACCTGGCCCATTCTGTGAAGACAGCAGAACTTTTGTGCTACTTAAACACACACAGAGGACCATATGCTGATCTTATGATGGTGAAAGGATATCAAGAACAGGTGCTTGGATATTTTTACTTGTCATGAAAATAAACATGTATATCAATATATATTTCTGTATTGTCAACTGTATTGTTTTTTTTTTTGTTCCACAACATATAACCTACATATGTTTCCCATATAAGCGAAACTTGAAACTATGAATAACACAACATACCTAGTTGTTAGCTCTGTACCTGCATAAAACTTAAAAATAGTAAAAGCTTATTTAGTGTGCAGGTGTTCTGAATCTACAGTGTTTCATCTTTGATTCAGTTTCAATTTAGTTTATTTAGATGTTGACATTAAACATCTGCTTGCATTGGTCATTGACTCTGCAGCAATCCTTCCCAATGATCATGTATGCAGCAACAGTGGAGGACAACTCCCGCAGAATGCTCTCTATGGTGCTTCTGTAGAAGGTCGTGAGGATGGTTGGGGGCAGGGGGGCTTACCTCATCTATCTGCTATTTGACGGAATTTGGTGCTGCTCACCACCTCTACACTGAGCTGCTGATGAACAGTGGAACGTGGTTGGGTTTCTTCTTCCTGGAGTCGACAATGATCCCCCCTGTAAATACATTTTTTTTTACAGGGATCTTCGCGGTTCAGGATCAGGCTTTTATCTTTGCACCAGATCCACCACCTCTATGTAATCCTTGTTGTTGTCGTCTCTAATAAGGCCCACCACTGTGGTGCTGCTGACCACCTCCACAGCTAAACCTAACCATTACCTACCCCCCCACCCCCACCCCCCCGAAAAAAAGGGTTCCAAATTCTGATAGCTCCAGTGTTATTGAGATTGGATCCCGTTTTCAACCACTAGATGTTTGTTTCACAACAAATAAAAAAAAGCTCTGATTTTTCTTGAGTTCTAATTCAAATTTTTTATTTAAAAAAAAGGGTAGTTTTAACTTAAATTAGGTCATAAATATGTACAAACCTGAAATCTCTCTCTCTGAAAAATTACCAGAATTGCAGGTGTATCAGCACGTTGTCAGTTTATACTTACATATCATAACTAACTACCCATATGTCTTCAGTCATGTTTACTTTTATTGGGCCCACCAAGAAATATATCAATCTTAATAATCTATGTATTTACTTTTCTACATGCTGTTATCCTTTTAACACCCATTCGTGTTATTTTTTCAGCTAATTACCCACGCTGCCCAGGATAATTACAATTCTTTGTTAAATAAGGCCCACAAAAACACAGCTAATAAAGAAAGTGTTTATAGTCAGGTGATATTGTATTAACAGTGTAGCATTGATTAAACGGTTACCCATCACAAACATTCTGCAGGTAATATTGTGGATCTGTGTGCCACAATTGTCTTAAATTTATTGTTATGTTTCTGGGCATGCATACATGATGGGGATGCTTCACTCTGGGATAATGTGTGAAAAGGTGGTTTCCCCCATGATGAACTACTTCCAAAGTGATCCCATTATTTCCAGGCCTGTGCCTGGCAGTGGCTGTAAAAGACATAAAGTCTTGGTGCTTAATCCTGTTAGTGCTGCAAAACTGACACTGCTTATTGGCTCTGTGGTTGCACTTGAACATTCAGGAACTAACTGCATGCACTCTGAATATACCATACAAAATTAAATTATTGCAATGGTATGTATTCTCTGTGGTAAATACAACAATACAGGATTGAATTATTAAGCTCATTGTGACTTTTTGGATTGGTCCATTTTAATGCAATTAAAAAAATAGCAATTAAATAAAATAATTAACAAATTGCTTGTAATAAGGATGTCACTCTGAGAGTCATCAGTATTGTGGATGCAACAAATGTTTTAGCGTAATCTATTTTATTTCTCCTTGATAAATGGCAGGTACTAATAAAAAGTAGAATAGAGATAACTGTTACCCTTGACGACTAGGAGTGGTTGTACTTTTTGGCAGATCTTAGTCAGTAGCAGGGTTAAAGGACAATGCTTAAAGGTTGGATCATATTACAGCAATGGAAAATTAAGGTTTATTCATTAAAAATGCACACTATAACTCCTAAAAGATAATTCTAAAAGAAGCTTGGAACTATGATACATCTTACTACTATATAACAGCTGACAATTTGTGGAAAATTAACTAACAATTTTTTAAAAATCAGAATAAGGAAAAGTATTGGGGAGGCACAGCAAAGAAACACTTTAATACAAATTTTAAATCCACTCCTCCAAAAACATTCCATTGAGGAAAAAAAAAGAAAAAAAGAGAGAGAGAAAGAATACTGTTCTAGTTTAGAAGATAATTGACCAATCTGACTGGTACTAGCAACATATCTAATGTGAACCATGGTGTGTTAAAAGCTAAAATAAGCTTTCATCCTCAGGTCATTGTGCTGAAGAAAGCATACCATTGCTTCATTGATAAATACAGCACTCAAGACAACTGGAAACTTCTGTAAAATCAATCTGTCCACTTTGGAAGCAACACTGATTGACAATCAATTTCACATGCTGTTTTGCAAATGGAATAGACAACAGGTGGCAATTATTGGTAACTAACGAGGCACACTCAAATAAAGGACTGGTTCTGCAGATGGGGATCTCAGACTAGTTCTCAGTACCTATGCTTTCTGGGAGATCTTGTTGTCCCTTTAGAATTTTGGAGGTGCTTTCACACTCATGGTAGCATGAGAATGACTGTAGAACACACAAAAGGGGCTCAGGTAGTGCAGCACATCCAGGATGGCACATCAATGGGAGCTGTGGCAAGAAGGTTTGCTGTGTCTGTCAGTAGGCTGGAGAAGCAACCAGGACACATGAAGTGAAGGAACCCATAGGAGGACAACCACCCAGTAGCAGGACCTCTGCCTTGTATAAGGAGGAACGGGAGGAGCTCTGCCAGAGCCCTGCAAAATGACATTCAGCAGGCTACAAATGTGCATGCCTCTCCACAAACAGTTAGAAGCTGACCCGTGAGCATGGTATTGGGGCGTGACATCCACAGATGGGGATGTGCTGTGTTCTTCATAGATTAAAGGAGGTCAACACTGATCACATTTGAGATATGGTTTTGGGAGATACCATTTAGAGCAGGGGTGTCAAAGTGGTTCCACAAAGGGCCGTGTGGCTGGTGGTTTTCTTTCCACCCAAGCAGTAGCACACCAGACTCCATTCATTCCATTAAGTCATCAGGTTAAGACT
Source organism: Cyprinodon tularosa (assembly GCF_016077235.1). Classification (NCBI taxonomy): domain Eukaryota; kingdom Metazoa; phylum Chordata; class Actinopteri; order Cyprinodontiformes; family Cyprinodontidae; genus Cyprinodon; species Cyprinodon tularosa. The sequence continues at coordinate 3,745,287 of NW_024039163.1, forward strand.
AGACACACCTTGATAAGATGAATGGGGTCTGGTGTGCTACTGCTTGGGTGGAAAGAAAACCAGCAGCCACACTGCCCTTTCTGGAACTAGTTTGACACCTGTGATTTAGAGCGATCTGCTGCCTCAAACATCCTTCAGCATGACCAGTTTGACAGTAAGTCAGGAAATGGTGTGAGGTGACATTATTTTAGATTTTGCTATCTCGTTTTCATTGCTTCTTCTATCTATGCTACTTTTTCTCTTTTCCTCATTCTTGGGGCAGGTGTGGCTGACAATTCAGGCAACCATAGGTCACATTTGGAAAAGTAAGATTGGCTGGAATTTCCAGCTAGTGCAACATCTGTTTCTGGATCTGGACACAGATGCCTTCAGGTTACGACATTCAAATGACAAACAATTACAACTACACACTCACAGAATGTTCAGATTATCCTATATATTTGGACATTTTTTAGTATTGATTGTACTTCATACAAAGGGCAAAATTGTCAGACAAATATAATAATTACCATACACCTGACAACACTGCCTACCCTAGGGCTGATCAAAGGGGGAAGGAAGTTTTTGGTGATTTAAGTGCAAAACTAAAATATGTGTGTTCAGCAACTATCCTGAACCTCTTCTCCAATTTTACATGCAAATTACTGCCAATGATCCTACTTTTCATGCAGTAAAATTCAATTCAATTAAAAGTACTTTACTAATCCCAAAGCAAAATTAAATGTTGCAGTAAGTCATACGTTATTTTTTTTAAACAGTTGCTTTAGGTGATAGCTGTAGGCATTAAAGATCTTCGGTATCTATCTTGCACCGGATCTGGAGAAGCCTCTTACTGAACACTCACTGTTGTTTAAAAATCTTCTGAAGAGGATGCTCAGTGTTGTTCATAATTTTCTTCACTTTATGAAGAAGTCTGCCTTGTGAAATAAACTCTAGAGGCGTTCCTGGAACAGGGCCCGATTTCTTTATTAGCTTGTTGAGCTTTTTTTAAGTCATTTGCTCTGATGCTGTTACCCAAGCAGAAGAAGGAAGAAGAGATCAAACTCTCCACAACAACGCTCCGGTCCGGCCAGGTCAAGATCCGCTATTGCAATCGCACCAAACAGGAAAAAGAATGGCGAGACGATCCAGTTTGTCAAATTTAAATATAGTAACAACAGATTGGTAACTACAAATTAGAGCATAAATCTTATATATTTCAAAAGACTAAAACCGTTTATTTAATAGATTAGATGCAAACTATTGGTACTTCAACAGACCAGGAAGCAGATTTCTCATCTCAATCAGAAAGCGCACTTATGCTGGATGCTGATGGTTTTGTTTTTTTAATATATCATATGAAATTAAGCTTTCATTTCTGCATGTTTTGCTCCTATGTATTTAGTGATAATACAGTAAATTCTCTCCTCGAGCTCAGTGGTTAAGTCGTAGCGCAGCAATATGGGAGGAAAAGCGGAGGCTGTAGGCTTTACTTTGCACAGGTCATCTGGAGCGCTGCGGGGCGAAGCGGTGATGGAGGATGTGGGATTTCGGAGTAACAGGAGAAGTGGCACAAATGACGTTTAGACACTGTCGTCAGACAACATTCAGTAATTTATAAATGATTTAAATCAGGTTGGGACCGTGGTCCGCTAATCCGTGACCTCTGCTCTAGAATGACCTGAGTTTCATCCATTTTGCACGGTAATAGTGAAGACAGTGGAGCATGTAAATTTTCTAATAATCAGTCAACAACACTGAGGCCCCTTTGAGCTCAGGTTTGCAGATGATTCTTTTGTGTATTTTATCAAGTTAATCTATGAGGGATCCATAGTACAACAAATAAATATGCATTTGCACTTAGGGTAGAAGTCAGTAATGTAAAAGCTACATCTCAGCTTTAATTTACCATCAAGCTGTAAGAAAAAAAGGAAGAAGAAAAAAAGAAAAGAGGAGCCATCTAAGTCGTCTTTGCAAAGCCGAAGCTGTCAACCACAAATTAGCAGAATGAGCAGAAAACTCACAATAGACAGCAGCTTTTATACCCTAGAAGACAGGATTTCAATTTTAATCCATTATAAATGAGTAAAAAAGCCCAACAATACAGTCCTAGCAATATCCAGTAGGAAGCTTATATGTGAAACAAGAGCATCATAAAAGGAAAGACAATTTTAGGAATCAAAGAAAAGGGAGGGAATAGAGTGTCTATTTGAAGTACAATATACACTTGTTGTACACAAATTTACAATAGAAAACAGGGCTTTTACTTTTTTTTTATTCCAAGAACTTAGCCAACATACAGTGAGGAAAATAAGTATTTGAACACCTTGCTATTTTGGAAGTTCACCCACTTAGAAATCATGCAGGGGTCTGAAATTGTCATAGCAGGTGCATATCCACTGTGAGAGACATAATCTAAAAAGAAAAAAAAATACAGTAATCACAATGTATGATTTTTTAACTACTTATACTCACTGTATCAACACTTTACTGTTATTAATAAAGTAAATTAAGTAAAGCATTGTATGTAAATCTACATTTCATAAATGCGACTGAACAAATATTGTTTATCAATCAAAAGAGAAATGTATTTTAAAGAACATTTTGCAAACAAATGCTATTGTTATAATGACTTAAATACAACATGAACCCAATCCTCTAAGCACACATATGTGCAGGAAGAGATGCATAGAGACTGATTCCATTTGCTGGCTATACAGAAAAGAGATCGTGAATCAAATTATACAGAAGATAGGTGATCTTAATGCATGGACCAACCGTTTTTTTTTTAACTTGGAGCACGTTGAATTCTCTGAGACAGAGATTGTAAATTAAGTACACTATTACCCCATTTACACTACCCTTGAAAAACCATGCAGAGACCGGTCCGAGCTCAGTAACTGAGATAACTGAGGGGCAACAGTGGCGTTGGATGTAGGAGTTTGCCCTGAAATTGAAGGGTTGACGGTTCAAGCCCCGACTCCGACTTTCAGTGTCGTTGTGTCCTTGGGCAAGACACTTCCCCTGCATTGTCTACTGATGGTGGTCAGAGGGCCCATTGGCGCCAGTGTATGGCAGCCCCGCTTCTGTCAGTGAGCCCCAGGGCAGCTGTGGCTACAATGTAGCTTGCCACCATCAGTATGTGAGTGTGTGCGTGAATGGGTGAATGAATGTAGTGTAAAGCGCTTTGGTCAAGTCTGCTGAATTGAATAAAGGTGCTATATAAGTACAGGACATTTACATTTACATAACTTATCGTGTGTAAATGGAAAGCAAACTGAACCGGACACAACCGAACTGAGCCAACTGCAGACCAGTTCCATAGGTGGGCTCGGTTCGGTTTTTCCCTGGCTCGGTTCTTTGATAACAAGAGCGCATGAGCAGAACGCGTCATCTCCATCTGGCTGCACATCCCGATTCTCACTCCATTCCAGTAGTTGGCGGTAATGCCCCTCCGGAAGTTGCTTGCCAACCAACACAAAACAGAAGAAGAAGAACAACTATAAACAACAATCGAAATCTTCTCCACGCAACATTTTAAATAATGGTATTTTAAATAATAACACCGAAGTACACCAATAATAATCAAGCATAACTTTCTGAATGCGACGGGCGCTCAGCCTGGTTAACTGATCCAAGCTCGAACCGGTTTTGGCATGGAAGTGTTAATGGGTTATATGTGGAGAGGGTGGGGTAAAGATTGGGTGGAGGTGTCAAACCCGTCCACTTGAGACAGGGAGAACCATGGCCTTGGATTCGGAGGTGCTGATCCTTATCCCGGCCACTTCACACGCGGCTGCAAATCGTAATATCCAGACATTCAAGTCTCCCGGAAGTTCCTGGAGTCCCCTGATATAGATGGTCACGGATGAACGCGAGTCGGATAAATTATCCCGGATTTTAGACTATGCAAGGTGGTGTTTTTTTAAAGCGAGCGAGAGCATGCAGTTATTACACTAATTTGTTCATCATGTGCAGATTAGAACTACTTTGATTGTGCAGGCACAACAAGAGAGAGGGAGTGTGGGGAGGAGGTTGCTGGTGAAACCTGTGCAGCGTATCTGTCCAAAGTGATACTCTGTTCAACGAGCCTTCCAGGCGACTGGCTGATTGGACTGATTGGATTAGTCAGAAAAATAAGCCAAATAGTCGGAGTTCGATAAGCAATCTCCCTGAAATTAGTTTTTGGAACTTTGGATGTCTGAATATCTGAACAAGCAATGGGATTAACACACCTCCATAGCATATTTGAATGATTGTTTAATATTTCAGAGTCACTATCAAAATAAAAATCTCACTGTATGAATTTAAGAGTGTAAATATTTACCCTGTAATTGGGAAAACAATAGCAGGGTTTTAATGTACATGTAATATTCAATTACCGTATTTTCACGACTATAAGGCGCACTTAAACGTCTTTTTTTCCCCTCAAAATGTGCGATGCGCCCTTTGGTGCGGTGCGCCCTATGTGTGTTGTAACTGCGACTTTTGAGACCACCTCATTGAGGAGATGATGAAAGAGTGGCTGAATGTAAGGAGACCAGGTGTTTTTTTTCCACTCATCACCATCGCTGTTAATATGTAACTCCGTGCGTGCCCATCTCACAGCTGATGTGAAAAACATGGGGAAACAAATTAACGCTGTGCTCGCTGTTCAACCGCTCGACATCGGTGTGAACCGGACCCAGCAGGTGCAGCAGAAGCAGCGAGTTTACATGCAAAGTCAATGGTTGACGCGCGTATAGGCGCAGCAAAAGCTCCCGCAGCGCGTTTTGAGCAGCAGGCGCTGCGCGTCGGGAGCGTTTAAGCATCTGCCAACGCGCTGCTGCTGCTCGAGATGGACAAAATTGAAGTTTTGCTGCTGGACGCACCGCATCAACCAATCAGAGAAGCTGATCTGGGAGCTGACAGCGAGACAGACACATCGCTCTGATGACATATGATATTAAGGCAAATGAAAAAGGCTGGATGGATGAGGAGATGATGAAAGCGTGGCTGAGGCAGGTGTATGTGAGGAGACCAGGTGGTTTTTTCCACGCATCACCATCGCTGTTAATCTGTGACTGCGTGCCCATCTCACAGCCGATGTGAAAAAAAAGGTGAATCAAATGAACGCTGTTATCCCGGGAGGTCTGACAAACGAACTTCAACCGCTCCACATCGGTGTGAACCGGCCGTTCAAAGTAAGGCTGCGAGCGGCGTGGGAGCGATGGATGACCGATGGAGACCACAGTTTCAGGATAAGTGGAAGGCAGCGCCGGTCAAGTTACGCCACCGTTAGCGGATGGATTGTAGATGCTTGGGCTAATGTGTCTGCTGGCTCTGTTGTTCAAGCTTTCGCAAAAGCCGGCATTATTTCTGAGGAGCCGCGCTGCACGGAAAGTGACTCTGACAGCGAAGAAGGAGAAATTGGCATGTCTGATTTAGCGCAGCTGTTTAATTCAGAAACAGAGGATGATGACTTTGATGGGTTTGATTAATACTTTGTAATAAATACATGAATAATTCACAATCATACTCAGTTTTGCTCCCGCTCTATTTTTCAACCTGAAAACTTAATTCAACAGCAGCCTCTGGGCCAGGTCTCCTCTGGTTTCACCGCGGCGGCTGGCAGGTGTTTTTTCATCTAAATAATCTAAATCTTGCAGCTATATTTGCTGTGATCAGTGGGAATAAAGTAGTTTTAATATGTTTTTAAGTGAGAAAGGCCACCTGAAAACTTCATAATTGCAGTCAGTTCATCCAGATTATTATCCTGCCTTTACTATTTCTGTCGGAGGCGCTCAGACCCCCACATACCAGCGGTGTGCCGACAGTAGAAATCCCTTCAACAGCAGCCTCTAGGCTGGGCAGCCTCCGGGTTCACCGCGGTGGCTGGCAGGTGTTTTTCATCTAAATAATTTAAACTGCAGGCACCAGGATACCGGTAATAAAAGCGAACATATTCCGTCGGCAGGTTTCAGGAGTTTAATTTAATTTAGAAGTGATCACAGCGCTGTGTCATCTACGATGTGTCTGTCTCACCGACAGCTCCCAGGTTTGATTAATACTTTGTAATAAATACATGAATAAAGCACAGTCATACTCAGTTTTGCTCCCGCTGTATTTTTAAATACGCAGTAGAGGTATTTAAACGTAGTAGAGGACATGTACCTGTATATAAAAAACGCGCCCTATAGTCCGGTGCGCCTTATGTGTGTGTTAAATACAGAAATGGGACACATAACTTAGCGTGCGCCTTTTAGTACGGTGCGCCTTATGGTCATGAAAATACGGTAAATAGACACACAGTCAGTCAGGATCTAAGAAACAAGCGTTAAGCCTGATTTCATGCATTGGACCACCAGAGTCCTTGAAATCCATTAAAAAAACATATGTGTGAGACATGTTTCACATTAAAACGATTTAATATTTCAATATTCAGATGCAACATCTATCATATATGTACCGTACTTTAAGAAACACTGTATCATTTTTGACCCAAGTATCAGCTTAATTAATTTAATCTAAGATTCAATAATTTCTTAGATCCATGTGCAGCATTAGGTGCATATTGATGATCTGTGCGGGATGCCCTTCTTAAAAAACTTGTTTGTGTAACCTAGGAGGACCAGATCCATCTACGAATGAAAAAAGTACATATCACATTTACCTTATGAGACACATTTTTCCTTCACTGATGTAGGATGTAATTTAGAGAAACGCATGTTTAAAACTAAGTCCATGATTTCTCAATCTGCTGGTCCAAAGTGGTCTGGTATCAGCATTGTTGTTTTTATTGGAACGACAGATGAGTTCAAAACAAAATTTAATAAAATACATGACTTAGGGTTGAAAGAAAAGAAACATATTTCCCTCCTTTTTTTGGTTGTGAAAGGTTCATTTTAAAACACTCCCAAAGTCCTTACTTTACTTTACTTTACTTTACATGACAAAACCACTTAATCTACTGTACTCTTTTATTTTTGAATACTGTCTGCCAACTAGCATGTCTGTCGTACAAAAGGGGACTTGTGGCTAGTTGCATTACAGTTTCCCCAATGCCCGGCCGTAACTGTAAGCAATTGGGCCCTTTCACAGAAAGGATGATTAATGTTCTCCAAGTAAGGGCGATCACAACATTACTTACTAAAACTGGAGAAAGAATGGTAAGGTTAATTCCAACACAGCCCGAAGAAACATTACAATCTGCACACTGAGCACGAGGGAGACTAATTGGAATCAAAGTCCTATCTTTCAACAATTCACCTAACTGGGCTTTTCACCTACTAGATAAATCCCTTGACAACCCTGGCAGAAAGAAAGCTGAGCAGACTCTTATTGTCAGGATGGAGGTGCAAACAATTTCTGAGTTACCAAGTAAGTGTGAGCAAAATATTTATTACTACAGAGAGGAGGCATTTTCTTTAAAAACAGCAACAAAAACAAAGTAACTTTCTAAGAAGCATGTTTTATGGAACTGAATATAATATTTACTGTGACTCTGGGACTTGTATTCCTTTCATTTATCCCATTTCTGAAAGTTTGCTTTATTTAAATATGTGACAAAATTTTAAACAAATGACAAAGGTTGAGTCCTTTATACACAGCATATTTTAATTAAGACAAAAAAGAAAACAGTTTTGCTATACCTATACAAATGAGGGAAGCAATTTACCATTTTTATATCAGGCATTTTCAATAAAATGGTTTATTACATGTGATTAAATATGTTGTGGTAAATTCACTTTAAATTATCACCATCATGGGACCCAAATTGTTCAAAATCCTTGTTTACAGAATTTGTGCTAATGATGACTGTTATAATAAGTATTAATAACTACATTTTTTATTAACCATTTTAGTTTTTAAATAACCTACTTTAATATCATAATCTCTCAGAGAGATAAACTTGGACAGCTATCAACATAGTTGATATGTGCAGCTAGTGGATGTTGAACATTTATCTAAAATAATACCATAAATTATTTCAAAAACAAATTTTTTAGACATATAAAAACAGTATCCTAGCAACAACCTTCAAATCTCATTATAGGCCTAATGTTATAACCTCTGCTTTAAAGAGCATAATCTTCTCATTAGGACTTCTATTACTCATTGACAGCTTAAGTACATTTGCTTTCTCAGCAGAGTGCAGTGTGTCAATATGTGCCTTTTATTTTCTTTAGCCAAAATGGGTTTCAAGTAGAGTTTAATGGCTGACAGTCTTTACCCTATGGGTATAGGTGATTAACTATTATAGAAAGATGGGCTGACCATAGTATTTAAAGTGCTTAGCTTCCCATATTCTTGGCCTCCTTATTCTCCAAGGTCTGTCCAGTTGATTAAAACAGAAAATGCAGCTGTTGGCTTTAAGAGTATAAATATGAAATATTCATTTTCCAACATAAAAAAGTTTTTTTTCACAATGAGATTGTGAAAATACATTCTAGTAGGCTGGTGTGAAAGGGAAGGCTGACCACAGGTCACCATCAGCCATTTTATAAGGTAGCCCCTTCGGCAAGGTCAACTGAAATAAAATTTCAAAAAATATTAATACAGCAGGAGTATTATTTAAAACATTTTACCTGAAAAATACAGGGACCTCTTTTTCCTGACCTAAAACTTAAAGCAGCACAGTTCAAGAGTTTTTACAGAAGTCACAACGACACTAGTCCTTTGCACACAAACGGTAAAAAGAGGAAAAGCAACAGTCTTTTTCTGCAAATGCAGATATATTTAGTTTAGAGGTGTAAATTCTTTTAAGATAAGAAAATCATAATAAATTGACTAAACAAGGTGGGGAGTGGCGGCCTACTGGTTAGGGCATTGCAGTTGAAATCCAGGGATTCTGAGTTCAAGCCACCCACGAGATAAGGGCCCGTTGGTATGCGCTGGCTTCTGTAACCCTAAGCAACTTCTCTGGACTGAGTAAGATCACAATTTCTGTCAAAATACTTTTGTCATCTCTCACGGTTATTTAATGCATATAAACTATGAAGTTCTATTTATAGAGTTTGGCCCAAGTAATCTATTTTCAGAAAGAACTGGAGAGCGAAAGCTTTAAAGTGCTAACACAGAACTTTCCATAACAGTGGGGAAAAAATAATGACTTCGGGGTTAGGATTAGGATTTATTCTGTGATTATAACCTACTGAGCCTACCTTCCAGTAGGCTGACAATCTGAAGCCATTCTATGGGACTGATAATCACTAATAACAACCAGTTAAAGATGGATGATAACATCCAAAGTAGCTGCAAACAGCCACTTAATATTTACTGTGTGATGGAAGACAACCAAAATGAGGAGGAACCCATAAGATGATACACAGGTCCTACCTGTTTGAATTATGTTTTTACACTACATCTTCTACTGCTGCCAGGTCATTTCATCAAAATATAATGCATTGATCCACTACCATTCAAGCAATGAACTAGATTTTCCTGTAATGTTATGGTGGTCACAACAGGCTACTGTATGGCAGGTAGTTTTGATATGTATTAGTTTGACTATTTCACATATCTATTGTTCCTTGTCAAAATGACCATTTTACAAAAAATCACATTCTTGGCATCTAGAATAAACACTCTGGTTTTCTAGAAATGTCAGATCTCCATATTCCTATTGTCGCTGGTCAGAATTTGTATTATTTTGACTATAAAGAAACATATTTCAGATATCATAAATACATATTTAGTAAAGGTCATAAATTTTAAAACAGCAAGTTAAAATGTTAAACATTGCTAGTATGAACTTAATTTATACTGCTCCAGTTTTGTTTTTTTACTTTCTGAAATTCAGTTTTTGGTTGGAAAATTCATCCATTTTCCATCAAGCTTATCCTAAATGGCAAAATTGTAATTAAACAAATCTGTTCACACAGTTCTGACTAGAAATGTGATATTGACCAGGAAGAATCCTATTTTAGTGATCTTAAAATGAAACAACAGCGAAGAGAGTGCTTTTAATAAATTTGAGAATGGCCTGCTATACCAGACTGCATATAAACTTATGCTTTAACTTGAGCAGCAATCTTCTCATTTCAATTTTCCTCTCCTATGCAGCTGCAGTGCTGTTTCTCTGTCTTATAAAGACATTCTCCATTTTTTTTATTTCTGCATAAAAATCTCCAGTTCCAGTGGGATTAAATTGGCCCTTCCTGTTGCCTGTCGTCATGGTGACTGGTTGAATCTAGGCTCTACTCTTATTGGCTTTTCATACCTGTTACGCATGTGGTCAACTCTGAGTGGATCTACTTATGCTACGTTCACACCGGACGCAGCAGGCGCAGCAAAATCGCGTCTGCTGCTTCATTTTTGCTGCTTGTACCAGTTAATCTGACGCGGGTTGGGCGGAGCTTCACTATCCTTTCTTTGCCTTGCAGTTATATTTGCTGTGATCAGTGGGAATAAAGTAGTTTTAATATGTTTTTAAGTGGGAAAATCCACCTGAAAACTTAATCAGTGCAGTCAGTTCATCCAGATTACAATCCCACCTTCTAATATTATTTCTGTCGGTGCCGCCCAGACCCCCACATACCAGCAGTGCACTGTCAGTAGGAATCCCATTCAATAGTAGCCTCTGGCCGGGTCGCCTCCTTGCGGTTCACCGCAGCGGCTGGTAGGTGGTTTTCATCAAAATAACCCAAACTGCAGGCACCAGGATAATAAAAGCGAACATATTCTGTTGGCAGGTTTAAGCATTTTAAGTTAATTTAGGCGTCAAACTGTTTCAGAGGAGCAATCACAGCGCTCTGTATCATCAGCGATGTGTCTCTCTCCCCGCCAGCTCCCAGATCAGCTTCTCTGATTGGTTGATGCGGCGCGTCGAGCAGCAAATGTTAAATTTTTCCTGCGCCTTGACACGCGTCAACCATTGACTTTGCATGTAAACTCGCTGCTTCTGCTGCGTCCGGTGTGAACGTAGCATCAGAGTTGATTAAATTAACTCACAGCAACTTTTATGAAACCGAAAATTTAGAGTTTCCAACCTTAGGCTAGATAATTTCAGAGTTGAGGATTTGAATCTGAGTTTGATAACCCTGCTTTGTGAAACGAAACCCAGTCCCCAGTTTGGAACCAGCTTAAACCAGTTTCCAACTGGCTTATGCTGGTTAGCAACTGGTATAAACCAGTTTCCAAATGGCAGAAGTTGGTTTGAAACTGGTATAAGCCAGTACCCAACTGGCATTAGCAGGTTCCGAACTGATTATGCCATCTTTCAAAACAGGCATTCCAGATAACACTTCTGGGTTTTCTGTTGCCAAATGTTGGAGTTTGCATCAAAAATGTTTTTACAGCTTGTTTCATTGTTTAGTGCACCTGTCAGCCACCTTAATTATTAGTAAGATTAATATTTAATATCTTAACATAGTATAAACATCAGCTGCTTTATAAAACTAGAGCTGAAGTGAGAACATACAAGGTCAATTTTTAGGATTTGTGGTCTTAACATCCGCTGGTTTGCTGGTGACCCATTTTTGTATATTTATATTAAACATAGCGGGACAAAAAAAGCCATATGCTTGAAAATAGCACTGCTAAATTTTACCATTATAGAGATGTTATACATGTTATACATGCACATCATGAGAACTAAAGCACAACTGATTGTCATGATTTTGGCACTGATGGCTGGCTCGATTGCTTATTTCATTCACCTGTCTAGCTCTGCCCTGTTTCTCATCACTGTCCATCTGATCGACCTGCACCAGCCATCTGTGCCAGATTACTCTTGAGCCTTCAGTGTAGAGAGTTTTTGAGCATTACTAATTGTGTTATGTTTTGACTTGGAAGACTTTGGAATTTGACTTGGTTTTGATGGCGCATACAGAAGCTATAGTTATATACAATATAAAACATACAATAAACTATATATAGTATATATGCAATGTACTATACACAGTAGGCCATACGTTATTGTACTGTAATGCAGGAGGTCTGGAGATTCTACATTGGTGTAGCTTCTAGGTCCTGAATGAGGGAGGGAAAGAGGAAGTGTAAGTATCATGGGGGTGTCTGGGCCTTGTTGATAAGGCAGGTAGCGGATGGGAAGAAACCCTTCTTGTGGAGTGAGGTTTTGGTCCTACTGGACCGCAGCCTCCTGCCAGAGGAAAGTGACTAAAATAGTTTGTGGTTGTGGTGCGAGGGATCTGCCACAATCTTCCCTGCACGCCAGAGTGCTGGAGGCATACAGATCCTGGGGGATGAAAGATACAGCCATTACCTTCTCAGCAAACCGGATGACAAACTGCTGGATGTTACAGGGGGGTGGTCACAGGACTGTCCCTTTGTCTGCCAAAACGAAAGTAGAAGTAATTCAGAGCATTGGGTAAGTGTTGGTCATCTATGGAGTGGGGGGATTTCGTATTGTAAATTGTGATTTGTCTAAGCCTTTTCCCGACTGAAGCAGAGATGTTGGCTGAAGACTGGTTTTGCAGTTTCTCAGAATACAGTAATTTAGCCTCTTTCACAGCCTATTCACTTCGCCCTGTGGATTATTCTGCCTTCCTTCGTCTGCTCGGATCTGATCTCCTGTCCGTTCTGCATGAAGCAATATTTCTGTATTCTGTTTGAGCATGCACCAATCCGAGCACACAGTTAGCCAACATGCTGGCGCTCAAAACCGGTCTGGCGCATGCTCCACTCTCAAAAGCTCTTCTCAAACCACTTTCCTTATGCTCATTTCCATCTCTGCGTGTGTTCAACTCCGTCTCTGCACGTGCTTGACCTGCTCTTTCCACTTTATAGCTGTGCGCTCGGCTTTTTCTCCACTCGCTTGACTCTGTCTCTGTGCTTGCGACTTCATAAATACACGTAAATGAACCTCATCATCAGTCAATTACGCTCAACTTTTTTAATCCAATCAAAGTATTAGTTCCAAAACTGCATCCGGTTTGATAAAAAAAAATGAGAGCAGGGTTGGTGGTGTCTGCTGTCTGGCTTATTTTGTCAGCTTGAGTAGACGCAGCGTTCCCTGCATCTTGTGAGCCGACCGGCTGGAATCATCCTGATTCTCTGGGCACCAAATGAACTGTTCTTGTTCTTGTCATAGCTGCTGCTTCTGTAGACCTTCTTGTTTGAAAAAATTCTTTTAAGTTATTCCACTTTCATTCTTGCCTGAATCCTAGGTTCTCTGTTCTGAAACTTGACATTAATAAAGATATATGTTAAATCTGAATTTTAAAATAAAGCTTTGGTTTCCTACGTTTGAAGCGATCCTAAAAGCCATATTTAGTCCAATCTTAGATTGTTTATATTTAATTTGTCCATAAAGTTCTACCAATTAAATGTATTCCAGCATTCTTAATAAAAACATACCATGATGAGAAAATCGCCACATATAATCAGTTTTTTACCATCAGAAAAGTTTGATCCTAATAGTAAAAGCTAACAATCTCGCTAATTACCCAAACTTCCACAGAAATGTTTTGTGGCCATCAAAATACTTCAGTTTGATCTTTGGGATAAAATTGTTGTGTAAAATCAATTAGCACAATTTGGAATATTTTGGCACATTTAAGAGGTTTGAAGACTCTTGTTACACCAGAAGTTAAAAGTCCCATAGCTTTGTAACTGTTAAAGCTAGAGGTCTGAAATTTTACACAGTTGTGGTTAACACAATGCAGAATAAATGTAATGCAATGACACATGCATATTGTCAAGCCTGTATTTGTTAATGCTTTAAAAAAATACCTATTATTTTCAAGAAGAAAAAAAAACTATGAGTCATGCTTTAACTGCTGCAGTTTAGGCTGCATATTGGTCACACTATTTTCATTTATATTGTCAGAAACTAAAAGGTGTTAGCTTTCAAATTGTGATTTGCTTTCTCTTTGGGTATGCAAAAAGGTGAGGATTACCAAAAATCAGGTGGGTGTCAAGATTAGCCGTTTAAAAAATGTTGTTACAATAGTATTAGACCAAGCTACAAACACAAAAATTTTACTGAAGTAAAAAAAAAAGGTCTTTTAACCTCTCCCAATATAATATTTTTTTGTTCTGGTTTGACACAACTACATATTTTACAGTAAGCTATAAAAGATTAGAATTGGTTTATTTACGTATAAAATATAACGTATTTGAAATAGAGACAAACTCCAAAAGGGACTGAAAAATATAATCCATTGCTTTGTTCATAAGCCAAATGCCAGAAGCAATGAGTGGCCAGTAAAGCTAGACAAATGTGTCCTGAGGCTGACCTCCGGCAAGTTGGAAATGATCTACCAGAGGGAACGTGAGACCTAAATGTCACACACAGTGAGAGGACATGGTTGTTGTCACCATAAGACTCAAGGGGATACCTCCCCTTTTACTCAAGCTAGCATTCCTTGAGGGTGTTGACTGGTACTTTCCCTTAAGATCTTGAACTAAGATGTATTTTTAAGAAAACCTTTTTTGTTTGACCAGTTTTAAAAATGGGTAAACATATATTTTTTGGTGGCAGCAAAACAAAAAGAACACTTATTTTTTGGAACAAATTAAAATACTGGACCAGATTAGACCAGATTAGAATATTCCCAAAATATTCTACCTTTATAAGGCTGTTTTTTTTCTTTTTCTTCTCTAAGCTATTTTGTGCAGTATATTCCCTCCAGAAATGTTGGAACAGCAAGGTATCACAATCCACTGTTCAAAGGAGAGTCTGAGGGCATAAGTATAGAGGCCATACCTAAAGATCCCAAGATCCATGAAGTTTTAGAAGGTATTGACATAGGTTTGATGTGCAAAGGCATTTTTGATATAAGTACATTCATATTTATTGATGATGCAACTGATTATGGTAACGGCAGAATACATTTTTAGGGCAAAAAATTATTTTGTCTACTTATTAATAGAAAAATGCATCCAAACTAATCAGAACATTTTTGATAAAGCAGCAAGGCAATGACTCAAAGAGCACTGCTAACTAAACAAAGGACCTAATCAGGGGGGAAAAAGGGGAAGATTGTTGACTGGTCAAGTGACCTTAACCCAACTGAACATGCATTTCACATGTCGAAGAGGTGACTGAACTGAGAACTCGAACCGAACATAACAAGAAGTAAAAAAAGCTGTGACCCTTGAATAGCAGCACATAGGTGGAATAACAGTTTGGAGATATCGGTGCAATACAGGCTTGAAGTAATAAGTAGTATAAATTAAAATTATGCATAGCTTGACATTTCTTAATAAATTGGTCCTAAATGTCCAAAATTAAAATTAAGATTGATGCCCCAACAGTATAAAAAATGTAAATCCCTTTATTGTCAATGGGAATGGGGAAATGGGGAAACTCACTCGGCAGGAAACATTAGCTGAATTTTACTTTGATATGCATACACTGGAGTAAAGAATAGGGATGTTTCCTCCAAGGCATGAAACTGGTGGTGTAGTGGAGATGGATGAAGTTGATCAGTCCATGACTGCTGGCTGGTGAGACGATGTGCTTTAGCTGTATGGACAGATCCAGTGGGATCCAAAGAGAGGTTTGTCCACTTTCTCCACCAGAGGGCGCACAAGATCTCCTGGAGTATGAGCCGACCGCACCACCTGTCTCTCATCTGCTCATCAGGAGATCCGTACTTAAGGGGGCAGAGGGCTTCACTCCAGTGCCAGAGTGTTTGCCAGTAACGATTGATCCTGCATGAAAACCTGAAACTCTGGAGAGTTTCTCTGACGGTGATCTGTCTGCTCGTTCTCAGTAGGACTCTGGAGAGCAGCCTCAGTCTAGTACCTGCCTGCCCGCTCTCAGAAGATTACTGGAAGGAAAACTCAATCAGTGATCTGCCTGCACTCAGTAAGCTCTGCCTCCGCCTCTGCCCTCAGCCTGCCGACAACCTCTGGACCCTCAAGGTTCCCCCCCTCTGCAGCTCTGCTCCAGTTCCGAACAGGTACAGACCTGAACACTCACAACCAGCAAAGGACCTGGACCTCCACTAATCTCTCTGTCCTCCTCAGCAGTGAACCCACTCGTGACCAGTCAAGCCCCCTCTTGGATCTGAACATACTTTGTACATTTATTATTAATAAATCTTTTAACTTTTTCATCTGCCTCTGAGTGTTCTGCATGTGGGTTAGACACATTAATCCGAACATGACACAAAGTCTGACACATCGTAACCACTGCCAGTGCCTTGGGCAGCAGACTGAGATGTGGACTTGGAAACCTTTTAAGATGAATGTATTTATTTCCTTGTTTATTTCTATTATTAGTTGACCAAACATATGATCAGCTCAAAAACCAACACAGAGCCTTTTAGTCAAAGCTTGCTATACTAGCCTTTCCAAGATGGTGCTTGCAAGATAAACCTTAACAAGGATAATGTCCATTATATTTTATTAAAGGGAAAGAATCTGTTGTGTCTTAAGACCATGGTGTACAGACTTGTCATGATGGGAGGCTCTCATGATGGTCACTGCATTCAGTGTGACATGGAAAAAAATCTCCTCAAAGATTTAAAGGTTGCAAAAAACCCAATGTGACCTCAGTTTTAGGTCCACTAGGATTACCTTCAGTGTATGTAAACCTCTAAAAATTAAGAAGAATATTCTTTTTGCATTATTCCGGAACTAAACAACAAAAAGGGTTAGTAGTTCTTACCGACCTATTTGAACATAAGTTTATTCAGATTTCTTCACTGACGTAGGGGAGGAACATTTTTGTGTCGTTTTATGTTGTTTCTGTAAAACTCTGATGTTGTGTTGGTCATGCCCATGGTGCAGCAGAGCAGGGCAGACAGACGTGCTATCTGTCCCCTCTACAACAGCTGCAGGATGGGCTCCATTATCCATACTCTGAGTGCATACAAATGAAGAGTGATGTGATGAGCGAAATTGATCAGAATGCTGGATGAGGCCACGTTCATGTGTGCACTGCATGCTCTTTTTTGCTGCATGTCACTTTCTTCATTTTCAGCATTAAGTAGACAACAACTAAAGTACCAGTGATGTATTTTTAAATTCTTATCTAAAATGTTAGAGCTTATCCATCTGGAACAAACTTTCAAAACACTGTAAAAGTGCTGAAAGCCGAAGTTCTTTTGAGTAAAAGTTAAAAACCCATCTGTTTAGAACTGCCTTTGAGTATTTAAGTTAAACTGTTAACTGAGGTATGATTAGTTTATGGTTTTGGTTCAACTGTTCTGTTTTTTGTTTTTTTGTTTTTATCTCTATCTGATTTTATTCTGCTTCCCCCACTCCATTTCATTGTATAATTCCTGTTAATCACTTCATATTGTTTTTTTTCTATACAAATAAACCTGTCCTTAACCTGACCCGGACTTCAGGCTAAAACTATGCCCTTTTACTTCAACACAACAAAGTCAAATGATTGATTTAGTTTTCAACACAATCTAAGATCTATACCTTAGCCTAACTATAGGATGTGAATGAATCTGTGAAACTATTCTAACTACGTCCTAAACTATACCTAGATATAAACTCAGCTGTCCCTTGTTCTGGTTCAAATTGTATATGGCAGCATTGAATAAATCAAGTAGCAATGTCTTCACCTCAAAATCCAACAGGGTGAGCAATGATTCTTCTCATCATGTCTGTCCAGCAGAAAGACTCAGAATATTCAAATTTCCCCCAAAATTAGACACATTTGACGTTACAAGGCCGACCTCACAGGGATCATGTAACAGGGTGCGTTCAAAACACTGCTCATGTAACCTTCCATTCCCTGTCTCTCCGTTTTTAATTGTGCAAACTGTCCTTAATTCGTTCTCTGCGTTGTGTTCAAAGATGGTCAGGAGACAGGATGAAAGAAAACAGGTCGTTTATCTGTATTTAATAGCCAAAATACAAAATCAGCAGGGCTCAGACTCGTCACTAAAGGAACACCTCGTGCTCGTCATCCAAAGACTGGCTACAGCGATATTTAACAAATTTACAAAGATATAAAATAAATACCTGAATTTAAAAGCAAAATACAAAATCAGCAGGGCTTAGACTCGTCACCAAAGTAACAGCACCTCGTGCTCATCATCCAAAGACTGGCTACGAGGTCCCTGTGTACACTTTTCTTATCACACCCAACTACCTGAAGGAAGTGCTATTTCTCCCCATTATAGAACCCAATAGATGTACTTTATAACAAGTGGAATCGTCTGCATATTAAACACTGTTACACTCAGTGGCATTCAGAAAAGGGTTAAAATGTGGAACTTTGGCTTCAAAATATTGATGCTGTGTCAAGTAATGACACAGACTGTTTCTCCCATTTTTGGACTGCCTTTATTTTTGCTGGGACATGCATGAACTTACCTATCTCCAAAAATCTAACCTAGAAAAGGTGATAGATGACATGGTATGTTACATGTTTCATTTCTATTCCTTGACATTGTTAAATGAGGAAGTTATATCAAGAGGCAGTTTTGGAGGAGGTGTTGGAGAGTTGGAGTTGAAATCCAATTTGAAAAGCATTTTCTAATGGTACATTTGAATTTAATTATTTAATAGGAATTACACATTGTATGAGATTTGAAAATGTATTTTCAAATCCTATTTCTAAAGGGATATTTAAAAACTAAAAATCATAAATTATATTATAAATACTTTCCTAATCACATATTTAAAAGGTTATTCCTTATTCCAATTCCATTTACTTTCTCAATTTGGATTAAGAAATGCTTTTTGAAATTGTATTTTCTTTTTACTTATCTAGAGCACACTGGGAAGCAGTTAAATTCTCTCATTGGTTAGACTGCCAGATTTGAGGAACAAAATGACCGATGAGGGACCTGGTTATATATGAGCAGCAACTGGGATTGGTTAAACTGTGTGTGTTACCATTATGTAGACCCTGCATGGTGGATTCTGCTGCTGGACTCTGGTCCATCTCCTCCCTAATTTTGCTCTTTCTATTATGGCAATCAACATTTAAAAATGTTGTACAGTTTCTGATTCATTCAATTAAATAACATGCTGTCGTTATTTCATTTTTCTCTGCACATGTCTAGTGCTGCTGCTGTTTTTCTCATGTCCATTACAGTAAATATGTCCACAGCTGTTATTGATTTTTTTTTAATTCTCCAGATACATAGTATTATATTGTAAAACCACTGTGGAAGCTATTAATGGGTTTAACTGTTTTAACAGTTGAAAAAGTTTTGGAGACGGATGCTGTTGGGAAAGTGCAGGGGACATGTCCCACACATACCCTGCATCAGTTATGCCTATATGGAGGAACAGCTCTACCATCTTTAAAAATAAAATCATAAATAAATAAATGCTGAATAAATAAATAAGCATACAATTAGTTGCCCCCGAAAATACAATAAACAAATAAATGTAGGTAGAAATTAAATTATGCAGTGAGATATAAATGCATATCTCTTTTAATTAGCTTCTTTATTTATTCGCTCTTGGAATAAATACCTTATTTATTTATTGTATTGTATTATAATCTTCAACTTTATTTATTTATTACTTATTTTTTAAAGTATTTACGTATTTATGTGCATGTTATGATAGTTTTGTCTTTTTTATTCCTCTGTTTTATTTATGCAGAAATTCATAAAGAAATGTAAAAACGACAGGCAGAAATAAATGGCATTGAAAAAAAAAATAGGGTATAAAAATACAAAGGAAAAATAAAACAGACAAAAATATAATAACATGCACATAAATTATATCGAATTAGTAGTTATGTTTCTGTTAAAACTCTGAAAGCATTAATCAAGCGCATTTTTCTGTATTGAGATGGACTTAAGACAAGCATGTGATACCAATTAAGCCCTAGAACCTAGACACCTTGTTGAAACTGTGAGTTCAATAAGGCCACCCTTCATGCAAGTCAATTTTATTGAATTTTCAAGAGAGAGGTTGCTGGTTCAGAGATCATTAAAAAAAAAGATGTAAATGCTGTTGTTTTTTCTCCTTAAATGGATCACGTTTATAGATTTTTTTTACCTCTTATGATGCAAACATTTTCTTTAAATTTAGTATAATTAAAAATGATTTTGATAAAGCAGAGATTCCCAGGAGAGGGTACTCGTACCCCTTGTGGTCCCTGAGTGCATTGCAAAGGGTACATTAAAATATTTTATTTCTCAGGTAATAAAATAATGTGGGAGTGTGGGTGTAGTGGTTAGAGCAGTGCGCTTGTGCTCTGTAACAGGTTCTATCGCCACAGCCTGCACTCTGGGTCCCTGAGGAAAACTCTTAACCCCGCACTGCTCCCCGGGCGCCCCACAATGGCGGCCCACTGCTGGTACAGTAACATGTTAGATATAAGAAAACGTATGTTTTTCTGATATTTTTGAGGTCATCCTCAGCTTTGATATACATCAAAAACAAGCAGAGAAAAAGACTGGTATCAGCTGTTCTTGCACACCTGATCATCTGGCAGCTTTATTTAAACATTTCAAACTTTCTTATTTCACGTATGGTTACATTCCCAAATATAACAAATAAACCCAGTAAATTTTTCCATTCAACTATCACTATCTCCTACGTCATATTAAAAGAACAATATTAACAAGCTGTATTCATCACTCTTTAGTCGTTCGTTGTTATTTTCCTCAGTACTTCAGCATAAAAAAAATATTTTTTTTTTTTTACTTTGTTACCATTATGTACTATGCCCTCCTCACAATCCCAGTTATTTCAGCATCTTATTATCTTTTATTGACTGCATGTATCACATTTTTTCTTGCAAATAATTTATAATTACAAAGAGTGGAAATGGCAAATTCTTTTTAAATTTTAAGAAAAAAGAAATCACTATTGGGTTGCCGCTGGTGGTGTTTTTATCCAGTTGTATAAGCCTGGGGTGGTATTCTAACTTATGTGTGGTGACTAGTTGATTTGCATTTGTAGGGCTCACATTAGATTCTTTACATAAAGTGGACTTTTGGCCTGAGCAGAGGGGAGTCCACTAGGTTTATTTTATGGACACAGCGAACACCAAAGCACAATTAACACAGATATAGCAGCATGGTAAACTATAAATATGACAAAGGAGCCAAGACAACCTACCTTTGAAGGCGTCCAGAAGCCGTTTTATAAATCCAATCTTCAATTGTTATACTCCATTCATCTATAAGGGTCTGCATATTAAAGTAATCCTGCATAGTGGTGATAAAAACATTTCATAATGAGAAAATTGCCACATAAAGTCTGGATTTTGACATCAGAAAAATTTGCTGGTCATAGCTAATGCTTAGCCTCTTGTTAGTAAGGCTGACTTCCTGAAAAGTTAGCCTGCAATGTTTGGTTTCTTTTTTTTACATAATCTCCTACCTACAAAAAAATTGTCTGCATCTTTGTATGACTCTATTTGAGTCAGGGACAGCTGATGAAGTCTCACAAGAGCTCCTTGCCTGTCAGCCAACGAGCCAAATAGAGCCATATTACGCCTCATAGAGCCCTGCTGTTATTGGTTAAAACCAGGGGGGCTATTAGGCTTTGTAGCCAATGAAATAAGGTTGCAAACAAGGGTAGACATGGCTGTGTTGCATAATGCAGAGTTGTGTTGCCGGCTTGCGTAAGAGTGAAATATAGTGCAGTTTGAAGCCGTTTTTGTTATATACACTGATTCTGAAAAAAGTGCAAAACTACTTGCTTTATAAATTTTTTGTGACAATCAAAGTGCTTCAATGTTATTCTATGGGGCACAATTGTCAGATTTTGGCAAATTGATTCTAGAAGAAAAAGTAATTGAGTCATGTTTGAAAGTGTTTTACTCACACTATTTTCATTTATATTTTCAGAAACTAGAATGTATAAGCTTTCAAATGCTGTAGCACACATGTAATTTGGGCTTACAGTTCCCCAGTTGTTTAATTTTCCATTTGGGTATGCAAAATAGGCAAGGATTATTTCAAATAAGGTGGGTGTTATAAACACCACATTTCAAAGAAAATGAGATCTACATGAATATATATTTTAAAGGTCTTTTTTTAACATGTAGCCAAAGAAAATATATTTTCATTAATGACATCACAGACTTTGTTTAGAATAATTAAATGAGAATATCATTTAAGATATACTCTGCTTTTGTGTTAGAGATTAGCTGAAAATCTTTATAGCACTGCATCCGCTGTCTCTGTATTGTTTCTGCAGTGTGATCATTAATATGACTTAATCCCACAAACATGGATCCCTACTGGCAGCTTCCAGTGTACTGTGACCACCCTCTGAGTACTAAGTTGCTTCCTAATATGCAGTCAATATAATGTATCTAAATAATTAAAAACATGACATTATTAGTAAAGTGTTAAAAGAAACAAGAGAGGTGCTTGATTATTGTTGAAAATGCTGTCAGTTACCTTTTTATCCTAACTTGACACAATCATAAAGTATTAAGAACACAAAAATTATTTATTATTTAGCTCACATAAATTATTATAGAACATTGGTTTTACAAACATCTAATAATAGTTTATAATAGTTATTTTATAGCTTTATAATTTGTACTTCTAGTATGATTATTTATGGTTCTGGTTATTTGAGAAAAGAAGCTGATGTCCATGTACCTGGTGGTGAGTGAAAAATTATTTGTCAGATCCTTCCTAATAAATCGGGTTCGACAGTGTGATAAATGTTTATGGTCAAGGTCAGTTTTGTTATGGTATGTATTTGTGGAACTGGTACAGTAGTCTAAAACAGAAACCCTACATTTTAAAAGCAACAGAAATAATTTCCCTCCTTTTCATATTAGACTGTCAATAACAGATCCCTAAATGTTCATATTGGACTTGCAGTTAATTTTCCAATTTAGGTAAATTTAAATTAAATTCATCTAAATACATTCAAGTTTTATTGTAGTTATAATTACCATAAGGAGTTTCTCCTTTAACCTGCAGATTACTAGTTACTGTTAGTCTTAGTCACTATCTGCTTTGGATACTGTTGACAATCAGACAAGCTTGGGATTTGGGAGTCTTTTATGGAAACGGAAGTTTGCACAAGATTTGATTATGGTTACTTAGTAAGAGTAAAGATTCTTGATTTTTAAAGCTGAGGCTTCCAAGATGTGAGTGGTTACCAAATGCTCCACCGCTGATAAAAAGCTGACCTTAGTGTAACCTCAGCAAGACTTTATTTTGGCAGGTTGTTATATAACTGCTGTTTGACTTTTTCTGGCAAGAAATGTCCAGAGTTGTCTGTGTTTAGTTTTTTTAAACAGTGAACTAAAGGTGGGCAATTTTGTTTTGACAGGAATTGTACTTAAGAAAGAGTAGCAATATTTGAAAGTGATGCACTATATGACATTTAATAATAATGCATAGTGCAAAAAGATTACTACAAGATGTACATTTGTGTAACTCATCACTACCCATCTTTGTGAATGTGGACTGTGCTATTCATTTAGAAATGCACGTGTAGTGTTTTTCATATTTGAACATGAGGTGACATGCCTCAAGACATGATGTAATAGTTGTTTGGCTCCAAACCCATAAAAGAAAAACGGTTTGTGCCCTGGTTCTGCCTGATATTTTCACAGTTCAAATTCTAAGTGTAATTCTTGTTTGTCTGTGTGCTACCATCACTCCGAGCATGCTTCTCATTTGCTAGTATGTGTTGTTCAAAACAGGGGCAAAAAGAGCCCATGCCCCTGTAAAATGATCTGCCTTTTGGCCCCTGTATTGAAGGCTTCATACTATATTTATTTCTTATGATGAAACCTCAGATAATTGGCTTCCTAGAAACATATACATTTTTACATTTACCATTTTGCTTAACAATGATTTAAAGGTTAGCTCTTGTGCTTTTAGCTTTAGCTATATTACATACATATATTATATAAAAGGTCTGCAACCTGCAGCTTTTGGGCCACAAGTGGCTCTATGGACTACCTAATATATTCAAAAATGAACTGTTGCCCTATTAATTTGTTTCGTTCCTTAATTCTGTGCATCCATAAAAAATACAATGCCCCCACCTCAGTGTTTTTGCTCTAGATGTACTGATTGCTGGACACAGTTGATATTATTCATTTATAAGTACATTTATAAGTACAATCTTTAAATTACTACCTCTTGGACAGAGGATGTGCATACTTCTCCTGACAAGCAGATTAGTAAAGGCCAATAGCTTAGTGCTGCAGATCTGTCAAAGCAGAGACAATTATGTGCTTATTAGGTTGTCAGCTGAGCTTTTTGTCATGGTTGATGCTTCACTGTGAATTTACATGTCAGGAACATAGATTATGACACTGGAGATGTGATCATAATTATTGAGGCGGTTATGCTGTGGTTCATGAACCAATATATTTATAAATAAACTGATTAAAAAACCCAAATGCTATAGAGTTTACCATGTCATTTTGGTCTGAAACTGTAATTAATCAAGATACCCTTTTAAAGGAAGAATAATTATTTCCTACCTTCTAACTGGTAAAATTAATTTCAACTTTCAAAGTATGGGTCATATAAAAAAAAAAGTTTTGGTGTTTGTTTTTGTTTTGTTTTTCTTCGGGCCCACAAATTCTTATCAAAATAAGGAGGCTCTTTAACAACTTGGCTTTATAACAAGACATTTGACCAGTGATAGGGATCTGATATTGCTTCTGTAACTTTATTTTATTCTTTCATTTATTAGTTAGGTTTAAATATTCTAGTGTGTATTAAATAAGATGTTCACTATGCAGTATTTTTCACTCAGAAACCGAAAATGTTCAGGTAAAATCAAATTATTAGGATTTTATTCATCATTAAAGTTCTACACTTGCAAGGGGCTGATATAATTTAGATTGAATCAAATGGGATTTTCTAGAAGATTTAATGCTGCAATTTTTATTTTTTTACAGTGAACAAGTTACTGTTCAATTCGATATACTCTTTAGTACAATGTTCTTAAGGCCCATTGGTAATTTACCAGCTTTAGGTTGTAACTATTAGTATATGCTATGGGACATCCTACCTGTACCTTGAAACAGTAAAAAAAAAAAAAAAAAAAAGGTCTCAGTCATTATTTCTTTCATCTGTTTTATTTTTGTTTGTTTTTTTAAGTAATAATTACTTTTATTACTGATTATTTTTGTCATCACGTTGTCAGGAAAGTATTTAATACCTTATTTTTTTTTCATTTTTTTTTGTATATGTTTCAACAGTGGAGCAGTGTTTGAGAGAGGAGAGACATTTAAGAATGAGAGAGAGAAAAGAAAATTAGAAAGAACTTGAATAACAGAAGTGATGGAAAAACGAGAAATTAAAAATTTAGGATGTTAACTCACCTTGCTCCTGAGATTGCCCTGAGCACAGTTTGTGAAAATGTCATTCATTCAGTCAGTGGGTCAACTTAACATTTGATCTTTCATCAATGATCATGTCTTCTACTTCTCTCTGTCCAAGGTTCAGGGTCCTGTTATATGTTATAGTTGGATATATAAGTGGGAGGTAAACTAGAACAAGCAGTATTTATAGAATAACAGGACTGGGAGGATTCTGTAAGTTTAGTACTATTAAAAAAGAACCTATACGCCGAAAAGATAGTGTGGTTGTACTGATGGACGAAGATATTGCTATTTATTTTTGATAGAAGGGTCAATAGTTGTTAGTAGGAGGTACACTGCAAATAATGTATTATTATATAATTATTATAATTAATTATTTGGCTACATAACTGAGGAGCTGTGATTTGGTTTGTAGGTTTAGACAGCTAGTCTAATTCTACTTAGTCAGATCTTGTTGCAGTATTTTTGTACTGTCACATTCTTGTAATAGGTAAAAAATCTCTTCACTAAAGGGAAGGGCACATTGAATCGTTGAGGCTGGAGAACATGGTCCAAAAGTAAACTAAAAATGTAAAAGCTGAAGCATTCAGTACCACTAGGATTAAAATTCTGAGGACATCAAACCAAATAACAGTGATTTATGCTGACTGCTATGCAGCTAAAGATTTGTCCACTCTTTCTGGTTTCTCTGTAGTCAAATCCCCTCATCTTTGCCTTCTTCCTCTGGGCAATGTTGTCTGAAGTTTCTGTTCCCCTTCATCTCTCTTCCTAGCCTTTGCCTCTTGGAGTAATAACTGTCTCACAAAAAATTCTTAAATACACATATCTGTGAAAAAGTGTCGTGATAAAAGCCACTGGTGGTATAGCTTTCAAACTCTGTGTGCACAATGCCTGGAAAACCTATTTATTGCGGTTCTACAAGAGGTACATATCTTGTTTAGCTTTGTGAGATTTTTATTTTTTTTTTTACTTTTTGCAGAAGTACATTAAAGTGTGTAAATATGGAAGGGCAACAACCACTGCTCAAATAACACTGTAGAAAAGAGTGTCATAAATATTTTTATTTTTTAAATTCAATAAAACAAGATTATAAATATAAATATCCAAATATCTTGACATTCTGAATTTAAATGTAAAAAAAAAAAAAAAGGCTGGATGAACTTTTAATTGTCCAACCTAAAATTTGAGGTTGGGCAATTAAAGTAAATATCTTAAGTTTTGCTTTTGAGTTTGCTCAACTCTCAATTCTAATTTTGGCAACTTAATTGTAAGTTGTGCAAACATCTCATGTTAGACTGAAAATACTTTAAATTCTTTATTCTACTAATTTCTAATTTTACATTGTAATAACTTTAAATTCTTTATCCTACTAACTCTCCTGTAATTTACACTAACTTCTATTTTTTATAACAAATTAAAGAAATGTATAAATAATTAGAGAGCCAATATATACATTCAAAACTTTGGTTTTATTTGAACTGTACCAGGAGCAAAGCCCTTCCAAGTAATTCCAAATGATACCAATTGAATCTGAAAAACTCACAGGGAAAGAAGAAATTTATTGATACAATTACTTGGTCATTGGCGCTCAGACCTCAGTAGGAAACATAGCATCAAATTTTGATAGATATGCATGAAGAGCAGTAAAGAACAGGGCTGGTCTGCCTGTGTTTTATTTTCTCTTGGCTTCCTCGTCAGCTCTACTCACGCCTGCTCCTTATTGGCTAGTTAGTCCTGCCTTTGTTCTGTCAGCCATAAATACACTGCAGTCCCTCAGTGCTGGTTCCTCGTCTTACCCTGGCTCCTTGTGATTGTTTTCCCCTGATGTCTCCATGGTTCTGGTTTGAGTTAAATTTTTAAGTTGGATTTTTGGATTCCTGTTTTTACTACCAATGTTATCCCATTAAATCTGCAAGAACTCACCTCAGCCTCCCTGCCTCTGCATTTGGGTCCTCACAAAAACCTTCAACAGAATCATGACAGTGACAGATATAATGCACCATGGCACACCTGCGGCGAAGGAAAAAGGGGATGCGACAAGTGCTTGTAGTGATGTTAAGCCGATGGATGTAAAGAGAAGGCTGCAGCTTAACCTATCATTTAGAGTGATGAGACATAGGAAATTCACCCCATCTATTAGGTGAAGTGAAGACTTGACTGAATATTACGTGATAAGCCATACCTAAAAAGTTGTTTCTTTTTTTTTTTTTTTTTAAATCAATAATAGACACCACCGACCCAGCTGACGATTCACTAGATCCACGTTTAGCCTGGTGAAATTTTATGAAAAGTTAACGTAAATTAGTAAACGGATTTATTGAATTCTATTAAGAAGTTTGGGTTCCAATAACTTGGGATTTATTCATCTAATATATGGGTAATGTGTTGAATACCAGTGTTTCTTCTTCCCCTGGCAGCAGTGCTCATGCCTGGAGATGGCAGGGGAGGAACAACAGCTGGATGGTGGAGGAACAGGGTTGGAGTTGATTGACTGCTGAGATGGAACGTGTGATGGTTTAGGGGTTGGAGGTCTACTGTGTAGCTAAGAGAAGGGATCCTGTATGTTTCACTCAGCTAAGGCTACTGTATGTAACCTGCCTGAAGGAAAAAGGTTTGGAGTTCTGGATACATTTGAAGTCTTTTCAGTACTTCTTTCAGCCCCCACCCGCTGCCAAGGTGGAGTGATAGTAGAAAGGTGGGTATGTCACGGTATGGTTGTGGCTTTTGAGGCCCCAAATGTAGAGGCAGGGAGGCAGAGGTGAGTTCTTGCAGTTTTAATGTATTGATCACAAGTAACACAGGCAGGAATCCAAAAATCCAAGTTCAAATGTTAAACAACCAGTACCATGGGGACATCAGGGGAAAACGAGCAGAAGTAGCCAGGAAAAGACGAGGTACCAGCACTGAGGAACTGCAAAGGGAGAGTATTTATGGTTGACTGAACAAAGGGACTAACAAGCTGATTGTGACCAAGTGTGAACAGAGGCTTCTAGGAAAAGAGCTAAGGAAAAGGAAACAACACATGAGGGCAACAAAGAAAAGCCTAAGAAGTCAAATACATCCAAAAACACAACAAAATAGGAATTAAACCAATGAAACTAGAAAATAAAGAAAAACATGAATCAACATGAAACTGAAAACTTAAAGAAGACTAAAGAAGACCACAACAATTTTTACTTAATTAAACTAAAGGTTACATACCTGTGTAAACTCCATGTCGAGGCAGCACAGCCACAATGGGATTTGATGTAGCAAGTGATGTACCATCTCAGAAAGTTGGCTTTACCACATTGCAAAGAAATAAGAGATTGTAGAACTTTTGTCCCTTGTATTGACCTCCAACTTAAAGATTTAAGTATTACCAACTCACCAAACTGTTTCAGAGTATACAGCTTGTTTGCTTTGTTGTGCTAACACTTATTAATTTATATTTTCAGGTTTAAACAACTTAAATGATGATTTTAGGCCAAAAAATACAAGTTGGCTTTTTTGCAGTGTAGCAGAGATGCAAAAGAAATCGGAGGAAAGAAATTCAGACCTACTAGAATACACACTGTACCTATATATTATAGTTATACAAAAAAAAAATACTTGCGTCCCCCCCAGTTCAAAAATCAATATTTCGTCCATGTGTCAGTGAACCAGCTCTAACCATCTCCATTGTAGTGTCCTTGGGCAAAACACTTCACCCACATTGCCTACTTATGGTGCTCATTGTCATTTTCAGTTGTGAGCCTTATACACAAGCTCCAGGACATTTGGGACTGTTAATTTATATTTTTATAATGTGGATTTTGCATAATATGGGTCCCTTAAGCACCAAGTCTTCCCTTCAAGTTCTTAGGCTAGAAAATATTTGGATCGCCTGCCTGTACTCACTGTTGCTTTGGTTGCTCCTTCTCAGATCTGCAACTTGGACCTCTCCATGCAACCAACATAACTCAGTTTTCAGTCCACTCTGTATTGCTCACTCTCCATCTGCACAATAAAGGAAAATCATGAATCTGCTCTAGACATAATTTGCCCCACTCAGTCCTCATGGGTATATTTCTCTCAATTCTCTAGTGGGATTCTCCTTGGCTCCTACAATACTAACACTTTTCTGTGAATGAGCAAAATCCCTATTGAGATGAAAAAAAAAAAAATTCAATTTACATGAAAACTCTTTTTGTTTGCCACCCGGTATTTAATCAGTGATTTTCACAGAAGAAATAAAATGCATCAGATAATTAGCTTTTTGTGGACACAAGATACATATGTTTTTCCCGTAGGAAGAATGATTAAGCATCTCCTCCAAACTTTTTCATACAATTTGAGATCTGAACACACGAAAAAAAATATCACCATAAATCATCAAAAAGCGATTTGTTTAAATCATTTGACCTTGTTCATGATTCCAGATATTATTCCAGGCAAAATCCCAAATCATTTTGTCTCTATTTTTTGTTTTTTTGTCTGTGTGTTCTGTTTTTTTCCCAATAAAGCTCTGGGAATCAATCTGCAAGAGCTAGATATTATAGCCCAATATAACTGTTTTGACAAGCAAACTATTATCATTGTTGCCATAAGGTTCCACTTGGTAATTGTAAATGAAACTTTATTAAAAGTTTTTTAGGGAATATAATCATGTGTAATGGGCACAGAGACAGAAAGGGATGTTGGAAAGGGAGAGGGGATAGTTTTATTGTTTTTTGTAACATAAAACTAGACTAAAACCTTTGTAAGTTTTAGTCGACTAAAACAATCACATAACGTAATGACTAAAATGTGACAAAGAATAATAATTGTTTTTGTCCTGAAGACTAAAGCCTAAGACTAAATCTAAGATGGCTGTCAAAAACAAAACTGAATGCAACGAGGAGATGCTCCTTCCCCCTGCTGTTCTACATAGGCCTGAACTCCCCCAGCCAAATCAACAAGAATGGCTATGGATACCAACTCAAAAACTGAGCCACTATCAGCCACCTCCTGTATATGGATTACATCATGTTGTTTGGGCTGGAGAAATGTAGCTGGATGGTAAAAATAAAAGGTTAAGTTAATCCACACAGAGGAGGTCACACTGCCAGAAAGGAGAATAGCAGGTATAAGATATAAGAGAGCTGCAAGTACCTTCAAATACCACAGGCAAATGGCAACCATAAAGAGGCCATAAGGAAAGCAGCAACAGCAAAATACCTGCAAAGAGTAGGGGAAGTTCTGAGAAGTCAGCTTAATGGTAATAACAGGGTCCAGGCATTTAACAGCTATGCCTTGCCAGTAATCAGATACCCTGCTGGGATAAGGAGTTGACCTTAGGAGGAAATTCAGGCAAATGATATTAAAACACAGCAGCTACTCACCATGCATGGTGGTTTACACTGCAAAACCAGTATCTACGATCTTTACACTTGTAAGCATTAGAGCCATCATTGATGAAGAAAAAAAACAAGCTCCAAGTATACATCAGGAAGACAGACGGCCTGAAGGGATGAAGCAATCAGTGAATGTCTCAGACAATGGAAGCTTCAAATTAAGGAACTAAAGGAACCATCATGGGAGGAAGAACCCTGTGGCGGCTGATTTTCTCAAAGGGGGGCTATAAATTCAAAATCGACAGATACCAAAACCCAGTCGAACGTGTACTAAGAAATCCCACCGGTATACTTATATGAATGCCAACAACAAAAAAACATTATAAAAACACTTTATAAAAACAAAACATAATTTCATGTACAAGTTTACCTTTTGTATGTTCGTCTTGCCCTTCTGAGGCTTTGTGAAAGAAAATCGATGTTTTGCATGGTCCAATATTATGTCCATCCATCCATTCATCCCTCCATCCATCCATTTTCCGTCACGCTTATCCCAAGTGGGGTAACGAGGGGTGCAGGTGCTGATCTCCAGCTGTCTACAGGCGAGAGGCAGGGTACACCCAGGATAGGTCGCCAGTCCAGCGCAGGCAATATTCTGTCACAAACCTAATAAAACTATGTACCACTTTAATAATGGAGAAGCTTTTAGACGGCTTTTATTTTTTTTAATATATATATAACTATTTATTTTCTGAGAATGTGTTTATTTAAGAGCAACAATGCTAATTAACAGAAATCTAGAAAAAGTACACTATATTATATTGTTTTTTAACACAGTGTTTTTAAGACACAGTGTACCGTCTCCATCTGTCTTTTGGACTGTTGATAAAATTTGATGTTCAGCTCAGCTCTTAACGGTTTCCCCTCCAGCTTCTCTTGGTAAGTTTGCTTCCCTCCCACTACCACAGCCTGTCAATCACTCACACAACAACTGTGACAAAAATTCTTTTAACCTCAGCATGCAGCTTTGGTGTGCCCAGAGCTCTCCTATACTACTGTGTTGTAGAGGAGCAACTGGTCATATATCATTTTTTATGAGAATCAGTGAGCAAACATTTTTTCGCTCTAGGGCGGAAAAACGTTTCTGATCCGATGAAAAATGAAATGAAACTTTAAGAATAAATATTTATCTTACACATCTAAAAATGTACATCAACATATTTCAAATTTATTTTTATAACTATAAATGTTACAATTTAATATTAATTTGTTTAATTTTATGTCTTGATCAAGGTCATTGGGCTGGTGGTGCGGCGCCCTAGCACCCTCCATTGGCTAGCCGCCACTGGACAAACCCCTGCATGGGATATTCCACCAACAGATTGCTGAAATGGATGATTTGAAAAAACTCCTAACAATGGTTAGAGAGGGCCAGGCTGAAGGACAGCATAGAAGCACTGATTCAATTTAGCTCAATTCAGTTTATTTATATAGTGCCTATTTGCAACACATGTAATCTCAAGGTAAATAACAGAGACGATTCAACCATTTCATACACTCAAAGTGATTCAAAGCACAGATACAGAAAGCAACTGTCAACCAGCTCCACAGGTGCCTCTTCAGCAAACACACAGCCACGTAGACGAGCTCCAAGCCAGCTCCCATGTCAGAGGATGTAAGAGAGCACATGCAGTTAGTAACAGTCAGAGAACCAGGACTACTCTGAAAAACAGGCCAAACTGCAACATCCACAAACAAAGGTGTTGATGGCAGCAGCACAGCCGGCACCCCTGTCCAGGATGGCGTCACAGCCAAACTGTAACAGACCAGGTGAGACTGTGCTGAGAAAAAAGAGAGAGCATGACGTGAGAGATTGAACTACCAAATTCAGCAGAATGGGAGAATACAGATATATGATATATTTTGTCCTCGAGCTGTCAAAGCCTGTAGCTGCATAGCTACAGAGAAAGGTCAGGATTACCTGAGCCACTCTAACTATAAGCCTTATCAAAACGTTAACTCAAAGTTTTTAGTCTACTCTTAAGAGTAGACAGGGTGTCTGCCTCTAAAAGATCTGGCTCTCATTCTACTTTTAGAAAGTTCTCTGTTAGAAACATAAGGAAGAATCTTTTCTCCGATATAAACTGGAGCTTGGCCATTAAAGGCTTTATATGTGATTAAACAATGATAATAGCAGCACAGGATCAGGCCTGGAGCAACAGATCAACAGATGCTCAAATAAAAAATACCAGCCCGCATCCCAGGCTCAGGCTTTGTAACTTGGCCCCAGAAACAATTCAATGTTTCACAACAAGGTGTAAGATACTGATAGAAAAGGAATAGGTATAACATCATAACTAAGCGACTGGTAAAGTATACAGACACATCTGAAGACCTCCTCGTCAAAATGGGAGCTACCTCCCAAAGTGATGGAGTGTGAGAAAGCTAAGATCCTGTCGGAATTCAAGATACAAGCATGCAGCCTGTTTATATAGAAATCTAGACAAGTCAGATGTAACAATATTACAGTAATGATGCTTACAAGCCCAAATAGATGAAAGATTATAGGTTTGTTTTAGTGTTCATGTACAACCCCAATGGTTATCTACAAATATGCTTGAGATGGTATTGCAGTGAAACAGACAAATCTGCTTGGAAAAGCACTTGAAACTTATCTTAAAAGATTCTCTGAGAAAAACATAATTTATGTCATTATTTTGACATTACAGTATATAATACAACTTGTATTCCTTACTGATTCAAAGTTGGAAAAACATTTAAGATTTCATAACTAAAGAATGTTTGTCTTTTTATGTAGTTCATGTAAACTTCTGATTCCAACTGCAAGTATTTCTGTAGTCAGTGCCACCTATTTGGTTTTAAGACTGTTTTTAACATATATTATGTAGTTGGTAATTTCTGATGAGCTTGTTGAGCTTCTTTCAGTCAATCTCTCTAAAACTGTTACCCCAGCAAATGATGGCAGAAGAGACCACACTCTCCACAAAAGACTGATAGATCTGCAGCATCTTGTTTAAAAAACTGAAGGACCTAAGCTTCCTTTAGAAGTACAGTCTTTTCTTTCCCTTCTCATTGATGACTTCAGGGTTGCATATCCTGTCCACTTTGTTTTCCTGGTGAACATCAAAATATTTATGCTCCACTACCTCCACTTCATCTAGGTTGCTAATACGACTCAATCTGTTTTTGTTTCTTCTGAAATCGACAATCATCTCCCTTTGTTTGTTTTTCACAAATAATTAATTGTTCCACACCATGTTACAAAGTGGTTCAATAGCTTTCTGTACTCACCTTGTTGTCCATTTCTGATGCACCCAACGACTGCAGAGTAATATGAGCATCATTATAGGAGCCAGAAGGTGTTAGAGAGCAAATATATACTGCAGTCCATGGAGTAAGATGTATTTTTATTACCAAACTCATATTTCTTTTGTGATGATTTTGCCTGATTCAATCATTTATCTCATATATACATTTGTTGTGATATTTTACCTGTGGATTATGAATATGTGATTAACTAGAACTGGAGTTGTAGTTAATTATTTAAAATATTCAAAATCAGGGGTAAAATTTAACTAACAACAATTTAATGTTGTTAGTTGGATAATTAGAACTATAATCTGCTTACTTACCAGGATCTTGGGCCTTTCACATCCGGGTGGTTTCTGGACCTGCTGTTAAAATCCAGTTATTCCCACCAATGTAGTCACTTAGGTTAGACTATCAGCAGAGCTATTAATTAGCAACCAAATAAATATTTATCCCTGTTTTTTCAAATGTCACCAAAAGGAAGATGAATCTGTCCCGTGTGATAAGCCATACAAATGACTGCAAGTTAAAACAAATAATGTCTTTATTCTAATAATCCAGGATTACAGAAATCTAGCACCTATGCAAACACTACCCGCTATTAGAAAATAAACATGAGGTAGAATAATTGACTAGTTTTGAAAGAAAAAAAAAAAAAGGAGTTCTAAGAGTCTGTTTAACTGGCTTCTGAAATTGTCCAAGGTAAGCCAAATGTTAATACATTCAAGAATGTTTGTTTGGAATAGCAGCAGATATAATGACAAAATTAGTGCAGTTTTAACATCATGAATACATTCAGCTTAAATAGCAGCAGAGCAACGCAACAACCTACGATCTGGTCGGATTCCAAGACTCCAATATGCGGCCTACAAATGCGTCCTTCTTTTTGTCCTTTGTTTGTAGGATGTTTGAATTGTCCGATGTATCCTCACTAACCTTTGATATCCCAGGATTCATTGTGAGACCGAGCAAGCCAGCTGCTGATTATAGGAAATGGTACTTGGCGCCGAACAGTGGTGAATGTTGGAAGTTCAGCTTAATATAATCCAGGTATGTGGCTAGTTCCGCCTCAAATTAATGAAAATAGTTGTTTTAATGGTTATTGTGTCAGATATGTGGCGGGTAATGTTTGATTTCTCTAAAGGTTTTTATCTGTTACTGTGTAAAAGGGTTTGGCTATCATTTAAGGACATATTCTTATATATCTGCAGTGTGGGGACTATAAATCTGATATTTTTATTTTTTAATTGCTATATTATGCATAATCTGCTTAAGTAAGTATTTTTTGTTGTTGAATATTGGAGATATATTTTTATATATAAATTGTTTAGATTTACTTATATCTTTCTACCCCTTTTATAGAATATACCAGAATAGTAAATATCTTTATTGGCCCACAATGGGGAAATTCTGGTGTTTGCAGCAGTAAAAAAAAAAAAGTATAGAAAAATGGTCTCACAAATGTGGACCTTGAAAACTGTATAAGAATAACATAAAAAGGAAGAGTTAAAAGAGAAACAATAAAATACTGTACGGTAAAGTGCTTTAACAATATAAAACTCTGAGTCTAGAGAATAAATAACCAATAATAAACGACACCTGCATCAGAGCAGGCAGGATGTAATCGAAAATGGTACTATGTTCAGTTCTCTCTGAGTAAAATAAGATATGTTTATGTTTCTTTTGTTGTTTTCAGCAGTAAAAAGCAAAAGACAGCATCAATATATTGACCAACCTATCCCGTGTAATGATTTGGTCTTCAGGTCCTCCCTTGGTGCAACAGGTCCCTGTCTGTCAGCAGCAGTTTGTTAGTACCAGGGCTTTAGTGTCACACACACTTCAATTAATATAGTGTCAATTTGCAACGAATAAAACTAATGAAAAAGAAAATTTATAAATAAGCAACAGTGTGAAAAAACAGGTCAGAAGCTGAAGAATGCAGCGGCCCAAGAAATCAAAGTCTGTTTTTCAAAAAGAGCAGAATAAGGATAAGTGATAAAGAGGAGAGACGGCAGAGGTATCCAATACGTGACTGGGTTTTCCAAAAAAGGTTTGTTACCCGAATAGTTCAAATTAACCATAGATTATTAAACTGTTCAGTAAAATAAGACAGACTGGTGATCTATAACTTTTGCTCACTAATTGCTGGATATCGGCAACAGCCCCACTGTGACCCTAACGGATAAGCAGATGGATGGAAGATATCAGCTTATATTTATCAGTAAAATAGCAATAACTACGTCTTTTAGGCCTTGTAATCATGAAAAATATAAGAACAACTTTAGAAATACAGCTTTTTAACACATTTATTGACATGGCAATTTTAATTTTAAATATCACAAAGATTTATAATTCTATTTTCTAAAATTCATCATGTAATAATTGAGCAATTTAAAACAATTCATTTTTATTTTTTTTCTGCTAAATTTAAGCAGTGTTGTGTTTTTTTTTATGTTGCTCTTTGTTGCCCCCTTGTGCCAGTCTCCTTTCCCCTACCTTCTAGTTGCTTCTATCCACACATGCTGCATTTATACGGAGCCCCTAAAGGGACATGGAGGGGGAAAAAATAACTTTTGCGAGATCCCACAATACTTTTGCGAGATTCCGCAATAGTTTTGCGAGATCTCGTAAAAGTATTGCAGGATCTCTGAAAAGTTTTTTTTCCTCCCTGTCCCTTTAGGGGCTCCGTACATTTAAGCTCCCTTGAAATGTATTTATTATAATTTTTTTGCACTAGTGGCTCACCTTCTCGACAGTAGGCTGACAGAGAAGGGGTAATGAGAAAAGTGGAGAGACATGCGGCAAAGGAACACAGGTCGGAATCAAACCCTGGTCGGGCGCGTCGAGGACTAACCTCTAACCCAGGGGTGGGCAATTCCAGTTCCTGGGGGCCGGTATCCTGCATCTTTTAGATGTGCCTTTGGTTCAACACACCTGAATCAAGTACTCAGATAATTGGGAGGACTCTGCAGGAACCGACTGCATACTGAGGAGGTAACTCAGCCATATGATTCAGGTGTGTTGGACCACGGATGGATCTAAAAGTTGCAGGATACCGGCCCCAAGGAACTGGAATTGCCCACCCCTGCTCTAACCTCTATAAGACGGACTCTAGTAAGAGATCCTTCCTGCATTCAGCCATAAACACATACATCAGTTTTGAAAAACCCCTAAAAGATGAATCAAAATTAAAATTTCTGTTTAGATTAAAAACATATATTGAACTGAATGTAATTTCCATAATTACTATTCCACCTGCAAAAGTTAAACAAAGATTCGACCTTCACAAACTGAACTGTCTATCTCAGTCTCAATGGGTAAACAAATTCAATTACTTTTTCACTTCTTCCTGGAACTTTCCTATCACTAAGAGTAAGAGTAAAACCTTTTAGCAATCTTCTAATGCTGCTTACCTCTCTACGTCAGTGTTCAACCAGCTCCATTCTTGAATTCCAGACATTGAACAAGACCCCTGTTGCATTTTTTTAATAAGCCACTCTAACTGTTCTTATGACAGAAAATTGATATTTGTTACCCTGCTCAGAGAAGATTGCTCTTACAATATTATGACCTGTTAATGCATCATCCTAGTGACATGTTAAAAAGATAAAATCTCTAAGATGCTTAAGGAACAAGGTGAAAAAGAGTGACTAAATAGAAATAACACACAGGATAGTAGGTGTTTGTTGAATATTTATATATAATCGCTGTTTGTAGGATGACAGTACTGTATAAGCTCTCAAATGAATTAAATAATTCAGACACTAGTGACTAATTTTTTAGGAAAAATAATTGCCTAAAATTGTTGTATTAAATCTTGCTGTGAAGAAGACCATTCAGTGGCTGCATAAGTAGCCATGAATGTGTGTAGCAGTGGTGCTGAAGTTAAAGACCCAGGAAAGGTAGAGGACCCAACACAGGTGGGGGTTTAAGTCCTGCACTCATTAACCTGTGTTGAACGTCTATATCTCTATATCAATATATATTTATTAAAATTTTAGTTGAGTTGTTAGAATTTCCATTCAGTCTACTCCTGCTGTTTGTTCTGACATAGCGCAAGGTTGATGTTGCCTATGATCACTAATACTATCATCTATCAATATGTCTTTTCAGATGCACTGCTACAATATTAACTCCCACATCTGCAAAACCTGGGCCACCTGTAGACACCACATTCTTGGGACTACAGTGGCTCAAAAACTACATTTCTGGGTTACTTCATGGTGCCTGGGCATACTCTACCTGCAATTTATCCTGTAGTTGTTTTACCACAGTCCCTTTCTGCACTTGGATCCTTCTGCATCTGCAGTCATTGTGGTTAGTTTTGATGAACTCCCCTCAAGAATAGTGTGGAATTTGTATTGTCATGAGGTATGTTCTGCAATGACATTTGCTTTGTACTGTAACTTCAAACCAACTGCAATGTCACAGTCCCCGATACACATATAAAGCCTTAAATGGCCAAGCTCCATCTGATATCAGAGATCTGATTGTTCCTTATGTTCCTAACAGAGCACCATATCAACTGACTAAACAACAATCAAATTTAAAAAATGTATATGAGGAAATGATAGGCTGTTTCTTCTTATTATATACATTTCTTTATTTCTGTTGTGGCCATTACCAAAAAGAGGCCTGTACAAATTCTCATTTATTTCGGTCAATCATAGGGAGGTTTCTTCACAAATACGAGTAATTTGTAAATTGAATATATACTGTATGAAATAGCATAATGTAGTCCTTAAACACCCCTCTGAATAAGTATCCTTGTCCTCACTTTTCCACCAAAACTAATGTATTAAAAGAGACAACCACTGGAATTTTAAGAGTTGTACTGACAGTAAAAACACATTCATTTAACTGAGCCTCAGGAGCAAAATAACTAAGAAAATTGATTTAATGGCAAATTAGTAAGGAGGAGGTGGAACACAGCTGTTTTCTGAACACAAAACCATTTTTGAAAACTGACTTGAGAGTAACACAAAATATTTAAAATTGTTTGAACAGGGTGTCATTATATTTAGCAGCAATAAATTAAGCCAAATCTATATAGGGGAAGGGAGGGATCTTTCAGTGTAAGATCTTATCATGAAAGATCCATGCTGTTTAACACATCCAATTGGAACACAAAGTAATTAAAATATGCTCTACATATGGATATAGGTAGTCTTTATTTAGGTCTAATTGTCTATCATAAGCTAAAAAAATGCACTACTACTTAGATTTTTATAAAATTATATAGAATTGTAGAAATATTATCTTGTAACACTAATACTGCAGTGCTATTTATTTTTTAACCACTTTTGCCTTAATTCTACACAGTATCCATCTGGAAACTGTCCTGTGGAGGAAATAACAAAAAGGAGGTAAATTCATTACAATTCCATGAGATGATTGGGTATAACTAGTGGAGTTCACTCTTTAATCAAACTCTTACCAAATAAAGTCAGAAGAAACAGGCAAACATCTTTCCCATCCACCAAGGTAGAATTCACATGCTTTTGCTCATTTTTCCAAAAAAGAATGTATTCCAACTTTAACTGGCACAAGCAGCTTTGTTTGGCTTCACCTTTCCACCTCTCGTTGACATGTTGATGTCATACACGTACATGCACCTGGTGGTTCCTGACCATATGTATTTTCGGTAATTTGTGAATTAAAAAATCTTGCGACAATTCATCTTGCTTGCAAGGTAACCTTTGCCTAGCTAAATGTAACAATTAGTAACTTTTTATTATTAACATTCCAAATATAATCAGTATCAGAAACATCTAGATCAAACAAAGATACAGTGAACTCCCTAATTGCATGTCTTTTGAAACCTACATACAAACCTACATACAAGGGGATCTTTAATTTTTTTGTTTATTCAAACCTCCAGCACTTTGATAAAATGGTAAAGATTAATAGGTTAGATTACATCCAATTTAATATGCTTTTTTAAGTCCAAAGTAAAAATGAGCTCAATCTGAAATAATTCCACATTTACTTAGTCTCATTACACAGTAACATTATTAGGATTTGTCTTAAAAGTAAATGATTAAGGCCAACCTCTCTGAGTAAATTTAATTTATAAAAATCATTGGTTTTCATTGGAACATAATGGATAGTATATAGTTTATTAACGTATCAATTTTTAAACTAGTATCGGGCTGCTCAGTCATACAGTGGGTAGCACTGCAGCCTTGAAGCAAGAAGGTTCTGGGTTTGATTCCCGGTATTTCTGCATGTTCTCCCTGTGCATGCATGGGTTCTCTCCGGGTACTCCTGTTTCCTCCCACAGTTCAAAAACATGACTGATATTCTCCTTAAGTGTGAGTGTCTCCATGAATGGCTGTTTGTCCTGTATGTCTCTGTGTTGCCCTGCAATGGAATGGCAACCTTTCCAGGCTGTACCCCGCCTCTTACGACCCCAGGTGGGATAAAGCGTGATGGAAAAAATGGATGGATGAAACTAATATATTTTAGTGCTTGAAAAAAGAATCATACAGTACAGAAAAAACAACAATAGTTTATTTTACCCATATTTTGTGTTTGAACTACAAACTCTGGTCTCTATAATCAATCTCCATATCTTTTAAAGGTCATGAAAGAATGCTTACATGAAAAACAATCTCTTATTCTGTTACAGCATATTTCTCTATATTCACTTTTTGAACAGGCTGTTGGCACAAGTAAAATCAAAATAATATTAATAATAATAAAAAAGCATTTTTTTATTTCAATTTTAAAAGTCATTTTATAGAAATCTACCACTAAAACAGCATTCCCTCTCATAATCAAAAAGAAAGTTGTTAAAAAAGCAATACTGACCAAAAATATTGAGAAATCTTACATACATGAGACAGCTTGACTAAGATGCAACAGGTTTACCATTTAAATTTTCTGACAGTTTTCCTCCAACTGAAAAAAAATATAAAAAATATATATATATAAAAGTCCCAAACATATAATTGTATTCCTAAACTCCACCTCTAAGAAGTAAAAAAAAAAAAACATTAAGTGAGACATTTGTCAGCTATGGCATACACGTGTACCAGAATCTACAAACATAAAGGGGTGATATAGCTGGTAAAAATTTGTAGAACTTTAGGTTTAACATTTTTTGGGGTAATATTAATGAAGCAATCATCATCACACAACTAATGTGCCCGGGATCCTCAATAACTTATTACCTCTCCCAAGGAGGTTATGTTTTTATAAGAGTTTGCGTGTGTTTGTCTGTCTCTCTGTCTGTCTCTGTTTACAGGATAACTTAAAAAGCTATAAACAGACTATAATGACATTTTTAACAGAGGTGCGACTTAAGCGGAGGAACAATCTATTAAATGTTGCTGATTTTCCAGATCATAATCTGAATACCGGATTTTTATAAAGGAATTTTAACATTGTGAGATAGTATTTTATAGAGGAAACAAGCAGCCCCCATGCCTAAACCAGAGGGTTTCAGCAGTGACTATTGGCAGCATTGGACTCCAAAAGTCATGATCCAGACATTTATATTTTAACTATTGGTGTAGGTCACGATATGGTAATCATAATAATTGAACTTTATTGATCTCACAGTGGAGAATTTACCTCTGTATTTAACCCATCCCCTCAGGGAGCAGTGGACTGCAATTGTGTGGCGCCCGGGGAGCAGTGTGGGGTTAAGGGTCTTGCTCAGGGACCCAGAGTGTAGGCTGTGGTGATTGAACCAGGTAATTGCACAAGCGCCCTGCTCTAACCACTAGGCCAACACTCCCCGAACATTAGGCAAAATTAGCTGCTTGGCTAAGGTCTGCGCTCTCTGAGTGTTTTTCTAGTCTGTTGTGGTTTTTAACAAATCAGAACTTGAATACAGTCTAAAAAAAACTATTTGTACCGCAGTGTGGGTCAACAAGTAAGAAAAATAGCCAGAGCATTTTAATAATAATATTAATAATTCAACTTTATTGATCTCACACTCGAGGAATTTACCTCTGCATTTCACCTATCCCCTTGGGGAGCAGTGGAGCAATTTTATAATTCAAAACTGTGGTGGATGAATGTTGAGCTGTGAGAGGATTACGAAATACAAGTATAGTAATTTCAGAATATTAAGATAAATAAAAGTTTTGAGAACATTTTATTTCTTATGCCATTAGTTCAGATGTTAGCTTTAGTTCAGCGTAAATTATTACCATTGTAACTCCCAGGCTGCACACTGTGCAGTTGGTAGAATTGTTGCTTTTCAAAAATAAGGTGGTGTGTGCATGGAGTTCAAGTGTTCACCCTGTGCATGCATGGATTCTTCCTAGTTTCTCTGGCTTCTTCCAACAGTTAAAAACAAAAAAGACTGTAAGGTTTAGTCTCTCTAAATTTGATATACATTTGAGTGCTTATGGTTTTTGTCCTGTGTGTCTGTGTACTGTCATTCGATAGACTGGGAACCTGTTCAGGATGTGTCACATATATCAGCCACTAAGTGCAGAACAATGGATGAAGGAAAGATTCTGCCTTATTGGTTATAAAGTATTTAACATTTTCAGTAAATATGGGACATAAGAAGCATTCTCTTAGATCTTTATGGTCTTCTTTTGTATTTTTGAGTCAAGCAAACCTCAGAGGAGATGTTTACGATTTGATAGAGCTTATGTAATATTTTTGTTCAACTTATACAGAGTAAGACCTTAAAATCCAAATCCCTTTAAAAATACAGATTTTAAGATGAATGTTACTTTTAATAGATTATCATGGTACAATAACATAAGACAGTAGAAATTACTTGAGGGGTCAATATTGCATTTCGTCACAACAATTGCTACTTCGTTCATCTGATTTATAGAGATCAGTACAGCTCAAAATGTTTTACATCCGAGGCTTTAGAATGG
This sequence comes from Cyprinodon tularosa, assembly GCF_016077235.1. Classification (NCBI taxonomy): domain Eukaryota; kingdom Metazoa; phylum Chordata; class Actinopteri; order Cyprinodontiformes; family Cyprinodontidae; genus Cyprinodon; species Cyprinodon tularosa. The sequence goes on from NW_024039163.1 coordinate 3,787,886, forward strand.
GGTTCCAACTTTAGGTTCAATGAAATGTTTTCTGAATGTTTAGATGTCCTACTCCTTTAATGTGATCAAAAGTGTGACAATGCCTTTAACCAAATATATCTTGTAGTTTAAAAAGAAGAACCCTGTTTACTTGCTAAAAGTAAACATAGGACCATCTGCCTAACGACAGCATTTATGAAGCTTGGCACCTTGTTCACAGCAGGGACTTTAAAATGGCTTCCTGGCTTTGAGTGCCTGCAGAACTGTGTCCATACAAAGCCCATGGGCACATCAATTAAAATGTAAATTCTGTTGTCACTAAGGGAAAGGAAGAGAGGCAGGTGGAACTCAAACATCTGGTTGATGCCTGATGCCACATATTCTGCATAAATGTAAAGCCTCTTGTCATATAAGCCTTGCATCACAGAGCCAAGTCTTTTGGCTTGCAGGAGCGGGATGTAAGCTAGGGCTACCAAGCATCTCAATGTGAAAATGTGGCGCATAAATGACAGGCAATGTGGTCAGATAGCTATATAAAGGGCTTTTTTTCTGCAGTTTGTTGCTCTGGTTCTGATAGCTCTCCTAGCAGTGCTCCAAAAGAAATAACAGATCTCAGTAAAATGACTCAAAACAAATAAAAAAAAAGAAGTCACCTTAATATGCACCAGTACATCACATTAAAAGATAAATGTGAGGTCAGAATACATCTGAGAGATTTCAAACAAGGGGAATTTTCCAGGATGTCTATTGTAAACACTCACACTATTCCCATCCTCTTAAATTACAGTAATGTGTCTAAAGTATTTATTAATGCTGATATGACTCCCAGAACCTCAGTAATTTTTTATGAAGTCAATAGTATATTATATTTCTAAATAGACATAGATTTGAGTCAAGGCAAGTTTGAGATTAGATGTATAATTGTATTTTGCTTACAGATTAGGGACAGAAAACATTTAGATCAATAAAATTTAATCTAAGAGAAAAATAAAATCATTAGTAATGAACTTCCTTTAAACAGCTTTCATAAGCAGAATCTAATTTCTTTTTTCCGGAATGTTTAGTCTCTTGATTACAGAGCAGAGAGTGCCTAATGTTTGTGACAGTTTTAATTAACCATTGAATTATGGTCAGATTCCATAACTTTCACTTTCCCTTTTTGGTGGGTTTTATATGATCATGTCTAAGATGGCCACAAATGATTCAATCATTTTATCCACTGATGGAAAAAAAACCTTAATTGTTCTAAATCGTTCTCATAGGTGTGGTGAATGGGGTTATTCACGTACAACTCTGTAATATCACTAAAATACCAGCTTAAAACAATGATTGTTAGTTTTTTCTCAACAGATGCCTTCTGACAGAGATAAACCATATCTGTAAACCAGTATTTTTTACATGACAGGAGGAAGAAAAAACATATTAATAGATGGAAAAGTTTCAGAATTCCTTTTTTTCTTGATTCAACCACAATATTTTTTCTTAAATAAATAATTTCTGTTTTGTAAAGACATTTTGAAACAGTAAACATATTCTAAATCCCAAAGTCAATAAAAGAAAATCACTGCCAAGTGATTTGCTAAACATTATTGTCTTCCTCCATGTTTAGTCCTCTAAACCAGTTGTAAGTAGTGTCCTGTCAGTACTGCCACTGTGTAATACCAACAGTTTTACAAGTCTGTCAAAAAGTGTTAGATTTGGGTCTCTTGTACATTGTCTTTTGAGGTGGCCCGGATTAACAAAGGTTCATGTGCTGAGCTGTGTATGGAATTCATAGTAGAAGCATGGTTGTAGGCAATCTTATAGGTATTGTAGTGGTTAAGTTGCTCATGCTCCAGAGACGGCAGAGTAAGGTGACCCTCCATTCCTGGGCCCCCTGTGACGCAGTCCTCATCCACATTGATGATCTCAATAGTGCGTGTGGGTGCATGATGATTCTGCTGGTGATGCTGCTTGCGCATCTTGTAGAAGATGATGAGCATGACTGCTGCCATAAGAGTGATTGCAACAAAGCAGCCAATGATGATTTTTGTTGTCTTCATAACCTCATCCAAACCGTTGAGCGAGCCTTCTGTCACAGGAATTGTGTTGGGCTTTTCCGTTGCACGTGTGGAGAGTGGGGTTCGAACTTTTGTGGTTGTTGAGGTGGTTGAATGAGTTTCCCATATACCTGCAGAGGGTGTGGGGCCCACTTTCTGTTGAACAGTGGTGGTAAAGCCTTCATTATGAGGTGTTTCTATTGTCTCTACTGTCACTGTGGTGAAGTAGCTAAAGCTGCTGTTCTCTGTAGAGGACACATTAAGTGTTGCTGAGGCTGTTGTGTTACCTGCAGAATTACTAACCATACATGTGTATGTCCCTGTGTCCTGCATGGTAACATTAGTAAAATTCAGTGTGCCATCATTTAGCACAGAGATTCTGACTTTGTATGCACCATGTGTCATTATTGAACCATTGGGTGTAATCCAGCTCACAGAGGTCAATGAGCTGGCTCTACATTTCAACTCTGCAGCACTTCCCTCTGTTACATTTAAGTCTGCGGGGGGCTCCACGATAACGGGAGCATAACAGTGAAAGTAATTCTGGTCCAGCTCACCAATGTATCGACCCTTATACTGAGTGGGTGAGCTGCAGCGAGCACAGCAGCTGGTGTTTGCTGGTACCATCTCCTTAAGCCACCAACTTAGCCAAAGGATATCACAGTTGCAATTCCATGGGTTGTGATGCAAGTGCACCCTCTCCAAGTGATGTAAAGGAGTGAAGAGATCATGGGGCAAAAGTGTAAGATTATTGTGGGCAAGGTTGAGCTCCACAAGTGACTGAAGGTCATCAAATGAGTTCCTTTCTATTGTCTGGATCTGAGCATGCATCATCCATAGCTTCTGCAAGTGGATAAGCCCTTTAAATGAACCAGGTCGGATAATAGATAGCTGGTTTCCAGACATTTCAAGTTCATCAAGCTTCACCAAGGGTGTGAGGTTGGGAATTTCCTTCAGATTGCACATTCCCAAATTTAAGTAGCGCAGATTGCTCAGTCCCTCAAAAGCCCCCTCTGATATGTATGAGAGCCGTTTGAGTTCGCCTAGGTCCAACCTTCGTAATGACGGAACTCTGTTAAAAGCATAGGATGGAATGCTTTCTATTGGGTTGTTTCTAAGCCAGAGCTCCTTCAGTTTGGACAGGTACTCAAATGCTCCATTTGGAATGGTGGTAAGTCTATTATCAAAAAGCTCCAAGGTATTGAGACTTGCCAGTCCATTGAAAGCCCCTAGCTCAATTTTACGAATGTGGTTTTTGCTCAGCTGCAAAATCTCCAAATGTCTTAGATGTTTGAAGCTATCCACCTTAATGACCTGAATGAGATTTTCTTGCAAGTTCAAATACCGTGTGTTGGTAGAGATTCCATCAGGAACTTCTCGCAAACTTCTGCGGGTGCAAATAACCTTGCTAAACTGGTTACTACAGGAGCAAACTGAAGGACAGGTTTGTGCACGCACCAGTCCTGCCACCACCAGCAGCTGGAGGGCTAAGAGCAGCACAAATAAAGGGTCGGACAAGGCCCGGTTCCACCTAGGACCTGGCATCATCTGCTGCTGAGAGGAGGTCATCTTGTTGAACATTCATAATTCACTGACTGGTCTTCCACTCTTTTTCAGGAGGATTCAGGCCAACTGTAAGGAAATGAAAAAAAAGACAAATCATTAATTAATTACAATATGATTGTTTTTTAGTATGTTGCATACCAAAGATGATTGGTCAGGTTTATTTGTATGTTTTAGATTGATCATGACAAATATATTTGCAAACAAAGAAATGGTTTTAATCTATGGGCTACTAAATTCTTGCAATGGAAAAGAAAAATAAACAAATTCATTTTAAAGTTATTTATCTGCAGGAAAAGGTAAAAGACTAGCAAAAAGCATAAAAAAATAAGGAAACAAAGACGGAAAAAAATACCATCGACAGCTTCAGCAACATAGATGCTTAGAAATGTTTCTTTTAAGACCCACACTTTTCTAAATATAACAAATGTCCATTGTAAATTATATTTTCATGCCCTTATAGATTGTGTCTATTTGCAATTTTTTCACATAAAATGTTTTAATTCAAACACTTTATCTTCACCAAGATTGGTAAATTAAAATATAGGCTTTATTTTTAATTTTAATCGTGTTCTTTAATTAATAAAATAAGAATAATGTCCAAAATAACTCTAATTTACCTTTGAAATCTTGAATCAAGTCTTACTTATCATATTTCTGGAAGGCTGTGGTTAACATCAAAAGCCTTAACCAGGTTTGATTACTATTAATCATGCAGAATTAAGAACCGATTGAGAAAGAAGTAGTACAGATTATATAGATTAAGAATTTACCAAAAGCAATATGCTGTCCCCTAATTTAAAGAGATTCACTTAAAAACAATAAAAAAAAAAAAGTGACTAAGTAAGGTCAGTGCAAAAATGGTTAAAATAATTTCCAAGGCTTTGGCAGAGCCGCCTCTTGGCATAGATGTTTCCTTTTGGCCCCAACCCCTAGGGGGAGCATTGCTGCAACATTAAACAAGTAAAAAAATATACAGTTAAAGAAAATAGAGTACATAATTCTTACTTTGACCCCAAGGCGCCACTGAACAGACAAGCGCTGCAATGCATCCTTTAGACCAGGGGTGTCAAACTGGTTCCAGAAAGGGCTGTGTGTCTGCAGGTTTTCTTTCCAACCAAGCAATAGCATCAGACTCCATTCATCTATTCAAGTCATCATGTTAAGATTGGACTCACTGGGACTTCCGGTGACGCCATGAAAGGAGAAGCAGCCTGATTGCCCTACTCCGAGGAAAATCCCTTAAAACTAGCTTATTTGACGATATAACATATAATTTATAACAATTCGACGAATTACAAAAATGACTACTCTCAGAAAAGAAGTTGATAAGAAAAGTAAAACGACCTCGCGGAAAGAAACCTGCCAACTTCCAGAAACTACTACGGTCGTGAGTGAACAGAAAGACAACATGGAGACCGTACTTGCAGAGCTAAAACAACTGAGAAGGGAACACACGGATGCTTCACACGATACTAAAACTACTCTGTCAAGGGTGGAATCATCATTGAAAGACGTGCTTGAACGAACGACGAAACTGGAGCAGCAAATTACTGACACCAACCAAAGAGTGAGCGACGCTGAGGACCAGCTGCTCCGCCATGACCGAGTGCTGCGCTACATGCTACAGAGAGAAGCTAATCTCTCAGCTAAATGTGAAGACCTCGAGTCAAGATCCAGGCGCAACAATCTACGCATCTACGGGATACCTGAAGGAGAAGAAAAGAACGACATGATTTCCTTCGTGACTGACTTGATGCGCACCTCACTCAAACTACCGCAGGACATGAATCTGAATATAGAGAGAGCCCACCGGTCGCTAAATGTGAAGCCCAAAGACTCCGCTCCCCCTCGGTCAATCATCGTCAGGTTTTCTAACTACAGAGTGAAAGAAAAAGTAATACAGACGGCATGGAGTAGACGTGATGTTACCCACCACGACCAAAGGATATACTTCGACCAAGATTACACGGCGAACGTACAGAAGAAACGCAAACAGGTCCGAGAAGTTATTAAGCAACTTAAAGACAAAAACGTGAAAGCAGTATCACCTTTCCCGGCTCAACTGAAAATCCACTTGGACTCTGGTGTGAAGACCTTTGCAACACTTGCAAGAGCAGCCCCAACACTGGAGAAGATGGGAATCCATGTCAAGATAGATGAGCGTGAGAGATACCGAGAGGAACTGCTGGGCGAATCCTGGACCACGGTGCCCAGAAAAGCAGGAGAAACTATGCTGAGCATAACGGACATGCGGGCGATTTTACAAGGTAATAATTAAACCAAGGATTTGGGAGTAATATATGGACAATTAAAAAATCGATCTCAAAATATCACATTTGGGTTAAAATGACTTGAAAGAAGGCTAGTTTAGTAAAATATGAAACAATTCTGTATACCAGGGAATTTCCTCACCACAGGAACGACTGCTATCACACGGCGTGTTCAGGCGAAGGGATTCTGTCACACCCCCTTCGTCGCCATGGAGACCAGTTTTAAGGTCGTATTGTTACTTAGTTCAGTGTTTGGAAGCCTGTTCACTTTAAAGTTCAAGTATGTTCTAATGTTTGTAAACTTTACCTTGACCAATTTAGCAAATGTGCAATCACATCGTGTAAAATACATATTTTACATTAATATTGATACTTACAGGATCAGTAATATAGAAAAGGTATTCATAATTAAAAGGTACATATGGAAAAACTAACAATCGTAACATATAATGTCCACGGATTAAATCACCCAATAAAGAGGAAAAAAATCTTTAATCAACTAAAAAAGATGCACTGCTCCATTGTCCTACTACAGGAAACACACCTAAACGAATTAGAACATAAAAAATTAAGACGGGACTGGGCAAATCAAGTATATAGTGCATCATATGGAAATAAGAGAGGAGTCACTATTTTATTTAACAAATCATTGGCCTTTTCCACAGAAAAAGTTATTCAGGATAAAATGGGGAGATATGTCTTTGTGCTTGGTCGGATATCTATTTTGAATCTTTACGCACCTAACGAATCCTTCTTTAAAAAAATAGCTAATATAATTGCAGAGAATGCTAAAGGCATAGTAATAATTGGAGGAGACTTTAACGCAGTACATGATGGCAAAATGGATAGGACACCAGTAGAGAGGGGGAGTCAGAGCAGAAAAACAAAAATACTTAATAATATGGTAACTGAACTGGGACTGGGGGATCCATGGAGATTTAAAAACCCGAGCAAAAAGGACTTTACTTTCTTTTCGAAAGTTCATAATAGCTATTCAAGGATAGACTTCTTTTGCATACCACAAAAATATTTTTATAAAGTAATTGACTGTAGTATTGAACCAATTACTCTGAGTGACCATGCTCCAGTTACCCTACAATTAAACTTAAGTAAGGACATTCCATTTAGATACTGGAGGTTAAATGTATCACTACTCACCAACACATCAGTGATTCAGGAACTGAGACAACATTTGCTTGAATATTTAGAGATAAACGATAATGGATCAGTAACACCACCTATGATGTGGAGTGGAGCCAAGGCAGTGTTAAGAGGAAAAATGATACAGATATCTTCTAGACTTAAGAAACAACGCATGGAAGAACAAACAAGACTTGAAAATAAAATAAAACAACTAGAAATTGAGCATAAGCATAGAGGAGGAGATGACACTCTAACAGAACTAAAAGAGACTAGAAAAAAGCTTGATGAAGTTCTTACATACAAAGCAGAGGGAGCACTGAGGTTCTCCAAACAAAGATTCTATGAGATGGGAAATAGAGCCAGTCGACTGTTATCTTTCCAGCTTCGAAAAACACAATCGGACAGAATAATACACAAAATAACAGATCCCTCACTTAAAACAACTCTATTTCGTCCGATAGAAATCGCCAACGCTTTTGCATCCTTTTATAAAAACTTATACCAGGAACCAAACCAAATCAATAACGAAGTAAAAAATCAAACTGCTATGTTTCTTGCTAAGTTAAGACTACCTACTCTGTCTGAGGAGGAGGCGGCTGAAATGATCTCAGATATAAGAGAAACAGAAGTACAGGAGGCAATTAACAATTTGAAAAATAATAAATCTCCAGGGACTGATGGACTCCCGGGGGAATTCTATAAGTGCTTCAAAAACATCTTATCGCCAACACTAACGAAAATTTTTAACTATGCACTTAAAAAGGGTGAAGTCTCGGACTCCTGGTCCGAGGCCATCATCTCAGTTATTCATAAGGAGGGGAAAGACGCAACAATTTGTGAGGGATACAGACCAATTAGCCTGTTATGCACAGATCTAAAACTACTAACCAGTATTCTGGGTAAAAGGATACAGAAATATATTAAAAAACTAATTCACCCAGACCAGACGGGTTTCATTCCAAATCGACAAAGTGTTAACAACATAAGGAGAACCCTGAATGTTATAACACAAGCCAAAGAAACCAACCAAGAATCCATGCTAATTAGTTTTGATGCACAAAAAGCATTTGATACAGTTAACTGGCAATTTTTATATAACACCTTGCTAACTATGGGCTTCCATCCACGTTTTGTGGAATGGATTAAAATAATATACACGAACCCTAAATCACGTGTTAGAGTTAATGGAGTTTGCTCTGACTTCTTTATGCTTGAAAGAGGGGTTCGCCAAGGAGATTGTCTTAGTCCCCTACTCTTTGCATTAAACATCGAACCTCTGGCAGCAGCAATTAGAATGAACAAGCATATTAAAGGTATTAGAGATAAAAATAATACGGAACACAAGATTTCACTTTTTGCCGACGATATTTTGACCTACATAAGTGATCCGGTGAAGTCTATTCCCTCACTTATGGAGACTATTGAAGATTATGGTAGACTTTCAGGTTACCAAATCAATCAATCCAAATCTGAAGTGATGGTGTTACACGGTCATTTACCCACAAAATTAACAGATAGATTCAAACCTAAAACATCAAAACAGGGATTCAGATACTTAGGAATTTTCATAACTCCTCAAACTTCACAACTTTTTAAAGCTAATTATGGAAAACTAATGGATGAGATCAAGACAGACCTTATGAGATGGAACATTCTACCCCTCTCACTAGTAGGGAGGATTGAAACCATTAGAATGAACATCCTTCCAAGACTCCTCTTCCTGTTTCAAACCTTACCTATAAAAGTACCCATGTCCATATTTAATATTCTGAATAAATGGCTTTCGAAATTTATCTGGCAAAATAAACGCCCCAGAATTAGATTGAAAACTCTTATGTGTCCTAAGGAACATGGAGGACTAAACGTACCAAACCTTAAAAAATACTACTGGGCCGCACAAATTAGATCAATAATAACATGGATACGCCAAGACGAAGATACAATTTGGTACAAGATGGAACAAGGCGACTCCCAAGATATACTTCTTGATACTGTCCCATTTGTTAACCAAAACACATGGACAAAGAATAAAATTAATAATGAATGGGTTAAGTTTACACTAGTAACATGGGCAAAGATCAAAAAGATACTAAATCTACCCAACTCCTTATGTAGAGTTATACGGCTCGACCATAACTCTGAATTTCTTCCTACATCTGGACTACATAACTGGGTTGAAAAAGGATTGATTCTAATAGATCAAATGTTTGAAAATGGAAACCTAATGTCCTTTCAACAACTTCAACAAAAATACAATCTCCCAACCCATGACCTTTTTAAATATTTGCAAATGAGACATTACCTGCAGAAACATAGGGAATGGGAAAACCTACAAATACCCCCCTCAAACATAGAGAATTTTTTTCTCTCTGTAATAAAAGGAAACATAACCACCAAATTCATATCCCATACCTACAAAATATTGCAAGAGGAAGGAATAACTGACACAAAAGATATTAAAGGGAAATGGGAGCTAGAAATGAATGTCATAATCAATGATGAAGACTGGGAGAAAATGTTCCGAGAGGGTCATAAAATATCAAATAGCCCAATGCTAAGAGAATTTGAATGGAAAATCAAAGTGAGATTTTTTAGGACTCCTCTTCTCACATCCAGATTTAACCGCACCTCGGACAAATGTTGGAGGGGTTGTGGACTAATTGGAGATTTCACCCATGTATTTTGGGACTGTCCAAAACTATTAACCTATTGGAAAGGAATACAAAGGGAAATTAATAAATGTCTGGGCATTACAATTCCTCTAGAGCCATCTTTAATAATACTGGGTATTTTCCAGAATAAAATCCAAGATCACAGTAAGATTTATATCTTAAGGATTTTACTTGTCCTCGCAAAGAAAATGATTACTGTCTCATGGCTGAAGCCTCAGCCCCCAACAGTTTCCCAGTGGAAGAATAGAGTGAGGGAGGTTTACCATATGGAACAAATTACGGCAAAACTTCAGATGAAAAGTGATATCTTCTTAGAAAAATGGTCCCTAATTCAAACATTCATTTCGAATTGCAATTGATGGAAACTATGATTAATAAATAGGAGATTCCTCCTCGAGTTCTTCACCCTGATTGTATAATTATTGTTTGCCTCTTTAAGAATCCAGACAAACAAAACATTTTATGAAACATAACATGTGAGTTTGTACATGTAACCTGTAAAATGTATTATCTGTAAGATGTATGTGATGTGACCTGCACTGGAAAATCTGAATAAAAAAGTTCAAAAAAAAAAAGATTGGACTCACTTGATGAGATGACTGGAGTCTGGTGTGCTATTGCTTGGTTGGAAAGAAAACCTGCAGCCACACAGCCCTTTCTGGAACCAGTTTGACACCCCTACTTTAGACCATACCCCCCTCACTTTCTGCCAAGCACCCTATTTACTAGGAATGTTTGAGGGTGGAGCGCCTCAGAGCGGTTGGGCACTGACCACGCTAGAATACCCTTACTACATGATATTAGTATACATGTAGGCTTTAAATAGAATAGTAAAGGGTGATTTGGTGATACAATCTGCATCAAGCTGAATTTAGAGAAGTGTTCAATGGTTGATGCTTCTGGGACGCTCCACGACACGCCAAGTGGAACCCCTCTGACTGACTACAGCGGTAGCAGAAAACCGAGATTCAGGGCACAGATGCTTCATGGCATGTATGCATTCAGTCAAACGTCTGGATTACCCTAGTCATTGTTCCTCTGTTGCTCTGTTTGCTTATTCACCATACCAGCTCTACTGCACTCTAATCAGTGCTTATTCTGCTCTGGTGTTTCCAGCCTTCTTAAGCAAACTAGTTGAAAGGGCCAGATTATAGAAAGTTAGTAGATGAATCTGGCATGTTGGCCAAACTATGTTTGTATTTTTATTCATATTTACAGCTGTGTAAAGTGCCAACTCTCAGCCAGTGTATATTAGACTTGTTAATCTCTGACACAGTTATTTAATTTTGGCCTGATTAGGCAAAAAAGCCAGGAAACCTTTGTCCTTCAGTTTTTACATGATTTAGGGGCCTACTTATGCCATACCCCAGCTCCACAGGTGTGCAGATGGTGTGGGAAAAGCAGCAGATGTTTTGTTTTGTTGTCCCATAGGTCTACCTGGAACATTTAGGACGACATATGGTTGCATTTCATAGCCCTCTTTGGACCCAATCTGCTCCCCTTTGGTTTGGATGAGGGGAAACCGGCCTGTTGTCTCTCTTCTCTCCATCCTGCCGGTGTGGGGCAAATCCTTCTGATTCGCGACGGCTAGACCTTGCTACTTGCAAAGATAAGACACCATCTGCTGTTATTGTTAAAGGGGTCATACAATGATTATATAGGGTATTTTGTGATGGTCCTTAAGGTCTCTGAATAGGGTGTGTAACATTGGTTGTGCTGAAAATGGCATATTTGCTTTTCTATGAGCCCTAATGCAAGCCTGGTTAAAAGCCCTATAATGAAACTTGTATGCTCATGAATATCTAGATGAGCTGTGCACTTTGTTTGTTTTCAATGAGCAAAGCTGCTGAGCAAAGACTCATCATAGCAACATGTACTCACTGACTGAAAGATCTAAATTGCTGATATGGTAGAGTGACCAGACGTCCTCCTTTTCCCGGACATGTCCTACTTGTAATACCTAAAAAAATGTCTGGGGGGTATTTCAAAATGTCTGGGATTTTGGTATTTTAGTATGTTCTGCTGTAAAATGAGTGTTATATTTTTGTTTTTTACTGGAGGATTCAACCTATTTCAGAGGATGCACAACTTTGAGTGGTATCTAGGCTACTTTCAGAGAGTAAACGGAAACTTATTGGCTTATTTTTTTGACTAATCCAATCATTGCGCTCTCTGACAACCAATCACCTGGAACGCTTGTTGAACAGAGGACTGCTTTGGACAGATATGCACAGGTTTCACAAGCAACCTCCTTCCCACACCCCACTCTCTGTTGTTGTCTGCGCAATCAAAGTAGTTCTAATCCACACATGGTGAATTAATTATTGTATTGCCTGCACGCTCTCACTTGCATTAAAAAAAACACCACCTTGCATTGTGTGAAATCCAGGATAATTTATCCGACTCAAGGACATCCGTGAACAACTATCTAAATTAAGAAGACACCCGAAACTTCCAGGAGACTTGGGATGTCTATTACCGGCCCCCAGCCCCCCTCCTCCGGCCCGGTCAGCGGCCCAGCAGTCAACAGTTCATACCCCCCCCCCCCCCCCCCTTTGGGCCAGTGGACCAGTGGACTGGCCTATATGTCAATTTTGGGGCGTGACTATAGTACAGGCCAGAACTAAATAAGGTAACATCCCCGAATTGACAATTCAGTGCTTCGTTTGAATTTGCCCGTTGTATGGTGGAAGTTTAGAGTTGTGAGATTTGCAGAGAAAGGAGGAGTCAATGGGGTTTGAACTTCTCTGTATGTCCATTTCACCGACTGAACTATCATTATTCATCTATCACAATGTAAACTCGGTTTTGCATTCTATGACGCCTTTAAAGTTGCTCGGATATACAGTACCCTAAATCCTCAGCATATATTCTTAAGGAATTTTGCGCTTCTCTTGGACTGGATTTTCTTTTTCTTTTCATAGCAGAGGTTTAGCTGCTGTTTACAGAGAGAACTATCTCTGTAAATGGGTTACATCTATATTTTCCTCTTCCAACTCCGAGGTGAACTAGTTTGAACTTTGGATGTTGTTTCACTTTTTGGTCTTAATGTCTCTAACCTGACTCCGAGGCTCTGTATTTTCAGACCATTTGACCATTGTGTTTGATATGTCACTCAAATGTAATTCAGTGTCATGCCGCTTTTAGGTTTTTAACTCCTCTGCCGCTTAGTTCCCAGATGCCTTTTCCACAATGATCTTTCCTAGTGACTCTAATGGCATTAATTTAAATATTGAGGCATTCTTATCTTACCTTAAGAGCAGTGGCGGCTGGTGAAAAATATTTTTGGTGGGGCTGATATAGCCTAGTGTATGTCTCCAACTAATCCGGAATAAGAATTCAAATAAACAATTGGACAATACATACAATTTAACAGTAATTATTTAATTTACTATATAATAACAGTAACAGTGATGATTTGGGTCACTGTGACGGGGTTCTTTGGCCTCCAAGAATCCAGGCTCAGTCGGGTTACCAGTGTTGGTGCTTTATTGTGCTCAAAAACTCAAAACAGGGTGCAAAAGAAACTAAACATATACAAGATACTCTGGGCCTCAGCCTCCCTCCAGTTACCAGCAATGTAACAAAGAAACAGAAAACAAAAATTGCCGCTTTTCTTCCCACAGCCCTCATGAAATAGTTAAAGCCCCTACCCTCAGGCTCTCTTATTTCTGATTTCTTCTCATTAATCAGTTTTGTCCATATATTACCTCCACAAACAATTGATGTACAAAAACAAATAATTTTTACAACTTAATTCTTTTACACAGATTCATTGACTTATTCAATTACACCAAACTGGGTTTGAACCCAGCAAAGACGCAGCCAGACTGAAGATGACAAGTCCCCGTAGCATAAACACGTACACACCCCCCCCCCCCCCCCCCCCCCCCCCCACACACACACACACGGCTAACCCCACTGAAATATTAAGTGTTCACTCTCAATACGCCAGCAGGTAACCAGGAACAGCTTGTGCGTTTTAAGTTCATGGAGCTACTGGGCTCAGCGCGAGTGTATTGGTCCTCACAAACACAGTATAACAGGAATGTGTGTGTGGCGCGCAAAGTTAGAGGTTGTTTTAAATGACAAGGTGGATTCGTCACAGTCACAATAACCATGACATGAAATGTTCATATCCTACAACAGGGATGTTCTTCTGGCAAACGGGTAGATAAATAAGGATCTCACCGAATTTGGTGGAAGCTGCATCTCGTTCGTTACATTCGCCATTGTCCCTCTAATTGTCTGCACCGGCACATGGGTGCAGAAGCCTGTTAAAGCGCAGTATTTTCAGCGCCCCAAGACCATAAAGTTCCGAGATGCTGATTGGCCATTAAATTCACCTAGCAATAGTACATGATTGACAGATTCTCTGCAAATGTGGGTCTGTCTGATCAGCGCCCCCAGAACAGAGACGGTAGGAGTCTGTCTGTGGAAATCCACAAATTAATGACAGTAGATAGGGAAATGTAGTTTATATAATTTGTTTTGCTTATAGGTACACAGTCTAGAGAGTAAAACTGACATTTATGAGTTAATTTCTAAAAATATATTTTACGTTTCTCTCTTCTTATCAGGGAGGGCGGTGCCCCTATGGGCCGGCCGCCACTGCTTAAGAGATTTAAATGAAGATCTGAGCCCTGCATAAATGTTGGCCTACATACTGCCAGTATTGATTACTGAAGAACTGAATGGAAATTGAAGGACAGGTTACAGGTGTGCTTTTAGATGTTGCTTATCAAATAATTGTAAAAACTGTGGAAGAAAAAGATTATTCAGATATTATAGTCTCTAATTGGAATAAAACCCTTAAATCTGTTCTTAATATTCAATCAGCTGGTCTGGCAAACTTAAATGGTCTGTATGAGAATATTTTAGCTTTTTTATTTCTAACAAGATAAAGCATTAGAGACCTCATCAGCCATCCTTCACTTGACCCTTCTCAAACCTTCTTCAACCATTTCAGTCAGCTCTGTTAAGGATTTCTCATGATATTTTCTTAGCCACTGATTCTGGTTAAGGTGTTATTTTAATGGTGTTGGATCTAACTGCTGCCTTTGATGATGGATTATGAAAACAACTCCCCAGAGAACTTAGTGGGAATTTATGTGTTAGTCTTGATTGGTTCAGGTCCTATTAAAATCAGAGTTTTTGTTAGTTTTTCCCGAATACTCAATGGTGTTTCTTACATGTGGAGTTCCCCAATACTCAATACTTGGCCTTCTTCTCCTTCTATGAACGTCCTCTTGATTCAGTCGTCCATAAATATGGTATTGCCTTTCATTTTGAAGCTGATGTAAAACTTAATTTTTTGTTTTCTTAAAAAAAAACTTTTTTCTCAAAGGTTTTTTTGGAATGTATTGATAAAATCAAAGCATGGATGTCATATATATATATATTTTTTTGCATTTCAACAAACACGACCGAGGCGTTATTTAAGCCCAGCACTGTTTTAAAAGACCATGCTAATCTGGTTCCTTTAACAGAGTTTCTGACTTTGACAGCCAACGTCCTGGTTGTGGACAATCATTTAAAACTTGATCTACATTAAAATCTTTAATCAAGACCAGATTTTATCTGAGGCAACTTGTCAAAGCAACAAATAATTTCTTTCATCCCGTCGTTTTTTTTTCTCCATCCATTATCTGACACGCTTGTCCCAAATCAGGTTGCGAGGGGTGCTGGTGCCTATCTCCAGCAGTCAATGGGCAAGAGGCGGGGTACACCCTGGACAGGTCGCCAGTCAATCGCAGGGCAACACAGAGACAAACAATGACATACAACCATTCATGCACACACTCACACCTAAGGAGAATCCTGAGAAGCCAGTTAACCTAACAGTCATGTTTTTGGACTGTGGGAGGAAGCCGGAGTACCCGGAGAGAACCCACGCATGCTCAGGGAGAACATGCAAACTCCATGCAGAATGACCCCTTCTTGCTGCAAGGCAGCAGTGCTACTCACTGCGCCACTGAGCAGCTTGTTTTTTTAATTTATTTTAATTCATACTTTTCATTATGACTAGATCAGATTATTGTAACGGTCTTAATATTAGGCGTCACCTGTATACAATTAATCAGTTTCAGCTGGTTAAAAACACTGCCGCTTCCCTTTAACTTATACAGGTAAACATGAACACTGTTTTGTTTCCTGATATTTGAGCAGCATTTTATGCCTGACTAAATATTTGGCTCTTGCGAACAGTACTAGTATGTACAGCAATAATTGTTGCTGCTTACATAAAGCCCTTGGTATTTCTCAAATACCTCAGCTTCTTTTTTTCCTGATGTTTCCATCATTTTGGATGGCCACATCATCACAACAACTGTCCTTTGTTGGTTATCAATCATAACAGTGTTGGTTGGCCATTTTGTCTGTTTGTACCTGTAAGCCCCACATGATGTAGATCGGTCATTCTCTATCACCTTGGGAGGTGGCTCCCATTTTGACCTTGGGGGTCCCCAGTTCGTATTTTTCACAGATTTTTCTGTAAACTATACCAGACACTTGGTAATAAAATGACAGCTGACTTTCAAGTTGGTTAGCCAATATATTGCTTTATCTTATGAATATGTTCATTTGTTTCTAAATCTATAACAGAAATCTCTCAACTTAAAAACTAACAAAATATTACTCAGATTCTTATCATTTCTTCAACTACAAAAAAGTACCTACATTTTGAAGAAAGAAGTTTTTTATTAAAACAGGTAGACAAAAGGAGAAGATTGTACACTTTAAATACTTTCCATGATAGTATTTTTTTTGGAAGGAAATAATAAGACTTTAGATTATATAAGAGAATATAGTTAATTTTGGTAGGTAACTTGCAGTTGGCTTGGGCTTTAACCCCTGGGTTCGTAGAGTATACAAGTTTAAAAATATATATCAATATGTAGATAGGTCAATAGAATCACTTATTGACAGCTTTAG
Source organism: Cyprinodon tularosa (assembly GCF_016077235.1). Taxonomy (NCBI): domain Eukaryota; kingdom Metazoa; phylum Chordata; class Actinopteri; order Cyprinodontiformes; family Cyprinodontidae; genus Cyprinodon; species Cyprinodon tularosa. The sequence continues at coordinate 3,804,488 of NW_024039163.1, forward strand.
TTTAAAGCAGAAATGTAGTTGCTAAAAAAATTTAAAATAACTTTTTTTATATATTTGAGCAACTAAACTCAGCCCAACTTATGTTTCTCTGTCTGCGTTTTCCTCATTGCCCTAATAGATAAAACCTGGAAAAGGAAGGAAAGCTGTAAATCAGCAAAATCCAAATAAGACCAACAAAAAACATGAAGCTGATTTACAAAGTCAAACAAAATGTCAGCATAACGACAATGAAAGCAGCAGACATGGATTCACATACTGCAGAAATTAAATAGGTTAAAAAACAGATAACAGGATGAGATTAGAAAAATAATGCGTCTTTAATTTTTTGAAAAAAAGATTATGAACTGCTCTGTGTATCTTTGTCTGCCAGAAAGAGCTTAAGATCGACCCAGATCAAAAAGGAATCAGATCAATTTGGTGCAAGGGTTTAAAAAATAAGAAACTGAAATATGCATGACATAAATATCTGGAGTTAACAAATATCTATTTTCTCTGTAATTATACCATCCATCTCTCACAACAAATGCTTTTCTATGCTGTCTTGTTACTGATTATTTCTAGCTGACCATATTAGTTGTGAGCTTTGAAACTCTTCTAGATCAGAGAATTTAAGCAAGCATGAATGGATGAATAAGGTATTTATGGGGTTATGATATGAGGTCTTGTATTACATAATAATAATTTTTTCAAGCATGATAACTGTTCATCACCCATTTTTAAAGCATGTTGCCTGCTGCTTAATTGCTGCTTAATTAGCCTTTCCTCTCTTTTCTTATACCTTTTATGTTTATTTTATGTCTCAAATTTCCTGTACTTTAGGAATTGTCTATTTCCTGTGTTATTTTTTTTATTATTTACAGGCATTCTGCAGTCTTTTTGTGATTCATGAAGTTCCAGAATTATTATTCTATTTTTGTATATTTTAATTCAACTGTACACCATGTTTATCAACTCTTCAGTTGACTTATGCTATTGGGAAAATCAACATGAAAGTCTTAACAAATGTAATATACCTTCTGATTTACATTAAAGAATGTCTCTGCATTCTACATCCTATGTTACATATTGGAACCTGGTCATCTGTAGATGTAGGTAACCTGAACATTTCTCCTCTTTTCCATACAGACTTCAATCATTATTCAGTCATCTATGACCTCAATCATCTTTGTCACCTTTATCAATTACTTTATATCTCAGGTTTCTTACCACATACACAGCCACTCATCCACTGTTCTTGTACACTCTATTTTTTAATAATTCAATTAATAGTACTTCAGCTTTAAGTCCATCTTTTTTTATGACCAACTCATGTTTTCAAAATTGTAGTAATGCTAAATAGTTGTGTAAATGGGCATAGACACTCTTTGATGTTGTTAAAGATCGCATGCCATCTTTGATTATTGAAATATATAAAAGATGATTTTTTTTTTTAAACTGCCCTGTTGTTTAGCTCTTCAGTATAGTAAACGCAATTATCAATATCACTGTAAAAATAATTTTCTAGGTCAATGACATCCTCCGTGTCCTGGCCTCCATATGCTATCCAATTAAAGTTTCTTAGCTATTGATATTTTTGATCCATCGTCTCAGCTACTGATGAAATGTGTGCACCTGTAACAGAGTATGTGCTGATTGTGTCATCCCACTTGTGAGTTGCCACTAATCTTATCCTTTGTCCCTGCACATTGCTAATGCTAATTTCTCTACGCCTCCTTTGGTGATCTGTTCGGCTTAAAGCTCTAGTGTGTAATTACAGAGATTCACTGACATAAATTTTATATATTATACAAAAGTATGCTATTCATGATCATTTATTAACTGAAAGTCTCAATCTTTATGTTTGCATTGCCTAGAAAATTATTATTTATAACTACAAACGAGCCAGTGTCACATTTATGGGGGCAGACATCTTTGTGCTTGGGCAGAGCCAAGCTGACAAACTAGTGACTGAAGAGATTGTCATTATGCTTCATCACTTGACAAGATAGTTGATGCGGACATTGCGAAAACCATTTGGTACCGTGACGGCCTCTGTGTTGTTTGAGGGTGAGAATCAGTGGGGGGAGCAGTTCATGTCGCTGCCGTCTGACAATTACATGTTGCTGAAAATTACACACTGTAGCTTTACTAAAAAACCTTGCAGTTTGCTGGACACGTTCTCTTGCTTTTTAAGGAACCTGGCTTTTTTTTTTATATCTTTTCCTATTTATTGTCCTTTTGTATGAAATTTATAAGAATTAACCCATTTTATAGCTAATGCAAATAAAAGCTGACCTTATATAACAAGAAATGTGTGGAAGAATTAGCTTGCTGGTGAAAATAAAGTGCTTTTGAAAAAAAAACACAGCCTCTTTTAATCACTTGTGTATTGTTGCAAAATAAATTGCATTGGGATAAAGATTACACTAAGAAGATATTGAATAGGATATTCAACAGAACTACTGGATTGAGCTATCAGCATGAGCCCGTGTATAAGCAGTGAGCTACCACAGGGGGACTTTTAAATGTGGAAATTAGAAATACCAATAACTACATTAAATGGTAGTGTAATGGCCTGTATTTACAATATATAGCCTGTTTCAAGTCAGTAGACTTGAACAAAGCGCTTTACAATAATTCAGTCATTCACCGATTCATGCACACACTAATGGTGGCAAGCCACATTGCAGCCACAGCTGCCCTTGGGCTTACTGACAGAACTGAGGCTGCCGTACACTGGGGCCACCGAGCCCTCTGAACATCATCAGTAGGCAATGCCTAAAACATAATGTGCTGGAGTTTTATCAGCGAACCAGCTTAGTAAATTTTTTTTGTTGTTGTTTCTTAACTCCATCCTCTATGTCATTGGACAACTTAAATTTAATTAGTAACAGAGCAACTAGGGTAGAGACACATTGATTAGAAACATGTATATTTAATTACATATAATATCTGCAAAGCTTGCATTATTCTATTAGCTATTTTTTTAGCTGGAGGGTTTGTGTGTTAGCCTATCTCAAGCAGTCATATGTAATAGTAAGTTGTTCATGTATTCTGTTTTCCAAGGCATAGATTCTGGCTTGGAACTCTAAAAGCTGAATGACTTATAACTCAAGGAGGTATACAATTAAAGGCCATAGCTGTAAAATTTTCATCAAAATAAATATATATTTTTTTAAACAACATTTTTACAGAATGTCTAGATTGGTGAGGTATAAATTAATTAATCTCACTCAAAAGAGTTTACTGTAAGTACTTTTTAGAATCATAAATATAAAAATAATTGCTTCTGGGTCCTCGTGTATAAATTGTTTGTGTGCACAAAAATGCTGCAGCACAATGTGTAACAAAGACCCAGGATGTATAAATATGAATGTCATTTGAAATCATCAGGCAATCCATGCAAACTTTCAACCTACAGTGAGAGTTATTGGCAGACATAAATATTTTATATTGCAACAAGCTTAACAGCATTTAATGTAACTAAATTAAAATTAAAAGTGAATCTATTCACTTCAACAGACCTAAAATCTGATTTAAACAGTCTTAGTTAGATGTGAACTGTAAATAATCCTCTGTGTATTTGTCTAAAAGTGTACAGGCGTGAAAAATCTATGTTTATCCTCAAGGGAATACTTTTATTTGAACTGAAATAAAGGTGTTAAATTAGCATATTAATCCCAAACAAGTCAGATAAAAGGCTGTATCAGGTGGCGATTTAATCTGACTGGTGTAGCCTATTTCAGTTTCTCATCAGAAAGCAAAATCAATATTTGATTGATTGATTTATAAATTTTGGAATCCTGGGAAAATGGCATGATGTCTTTCTAAGGAACAGAGCTATTTAGCCTAAAATTTATTTCTTGGTGGGTGCATCATTCTGAGTGCCTTTGTCTGAGTGTATATGTGTATCTTTTTTCCATTGTTCCATGGGTAAATGAGATAGGGCACACTTGAGTATGACATTTCCTAAATCAGTGCATCAATGCTAAGGGATTATGAAGTTTTAAACCAAAATTGAGTGACAGATCCTTTGTCTATCTCTATACAGAGCAAAGCAGGAAAAAAAGAAGATAGGATATTGTGAAGCATGAGACAGTTGAGACAGAGGAAGGTTAGCAAGTGTGGTGGAGAGAGCGCTGAAGAGAGAGGGAGATTAATGAGATATAAATCAAATCAGGTCACGTCTTGATAATGCCAGCAATCTTGCAACAGCTCCAAATATAAATCAGAATCTTTTCAGGACTGCAGTGTGGGAGGGAAACCCACCACATGCATTACAGACTCTCTCTTCCCTTTCTGCAGTCTTACTGCATAAACAGTAAATATAACAGAGTTGTATTATAAGGGTCACATGACCACTTTTTATATATATATATATATAGCCAGTGCTAATATTAGCCAGCATGGTTGATAGAATCGGCATCAGAGATTTGCACATATTCAACAGCTTTGAGACTATCCTTTCAGATTAAAACTTTGTGTTACTTTGCTGACCAAACTGTTTTGAAACAGTCCTTGAGGACTGGTATTCTACATGTTAGCTGTGTCCAGCACACTTGAATAAAATGTCTAATCTTGTCAAGATGCAGTCAAGGTCTAAGTCCCAAATGGTTTAACTGGTAAAGACTTTTCAGTTACAGTGGATGTGTGTGTCAGCGTTTGCCATAAGTTCTAAGGAAAAAGGTTGTAAAATGAGGCTGCATACTTTCTATCATAGGGAGCTTGAATGGCTTCTCACTAGTCACAACAAATTGTATATAAGTACCAAAAAAAAAAAAAAAAGACAGCACACTTGAAGTGGTGCAAAAGCCTATAAGGGAGAGGCATTTAGGCTTGACTGCTGTATTTTAAAAACCACACTTAAATGACCTATGACTATAAGTTAGAAAGCAAGTAAGAGTTTATTGATATAGCACCTTTCATAGACAAGGGAGAGGCTTTAAAGATAATATGCAAAAATACAATGAATATGCGTAAAATCCCAATCATAATAGTTGTGGCATTCATACTAGAATCATTTTGAAACATAACATCCTGTTAAATACTGCCACTGCTCAATACCATTGTTTATGTCAATAATTCACCTACGTTGATTTACCACCTAATGTTGGGATATGGAGAAGTACCACCTTTCTCCAGCAGAGTGCGCCGTGGGTCTCCTGGGCTGGAGACCTCCTGCACACCTGGATCTCGTCAGCCCATCAGGAGACCTGCTCTACTTAAGCAGCTGCCAGACCTTCCTTCAACGCCGCAGTGTTGACCAAGTTTGGTTAGCAACCTGAGCCTCTTTGATTACTAGAATCCTTGTCTCCCAAGAGAAACCCAATTCTAATCTGCCTCTGTCTTCTCACTCAAAGGAAACCTGTCTCTTGTCTGCAGCTCTGGATGAGCTTAGCCTGTTACCTGCCTGCCTGCCCTAGAGAGCCAAACCTGAAGATCTCACTTTGGAATCCATCTGCTGCTCTCAGGGAAAGAGGTGATCAGTTAAACCAAGGTCTGTCACTGGAAAGTCAGAAACTAGACGCTGCTGCTGCTGAGCACTCTGCTGAACCAACAGTCTCTGGACCCAACTGGTTCCCTCTCTCAAAGGAGAAAGCCTGAACCTCTTCAAGGTATTTCCAGAAACATCTGAAACTCAACTATTCACCTGTTTAACTGGCTAATCAAACTATCCGTCTCTGGAGACGCCAGAGAATCCTGCCCGGACCAGTTTCCTGAATCCAGTCCTTGTTAATATTGTGAAATCTTTCAATAAACTCTGAACTTTTTATCAGTCTCCAGTGGTGTTCTGCATGTGGGTTTAATCCCTAAACCAACGATGACACCTAATCCTTCACGGAAATCTTATGTAAGACCATAGGAAAAAAAAACCTCACGAAAAATTAGTAGAACATCCTGAACATTAGGTCAAAATTACGATGATTTATGCCATATACCTACATTCTGAAATTAAAGAATTTGTGAGGAATCAAAAACCATATTCTCATAGAAATAGACAACTTTCTAGATCTCCAAAACATGTAAAAAATATACCTAGATTAAGATGATTTAACATCTTTTAACTTAATTCTTTGTCATCACACCAGTAAAATATGTAACATTTCTGCTTTACTAGTGCAAATATAAAAAGGCACAATGAAATTATGTGTTCAGAGATAGTAAGAGTTAAACCTTGCCATGAAAAACACAATACTTAAGTCCTAGTATTATTTTACTTTTTTGTTTCATGCTGACAAAAATGACAGCTGCTTAAATAAAAATAAATCACCCTGACATACTTCCACTTCTATTCAAGACTACAAGATACATTGGATAAACCTAAAAAATGTTGTGATGCGGAGCTGCATGAGTGGTTTTTGTTTTTGACACTTTTAGCTCTGTTTGTAACTGTTGTAACTGATAATGGTCTCATCATTTTTGTCTGATGAGGAAAAATCTTCTGATTTAAAAATAAATTTTTCAAATAATTGCTAACTGTATTTGTCTGTCTGGTCAGTCTTTTATCGGTTTTAAACCCACAACTAGTTTAAGCTCCAGCAGCTTAAACTAAAGACACTTCTTCTCTAGTTATGAGTTTTTTTTTTTCAGAACAGTGTTTATCAAATGGTAAATAAAACAGATAGTACATTACACTACCCTACCCATCGCCCACCTTCCTTAAAACACCACCAATAAATGTATGCTGTAAATATTCTTCCAGAGCTAATTTTGCATGTTTGCATGAAAAAGTAGATTGCTCCCAGCCTTTTTAAAGTTTACTATGCCTGGTCACCATAAAACAAACTGTAACTACAACTTACTGCATGCCTTGCAGCTTTGATTTTGCTGAGGTTATATCTAAACAAAAACAACTACCATCTTTCTTAACCTGCTAAGGAAGAGGAAGCACCTCCCTTAAAGTTTGTGACGGGAAGAATGCTGGTCACCTCGTTGCACTGTGAATCACTGGTCAAAAGCCGAAGAAAGAAATTTACCTCTGTATTTAAACCCATCGCCTTGGGGAGCAGTGGGCTGTATCCTGAGCAGTGAGGGGTTAAGGGTCTTGCTCAGAGACCCAGAGTGGCAGTCTGTGGGAGTGGGGTTCAAACTCAGAATCTCAGGATTGCAAGCTCTATGCCGTAACCACTAGGCCGCAACTCCCTTTTTTACATTTTGATTATACTTAAAGTAAAAGTAACCAGATGACGGTGGTCCTATAGTCCCACCTTGGTAAAGAGCTCTACAACCTCTTTACCAGACTGTACGGCTGTGTATAATTCTTATCAGTCTGTCTGGCCAGGCTGGTAGGCAACCCCTTCATTCCTTTGTAGAAGAAGCTTGTAAGCTTGGAACCACAGCACTAAGTCTGATGAGTGCTCCACATTGCTATTCGGTTCACTTTTATTGATAAATAATTTGAGAAAGTTTTGTGGAAGTGAACTCGATTATAGTATAGGAATTGCTATGTCCAAGCAAAGCAACTAGACTGCCTGCTCAACCCTCTGTTGCAGAACCAAGCGAAGTAGATATGCTGGTGAAGATTCCCAGTCATCTAGGTCATAGTCATTCCAAAAAAAGTTGAAAAAACAAACCACTGGACTTTGTTTTCCAAGTTTGAAATTTTTTGAAAAAAGCGGAGTAGAGCTCAGGTCTCATCTAGCTGCTGAACTACAAATTAGAAAAGTGCAAGAAATGCTGCATGACTCCATGCTCGTTAGAGCCTTGGAAAAGCCATTCTGCTCTTTCCTCTTTTAGCTGCAAACCATGAGTATTAGCCCCTATTTGCTCCATTCCTGCTGCTTCAAGCACTGCATTCTAGTCCCCGCTGCAAACAGGCCAAAAGCTTGGCCACAACTAGAAAATACAAAGCCAGCGCTGTCCTCTTTTCCTCTGGAACCACCACCAAGGTTTGAAGAACACAACTCCACTGGTTGACCCCCACTGCTTCAGCGATAATACAAAATTGCATTCATATTTAGCAAGCTTGGGCAGTAGGTAGATTAACTTCGGTTTCATGTTTATTTTTTTATTTGCTCTAGAAAAAAAAAAATCTTTATCTCTAAAATAAATAATTTTCTAACTATTTTGTTCAATTCAAGTACAGTAATTCAGACACATCTTTTAAGCCACTTCTCAAATCTTGGTGTAAGTGGGTGCTATTTTTTAACTTGTAGTTTGGTTTGCTAATCCTCAGATCTTCAAACAGAGGCTTGGCTGTGCTGTCATACAGTATCATGTAAGACACCACACCAATTATGACTACAGCAAGCTTGAGGGCTCTGTACTATCACTACATGTTTGCTCAGTGTATCTCTGTGTAAACATACAGTCTACTGCTATTTAATGACGCATATGTCTCTGTTTTTGGATAAGGTCTCGTATTAGGGCCTTACTGAGTCAACATGATATCAGCTGGACAATGGTGGGTGGCCACAGTATGACAAGGCTATGATGTGATAACTTTAGGGCATGTATGCTTGTAATGCAGGTCTAAATCTACACTAAACACAGGAAAAGAAACTGACATCCACCATAAACAAAGTTTGATCTCTACAGTGATACGTTTACCCTATGAGTTGACTTTTTTCAACCTCTACTGACAGCAATGCCGATGAAATATCCACATTCCCATAAAAACTAAGATTATCAATTACACTGAACTGTAATAAATATTGCATTCTCTTTGATGCTATTTACTCTGATTTTATCTGTTCTTTTAGTAGAATGTTGATTTAATTGTGCCTAAAAATTAGCATCTAGTAGGAATGACTTTGATTTGCAAGACACCATATGGGCATGAAGTATTTAATTAAAAGTTATTAATAATTTTAATAAAAAAAAATAGGATAAAAATAATTTAATTATGTTGATGAATTTATTTAAAGTCACATTGATTTTTTTCCACCCTGGAATAGTCTTTTTAAGTCTTATTAATTAAATAAATTTTTTGCACTTTCAGCTTTTCACACCTACTGCAGTCGAATATAGAACTTTGCATGTGTGACAGGTTTAAATAGACTTGAGATAAAATTTTATGGTCAGAACCTTTATTGGAAGTTGTGATTCTACAGCAGGACCTTCTTTTTATTTGCTCAAATCCAGCCTGATACTGCAGGTGCAGTGATAGATGCACCTAAATGAGGTTGTTCATGGGCCCCTCTCCCTACTCGGGCCTTGATAGTTAGATCTTTTTTTTCCCTGCTACCATACATATACCTACACACATTTACACAATGTATCACACTATCCTTGTGGGGACTTTCTTTGACTTCCATTCATTTCCCACTCATTTCTATGGCTTTACCTTGACCCTCACCCAAAACATAACCATTACCAACACATACCTAAACCTAACCTAAACTCAATTCACACCTTAGTCCTAAATCTAACCCCCAACCCAAGAAGAGAACCTTTCTTCATGGAGACCAGTTGTTGGTACAAAGTAATATTTCCATAAAATGTAACATATTATTGGGAATTGTCCTCACCAGGCAAAAAAAAACATGGCCAAACACACACCTTGGTTTTAATGATTTATGGGAACATTTCATTGAATTACATTCATTTTATATAGCTTACCCAAGACCCATACCAACCAATACCAACGTACAGTGTACTTAATCCTTGTGTCAAGTGTATTCTTCAGATAATATATCTTCACAAAAGAAACTGAAAAAACAAGGGTGTTCTTATAATTGTTTGCATGACTAAATCAAAAATTAGGCAAAGATTTATGCAGCACCGTTAACATGTTTGCAAGTGTTTCTGAGTTGCAAAATCTAGACACTTTTGTTTTCGCCATATGAAGATTTTTCCAAGTTTTAAACATGACATTTGGCTCCTTTCACAGAGAGGCAGTACTAGCAGTGAGGACTAGAAGGTGTCAAGAGCTATTGATAAAATCCGTCTTCACCCTGTGAACATTTTAGAGAAGCTGTGGGCAGAAAATGGTTGCTAACTACTCTTCAAGGATGTCAGGGCAAGAGTCTGTCAGTAATGCTGCTGTCACTCTGGTGTCTATTTAAGGTCAAGGATGGCATGCATCACTTTTAACTCTTTCTGAGTCATGAAGAGGTCAAACGACAAATGAACTTGCACAGATAGAGGGAATGTGACCCTTTGAGAAACAACAGTGGAGTTAATAGAAAGAACAAGTGTGAAATGCATGAAAGTGATGAACAAAAATGTCTTTAAAGCATATTGAGTGTGGATTCTACAGAAGGCAGAGAAGATAATTATTCTTGAAAACTGCTAGTAAATTCCTTCAAACAGAAGACAATGTATGGACTCTGACTATAAGCTGCAGTATTTAAATATTGTCCATCTTTCTGTATGCAGGTACTATCTGTATGCTTTTGTCACTATGCTTTGAATTAAAAGTACATTGGTGATGTGATATTGTTTGTGATTTCATTTTGTTGCAATTAATTTATATAATATGATTCTACTTCTGAATGCTCAAATTTGTAATGATCATCAGTAAGGATATAAAAGGGAAATTCCCCTATGAATGTATTTATTGTGAGGTCCCTCCGAGTACTAAGTGGACTACATATAAAGTAGGAATTCTTATTTTGAGTAATCTTGATTTCTTACAGTCACAGTTTAAGCTCAACAACGCAGCTGCACATAAAGAGTTCTTACATAAAAAATACAAGAGCTAGACCATTTTTTTCTATAATCAATATTTTATGTAATCTCTTTTCCATGAAATCATAAATTGAATATTTAAACTTAACAAAGTCTGTTGTAACTTTGTACTTAGCCACTGTTGAACTAATTCCCCCCAGTGAACAGTCTTTTAGGAGTTTTGTCTCTTATCAGCAGTTTGTTCTCTGTACAGTCAGCTTTTTACGGATATCTGTTGATCTCACCAGACAAACGCGATGCCTATGTTTATGTATTAACTCCTTTTAACTGTCTTGCACTATACATTTTTAAAAGCTGAAAAGAATAATCAACAGTTGAATAAAGATCATAGATTTTAAAATACAACAATATGAAGGATTTTGGATTGAAAAAAGTGATGTACAAAATATAAAATGAGGACATACATATATATATATATATCAGTGATGGTGAGAAGTGTAAAATTTCTTAAAACAATCATTTAAGGTGAACCGTTTTTCTGCCATTTTAGTGAAATAAACTCAAGCAGACAGTGAAAGTGTTTGTGCAAATTGGGCAATGATGAACAAAATGAAAGGTGTTAGTCATTTTTATTCAAACATGATAGTTTTTCCATGTTTTTTGGTTTTAATCAGGTTGGAAGTTGTGTTCAACTAATCTTTTTACTAAACCGACCTAATTTTCCCAATCTATATTTTTACTCAGGCAAAACAATGCAAATAAGTCTCATCAGCCAAAATAATTAAGTTTAATCGCAACTTTCAAAAGTGAGAGACAGGTCTTGAACCATCAACCTCTAGCATATGAGTCAGTCCCTTACAGAGGACGCCACTCATGTAGATGGTCTGATCTGGGAGAAAATACTTCTTAACACTGACGTATTAACACTGGTTTTGTCTGGTGGTCTGCTCAGATTTTGATCATTACATTGTTTATTCAAACCAAATTAGCTTTAAGCAACTAGATTGGTTGGAAAAACAACCAATTTATTCTTAGAATCTATCCAAACTTTATCCAGCTGACAGCAACTCTCCTCCAATCTCCCACATCTTGACTGAACACTGAGGCTGTTTAGATGCCTGTCAAAATTCTTGCGCTTCCCGAACCACTTACAGAACCGGTCACGTGGTATCACGGTAGCGAGGCCTCGGACGTCATCAATTTTGGCCCCTCCTCTAAATGAATCACGCCTCGACACGCGCTCCGGGGAGACGCCCCCTCCATTACTCGACACACGCCACGAAGCCTCGGCTCATCTCATAACATCACTAATATATATATATATATATATATATATATATATATATATATTTATTAGGGGTGGAACGGTTCACAAAATCCACGGTTCGGTTCAATTCACGGTTTCGTGGTCACGGTTTTCGGTTCGGTTCGATTCGGTATATGTTGATTGTTACACCGAAATCCCATAAAAATTTATGAAATCCAAAAAATAATGGATTGTAATTATTTTAAATGATCCGTAATCGTAGGTCACTCTAAATGCAAAGTGGTCCCATACAGCAGACCTATAAAGTGCTGCTGGCGCGTCTTCCAAACCTTCTTCTTTCCCACTCGCCATTCCGACACAATAAGGCTCGGGCACATGACGTCACACGTTGCGCGGCAGCCATATTGAAAGCTGGTCAGCCCATTGTTTACACTTCGACTTCGCGCCTGTAAGGACTTGCTTTCTTCTGCTAGTAGTTTGCTTAGTTTTTTGCCGTTTCATTTTACCTCTGCTGTCGTTATGGTCACCCGTTGCTGTGTCGTAGGGTGTAGTAGCGCAAGCTGTGACTGGACGGGGAAAAAAAATCCCAAATGGATTGTCTTTTTACCGTTTTCCAACCTGGAGGCGTCTCAATGGAAAACAAATGTCCTCCATAACAAAGAGTCGCCGGCTAGCATGGGTCGCTGCTGTAAGACGGCCAAATATAACTTTCAACTCAATCCCAGTGTCCATGAGAGTGTGTTCCCGGCATTTTCATTCTGGTAAGTTACAGAACATACTTACCTTGGCTCTGATGACTGTGTTCTCATTCGGTTTGATTACTTCCATGTCGTGAACTTTTCCATCTGTCAGCTGTTTGTAAGCCTCTAGCGACTTGTAGCAGCGAAATTCTTCATGTGTGTAGGCACTGACGCCACACACTAGATAGGAAAATATGTCCTCCCTCGCAAACGGCGGTAGAAATTCTTCCCCAACGCACTAGTCCTTGCTTGCTACTTCGTAGGGATCAAGTCCGTTTATGAAGCCCATCTTTTGCAGATAACGGTCCCTGGCTTCCCTCTGCAGTGTGTCTCGGTATATTCCGCATCCTTTCTTCGCTTTTAACATCACTGTTTACTCGTCTTTGTGCTTTCTCTGTGCTGTTTTAGGTCTTTGTTTACCGTAGCAACTAGCTGCCAATATGGCGGCGTACCCAGAATGCAACGCGCTGTGCCCGAGCCTTATTCTCCACAACAACTGACTTTTTTCCCTGTTACACCTGGCTAAGCTGCTTCGCTTCTTCTTCTTCTTGTTTACTACTGGTGGTTGGCTTTGGTCGCAGTACCGCCACCTTCTGCTCTGGAGTGTAAACGCTTTGCCTATGAGAAAAAGGAGCAGCGCATGAACCGAATGAAACACACACGAACCGAACCGAGACAGTCGAACTGAACGGTTCGGACGGTTTTCATAAATCGTCCCATCCCTAATATATATATATATATATATATATATATATATATGTACTATTCATTACACTATGTACAGGTATTATTATTGTCATGTTTTTAGGAACAGAAAACAGATTTGATCCTTCTTTATTAGCTGATAAATCGAATATTTCAACTTAACAAAGTCTGTCATAACTTTGTACTTAGCCACTGTTGAACTAATGTATTTAATGTGTATATTATGTTTAACTGTTAAAGATTAATTTAAAAAGTATTTATCTTTAAATATATGCATATATTTATCAGCAAGTCCAAGAAAATGTAATCTGTCTTTAGTGAACCTTTTAAAAATGAGGATTTTGGTTATTACATCTTCATGTGGGCACAGTTTGGATATTTGGAAACTGAATTTGGATTGCATTCCTGATCATAATGGGTGCCCATTTTCTGCAGAGTTTGGACTTAAGCCGAGCTGAGTTGAATGCAATGTGAATTGGTGTTTGGGGATAGCGTGAGGAGCTTGGCCACCGAAGAGGATTACTGAGCAAAGTCGCTGCTCCTTCAAATCGAGAGGTCTAGGCTACAATAAGCTGGCTTGGGTATCTGTTTTTGATGCCTCCATCCAGAACCCCCCCCTTGGAAGGTGCCCCTGGCGTGTTCCATTGATAGGAGGCCGAGCGAACAATGTCTGTCGGCTACCCTTGTATTACCTAGGGCTACTCCCACAGGAGCTTGAGGAGAAGTGTTAAAAGAGGGGAGTCTAGGTTTCTTTGCCAAGACTTCAGCTACCCAGTTTAGGAGAAAATGATGGAAAAAAAATTTATTAATTTAAAGTGACGTGCCTTAAGCTTGTGCCCTATGTAAGAATTTTAAACCAGGTTTGCTTTATTTTTGTAGACACATTCTGTAGACGCCATTCTGTAGACTTGCGGTATTACAAATGTAGCCTCTGTTATTTTAAAGAGAAGTGGAAGCAGCGTAATAGCATTTCAAAATTCTCATAATATTTTATATTGCTGTCGTCTACTGTTAGGTTTTTTCTCCCTAAACGTTTACTGTCATTCCTGATGATTTGATGCCTTCAGTTGTTTGTAGTTGATCTGGTAAATGCTCTAGTTTTTAGATGCTTAGCAAGCAAAGCATCCCAGAAAAATCTGGTACTATTAACATTGTGTCTTTTCAAAATCTGTGAAGAATGAAAGTTGTCCAATGTGTCCCCAGCATAGAACTCTGTAGAGTCAGCAATTTTCCGTATACCCGTGGTCAAGAAGAACTGCAAAAGACTGCGAGAAAGACAAACAAACAACCTCTTCCACCCCTAAACCATGCTACCTCTGACATACTTAAACATTACCTGACCTTTGAAAATCACCCTTGCTCATCAAAACAATGCAAAAATAGAGGCACAGATTCTAAAACTAAAGGCGAAATTTATTTTCATCTAAACCACTTGCATATTGTCTTTCATTGTGTTTTACTCTGGTCAAACCTAAACTGAAATTGCTGATTGGTTAGAAACGGACTATAGCTTGCTAGAGTTTTTGAGCCAGATGCTAATATGTCTTGTGTGTTGTAAAATTATAAGATATTTTAATTTAATAAGGATTCAAACTCATATACATCATTAACTTTTATTTGTTTTCTGATTTAATCATTACAGTTTTTTTTACTAGAATAAGACCAAAATATCCTTTAAAACGAGTTATCTTTTGTCTGTTAGCCATGTGCCTTCTTGAGCTCTTATTATGGCCTCCATTCAGTCCGTAATCTTTAGATTACATGCTGCAAGTGATCTCATACACATTGATAGTAGTATTAACATAATTAATTTTACTTTTGTGAAGCTTTAAAGCTAAATAAGACACCCAAACATAAATAAGGATCAGCCCCTGTATAAAAAAAATAGACTAAAACCTTAACACCCTCCTAAATGTAAGTACTGTAATCCTCTCCTTTTTGCATACCCAAATAAAAAAAGCAAATGCCTAAGGAAATGTAAGCCCAATTACATGTGTGATACATTTTCTTCTCAAATATATATATATATATATATATATATATATATATATATATATATATATATATATATATATATATTAGGGCTGCAACAACGAATCGATAAAATCGATAAAAATCGACTTTTAAAAGCGTTGGCAACGAATTTAATCATCGATTAGTTGTGTCGCGCGATTAATGCGTCATCCGCCGCCGCCGTCAACCGGGGGAAGAAAAAAAAATATGGCGGAGCGAGTCAGCGCCGCAGTTGCAGTGTTGCCAACTCAGCGACTTTTCAGACCCCTCCAGCGACAATTTTTCAAAAAAGCGACTAGCGACAAATCTGGCGACTTTTTACGGTGTCACTGGCGGCTTTTGCCTGCCTTGGGGCGCCTCCCCCATCCCAACGCCTTTTTCCCTCTCCCACAGGAATCCCTCTCAGTCAGAGCCGCAGGATTTTAGTGAGGAGTTAACCCTCAGCGTCCAGACTGCAAATGAAGCGCGCATGCGCCGGGATTGACGGCGCAAATTGATCACAATAATTAAAATAGCCGGCGCTTTGTAAAGTGAAAAAAGTCGTAACATGCAACTTTTGTAAAAACAAATGAACATGGCACGGAAGCACCACTGTTATGACGCAGCACCTGAAAAGAAAACACGTTGGAGCCTTCAATGGCAGTGAAGAGAGCTGATCAGCAGGATGAGTAACCATGTTTGTTTCATTTTAAAGTGGGGAAACGTAACGTTAGTTTCTCAGGTAGCTCATCTGATGCTTTCCTTACCTTGTTAGTAGGTTACAGACAGTGATAAGGTTGGCTACTTATTTTACTTTTAATTTCATTTAAATTTGTTTAAGCAGCGTTTATATTTTCTTTATAAATAAATTAACTTGCAAATTATGAGGGCAAGGCTTTTAAAGTTTAAATCTTCTGGCAAAGATAAAGAAAAGAAGATCCTGCAATTTATGGAAGTAAAGCAGAACAAAATCCAGCAAGATCAGTAATATGTCAATTAATTATCTGCCACATTCCCATGTAAATATCTGTCTTTGGAGGATGTGTCATTTTTATTCCAAATACAATTTATAATTTGAATCACAGGGCTATTTTTATCTCTATGGTTCAGTATTTTCTCAAGCAGCAACTTTAACTGCTATACTTTCCTGTCTTAAAAGGCAGAACTCTTCTAGTCTAAAAAAACTCATTTGTTGAAATGGGGGGACCTATTGTTTGAACCCCTTAGGGGCTTTAAAAAACAAAAATGCCTGTCTCTTTTTGCGCTTTATGAAACAAAGTAGCCTATATTTTGTGGATGTACAGCTACATTTCTCATGTAAGTTTGCGTAGTTTTTACACAAACATTTATTTTTCATATTGCACCAGTACAGTTAATGAGCAACCTGTACTTGTGGGCTTGTTTGTTCTGTCTAAAATGTTTATTTTGGAATAAAGAGGTTAATATAAAAAAAATTTTTTGTCCGATTCATCGATTAATCGAAAAAATAATCGGCCGATTCATCGATTTTTAAAATAATCGTTAGTTGCAGCCCTAATATATATATATATATATATATATATATATATATATATATTAATAACAGTAACAACGACATGCTTGAAAATAGGAATTTTTCATTGTTTTACATTTATTCTGCATTATGCCAACAACAACTTCAGAATATATCAGACCTCTAGGTATAACAGTTCTAGAAATATGGGACTTTTAACTTCCGGAGTTATCAGCGTCTCCAAACCTCTCCAAATGTGCCAAATTATTTGAAATTTCGCTTATTGCTTTTACACAACAATTTCCGTGTTCTGAGTTGTTGGGCACATCCAGGTGAATGTACTTTTAATTTAATGTTAAATAATATAATTGATTATAATTCGACAAAAATACACTGAACTGATTTAAAAGATTGTTTAATGATTGGATATGGAGTCAAAGAAACCTCTTCAGGTTTTTAGATGTCCATCAAGGCAACAATGTCAGCATTAGCATCTTTTTAATATTCAATCACAAATATATTGGACTTTTTATATAAATGTATTGCATCAAAAAAGAAAAACTGAAAAGCTGAGCAACACTAAGTTGAATTGAAATTGGATTGATTTCCAAAATGTTGTAAAGTTTCACCAGGAGTTTTTACCTTTAAACATTAGATCTATCATTCCTTTGCTCTACTGATAAACACCCTGTCTGATCAGATGTTTATATTTCGGACACAACAAAAGAACAGACCGACAGACATGCTGTGATTTTAGAAAATATTTTCAAACAATTTTATCCATTATAAAATAAACTTTGCCAAAGCCAAATATATATTTGCCAAAGCCAAATATAGCACTAAAATAAGTCTATATTAGTTTGGCAATAAGAAAATGTTTGTTTCTTTCATGGTTTAGTACTTAGGAAGTAAACCTTGTTATTGAAATTATTATGTGCTGTGGTCACTTGGTATTAGTAAAAAAGCCCAAGAAATGGATGTTCTGTCAAAAGAACCTTTTCCATTTTGCAGTGCAAGAATTGTTCCAGGTTAGCAGAGGAGAGGAGCAGCTTCTCGGTGGCTGACTAAGAGCTGTGGTGCAGAATGGAGAGCCTCTACATGTCCTTCATCACCACAACTGTCAGATTGTTCAGCACTGTGTATACCGCAGTCTTTGCAAACATCTACAGTACTGTCGCTTTAGCACAATCCCCTCCGACCTCTGACAATACTGTGAATATCTATAATCTATTTACTTGTACTGGCATGTAAATGGGTTGTGTTTTTCTTTTTATATTATTGTTTTTAATTGGATCTTTTAGTTTCGATTATTTATTATACATTTCTACACAATCTGCACTTTACTTGCATTTCAGTAAGAATTGTAGTTAATTTCTCTGCTGTGAGAATGGAGTCTATCTTATTTTACCTTAGTGTCTCATAGCCAGAATGATTTTCTACACTGCACTATCAAGTAACTTTAAAATTGTTTAAAAAAGTTTCCAATTTATACAGATTAAACTACTAATATTAATAATTTTCAATCATGGCCAAGGTAAGACATTTTACCCCCGATATGCATATTTTTTTATTGTTACAATTGTACTTTTGACCTAACAGAAAATGTGTGCTCTTGTTTTGTGAAGTGTTCAGTGCTACAGTACAATAAAGAGCATCTTAAGAAAATAATAGAAGTAGCTTAGAAAAACTACCCTATGAATAAATCAAATTTTTAAGAAACATATTAAGGCTGTTTAGTTCAATAATGCTCTTTTTTTATTTGCTATATTTTCTTCAAAAACACAGGGGTTGGACCACATCTGTAGCACAAAAGACAGGAAAACAAAAATGTTTTTCTGCATTTTTTTAACATCCTTTTTAATTGACATTACTTTGTTGCTCTTTTTTTCCTGGTAGATTAAACCTCTATACTGTAAATGCTGTTTTTACCTAGGCTTAAAATGTAGGGGCTCACACTCCTATGTAGAGTTTGTTCCGTACCTGCCATCTCAATTATAGGTCCAAAAAGCTCTGGTCATTTTCATGTTAGCCTCCACCTCAACATACTTCCCTGTCCCTGTAAATACAAAAGACACAATACAAGAGAAAGGGTATAAGCATGGCATTCTTTACAAGGCAAATTACACTTAAAAAGTTTAGCTCTCTTCAGCCATGGCTAGAAATACACCACTCTTCCTTTCTATTTTCACCACAGATTTTTGCAATAAAATGTCTTGGAGCAACCAGATGGTTTGAATATAACAATACAATATAGTATGCACCCATATGGCTGAAAAAGTTTCTTAGATAGGAGTAATCAAATTAATTAGACATGAATAGCCCAGCATTAAAATACATAGAAAAAACAAGATGCATATTCTGGGTTTACAGGTACACAGTCAAAGTGAATTTAATTTGTTACAGAGATAATTGTGGACAAAAGCAAATGGAGTTAAGTTTCCATCTTTTATGTCAACCATTATTTTTTTGTGTAGAAACTAGATGTGCAAATGAGTGGGTGTTTGACTAACTGTGTACTTTTGTTGTGTTGGAATCAAAATAGATCGAATAAACTTTAACAAAAAAAAAAAAACAGTTCAGCATGCTCAAGAGCTATGTATTTGGAGGTGGGTAAATATTCTTCACTACTGACACACTATCTGTGTATTATAGCATTTAATTCATTTCTGCTTCTGTCAGGCCATTTTTATGTAATGAAATACAATTAAAATGCTCACATAATAGAAAAAAAAATCATAAAAATCCTTAATTAGTTAGATCAAAATATAAAGGCCTCAGGATCAAATGCATAGTTATTAGCACTGATGAAGCTATGTTTTCAAACAGCTATATATTTCCTTGTGATGTCAAAGTCCAACGCACATACAATTAAGTGTTATTTGAGCAAATTTACACATTTGGTCAGTATCACTGCAGTTGCTTTATAGATTTTAAAAGTATTTAAATTATTTGCTGGGCCGCTGACTGGACCGGACCAGGCATTCAAACTGTGCCATCAGACATAAGACGGAGCGACCGAACCCGACCCGGTGACGGTATGCTTCCCCCCGCCTGCCTTACCGTGCTTCCCCCTGCCAGGGCAGGTGGGGGGAAACACGGTAAGGCAAAAATATAAAAAGGTTTGAAATAGATTAAAAATGAGTGTGCCCCATCTTGCTTAAGTAGTAGAACTATTTGACATAGATTTGGAGTCAGTGGGTCACATGACCTGGAAGTTATTAAGTAATATCAATTATGTTTGTCATAAATTTTTTTTTAAAATAACATAGAAAGGCTCAAAATGGAATAACAATGAGTGTGCCTCATCAGGCTAAAGTAGTAAAACAATTTCACAAAAAATTTGAGTTGGTGGGTCACATGACATAGAAGCTATTGAAAAAATATCAAATTTTTTTATTATACAAAAACTTTAAAAATGATCAAAGGCTTAAAATTTAATGAAAATGAGTGTGCCTCATCAGGCTAATGTAGTAAAACAATTTCATAAAGAATTTGAGTTAGTGGGTCACATGACCTGGACGCTATTGAAGAAAAGTCCCAACTTTTGTATTTAAAAATGTCTTAAAAATATATCTAACAATATATATTATATATTATATATATCTATAATAATATCTTAAAAATGTAAGATTTTCGGTTCTGCTGTAGTTGACCAAAATCCCAGACGATTTCGAAAATTCCCCCCAGACATTTTTTTAGGCATGAAAAGTAGGACATGTCTGGGAAAAAGAGGATGTCTCGTCACCCTATTTATGCCCAAATTTGAAGCATGGCCTGTGCCAGGGGCGTCTCTAGGTTTAAGACACAAGGGTGGCTCAGCCCCTAGAAGATAATGCGCGCGCATAGCGCGCGCCGAATTTTTTCAGTGCACCTGCTAAGGCGTTGTCTAAGACAAGGGTGTAACTTTGTGTTGAAAGTTGGTGGGGACGGCTCATAAGGAAAGGGAGCTACCTGCGCGACGCCTTTTTTTTTTTGTTGGAAAGGATAAAGCCAAAAAAATGCGAATAACATTTATCAATTTAATGCTTACAGTTGAAAACATAACTGTTACAATATTCACTTATATATTTTGTGCAAAAAATATCACATAAATCTAAACAGACAGTACAAATCAAATAAATATATCAATTTTGTAGAACATTTATTGACAGGCAATTTTGGGTCACTTTTTAAAATTAATTTACTTTTAAACCAGGACTCGGACAAGATCTTATGGGACCTTAAGCAGAATATGATTAAGCAACTCCGTCTTTCTGTCAAGAACATCCACTAGCAGGGTATCCAGGGGGGGATTTACCATTAGGCAATACTAGGCAGTTGCCCAGGGCCCCAAGTTCTGGGGGCCCCATAAAACTCTGTTTCCATGTATGGTTAATACAACTAATCCTTATTTGTGCACATTAATTATGTTTTTGATAAAAATCCTTTGGCTAAAATGCCATCAGAACGCTGATAAATAGAGAGAAAAAAGGGACAAGAAGAGAGGGACAAAACCTAGAACAGATAATGGATGTCTATTCTATTAACATTTCTCTATCTGTAGAATGGGTCTGTTTTATGGGTTTTCTTCTCAGGGGGCCCCCTGCCTGTCTTTGCCTAGGGCCCCAAATTTCCTAAATCCGCCCCAGAGGGTATCAATACTGATTTGATAGAATCTGGGAGAGCGGACCATGTTCAACCATCCATTTTCTTTAACCTTATCCCTCAGTGGGATCAGGAGGTGCTGGTGCATATCTCCAGCCACGTTCTGGGTGAGAGGTGGGATCACCCTGGACAGGTCACCAGTCTGTCGCAGTATGTTCAACCAGCTTAAAAGTAATCGGTAATCAGATTTATTATTTGCACTTTTACTAAGTGAACTTTCTAACTCCCTTAAATCTGAAATTCCAATGCCAAAATTGTTTAAATCTTTTATCTTTGGACCCCCTGCAGAGTGACGTCACACCTGCAAGATCCTATCCTTACCTTCCTGCTAGATTGCAAAAAGCAGCTTGCTCATGAGTTGTCAACTTAACACGCTAAATCTTAAATGTACGTGTACATATAAAAGAAAAAGGGGCGCAGTGCTTGCAACTGAATGGCAACACTATCAAAGTCAGGAAAAAGTTTTAAGTAAAGCCGGGATTAAAACAGTAGCTACAAGAAGCTTCAAATAAAAGGTGTTCTTTATGTTCAACCTAAACACCAACTCCGATAGACCATCAGTAGAGCAGGTGTTTAAATTAATCAATCACTGCTGCGAAAGCTTATAGCAGTGAAAGCTAATATACCACAGCCATCACTTAATAAACGCAAAATAAACAACCCTCTAAAAACGGAAAACTGTAATGGACTGAAAGTCCTGTTTTTTATGTGGGAAATTATTTGCGTGTGTTTTAGTATAATTCTGATATATTGGCGCTGTTGTCTGTTTCTATGGCAACGATACTGATTGTAGTGTAGCTTAGAGACCTGCATGGGTCGAGTTTTACCAACCAGCACCCGCCCGAACCCGTTAGGATGACTACCGAACCCGACCCGTCACCCGCGGATATCTTCAATTCAAATGTTATGGGGAGAGGGCGGAGGGGGGTGATGGGGAGAAAGCGAGAGGCAACAGATTCTTTTTTCTGAGTTTTTTTGTCGGGGTTTGTGGACGGTGAGCAGCGGGGAGAACTTTTTTTATTTTCTTTCTGAGGAGCGGCATGAATGGGGTTTTAATCAGATATACACAGCACCGAAAGCAAAATACGTGTACAAAATATTGGTGGGGACATGTCCACACCAGTCCTTAAGGAAGTTACGCCTATGATTGTTCAGATTAACTTGTCTTCTTTATGGCTTTTATTCGGTGCTTTACTGCATTTGTTTTGGGAAAATATGAGGAAAAAATAAATACAGAAAAAAAATATATATTTTTTAAAATCGCAAAATAATTATAGGGTGGCTAATGCCAAAGAAAGGGTGGCTGAAGCCACCCTTAAATAGGTCTAACGACGCTTATGGCCTGTGCTATGTTATTCCATGCCACAACGCAACAATCACGAACTAGCAGTGGGTCTAGATACGGCCGAGGCAGTGAGGAAGTGGAAAATCGAAAGGGGCAAGTTTGTGCAATGATGGAAGGACATGAGGGTGAAAAAGATCCAGGTGGTAAAAGGGTCCCAGCATTCTCGCACACCTTGCTCTTCTAGCTGGTGTATCTTCACGAGTCGTTTTCCACAATGGCGGTCATCCAAAAGAAAAAAAAAAGCCAGTAAGGTACCAAACAGGAAATACGCATAGTGTAGAGCGGATGTAGATTTCACCAATCAGAGTCCTTTTGCCTGCGGCACAGTCTGCGGTCACCTACAATTTCAGAGAGGTGCACCAGAGTGTCCGTGAAAGGGGCGGGGGCATATCTGCTTTAACTGCGACACACAGACAATGCAGACAACCGGCTTTCTGAGCATAAACCAGCATTACTGTTATAGTGCAGCCTTAAATAATTAGAAGATCTGTTAATAGAACAATAAAATAGAGATCTTTTAAAAACAGCACGTGTTGCAGTGCAATAAATTCAGAAAAAAAACTACAATTTTTTACTGTCCAGATTGAACATTCCTAAAAAGATTAATTATAATTACTAAGTAGGTAATGTGTACTGAATTTTTAGGTATAATCATTACATTTCTGTTATTATCACAACATAAATAATGCAGCCCCTTATACCCTTCCATGTACATAGACATTTCTCTTAACACAGTCAGACACACACAGAGTAAAACATCCCCCAGCTCTTCTTTCCTTACTTCAAAGTGAAACATCATTATATTTTTCCATTTGGTTCCCAGGTGAGTCTTTAAGAATGTGTCTGTCAGATGAATGCAAACCTTAAAGTGTATATTACAAAAAAAGCTTTCAGTTTAGTGTGATGGTTCTTCCTTAGAGTTAGTTGTTTGATCAGATCTGAAGAGCAAACTGGTAGCTATGCATTTGCCCGAGATTTAGATCAAATTAAAACAAGTCTAACAGTGAGTTGGGAAAAAATATAAACTTACATAATTGCTCCACTCATACAGTTTTGTTTTACTAACATTGTATACTTAACGTGACTCCAAAGGTGTTGTCTTCTCCATATAAATCCAACATCATTCATCCACATAAAACAATTAATCCAGTGGCAGGTCAGTTATATTCTAAACCTCTCTGTTTTTGAGAAATAAAGGTCATTCCTGCAACAAATCTTGACTTATGTCAGTGTCTTTTGCTCTGGAACCTAGCATATTTTGCCCAGCAGGTCACACTACATCACCTCTGGAGCTGACCAGAAAAGCATGTCAGACTGAATCAAATGGGTGAACAGCCACTCTTTCAATTAGGATCTCTGGTGGAGCTGGGCAGTGCAGACTGCAGTGTGTTGTGAACAGGCTCCCAAAGGGGCAGTAAGTGCTGAAATCAGCTTAGTTGTGCCTGCCATTTGTCATTATCTAATGGTAAATCTATGTGTTTTCTGTGAAAGCCTCTCACCAAATCACTGGGGGCTGGAGAGAATTTAGACAGACAGACCAACAGACAGATAGCATCATTGCCCTAAACAAAGTGATTCCTTTGCACAGTGCCAATGGAAAGAGGGATTCAAAGCCAACATGATTCCAAAAGATAAAATAAATTAGTTGACTTAAAAAGTAGGCATTAAAATGGTGTAAAATTATGTGAAACAAGGGAGGCAGTTTTGCCATTTTCTAGATTACGATACGGATTTTGATTTAATTAAAATGCAGCTAAGTATGCACATTATGATGATATTAAATTACACATTTTTCAGCTTGTTTAGTGGACAACATCAGAGCTTTGCAGGATTTTCATATTGCCAGCATTTTAATGAGTGAGTGTGTCTGTGTGTGTATGGGGGAGGTGGGGTAATAACTTGTGGAGACAATATATGGACAGTTTCCTAGGCTACAGCATGGGGACTTACAGGTCCCTGTAAGTATGGGGTCCTTGTCAGGGCCAGATTCCTGACTGGGCACGTACTGGTAGTGGTTAGAATAATGGTCTGGGTAAGGCCTTAAAATTTAATTGGAAATGAATGGGAGACAATGCAATTTCCTATAGAGAAAGCAAAACACAGTAGTGTATGTGCGTGCGGTGTGTGTGTGCTTTCGTACTCCATAAATGCTGTCAAAGAAAAAGAGTAGACTTGCCTACATATACACAAACACCAAAGGTAATAAAATAGATGCAACCACTGTCAGATTCTGGTTTCTTTTTAGGAAAGACCTGCAGTGAGCTTTTTAAAGGCCTTTCAGTGACATGGATCAATGTTGCTTTTCAGAATGACACAAATATTTCAACAGTGCATTGCAAAAAAATGAATTTGCCAAGAACATTGTCGAGACTTGTACATTACAGCCACAACCTTCAGTGGCTTTATTGGGTGAATTTTATATAATATACCACATCAGTATAACAAAACCTGATATACTCATGTAATAAATCTCATTGAAGTCAATCCCTTCAATACAAAAGCAAGAAGAAAATATTGCCACAAATCCTTGAGTATATTTATGGCTTTAACAGAGTAATTATTTTCATTTAATTTCTGTCAACAGTCACTTGTTTTCTGCAAAAAAAAAAAAAAAAAAAAAAAAAAAAAAAAAAATATATATATATATATATATATATATATATATATATATATATATATATATATATATATATATATATATATATATATATATATACACGTCTTCCGTTGTGAAATTCCTGTTACTTTGTATATATATATTTGTAAGTGAATTTGCATGATGGCATTTTACCTTTCACTTTGCTGCTAGTACACCTTTGTTTTGCAATTGTGGGATAGCAATGGATATTTCAATTCTATTCTGTTAAATGTTTCATTTAAGAGAATGCACTCCTACTTCTGGTTCTATGTGGTCATTTTCCTGCTGAAAGGTCAACCTCCTTCTCAGGCTCCTCATCAGTAATGTCTTTTACCGCTTATAAATTTTTTTCCTTCAGAATGTACATGTCTATCCTTCCATGCAGCTTCCCATCAACCCTGATTGACATAAAGCTTTTAAACCTGCATATAATTTCTGCCATCCATTTGTTCTTAACATATTAAATAGATTTCCTAATTAAATGTTTTACATGTCTTTGTTAGAGCTCCAGTCCAAAGTCGTCTTGTTCCAGAAGAGATGAAGCAGAAGGGGGAAAAAAAAATCAAACCAGAGCGGAATTAGTGCAATCAGGGGAGATATGGAATTAATATGTCTGATTAAGTGCCTGGATGAATTAGCATTTGGTCCAAAGAGAATTCTAGCTGCAGGAAGAGATGCAATAAGTTCTGGAAGCAATAAAGGCTGACAGATTGGTCTAAAGAGTAACAAAAATAAAACAAAATAGGGTACATTTCCAAAGTATTATTATTTAGCTTTTGGTATCCAGTGTCGCTTTCTGTTTCCGGCCAATGTTGGATTATACCTTTGTTCTAATACATAAAATCTTGCTCAGTTATGACTTAGATAGGTAGCAATAAATCAATGATGTAAACAAAAAGACCTTTCAGGATTAGCATGGCCATTTTAAAGGAAAGTGTGGTTTATAATACACCATTACACCTCAGCAGAACCAAAGACTGACCATTTCCATGCTATGTACAAAACACCACAAAAGTGGAGCCTAAGCCCAGATGAACAGATGTGAAGAGTAAAAAAAGCATATTTAGACCAAATATTGGACCTGAAAAGTGTAAACCAGTGTTTGCAAGCTTCTGAATTATTTCACACCCTGTAAATAACAGGGAAATCTGGGAGAAAAAAGAAACAATCTCTCTTAAAACAAAGTAAGCACAGGATAAAGGTAAAAAGGCGGGCAAAGACAAAATGAAAAGTATAAAGCTCTGAGATTAAAACCGTGGAGAGAGAGAAAGTCAAATACAAATTAAGAAGAAAAGGAAAGGCAGGGCAGAGAAACCTTTTAGCAAATGAATGTGATATGTGAGCAAAGGGACAGGAAGAGAAAAGAGCAGGAGAGGGAATTTTATATTGTCATTATTCATTTCATTTCCTGGTGTGATGAACGTTATAGTGAGTCACCAAAAGCATCTTTTTCAAAAAACACATGGGTGCAGTAGCTGATGTAGCACACTTACAAATTAGATAAGTTTCCTGCCCCTCCTTTACTAAAATTCTATTAGATTTTTCACACAAAAAAAAACAATAAAAAAAAAACAGCACAGTATACATTTTCTCCCATTTGGTGTCAGAGTGTGACTTTTTTATAGGTTTTCTTTTGAACCCTATTAGGCTGTTGTTGTTTTTTAAAGTAATTTAGTTATATTTTGCTTTATGTCAATATTGAATAACATTCTTCCGGGTGATGTTAAAGGTCTCTTACTTTCAAATTATCAGATAAGTGTATTTAAGTTGGTTTCAAAACATATTTGGATAGAAGAAAAGCTTCCTTTCCCCATCATTTTCTGTCTTAATGTTTTAATTTTTGGAAATATCTTCTTTAGTCTGTAAATTCCCAGTAGCAAAGATAGAACAACTCTTTGATCTACTGACAAAAGTGTGTTTTGTAAAATATATATATTTGTAAGTGTATGATATTTTTATGTTGAATAAAATGTATGATTATGATAAAAAAATTCCAAAATAATTAGATTGATTTCAATGCAGAATAGGCAGTTTTCCGGGGTTTGTAGCATTCCTTTGATTTCTTAAAAGATAGATAAGATATAAACAATTAAAACAAAATAAAGGCAACCCAATACAATCTCTCTATTCTCCTATTCTGCAGAATCTGTTAGTTCAATCTCTAACGTTCTGCTCTCTCTGCTTTTCCTCAGAGTAGCTTTGCCTCGTCTGTTCCTGTTTGGCTGTTACGCCATCCTGGAAAGAAACATCAGCTGTGCTGCTTCCATCAACACCCTTGTTTATAGATGCTGGAGATCGGCCTGTTTTCCAGTGTGGTCCTATTTCTCTGACCGTGACTGAGTGGATGTGCTCTCTTCGTCCTCTGGCATGGGAGCTAGCTCGGAGCTCGTCTGCCTGGCTGTGTGTTTCCTGGATGGGGCCGCCTTTTACAGCTGCTTTTTGTGTCTCTGCTTCTGTCTCCTTGAACCCCAGTCTGCCTCGGCAGATGGCCGCTCACACTGTGCCTGGTTCTGCTTGAGGTTTCTTCCTGTTAAAAGGGAGTTTTTCCTCTCCACTGTCGCTACAAGCATGCTTAGTGTGAGGGATTGTATTTGAGTCAATGAGTCAATGCAATCAACTGGTTTTCCTTAGATAGAAAACTTTGTATCAGTTTGACTATATGATCTGGTTGAACTGTAAAGTGCCTTGAGATGACATGTGTTGTGAATTTGGCGCTATATAAATAAACTGAACTGAATTGAATTGAATAAAATAAGGGACTAAACAACACAGACGTCTGTCAGACGTTTCTGCTATCAAGCTGCAGCAAAAAGTAATATGGTGCTGTTCGAAGAGGAGAGATCTCTCCTTCATGAACATATGGAGAAGGACAAAAGGATAGTCTACCTCGAGAACAAAGTTTCTGACCTGGAACAATATACAAGCATGAATGACATTATCATCACAAAGCGACAGACGAAAACACGGTCACACACTCACATCATTAATAGAAAGCACAAACTGGCTCTGCCTATTCAAGAAAGGAGACATATATAAGCATCAGACGAAGAGAAAGGCTGGCACTGCCAGAAAGGCCAGAATCCCAAAGAAGTAAGGAACATATCCTGCAATGTGGACGGCAAACTGCTAAATATTGTGTATATATACTAGTATGTACTTCACTCCATGGATGTCCTTGTATTCAGAAGGCAGACCAAGGATTCATTTGTGGCTTCGGATGCAGGATTTTTTACCTGCAAATGAATGGTTGTTGGATCGAAGCCCAGCTTTTCCGACTTGCCTCGCCTATGATTGTGGTCAGAGGGCCTGGTGGTGCCTTTGTATGGCAGCATCATTTCTGTAAATAGCTTGCCACCATCAGTGTGTGTGTGTGAATGGGTAGATGACTGAAAGTAGTGTAAAGTGCTTTGGTCAAGTCTCTTGACTTGAAAAAGCGCTATGTAAGTACAGGCCATTTACCAAAGCTGCAAAGGACGACAAACAAAAGTACAAGAGAATAAGAAATCCAATTTGGAACTCAATACTCCAGTAGAAACACACAGATAAAGCTTATGTAACATTCCTAAACATTCTCAAAGCCACATATGATAAACACTGCCCCATCAGAAAACATATACCATAAAGGTAAATATATATTATGGATACAAAAGGATTTCAGAAGAAAATGACATGCTATGTAGGGACTTCCTAAAATATAAAATAGTAGAGACAGAAAATAGTTATTAAAGATTTAAGAATAAATTAACCAATATTTTTAGGACATCTAAAAAGGAATATTAACCTAAACTATTAGTAAAGAATAAAAGAAAAATTGAAAACATGGAATCTATCTTATTCAAAATGTATTTAGTGCATGTTGCCCCAAAACCCTGCAAAAAAACCCTGATCCAAAGGTAACAAAGAGCTGCAGTGACATACTCCCAAAAAAAAAAAATATCAAAATTTCATGTTTCTAACATCAGTGTAAGAAAGGACATATCACAATTGTTGGTAACACATGTCAAAATAAAATGTCCACTAACTGTGATGATACTGATATTAAAAACAGCCAAAAGAGATATTAAAGCAGTCCCTAAGCCACTGACTTAGATTTTAGACTTAGACATGTATAGTAATTTTGTATACACAGAGTGTATAAAAAAACGGAATTTCTTTTTGTACAGCTCTCATGACACTTGCATTATACTAAAGTGCAGCAGTGATCAAATGTAAACATTGTGGGATAAAAAAAACAAAACATGGTGCACAAAAACGCATTAATATGGTCAGTTTGATGCAGAGTCTGTGACATGATTTAGAGTTTTTTCAACATTCAGCTGTCTGATGGCAGTGGGGAAGAAGCTTTTTCAGAATCTGCTGGGCCTGCATTGAATGCTGCGAAACCTCTTCCCAGATCGCAGCATGGAGAACAGTCCATGGTGGGGTGTGAAAAGTCATTGATAATGTTACGGGCACGGGACATGCAGCGCTGGGATGAAATGACAAAATGAAACTTCTAAGAGGCTCTCTCTTGGGAAAAAAGTCTTCTTGCACAGTTTTCAACAAAAAATTTTTTTTAAGTCTCGAGATTCACTGCTTGGCAGCCAAGACCACAATATTCTGCCAGGGCTGCATGCTGTACATAAGTAAAAAGTGTATCAAAGTAGAAATAAACCATGTTGTACTAATTCCCTTGACACTGGCTATTATTGCTGGAAGTGTCAGACCTGAAAGGGAGAGTAAGATATTCAAAATCAGCGTAATTTTGGATGCATTGCAACTGTGACATCATGAGTCAAAGATCTGAGTTCTCACTGATAATTTGAACCTTACATGGGTATTATTTTAACCTATTAACCTTGTTTTGATCACCTAAAGATCCTTGTAATGACCATCTGATTAAATATTACATATTTTAACTTTATACTGTTTATAAAAGAATCCTATACATGCCTCAAATTAAAACACAAATTGCAGCATACCATGAATGCGTGGATTGATTACACCTACAATGCTGCTGATTGTAAATATCTTGACGGATCAAAAAGGAAAGCTGTGAAACACTTAACGAAACATAGCAGATGCTGCTCTGCTGCACTTACATGCTGCTACGCATCTGGTGTATTTTACACCTTGACTAGAGAAAGTAATTAACCAGTTATCCTTCATTAGTTACAAAGACAGTTCAATCAGACAATTCAGTGGTTAAAACGTTTTCTATCTAGGGAAAGCCAGCTGACTGCATCAAATCATTGCCTTTGCATGACACACTTCACCTAGATGAGCATGTGGTGACAGTAGACATTCACTTGCACTTTGTGTGATTCCTTCACACAGAGAGAACGCATGCAATGACATTTGAGAGGAAATCTCCCATTTAACAGGAATAAACCTGCAGAACCAGGGTCAGTATCAGGGGCCTTCAGATGAGGGCGACAAAGGATTCAAGGAGGGAGAAGCAGAAATACAGGAAGAGCATGGAAATACTGATCCTTACATACTGTCTATGTTAGAAAAGGTAATGGTAAAACCCTGTTAACAAAAGGTCAAACTTACTTATAATAGGCATGAATTCAATTCATCTTAGCTATGATCAACATTTAGGGATAAATCTTAACAAATCAGAATATCCTGAAAAGTTAAAATATGTTTTGGTAACTAATTTAATTAATTGAATCTCATATATTGATATATTACATATATATATTTTTATTATTAATTTTTGTAATTTTGATAATTATGGTTTAATTGTGGTTGAGATGATGAATGCACAAAATTTGGTCTGAGAGCATTCTAGTTATTCACTCGTTTCATAACATTACTCTCGACTTCACTTACAGGACCTGCAAATGGTTTCCATCTTAATGGTCACTTTTAACAAGCATATTGATATAAATTTAGTGAATGGAAAAAATGTTCCTAAATGGTATTTTAGAGAAAGGGAGGTTTTGTCAAGAGGAAGATAATACAGAAGTCCTAACAAGATAGAGGACCTGAAGACTGATATCAAAGCAATATTACACTTCAGCATTGCAAACGGCTAATCATGTCATTATCACGGCACATTATTTCAGTAATTCATAATTAGGCCCAACCAAGTATGCAGTCCTTAAAAAATTACCTTGCATCTTAATTTGAGATGTTTTGTTGTTACTTATTTATTAACTTTTTTTTTTATTCTCGATTTAGATTACCCATAATCATCAAGAGAAACAAAGGCTTGAAATATGTAATTAACTTAGTTTTAATTTCTAAAATGGGCGACAAAACATATTGAACTATTAACAGTATCCCAATTGTATTGTTAGATGGATGTGCAGTGGTCACAGTGGTTATTGTAAGCCAACTCATAATGTGGTGGATATAAGGCCTCTTAAAAGCCGCCTTCATTTACGGTAATTTAGAGCTCACGCGCCTGTGAAGAGCCCTTTTCTAAATCCATTCCAATATCTCAACTCTAATACCTCTCCATATAAGGTGACTCATCTGCAGCTCTTAGAAACACCTTTGGAGTGTAGTCCTCCACTTATCTCACTGAACACAAGAGATTGCTTGAGATACAACTCATTAATGCATGCATGTCTATTCAGAAGACCTTTTTTGATGTAGTATGTGATGAGTAAAGGAGCATATAGAAAATAAATCATTTTCTTACAGACTGCTTCATGATCTTGTCAAGTTTTCCAACCGAAATTAAATGAAAATGTGCAGCAATTGGGAACACAATTACAATTGTTTTATGAAAAACGGCACTCAAGGGAGTCAACGCATATTTTCTATTCACTAACTGATAATATATGTATATGCTTGATCTTTCTATTTGTACCCCAAACAAACAAAAAAAAATCCTTTTTATGGGTTGTTTCAAGTTGCTACTAATTAAAATTGGAAGATTGTTGGAGATCCATCCATCCATCCATTTTATGTCACGTTTATTCCAAGCGGGGTCGCTAGGGATGCTGGAGCCTATCTCCAGCTGTCTACGGGCGAGTGGCGGGGTACACCCCGTACAGGTCGCCAGTCCATCGCAGTGTTGCTGATCCCTTTAAGATATTTGTTTCATGCAATTTTTTATTTGTGTTGTACTTACCTCCTTTTTTCTACAAGTACTTCATGTAATGTTTGTGTGGGGCATTGGAAAGAAAAATCATGTGGTAAATTTAAAGTTAAGTGAGTAGCAAAACAATAGTTTAAGAGCATTTCTGTTTTGAGAGAATTTATTTATATCCAGGTTTCTGAAAATTCATGAGTATGTGCTTCACTTTAATATGCAAAACCATGCACAGTATTTTTATATTCAGCTTTATGCAGCCTTCCCTTTGGGTTCAGAGCAAGACAGATTCTAAGCTGATTTATATTATGATGACAGCGCTAAGCACAGCACTGATTACAGGTATTAGAGGTTGAAGTTGATAATGGACTTAAGAATCGGAATGCTGACATGATATCAGGAGGAAGACATAACTCAAAGACCAGATTAAAATGTCTAATATTAATGTGCTAAAAGGAATCAGCAGATGGGATGGAAGAAAAGTGTACATTAAAGTAAGTGTAAACCTGTGTTCTTCACAAAGCCGGGTTATGTTACCTTTGTTTTGACTCATGTTTTCATTTGATTGATACATTGATTTCTTTTACAAACCAAAAAATTGACATGATGAAATGTCTAAGAGGCACTCTCTTAGGAAAAAGTACAGTTTTCTACGATGTTTTTTTTTTTTTTAAGTCTAGAGTTTCACTGTTTGGCAGCCAAGACTACAATATTCTGCCAAGGCTACTTGCTGTACATAAGTAAAAAGTGTATCAAAGTAGAGGTAAACCATGTTGTACTAATCCCTTTGACACTGGCTATTATTTCTGGAGGAAGTTTCAGACCTAAAAGGAAGAGTAAGATTTTAGAAATCAGTGTGCCCATCATGAAGGTCAATCTGTCATGACTCTATAGTTTTTGGTTCTGTTTATGTTTTGTTTTGTAGTTTTCAGTTATGCTTTGATTCATGTCTTTCAGTGTTTTCTAATGGTTTAATTTCCATTTTGTATTATTCTAGTTGTTTTTTTTTAGTTCTTATGTATTTTCTGTTTACCCTCTGTTGCCCTCTTGTGTCAGTCTCCTTCTCCTAGATCCCTTCTTGATTTCTCTGTCTACACCTGCTCCCAATCTGCTGATTAGCCTGGTCTTGGTTCAGTCTCCCATTTATACACCTCCTGTTCAGTCCCTGTTTGCTAGTTCCTCGTCGTTTCTTGGCTCTCTGTGTGTTTTTTTCCCCTGATGTTACTCTGTATTTTGGTATTTCTGTATTTTGTAATATTTGGATTGTTGCTTCAGTTGCCAACTTTTGATTATTAAATCTGCTCGAAACCACCTTCCGCTTCAGTCTCTGCATTTGGGTCCTTTTCAAACCTCCACTCAACCTGACACACTCAGCGAAATGAGAAAGGACAACAGTACAAATATTTTTATGCTATCTCCAAGGGCATTCAAGTTGTCATAGTTCTAGCTTTGAAGGATTTTACCTACACTAATATCCATGTAAAACAAAGTTGCAGAAAAAAATGGAATAAAAGAAACACTTTTTAAAGCCACCATCAACATTTTGGTACAATTTTGGCTAGCTTTTAATTTGAACTGATTTGTTCTTAAACATTTATTTCTATTGTCTAACTTGGCTTTAGGCATAGTAAATCATATTCAACAGGGTTAAAGTAACTGCCACACCATTTTTAAAGTCTTTTGATCTAGGCTACTCAAACCCCCATTTTGATCATTATATTGATCAATGTGCCACCATAAAACAGAAATGTGTCAAATTTCAAATAACCTAGCTACTACTGAAGTAGTTGAAAATTATGAAGGTAATCCTCCTGCTTCAATATCAATGTCTTTCTATAAGGTAAGCTACCGTCACCATTATTGAGCATGGAAATATAGACTCCAGGGCAAAACTTAAGTACAGGTCATTTATATGGAATCCTTACTTGGACCCCTTTAAGCACCCCGTTGTTGCCAGATAGTATGTCAGTCTGTGCCATTGCTTAAAAATCTTTCAAAGAGAGGTAATTGTGTTGTCTTGTGCCCTACTGAAAATGTTTTACCAAGCTTAAAAGTGTTGACATTGTTCAGAAGCCTCTGTTGGAATCAGTACCATGTAAGTCTATGGTAAAATAAAATTTAATTCAATGTAATCATTAATCCTACAAGTAATTCTAGTAGGGTAATGATCACTGCTGGTGGTTACTGTAATAAATTGTGTTCAGCAGTAACGGATTAATATAATGCATTACAAATTAAAATTTCGTAATATTATTAGAGTTATCAAGGTGGGTCACGAAGCGGCTTTAAGAGAGTGGAGAAGAAGGCTATTTTGAAGTAGACGGTCTTAACACAACAGAAGAAAAAGATAGTTTTAAAAGCAACAGAGGTAAATTACTATGTTATGGAGCATGCGCTGCCTCTTTCTACAACTGAGCCTTCACAATCTATTACTTTTAAGCTCTTAAAAAAAAATAAATAAAATTTTCACAAAGTGACAGGGTAAAACAATCTCTACTGATGTAGTTCTGTAAAAAAAAAAAAACAGGTTTCCACAGATAGTTAATTTAACCCATTGAAACCCAAATTTATATATCAGCACCTACAATAAAAAAAATTAAGTAGTTGCCAAACAAAAGTGTCATGCTGTGTTAAGGTTTTTCTTGTTTGATGATTTTATATCATATTTTTGTGATTCATCTATTCATGACAAAATCCTGCACACCTTCAATGTTCCATGCCTTGTCCCTTTTTCCTAAAGAAACTTATAACTTTCTATCAAAGATATCTTGTAAGATGGAATATATTACATTTTGGAAGTAACTTTCTCAACTCGGGTTATGATATAATTTAGTCTTGGAGATTATTAGGCTGTCCCTGAACATCTTGACCTATTTTTCTTTTTAATTGAGAGTGACAGTGTGGGTCAGATAGTAGAAACCCTGACACTGTTAGGTATCCTACAGAGAAATGATACCAAAAACATATCTAACACTGTGTTTGATTCAAACTTCCTGTCTAAATAAAGCTAAAGGCTTGTTAATCATGTATGTGGTTCTTGGTCAGTTCAACACTGGTCAAACCGTTTACTGGAATTAATTGACTGGGGTTGATTGTGCTGAATGATATACCTCTGAGTAAACATACAACACTTATGCTAGCACATCAGATGTTTCCGCCACCATTGAGAAAAGATGGTAGGCCAATTCAGAATATTTGGAATAAGCCAGAAACTTTACTTAAAGGTCTTATATTATAAATTGAACATTTTTGTCAAAAGACTTGAGACTGTGTGAATATGTACTGTCATCTTAGAAGATACTATGGCAAGTCCAATGCAGAGGGCAGGCATAAACTGTATGGCCTTTTGCCCTTTTTGGGCCATTCTCCAGTCATGCGAGTGGTTTTTGGATTGGGCCTGCATTGAGTAGTATACGGGAGGTAACAAGGGGCAATTAACCTCTCACGACCACCTCCAGATAAGGAATCGCAAGGTCAGGACAAAATCCAACATGTTTAAAATTCAGTTGGTACATTTGCTCTATGTTCACTGATCTAAGCATGTAGCACATGGGTCTTGCAACAGGATAAGTATTCAACATACACAGCTAAAAGCACCCAAAAATGACTTACAGAAAATCATTAGACTATTCTGAAGGGGTCTTCTTTGAGCAGCCCGATCCGGCAGGGGATAATTTCAGTCCAGATAGACGTTTCTACTTGGCCTCACCTTGACCCTATTGTGGCTCTACATTTCTTGTACCTTATCCAAAATAGTTAGGTCATTCTGAGCTATTTTCTGTATTTGTGCTGCTATGCGGGTCACATAGGAATCATCTTTCCACTTTATGCTTCATTCTATCTCTATTCTCCCACCCTGCAGTATTGGTCAAAATCCAGTCATAACTTTATGTTCTCTCTGCTTTTTCTCATCATAAAATCTTAATCTGGTCTGTTACTGTTCGGCTGGGACTCCACCTTGGATTGAAAAATCAGCTGCTGTCATCAGCATGTCTGTTTATAGATATTGGAGCTTTGCTTGTATTTCAGTGTAGCCCTGTTTATTTTAGTGTGAATGGGTTTGGAGCTCATCTACCCGGCTGTGTCTCACTTCTTTCTTGGAAGGGGCCGCCTGTGGAGCTAGTTCACAGCTACCTTTTGTATCTCTACTCCTTTTTGTATGTCTGCTTCTGTATGCTTAAACACCAGTCAGTCTCGGCAGATGGCTGCTATCACTGAGCCTGGTTCTAGATGTTATTTTTTCTGTTAAAAGTGAGTTTTCCTTTCCACTCTCGCTACATGCAGGCTCTGTGTGAGGGATTGCTGAAGAGTCAGCAACAAAATGCAAGTGAAGGTCGTCGCTGCAGGATTTTCCAGGAGGAGTCTGTCCTGCAAGTCAATGAATGGAAGTAATCAACTGGATTTCCTAACCAATCTGGCAGTATTGTTTCTGTGAACTGCCCTGGGATGATATGTGTTGGGAATTAATACATATATAAACATAAACACAATTAAATTGATGGTATTATTTTGGGTGTTTCCCCAATTGTCCAAAACAAGAAACCCCCCAAACATGTGACAGAAGCAGGATACCAGCCTCATTTGTTTGTTTTCTTTTTGTTTTTTTAAGGTGGGAGAGATCGTTTTGTAACTTAAACCAGATTTAGGAAAAGCAACATGGGGCATGGTTGGGATTTTTTTTTTTTAGAAAAAGGAAGAAAAAAACATGTTCAGTTTTTGAGTAATGAAACCCTAACAAACATAAAGGCTTACATTTATGAATAGTTAAACATGCTAAGAAAGCATTCTTGTTTTACTGAAATAGAAGGCTGTGTGAAACCGTTATTTATTTTTCATTCAGGGTGGAAAATTCAAGATATGTTGAAGGAGCCCCAGTGGAATAACTGACTGGAGTCGTTACCTCCTGGGGCAACAGTTGCTCTCTTCTCGTTCTTTCTACCACTACTGCTTGTTTTCCATCTCTCACCTTTCTGATCTCCACAAGATAGCTGCCGCTGTCTCCCTGAGAGAAGGAGCAATAACACAAGAACTGTTCATTCTCAATACCATCTTTTCCTTTCTCCCAGTCAAACTCAATTCATTCCACACCTTTGTGGTCTACATCATTTTGGTATGCTTTGTTCAGCTTTAAATGCAGGGAAGCAAACTGATTTCCTACTGGTTTCTCTTGGGCTTAACTGTTTCTACATGGGAAGCAGCTTTTTTATCCCAACCTTCCTCATTAACTGCATTCCCCATTGCACCCTTGAGTCATTAAAAAAGTCATTTCTTTACCTTGTCCCCTTTGGTGCTTTCCTTTTATAATTCTGTTCCATTCCACACCTTTGTTCGGATGAACTTAAGGTGTGAATGTCTTGGCTGACACATATTCTCCATCCGGACCAGAGTGAATTATTGGATGCCAGAGAAGTGGGGCTGAGTGGGCTTCATAAAGCTGGCTCTGCATGCTCTTTTTTAGGCATTAAGGTGTTATCATAAGAGCCAACAAAAGACTTCCTTACTATTCCTTGTTCCTTCTAATGACCTAAGGTATTGTATGAATTATGTTATCAAGGTCATTGGGGAGGTCCATGGCTATAAAAAATCAAAATGAGAGAGTTGTGGGAGGTATGCAGGAGCTCTTTTAGACCAGCTTCAGTCTCTTTTATTATCAATGGGACGCTACAGAAATCTTACACGCCAACAGCATAAGACCCCAGGTGTTAGCAATTTAATCATTACTTTTCTAACCACAAAAAAACAAAAACAAAAATAACCACAGATAAAAGCAATGTTAGTAACAACTTCATCTAAATACGTGCCATCATATTTTTATTGAGGGGTAGAGAAAGAGTGTGTGGTATGGAGACTTATTAGCAAGTGGCTTGTAAAGAGGTGGAAAATGTATTATACCTCAAAAAGAACCAGGCGAAGAATGGGCTACTCTCCCTCACAACAGTGATAAGAAATTGACTTTGCTTTTACTTCCCTTTAAAGCCACAAACAATACTTTAAGTAAAATTGAATTTGCATTGCTTGTTCAATATCCTTCCCTATTTCAAATTTTCTTGTTCATTCCTCCTTTTGTCTTTCCCCTTAACCTTTATTTTACTCTGCGTTCCATCCCCCACCTAGTTAAGTTCATTGGCTGAAGAGGAGGAATGCTGAGGAGGCAGGATGGAGGAGAATCCAGCATCAATTAGACTCTAAACTGCACTTAATTTATTTATTTTTCTGCCCCATGCCAAATTAAATTAAGCTATAAAAATGCAGATGGAAAAGCAGTGAACTTTAATTATTGAGGCAGAACTTCTGCTTGGGTCATTGCTGAGTATTCTTCAGATCACAGTGCTCTTATAATGCAAATGGATTAGGTCCATTATTTCTGATCTTTTGGTAGAGTAATATACCTCTGTTTTATATTGAAGACCTCTGTGGGTATGTCTCTGTGTATTTAATTGTTCAGTCTGAACATTAAGGTTAACACTGTACTTCTCAAAGTCTGAATATTATTATGCTTTTACAATCTAGACCTACATATGTCCTTGCTACAGCAAGAAAAACTGGCCAATTTCCATCATCTTAGCTCTGTTATAGAATCATCCTCTGGCTTGACCGGACCCCTGACATTGTTCTAATAGAGATGGTGGCCCTTATATACGTCTGTCTAAAGCAAAACATGTTTCTCCTAATAAAAAATACTTAAAAACCTGTCTAATGACAATAGCAATGCACTATTCACCTAAGGCTGGCTGTAAATACACATTAAAAGAATAGAAAATGGAGTCATTAGGATAATAACTACAGTTTTAAAAGGTATAGTCT
Organism: Cyprinodon tularosa; assembly: GCF_016077235.1. Lineage (NCBI taxonomy): Eukaryota > Metazoa > Chordata > Actinopteri > Cyprinodontiformes > Cyprinodontidae > Cyprinodon > Cyprinodon tularosa. The sequence continues at coordinate 3,843,696 of NW_024039163.1, forward strand.
CATTAAATGACTCTTAAAATTTATGCATCAGTTGCTTACTCTGCTATTTTTGTCTTTGATGCATTTTTTTTTTTAGTTTTGTAGTTCAAAATGCTATTCTTTGCATATTTACCAAAACAACACCATTTAACAAGATGTGCAGCACTATGAATGTGCATCACTAAGGAAAAGAAACTGGCTTAACCCAAAAACTGGTATCAAATAATGTAATATTTCTTTAAAAACCTTTAAAAACTCATAAGCAAGAAAAACCAATAAAGGCTTTGAATCAAGAAAATGTATATGTTGAATAGCAGAAAAAAAGATTGTTAATTTCCTGTTTTATTGTATTTCCTTTTGATGCATTACTTGCAATACGAGATCTGTTAACCATTTTTGCCTTGGATTTGATCAGTTTTGTTTTGATATATTAAAATATTAAGCATTGAGCATTGAAAACATTGTCTGGAGGCCTTTAATGATCTAGATATTTATTCCAGATATTCTGATAAAAGTAATTTGTTTTCTGAAGGTTATCGAGGACATCAAGCAAAAATTATTGAAAAGGAATTAAGAATGAGTAAGATCAGAAGATTAAATGGATATTTGGTTTTAGAAGTGGGCAGATGAGCCTATAGAAAAATGTTTATTTAAATTCTTATTTGTATATTTATGTTCATTATACAACTACAACATTCAGCTATTCCCAGATGAGATTTGAATACCAGTTTTCACAACTGCACTTAAACAAGTGTTATATTGGGAATTGATCGAAATAATTGAAGCTGACCCCTTTGTAAAAGTGTATTCAGATTTGTTTTCTTAAAAATAGAAGTACAGTATTGCACTATCAACAGATTGAAATCAAGTAAAACTGTGTTGCAATAAACAGTTAAAAAATAAACACTTTCATTTAAAGTACTTTCCTTAACGTTTTTTTTCTTTTTTACTTTAAAATAGGTTACAATCCTTCAAACAATTTTTAAGTCCATATCAAAATACTGTGGTCAAAGGAAACATAAGACCATAAAAAAAGCCATGCAGTAGCAGAATTTAGGGGCCACTAAAAATGCACTGATTTCAAGACTGAATCTAGTGAGTCAGAAAGAGAGCTAGTCTCGAAACAGTCATAAAAACAAAAAAAGCTTAAACTAGAGTTTAAAATGGACTGGAAGTCAGTGTAAGAAAGCCAAAACAAAAATTTATTCCCATCTAGAGGACAGGCTGCTGTGCCTTGTGTAGCGTCCAAACCTCTCCAATTAGAACATAATAAAAGCTTGAATTACTGCCACAAAGTAACTGGTATGACGCTTAATGAAGAATCCCTTCTATATAAAGATTGTGTAGACTACTGAGCAATTCTATTTCTGAAATCCAACTGTAAAGTAAAATAAAATAAATTTAGTATAAAATGTGATGGTCCATTCTTATTCCAAGGTTATAGACTGAGGGATGTAACTAAGCAAATATTTATATCTAAACCTTTAGATCATAAATTGTTGCGAAGAAAAAAACTACAGGGTGACTTTATACACATATAAACATGGGTGTGTCCCCTACATGGTAACTACAGCCTCAGTATAACTCTGAACATATAAATCACTAATTAACTAAGGACTTATATTTTCAAAGTGTTATTAGTGCACAAAAGACCCGCATTTCAAATGTTTGGCAATGAAATACAAACATATAAAGATTACTATAAAAATCTAAGCAGTTCCTAATTAATTCCAAAATCTAACTAAAACATAAATCTATGCCTTTCTCTCCTGATTTTTTTTTTTTAGATTTCAGCAGCCTTGATTTCCAAATATTGATCTGAAAATCATATGTAAACACCAAAAATGAAGAAAACCCCAAAACTTCACAATGAAGATTAGCACTTATACAACGTTCACACTAAAAGTTGCAGAATTTTTGGCTTGGTTCTCCTGCACCTGATTGCTTGACATTTTACCTGTTTTACAAACAATCCTCACAGACAATTCTGCAAAATTAGTTTGCGTCAATTAGGAGGAGTGTCTATTAGATTTTACCAGGAGTTATGATGCTGTATGTTATTTGGGAAGCCTGAACAACGGCACTGGCACCAGTGTCCTTGGGTTCACCAGGCTTGCTCTCAGTTCAGCCAGTGCAACCAGCTGATCCAGAAGGTGCAGCTTGATGGTGATGCCTCCAGCAGTACCTCCAATTGTCCAGGTAGTTGGAGATTTTAAACAAAAACCCTTTGCTGCCACTGCGCACCTTCCCCTTACTTCACAACCAGATCAAGTCCCTTACTGGTTAAAACAACATATATTGACAGAAAAGTTCATATACTTCACTCTTTTTGCCCAATTCATGCAATTCACATCACTCAAAATGCATACTTCATATTGCTCGAATAGCGTCTTTTGCATTGGCAACTGTTATTTAATGCTGAAAGTGCTTTTACATAAGGATAACAGTCTCTTTTCTCCATTCACCCTGTTAACATTTATTGTAAAGCATCATTACAGTTAGAAAGGTGAGGCAACAGATAGCACAGTGTCTGTCTGGAACACACAGGATGCACAATTAAAAAAGCATACTGTGGAAATTACTTTGTTTTGCTCAAAACCTTTTGAGAATAGTAGAAGTAGTTTCTTTTTTTTTAAAACAAGATATACAGAAATCAACAGGCAATCAGAAAAGAGCAAATATGAACCAATTGAACAAACGTATTTGTATATTTGTGGTAAGAATTGCAAGATGTGCTCATTATCCCTGACAGCTTCTTTTTCTTTATTTGAAAACTGTTATGAATATCTTTTTAAAACTAAATTTTAAAATGGACTGGAAGCCAGTGCAAAAAGGCCAAAATGATAATTTCTTATTGGCTTCTATGCCTTGTGGGGCTTCCGAGCCGCTCCAATTAGAAAACAATAATTACAGTTACTAACAGTTGATGGTATGATGCATGCTGGAAATTCATATCTATCTGCTTTTATTTTGAAACAGTTAGGGATTTCATTTAATAAAATGCAGTTTATTTAAATAGTGCCAATTCACAACACATGTCATCTCAAGGCACTTTATGGTTAAGGTTTCTATGTAAGGAAAACCAGTTGATTGCATCGACTTATTGACTTGAAGGCAATCCCTCACACTAAGCATGCTTGTAGCGACAGTAGAGAGGAAGAGAGGATTGTGGGAGTTTAAAATACCAATAGGTGAAAATTAAATCCTAGTGCTTTGAACACCCCCAGAAACACCTATTAAAATTACAGCTTTAAGATTTAGATTCATGTATTTTGGGGTAGCAAAAAAAAAAAAAGCTTGTGACCCTCAAGTTAAATTAACAGTAAAGCATCAATTAAGGAAACACTGGAGTCCTACAAGTTAAATATTACTGAGGCTCTTTCTTACCTTTTTTGATTATTTTAGTTTGCAAAGCATATAACAATAAATGTCTCATGAGTAGATTTTTTTAGGTAAGTATTTGCTGCATCATTGGATGTGTATCTTATTATTATAGTATATGCTGGGTTTACCAAGCATGTGCAGTTTTGCATACTCTAAAATCTATTATCTATTTATCTAATATCAGAATACTTTCATACTTTATATAGCCTTTTTATTATAATCCATAGTTTTGCATTTGTCAGAATCATTATAATTTTCTTTTCCTCTGCTCATTCCAGGAGGGACGATCATCATTAAACCAGAAAGAATATTTTTAAACAAGTCACCATCCCACCTTGAAACCCAAAAGTAAACCAAAGTTTACCCAAACACTTCTGGTATCTATTGTGTATCCGACTTGTATTTCAATGCTGTATGAAGACATGTGGCTTTAAGCATACTATATAATTCCTGCATCTCCTTATTATGCCTCTAAAAATGTCACATTATTGGAGTAATCTTAATATGAAATAGACTGAAATGCTAAACTACTATACTACACTAATACTTTGCCTGCACCAATAAAAAAAGCCTTTATTCAAACCTATTTTAATATTCTGGCGCTGTGTCCTTAATTATTTCGGTTATAAATATTTGACCACTTGGTGGCTCTTGCAGACTGTGTACAGAGCACTGAAACTTCAGTATTCAATTTTAAAAAGTCAGCTTGTCTGTACAGAGAAAAGATTCCAAATTTAATTCTATTTGTTAAAATTATTTGACAACTTAAGGTTTGGTTTGACAAGAAATCCCTCTGTTGAACTTAATCTATTTATGTACAATCTGAATATAAATTTAGTAGTTCTTCATCTATTGTAAAAAATAAAAAATGTCCACAAGTTACTCATATTAAACAAATGTAAAATTAAAAATCTCATATACTGTCAACTGAGTTGTTTTTGAACGGCACACTAAATTCGTATGAATAAAAGCTTTTAAATTCAGTTTTAAAAAGTAGGTAAATTGTAAATAAAGCTTGTCATTTTAAATGTTATTATTGATTACATGTTATGAGTAAAATTAAAAAGCCATTATAAAGGTATTTTTCTGTAAAAATGTACAAAATGTTTATAAAAAGTGTCTAATTATGCAACAGCCATCTCAGTCATCATCTGTCAATTTTGTAAACACAATGCTGGACACAAAAGAAAACAATAATAACTTCCAACTGATTAGTAATCTCAATGTTTGTTTTCAATTATAAACAACAGGTCAATCAAGCCTCACTTTCCTAAATGTAAACAATAAAGCTATTGTTAGATTAACTTATATGGAATCTGAACTTACTTCTGGCAGCTTTTTTCTGCTTTTGATTTGTAAATGATTGCAGTAATTTGGAGTTTTATCTTTGCATTTTCTGGTTCTCTTATAGTATATAATGCATAATATAAGGAAAGGCACAACTAAAACACAGATAAAACCAGTGGAATAATTTTTTGACAGACTGCTCTCAGGATGTCCACTGTTAATGTCATTCATACAAGCAATATAACCAAGAGAATGTAAAACATATCCAATTCTCTTAAAATAGCTGTTAATAGTTTCTATAAGATGCAATTCTTTGGTTATTTAAGGATAGAAATAAGTACTTTCCATTCCACGATTATATAATTTATGATGACCTGGATTAAGATCTGCCTACACATGTGAAAATGTGCTGAAGGTGCAGATTTTGCTACCGGTACAGATCGGGTAGAGACAGTTACTAGCTGCAACTAGGAAGCAAACAGTAGTGTCTCTAGAGACAGGGTTTCCTGAAAAGATGCCGGTCACAAGCAGTTTACGCTTTTCAGGTTGGTTTTAGTCTCAAAGTGACAAAGGTTGATATGATCACAGAGAAACAAGTCCACCCGAGAATAGGAGTAGGCACTGATTCTTGTGATGTACTTGGGGCCTGGTATTGAATCTCTATGCATATTGCATCCATAACGTACGTTTAGAGTAACGTGCATTTTAAATGAAAATGCTTGTATGACTACATGTGTGCACCTAAAAAATTATTCAGATTATAAAGAGCATGTTTTGAGCTAGAAATGCTTTTTTTCCCCTGCTGTGTGCCAAATGAATTAACTCCTTAACTTTTACAACATTTAGGCCTCAGAAATATACTCTTGTATGTTACTTTTATTATAATACCAGAACAAATGCAATAAACTGTATCCTTTCTGAGATCTATTCAAATAATTCTGTGCTTGTCATTTTAAACAGGATCTCAATAGGAGCCATTTTAAGAGGTTAAAAAAGGTTAATTAAATTCCAAAACATTCACAAAAGAGACACATTTGATAAGTGACATTGTACAGAATGTAGTTTCTGAGTCATTCATTTAAAAAAAGAGTAATATGTTAGCCTCTGCTTTAAAGTTCAGCATGCAGGCCAAGGGTGGGATTAAGTGTGTATTTAAGGATGTTGTCCCATACATTTTAAGACATAATCTACTGATAACTTTAAAGTTATTTAAGTCAGAATTTCAAATAAGGTAACTCGGATAACCTTGTTAAAGTGGTCTTATCAGAATAACCTGCATTTATCCATTTGGGAGTTCAACAGCGACTGTTGTGCTCCAATTTTTTGCCAGCTTGGACAAAAATAATTAGGAATGGGAAAATCTGTCTCCTATAAAATGCCAAAGGATCAGTTCATGCCTGTTCTACTTATGACTGCCTTCAATTTGAAGCAGATGTCAGAGGACATGTATTGAAACTATCGATGAGAATTTATTACAATTAAGATACAAAACAAAATGTAAATGAATGCTCTGTGCAGAATAAAAAGTTATAACAAATCTATATCCTGTGTAGTACTTAAGAACACAGTCAAAATATATGAAAGTATGCCCTTTTAAATATACACTATAGATACAACTTTTTCATATTTCTGAAAAATGTCAATATTGCAGCTCTAATATTCTTATTGCTTATTTAATGGTGAGGAATGATATAAAATGTGTCACAGTGATATTTCTCAAGCAGATGTCAAAACTTAACAAATGTGGGTATGAGAACAACTTACCCATATCTTATAAACTAAAAATGTATTTGTTTAAAGTTACATAAACTTTAAACAAATGTCTGTAAAGGTTTCTTCTCAAACAGAAGGGTCCAGCAGTAAGTACAGCAGCACACCAAAGCAGAAAAACCTGCACCTGCTTAATTACCGACCTGCACAGAGCCGTGATATATTAGAGAAAAAAATAGACATATATAGATACATAGAAATAGAAAAGATAGAGAGATAGACAGATGATAGATAGATAGATAGATAGATAGATAGATAGATAGATAGATAGATAGATAGATAGATAGATAGATAGATAGATAGATAGATAGATAGATAGATAGATAGATAGATAGATAGATAGATAGATAGATAGATAGATAGATAGATAGATAGATAAATTCCAACAGAGGTGACAGATACTGAAAAGTGAAACAGGCCTACAAAAATCAGTCTTTGTCAATGAATTCCTTGATGACAAAATCTCGGGCAGTCTGTAGACATTTAGATCACTTAAGAAAATATAAAACTATAAGTAAAATCCATAGAAAGAAATGTGGTGTAATGCTAAGTAATGTCTGCCATATAGCAAAATCATGCACTTGTTGTATTTCCTGATGACTTTCAATAACAATGATTATATAAAAAAAGAAATTCAACGGTTTTGGTGTCCTTTCAAAGCTTATGTGGCCAGATGGATCTACTTTAAATAAGCCAGTTAGAAATACAGATCTACATAGAGAAAAAAAAAGGAACAATCGGAACTTTGCACATTTGTCCTGAACCAAAGAACTATATCAGCGCATCCTCGTGCATCTCATTCAGCCAGCAGATTTTTGGCAGATATGGTCACTGAGTTTTACAGATGATATGTATTTAACTTGGCACCACTATAAACACCCAGATCAAAACAAAATTTCAAGACAGCTGATGCCACAGGGCTCTGACTGGCAAAAGCTCCACCTAGAACTGTAAAAAGAATCAGGTGGTGGGCAGTGTGATAAAAGCAAGCGTTACATTCCTGCAAGGCGACTAAGCAAACACAACAGTATCCACTATAAAAATGTCTATGTGGGTAATTATCCAGCTGAGTACATAAAAAAAACTGTAGGTGTGTCTGATGTACAATATCATGAGATATAGTTGACGGACGGATTTTGTAGCTTGTTAATTATTGATTTGTTGGTTATAAACTGTATGAAATTTAATAAAAATTTTAGTGTTAACTTTCTTTATATAATTTTATATAATATCATGGTCTATATGTTAAAGTATCAAACATCAAGGCAGTGACAAACTATGTATCCTTGCCTACAGATGTTATAAAACAGTACTTATACAGTAGTTGGTAATGTTCTGATAACAGTCAAATATAAAGCACAAATTGAATGTAAAACAATCATCAATCATTTGTGATTTACATGTACATCAAGTAAAATACTTTTGGGAATTCTGCTGCATTACTGTAGCTATTTTCTTTCATTAAAACGATGATGATGTCAAACATAAAAGCCTGTTGCTTGTAATTAGCCTAGTATTAATTAATTTTGTAACAGTTGTGATATTTAACGAGAGCATGCTAATCAGCAAAATGGCAACATTCTGTCCATATTATGTCCTTTTCAAACAAGACTTAAAATGATAAATTATACTGCGTGTGTTCTCTGTATTGTTTAGATCAGGGGTCACCAACCTTTTTATGAATAGGGGCTACTTCATGGGTACTGAATTACAGGATGGGCTACTAATATTGACCTATGAACTGGAGGAGTCAGCATTCACCTAAACTTCATAGATAATAAACATATTTCTATTGTTTCTTTACATTTCTAATTTGCTCTAGATATTGTCATTTTGAAATCCCTGTAAATGCTTATGTTTTAAATCATTGACATGATGAAACACTCTATAAATGATAAAACATAACAGCAGCAGCAAAAAATAACATTCAAACTTAGTCCACTGGTAAGTTGTTCTGTTTTCATAAGATGCTGAGGTGACCCATGTGGTCCTTGAGGGCCCCTTGGTGCCCGCGGGCATCACGTTGGTGACCCCTGGTTTAGATGATCTGGGATACATATTATTAATCTGCCAACATATCTGGAAACTGGTGCTGGATTGTAAACCCTGGTAGTGGCAGATTGCCCATAAGACATGCATGGCTCGGCCAAAGTAAAAGCAGTAACAGCAGTATTATTTCGAGGCAACAACCAATTCAAGCTCACAAAGCAAGCACACCATGTTGCCTGTTTATATTTTTGGTATTTTAAATTTCACCAAGAAACTAAAGAAAAAAAAAACGAATCCCACCCAGATTATGTAAAAAATGAAAGAATGCAAATAAAGATTCATGTCATTTTCAAGCTTCCTGCTTGCTGATATTTGTATACCGTGGACCCACCTGTGGAAAATCGAGCATATATACAGGAGCTGGAGAAAAGTTCTTAGTTAAAAACATATTTCTCATGCTGTAAAAAAAAAACAAAAAAATAGCTTAATGCGCATTCAGGAGAAAAGATGAGGAAAAAATGCATTATCAGTGTCCTTATAGTAATTAAATCAAAACTCAATAAGAACTTCAGAGTTTAGTGTTTCAGTTTTATCATTTTAAGGTCATAATAAAAAAAACAATATTTTGTTCTTTGTGTGCTTTTTTATTAACCTGCACTCTGGAAGACATGCCTTAAACACAGGTTAGAATTATTTCACAGCATCTATTGTAAGTAAAAATGTAACTTATTTAATATTAGTAATGAGCAGATTAAAATTTTGTCTCCTCTTTCGCAGTAATGATGAACTTATAGAGGAGAATCAAAAAGCGAATAGAATAGAAAACTGTGATTCTCCAAGGTAATTTCTGCATATTAATAAACATACTGAAGGAGATGGAATTTTGAAGATGGTCGCGTTGTGAAAGCATGGTCAAGGGAATTGGTTGGAATAAACCCACGTGCTCCCTGCTGAAACAATCCGTCTAATGATGAACTTTACACTGAGGTGTATTTTTCCAAATCCTTTCTGCAATTGAATAATGTTTGATAGATCTTTAAGACCATGAGGTAATCTACTTCACATGCGGTAATATTACAATATTTTAAAAGCATCTACATTAAGAGGACTTAAAAGGTAGAAGAATTTGAAATATTTTATTATTAGCTTGCAAAATGCCCCAATGCTTAAGGGGTTAAATCTAAGCAATCAGAAATCTCAGTTTTATTAGCCTTAAGTGAAGTTCTGAAAAGACTACTGAAAGGTTGCACCTGCCACTGCATAGAGAATGTACAAAATTCGGTTTCTGCTTATTTGAAAATGTTTCTTATACAAACTTTCTAAAATAAAACCACTGCAAATATAATGTGAAAAAAATATATATTTCTGCTTTCTAGATGGAATGTTCCTACAAATTTGGCCTCCCTAAACCTTCAATGCTGACAAATTGCTGGCGGACAAATTACAGGGCTTCAGCTGGAGGCGAACAAAAGCCCAACTGAGGGCCATGCTCAGCTGGCAGACATTTAACTTTAGCTAGAGACCCTGCAAGTGTGTGTGTGTGTGTGTGAGTGCAAAGAGGAAAGGGTGACACAGAGAGACACCATGTTAGCAGTCACATCACATCCCAGTTTGCAGCCACATTGATTAAGAGAGTGACAACGCTAGCTAATCTGGACATGAGACAGATAAAATTATTAGTGGCAACCTCAATTTTATGCGAGGTTATCAGAAGATAAAAATAAAAAAGAACGTTTTTCATGCCTTCATTGTGTCCCCGCAACTCCCTTTTAGCTAAAGTTATTTCTTTTATGTTCTGCTTATGTATGCACTGGTGAATAATACATGCTTTATGCACATGGTCAATTATTTTGATGTAGAATCAATTATAATGTGTGTTTGAGTGCACATTTCTATTTGTAATATGGGAATAGCATATCAGTATATTGAATCCACATTGTTTACTTTGCATACATGTACTGTAGGCATTCAAGGATGTATTGTTCTGAGATTTTTCAAGGCTGGACTGCTGTAAAGCCAGAGCTACTGTGAAACTGCAAGAGCTGGAAAAATATATCACAGCTGTCCAAATCTCCCATGTGCAAACAGACATATATAACAAAAAAAAAAAATAAATTGCAGCCAGATCTATAAGCAGGAAATAATTCTGGAGAGGTGAGGCAATGCTGTATAGTAAGATCAAGATTAGAAAAGCCTCATGTGGGGCCAAAGTGAAAGGACAAGCAAACATAGGCATACAAGAAAGAAAAGGTCAAGTGATTTGGTTCAGTGGGGTTGAGACAAAGCCCAGATACTGCATTAACCGTATCACATAGACTTGGGTGTACAGTCCGCTTACTGTAAGATATGGATTTATCCCTTAAGGATATGTAATCATTGAAAGTGCTTGTACAAGAACCTTGCTCCACACAGCTGTGTGGCACTTTTTTGCATCACTATGGAGCTGTCGTCCTCTAGGAATGATTAACCCAGAAGAGCTTTATATAGAAAGAAAGGAAGCCATAGATGGGAGACAGAGATGAGGAGGAAGGAAATAGTGAGAGAAGGATCTAGGGATGGAGGGCATTACTGAATTCCATGGAGGGTTTACTCTTTACCTCTGCATATCAAACTGTGTTCAACATCGTTTAGCAGTGTGTCTGCTAATTAATCATGGACTATAATCAGTTAGAGGCAATGGAAAATTATGTGTTTGTGTGTCAAGGGATGTGGGTACATTGTCTGTGGTTCAGAAATAGTTACACAGGGAAAATGAAAGGCACACACAATGTGTAATTTACAGCTTGCCTGCTACAGTTTTCATGCAACTTCCTCTATAAGCTAGTATATTGATGCTCTTTTTTGCTGTGGAAAACACAAGAGGGTATTTTAATTGATTTACTCTTTATTACCTATTTGTCCTTTTCACATTGTGTAAGTAAATTTCAGCTTATGACTAAACTCTGGCTTGATATATCTGCTATGAGTTTTCTATTGTCAGAAATCAAACAGAAACTTAAATTATTTGATGCTGATTAAGTTCTTAGTTATAATGTTTGTATGATTATTTTCACTGATACTGATCCAATCTTGTAGATGAATTGACCACAGTGCTATAGGAAGTCTTGTCAGTAGCTATTCTGACTAGTTTTGACACAGTGGCAGCAGGGGTGGGCTTGGTTATCATCTGACACAGAACGCCAGCCAAGCCTGCTAGCTCACATACAACCACCAGCGCTAATCTCCTGCTATGTGCTAACAATAGCACTGATGTTCTGGCTTTTTTGTGGAGCTTTGCTTGCTCTGAGGCTGCCTTTTTGCAGTATCCCAGTGGCCGACAGCCTTTAGCGTTCCCATTACAAATGGAATGGTACAACTGAAATCAGCCAGTCTATTGTTGGTTCCCTGGAATAGCTGTGATTGAAGGCACAAATTGCCAGAGCAATACAGAAGGGGTAGGGAGACATTTGGGGTTTGACTAAGCATGCTGAGAAAACAATAAGTTTGAGGGAATTCAAACTCAGAATTCAAGCCAAGAATTTGTTTTTACAGTGGCACATACTGTAGATAGAATAGCTATGTTTATGTGCAGCAAGTTTAATTTTACAAGTCATACATAAAATAAATTAATAAAAGCTTACTACTTAATGGTGTTGTAGGAGCCTAAATGCAGTTTATTTGAGTTAGAATATTTATTTTCTATTTTATTTAAAAATACGCAAATTCATAAGTAAGATAAATATTGTTTTTGATTTAATGATTCTAAGGGATTTAAAAGGATTAAAAAATGCTATTTTATATGTTCAGTTAATTGATATTGTGAGAAAGATATTACTTTTATTGTGACATTTAAAAACCCACGAAGGGGAGTGGTTTATCTTCATGCCAAGTGAGGAATGCAGTGGGAATCAGATGGAGATTGGAGCGCAATAGTTTTTTGACCTCACCCTTCCCAGGCTCCGTTGGACTTTAAAAGGACTTAATTTCATGGATGTATTTTATGTTTTCTGTAATGTTGCGTTAAGTTTTCAAGTAAACCGTTGAAGTCAAGAAGTGGACTCGTGGATTTATTTTTTTGGATACAAGGGAGTCTGATGAGCGTCAAACTAAAGCTTCAATAAGGACAGTAAGAACCTACATTTTAGTCAAAAAACTTGGTCTACAAGGATTACTGGAACCCCTGCACGGATCTGTGGACTTTTTCTCTCAGAAGGAAACCGACAACTGTAAGTAAAAAACTGCTACGGATTGGCCGTGTGTCAGTTGAGACTGAAAGACGAGTGGAATTCATTAGAAAGCTACGTGCGCGAAGGTTCGCTGATTAATGTGGATGAGAAAGATTTAAGCTGACATGCAAGAGACACAAAAGAAACGAGTTGTAAAGATGACAGAAAAGGGCATGGAAGATAATAAAAACAGGATATTGAATGCACGTAGGGGCAAGCTGGCCCAGCTTGGAAGCATGATTAACCAACTTGAGGAATTAATGGCGGATGACGCGAATGCCGACCTGGTTAAAAATAAGCTGCGTGTCGATTTTGGTGGTTTACTGACCGAATTCACTGACACAAACTTTAGTTTACAGCTTTACATGAGTGAGGAAGAATTTTTGGAAAATCAAACGAACTATTTTGAACCAAAACAAGCCTCAATGAATGATTTCTTCTGGAAATGCGAAAATTGGATGAAAGAAGTTATGAAACGAACTGAGCAGGCAAAGAAACAAGAGAGTGATGCTAGGCAAACTGATAACAGATCAGTGCGCACCAAAAGGTCTAGTTCACGACATTCAAGCACACAGTCATCTTCCTCCAAAATGAAAATGCAAGCTGAGCTGGAGCGTGTATCACTGAAAGTTAAGGCTGATGCTTTAATGGAAAAATTGGCCATTGAACAGGAGGAAGCAGAGCTTGAGGCAGAGCGAAAGAGAAAGGAAGCTGCCATTAAAGCTAAGAAAGAAATGCATGAAATTCAAACAAAGTTAGCTGAATCAGATGCGAAATTGCAAATTTTACAAAAATATGAGGAGGAGCAGGATGATGTGAGCTTTGGTGGATCTGAAGCGTCAGATGACAAAATGTCAATGAAAAGTGCTGCACAGCTGCCACGACCCACCATGCCCATGTCAAATTATTCCAGACGTGAATCATTTAATCAGAACTTGCCTGTTAGACCCAAAGAAAATATAACAGATGCAAAAAAGAAAGAAAATGACACAGTTGTGCTGGAAAGTTTGTGCCAAGCCATAACCCAACAGGCTAATGTGACCGAATACTTAGTGAAGAATCACAAAGCATCTTTACTTCCTGATCTCACAATTAAAACATTCAAAGGAGATCCATTGGAGTATAAATCATTTATCAGATCCATTGAACATGGTATTGAAAGCAGAACTGAGGATGAACGTGACCGCTTGCAGTTTTTACTGCAGTACACAAGTGGGCAACCACATGAGTTGGTGAAAAGCTGCATTCACATGCCACCTTCTTCAGGATATGTCAAAGCAAAGCAAATGTTACAGGACTACTTCGGTGATGACTACAAGATTGCAGAGGCATACTTAAAGGAAGCCATGGACTGGCAAACAATCAAACCAGAAGATGGCGCTGCACTACAGTCATTCGCATTGTTCCTGATTGGCTGCTCCAACACAATGGCAGATATTAGCTACATGGAAGACTTGGACAATGCAGCATGCATTAAAGCATTAGCTAGCAAGCTTCCCTACAAGGAAGGAATCCTGGAGAAAATATGCTTGTGACTTGCAAGAAAAAACTAAGAAAAGAGTTAAATTCAAAGATTTTGTTGAATTTGTGAACAAACAGGCCAAGTAGTTAATACACCCTCTGTATGGGAACATAAAAGACAACACCATCAACAACATGAAGGATCCCATTCGACTGAAATCAAAAATACAAGACAAGGACATGGTTAAATCTAAGAAAGTTTTCACAACATCCGTTGCTTCGTCAGCAGAAAACAAAGAGAAGAAAGAGAACGATAGCTCAACACCTAATAAAACAAAATCAGTGGATGTCAATGGGAAACCATGTCTTTACTGCAGCGGAGAACACCACAGTTTCTCAGTCTGCAAAGGATTCAAGAAGAAGCCTCATAAGGAAAAGATTGAGTTTTTGAAAAGTAAAGGGCTGTGCTTCGCATGCTTGAAACATGGCCATATGAGTAGCAGCTGTAAAGAGAAGGCTCAATGTCAAGATTGTGCTCGTCCACATCCCACTCTGCTGCACATCACTTTTAAAGAGTCAAAAGATGAAACAAAGAAAGACAAAGAAAGTACAGATGAGCAAGCTGTTGCAAACGCTCATGTTCAAGCATCTGAAATATGTAGTGTCACTGGGGCCGGTAAAGAAGATTGTTTCCTGTCCATAGTTCCGGTACAAGTCAAGGCACAGAAAGGAACAAAGATAGTGACCACATACGCATTTCTGGACCCAGGCAGCTCCGCTACCTTTGCAACTGAGTCACTAATAAATGAGCTGAACCTGAATGGACGACGCACCAGCATATCCTTGCGAACAATGGGGAATGAGTCTGTGGTGAACACACGTATAGTGACAGGACTGGAAATCAGTAACCTGGAAGGTGACCAGTTTATTGAACTTTCAGAGGTGTTTTCCCAGAAGGCCATTCCTGTGACGAAGGGTAATATCCCACGCCAAGAGGATGTCAGCAGGTGGCCTCACCTAAAGGAGGTGAAGCTTCCAGCCGTTAATGCAGAAGTAGGACTGTTAATCGGAGCTAACATCCCCAAGGCCATGGAACCGCTTCAGGTGGTGAACAGCATTGATGAAGGACCTTATGCTGTGAGGACAGCGTTAGGCTGGACTGTCAATGGTCCTCTCAAAGGCGGCAACGATGGACTGAGAATAAGGTCAGCAGTTACAGCTAACCGAATCTCAGTAGCCAGGCTAGAAGAGCTTTGGCATCAACAATTTAAGCTGGACTTTCCTGATGCAGGGTTGAGTGAAGTCCTTGAAATGTCAAAAGATGACCATCAGTTTATGAACATGGTGTCTCAGTCTGCACAATTGAAAGATGGTCACTACAGTATTTGCCTTCCACTAAAAAACAAATTGCTATGCATGCCAAATAACAGATCAGTAGCGGAACAACGTGCACTGAACTTAAGAAAAGATTCACAAAAGACTCAGACTACTGTGCAGAGTATGTAGCATTTATGGAAGACATTATCAAGAAAGGCTACGCTGTTCAAATCAACAGAGCTGATTGCGCACCGACTGAAGGAAGAACATGGTATCTGCCCCATCATGGAGTCAGACACCCAGTCAAGCGCAAGCTGCGTGTTGTCTTCGATTGCGCAGCGAGCTTTGGAGGAATGTCGCTGAACCAGCAGCTTCTGCAGGGACCAGACCTGACAAGTTCGCTCGTTGGGGTCCTCACACGGTTCAGGCAAGAAAGTGTCGCCATCATGGCAGACGTGGAAGCCATGTTTTACCAAGTGGCAGTGCAAGACGAAGATACAAATTTACTTAGATTTCTCTGGTGGCCGGAAGGAAATCATCAGAAAGAGCTAGCTGAATTCAAGATGAAGGTGCATATCTTTGGTGCGACCTCATCACCAAGTGTTGCAACCTACGCCATGCAGAAGTGTGCAGCTGATTTTGAGGATGAATTTGGGCAGGAAGCCGCTACCACAGTGAAGAAAAATTTCTATGTGGATGACTGCCTCAAGTCAGTAGCTGATGAGGACACAGCAGTCACTCTGTGCTCCAACCTACGAGGCTTGCTGGCAAGAGGTGGTTTTCGGCTAACAAAATGGGCAAGCAATAGCAGGAAGTTGCTCAACTCAATTCCTGAAAGTGAGCGAGCGCAAGGATTTCAAGATCTCGATTTGAACATGGACAGTTTGCCAATGGAGCGAGCGCTAGGAATCCAGTGGTGTGCTGAGACGGATCAGTTCAAGATAAAGATCAACCTCAAAGAGCGTCCACACACCAGGCGAGGCCTGCTCTCCTTTCTGAGCTCCATCTTTGACCCTCTGGGGTTCATTGCTCCAGTAGTACTGCCCACCAAAAGAATTCTGCAAGATCTATGTCGTCGACGGTTCAGCTGGGATGACAGCCTACCAGCTGAAGTGATCAAGGAATGGATGAAATGGAGGTCGGACTTGCAACAGCTAGAGGTGTTTAGCGTTGACAGGTGTGTAAAGTCAGAGGCATTTGGTGCACCAGTCTTCGCGCAGCTACACCACTTTGCTGACGCAAGTGAAGACGCTTACGGAACAACAAGCTACCTTGTTCTACGCTCCTCAGCTGGAGAGACTCAATCATCTCTGATGATGGCGAAGGCACGGGTAGCACCCTTGAAATCCCCAACCATACCAAGGATGGAGTTAACTGCAGCCTCAGTTGCAGTCAAGATGGACAGGCTGCTGAAGAAAGAGCTTGAATTGAAACTCCACGACTCAATATACTGGACAGATAGCACAGTTGTGCTCAAATACTTGAACAGTGAAAGCTCCAGATTCAAAACTTTCGTGGCCAATAGGGTGTCAGCCATCCTACAGCACTCTCAAGCTTCGCAGTGGACATACGTCAATACCAGCTTGAATCCGGCGGATCATGTGTCCCGAGGCCTGACGGTGGAAGCATTCTTGAAATGTGAAAGCTGGCTTTCTGGACCTCAATTCCTGTGCTGTGAGGAAGACCAGTGGCCAAAGAATCCGGATCCTGGAATGATCAACGTGGATGACCCAGAGGTCAAAAAGGTTCAATCTCATGCCATGCAAGTACAAAACCTCAAAGACCCCCTGGACCAGCTGATGTTGTACTACTCATCCTGGGCGAAGCTGAAGCGCGCTGTAGCCTGGTACATGAAATTGAAAGATCTGCTGAAAGAACTGAATGCAAATAAAAGCAGGGAACCAAGTTTTTCAAGCAAGGAAAGAATGGATAGATTCAAGAAAGATTACAAAGCACCAAAACTTACCTGTGAAGACTTGATGAAAGCAGAGACAGAAATTGTGAAATACGCACAAAAGAAAGGATTCCCAGAAGATCTGGAAATGCTAAAAGAACAACAAAGAGTGAAGAAAATTAGTTCGCTTCGTAAGCTGAACCCAGTTCTACAAGACGGACTCATAAGAGTAGGAGGTAGGCTAAGCCGTGCTGCACTGCCAGACGACTGCAAGCAGCAGGTTATCTTGCCGAAGGACTCGCATGTCACAGGGCTCCTTATTAGACACATTCATGATGTAACAGCACATGCAGGAAGGAATCACATGCTGTCTCAGTTGCAGCAAAGATTCTGGATCCCTGGGGCAAATGGAGCCATCAGGAGGCTGTTGTCCAAGTGTGTAACCTGCAAGAAGCTGCATGGAACAGCTGGAAGCCAACTCATGGCAGATTTACCCACATGCAGAGTCCTGCCTGATGAGCCTCCATTCACACGGGTTGGTGTCGACTACTTTGGCCCATTCCTGGTGAAAAGAGGAAGAGGACATGTAAAAAGATACGGTGTCATCTTTACTTGTCTCGCAGTTCGTGCGGTGCACTTGGAAGTTGCATCCTCGCTTGACACTGATGCATGTCTGAATGCAATTAGGAGATTCCTAGCAAGAAGAGGACAAGTAAGAGAGATGTATTCAGACAACGGCACAAACTTCAGAGCAGCTGAAAGCGTGATGAGGAAAATGATTCGTGAGTGGAACACAAGCAAGATTGAAAAACACCTACAACAGAAAGGTGTGCAGTGGCACTTCAACCCTCCGACAGGTTCCCACCACGGAGGAACCTGGGAGCGGCTCATCCGCTCTGTGAGAAAGATTCTGAATACCACAGTGAAAGAGCAGATGATGGATGAGGAAAGCCTCCACACCTTGTTGTGCGAAGCGGAGGCCATCATAAACAGTAGGCCCATAACCAAGGCGTCTTCTGACATCAATGATTTAGAGGCCTTGACCCCTAATCACCTTCTGCTACTGAAAGTCAAGCCCAAGCTGCCTCCTGGAGTGTTCAGCAAGGATGATCAGTACACAAACCGAAGATGGAGACAGGTCCAGTACCTCACGGACATATTCTGGAAGCGATGGTGCAGGGAGTACCTCATGCAACTACAAGAGCGATGGTTAGCCCAAAAGAGAAACTTCAGTGTCGGCGACGTGGTGCTGGTTATCGACGACACATCGCCCAGAAACTCCTGGCCACTTGGAAGGATCACAGAGGCTCTTCCAGACAGGAAAGGTTTCGTTCGACAGGTGAAGGTCAAGACCCGGACCAACGAGCTGTTGCGACCAGTAACCAAGCTGGTCCTGCTGCAAGAGTCAGAAACTGATTGATGGACTTTCATATATCCTTTTCATTGCTGAATATGTGATAAAGTTATGCACTCTGGTTTAGTTGTTGTTTAGCTTAAGAATTAAAAGTAAAGTAATTTACATAATTGTAGTGTTAGGCTCCTTGTGATTTAAGTTTTGAGTAATTATTTCAGGGCATTGATAACAATTAGGGGCCGGAAATGTAGGAGCCTAAATGCAGTTTATTTGAGTTAGAATATTTATTTTCTATTTTATTTAAAAATACGCAAATTCATAAGTAAGATAAATATTGTTTTTGATTTAATGATTCTAAGGGATTTAAAAGGATTAAAAAATGCTATTTTATATGTTCAGTTAATTGATATTGTGAGAAAGATATTACTTTTATTGTGACATTTAAAAACCCACAAAGGGGAGTGGTTTATCTTCATGCCAGGTGAGGAATGCAGTGGGAATCAGATGGAGATTGGAGCGCAATAGTTTTTTGACCTCACCCTTCCCAGGCTCCGTTGGACTTTAAAAGGACTTAATTTCATGGATGTATTTTATGTTTTCTGTAATGTTGCGTTAAGTTTTCAAGTAAACCGTTGAAGTCAAGAAGTGGACTCGTGGATTTATTTTTTTGGATACAAGGGAGTCTGATGAGCGTCAAACTAAAGCTTCAATAAGGACAGTAAGAACCTACAGGTGTTAACAGATAAGAATTTTGGTCCATAAATAATGTCTCAAACATCTAAAGTAATGTGAAATGAAAAAGCTAGAGAACTTAAAATATATAACTAAAATTAATAACTGTAAAAGCATTTTTTAAATTCCTTAGTTACAGTGGCTGTAAAACCATAGAAAGTGAAACCACTGTGTTATATGAAACATAATGTTTAACTAAATTGAATGTGTGACAAATGAGCATTATGCTTTGTATTTGTCTTAACAACTTATCAAAAATAGCTAAAATGTAGCAAATGGTTTGTTTACCCATAGGAACACAAGGAATATGATATCATTATAGGTCAATGTAAATATATAAAATGTGATAAGTTCTGATAAAAAAGGTGAATTATTATTTGTGGGGAATTTATAAAAAAAATTCAAATGCGGTAAATGAGGGAACGAGTCCTTATAATCTCTCATTTGAGGATCACAAAAAGGAGTATTAGTTCCTTCTTCAGTTCTACTGGAAGTGGTAGCTATGCTGGCTTGTTTAGGCTGATGGCAGCAATTCTAGTCAATATTCTGGTTAAAAAACACTTTACTGGTTCAATGTTCTATTTAAAGCCTAAAAGTTCAATATTATAGCAGGATCATGCAATCCTGAAGTGATTTGAGTGCAATTGGGCAGAGCCAGACTTTGATATATCCTTTTTGCTCAACACTTTTCAGTCCACCTACACCTTGTCCAGTCCATAACTGATAAAATTGAAGTGCCCAATACATGTTTATTCTTTCATTATATATGATTTTCTATTATAATTGTTATCCATCTTTTAAAAAAATTGATTATTGGGTAATAATTTCATTTCTGCTTTGTTTCATATAATTTAATTTTGTTAATATCAGTTAATAAGGAATTAAATCTAATATTTGCTGAAATTTGGTAAAAAGAAATTGTGGCCCTTATTTTAAGATAACTTATTTTATTGTTTTATAGTTCTGCTGCTCCACGTTTTCATCTTCAACATGAAAAATAAAAATTAATAGTGAAGTGAAGTTTGAATTATGGTCCATGTTGTAATTTCTTTAGTAATATTTGTCTTGCCTTTGATGTTGCAAAATTATTACTAAACTCGCAGAACAGATACATTTCTTGTCTTCTTTTTTTCTAAGGTGTCAAACCACTACATCTCCCTTAAGTGAGCAATTTCTTTTATTTTTTTAGGGGGGGGGGGGGGGTGGGTGAATCCTCTCATTGCCATGTGTAATAAAAACTTGGTACACTTTTGCTTTTTTGAAGTTAACAGAGCCTTCCACACGCTCCCTTTCAATAACTTATCTACTGAGAACAATTAGCATTTTTGACATTTATGGTCAGCTTCCAATGCTCACAGTGTAATTTATGTGACATATACTACTCATTTACAGATTGATAGTTGCCATTCATAATTGCTTGTAATTAATTCCTCATCGCTGCACCAAAGTTTCTGTGCTACATCTTTTGCCAGAGATTCAGCGAAAGCACTTTCGCTCTTCATCTAATTCAAGTTGATCTTTGCAAGACTGAATGCAAAACACCCCCTGTTTTTATCCCTGATGTCAGTCTGGACAAGGAAATAAAGCTTCAAAGTTTCATTAATTAAAAGTGAAAACCCTCACACAAAACCGCAACAATTCCACGTTTGGGTAGTGCAGTGGGCTGTGAAGTTTGTGGATGACTTTTTCAAATGTTAAGTTCCCTTTAAAAACAGGGTATGACACTCATTTTTAATCATAAAAATGTTCTGTAATCTGTTTTCACTTGTTCTTTTTTCTTCATTCTTTACACCTCAAAACAAAACTAACCTAACAAGGGTAAACAACAAAGTAACCAACCACTCAGGATTAAATAATTTTGGATGGTCAACTGAATAAGAGTTGGGTCTCTAAGGAATGACAAACAAAGAAAATAAATGGTAGATGACCTGTACTTATGTAGTGCTTTTTTAAAAGTCAGGTCATTCCAAAGTGCTTTACTACAATCTCAGTCATTCATGATGGTAAAGTACATCGTATCCACATCTGCCCTAAGGCTCGCTTACAGAAATGAAGCACCACTAGGGCATCTGAACACCATCAGTAGGTAATGTGGATGAAGTGTCTTGCCCAAGGATACAACGATATATAAGGCAGAAGCTGGGGAGCATCTGGTAGCAGGGCACACTGCTGCATCCGATCCCACTGTAACCCACAATGGATCAGTAAGAAAAGTAATTATTTTTCTTGTTAAAATTATGATAGGAAGGTAAAGTCCCACTTGTTTAATCAAGAGACAAAGGACCCTTTTATTGTGTCCGCGGTGCCCTAAAAAAGCTGCACATGTCCCTGAGGACATGTTAGCCAGTTCCCATGTGCTTGTGAAACATCATAAGCCTTAGCACTGTTCCAATTCACAAAAAAACACCAAAAATAGACAAAATGCCCGGATATTGTCCTCCTCCCTCCCTCCTTAATTAGCATGCATCAGAACTTAAGTGTGCATCCTCCAGACTGGCAGATCTTCCAGCATGCACCGCAGCAGCAGCAGCCTCCAGTGGAGCGCTCACAGAGCTCAGACTATTGTTAAAAGTTCACTTTTCTGTTGCCATTTTTCTACAAAAGTCAATTTAAAGATAATTTGAGGCGAGAACATTATACTTTTAAACTTCACTATATGGTCCATTTACTGGGTAATTTAGAGGGTAATAAAAAAAAAAGTTCAGATGTTGAGAGGACCATGGTAACCAGCCTAGCTCCGAGGCTAACCCCAACCAGGGCTAACGTTAGTCTGTGTGCAGCAGCCCTCTCTCAGTGTAGCCATGTGCAGCTCCGGCTCTGATGCCATTTTTTTTTTTCTTGTTGTTGTATATGGCAAAGCATTTGTTACATATGTATTTATTTGACTGTTAATCATTATTCTCCCACTAGGTGAAAAAAGTAATAATTTATTATTATCTAAAGACCATTAATAATCAGAGGTGAAATGATGCAGCTTAAGACGAGCTTTGAATGTGGTATGGTTGGATAATGTCTCCCACCACATGCATGAAGGTGATGCTGAACTGGAAAGCTCCTTCTGTGACCGACTGCTGCGCCCTAAATTCACCTGGGAGCGTTATCACAGATCCTTCCTCCCAGCTTCCACCCACCACTGTTCCCAACAACCTCAATAAGTTGTTAGATTTATGCTGATTTTTGCAGTCTCTGTTTTAGTCAGTTAAATAACATGCTGCTGTCATTTTGCACATGTCTGATTATGCTGCTATTTTCAGATATACATTACTGTAAAAAATGTCTGCAGCTTTATATTGGTTATTTATTCTGCAGGTGCACAATTTTATATTGTTAAAACACTTAAGACTATTTTGTTTGTTTATTATTTTAACTCTTCACTATTATTATTTTTGTACACTTTTCTAAGGTCCACATTTGTGTTACCACTTTTGCTGTAATCTTTTTGCTGCTGTAATACCAGAATCTTCCCATTTTGAGACAATAAAGAGATTTTTTTTTTTATTATTTTCCTTTTGTGATGAATACTTTCTGTACCAGTTGACACAGATTTCTTCTGCGCACTACTGTTCTCTGGAGTCCATACTTAGAGTGTTACTGTCAAAAACGGACTTGGTGAGAACAAAAGTCCATACTCACATTCTTGTGTTTTAGAAACAGCTGTTGTTCTCCTAAAAAAAGTTGGTTTATTCCGAATCTGCTTAAGGAGCAGATAATTTAACATTTCCCACCTGGTTCCATTGCTTACATGCGTCTTTATTAATATAATTCTACACAAAGTGTGTGAATCAAGGCATCAATGCAGATTTGACTTGCAATGTGAAAACAGGGAGAATTCCATGCAGAAAGTGGGTTATAAGGGCTGCAAAGCGCTTTCCAGTGACACAAAAGGATAAATAGATCAGGGGCTCTGCAATGAGATCAGTATTTGTTCTGAATACCCTCAAAAGCTGACACATCAACTCTGTCATTCTCATAAAAACAGCTACACAATCATAAACCTGTGTTACACACAGCTCCAGAGAAAAAGCAATCCACAAACCCCATGAATATTACAATGAGCTGGATCTGGGTCATTAATATGACACAGTTGTTACTCTGGAGCCCAATTAGCAGTCAACATAGAGCCTGGAACATTCCTGTTACTATACATAATCACTATATCACTGCAACAGACTTTAAAGCAGGATGGGATCAAACAGTCTCACATAAGGACTATCAAGGACATCTCCCAGATACAAAGTCGTCAGGGAGGTCACAGCAGCTGTCTAAAAAGATATATTCAGAAAAACATTTGCACTCAATATTGCATTAAATGTGCACTCTTAATAAACAAAATATAATGGGTTGTTACAGAATTGTTCAGTTATAGAAATTTAAACTTTAAATACAGCTTGGTAGCACAAGCTGCAAAAGAAAAAACAGCAACTAATGAGTTTCTATACAAATACTGCAGGTATTGTATTGTACCTGTTAGGAATCCAGTTTGTGTGGGTTGTGCTTTTGTTTGTTTTCCCTTCCCTGCTTCTCGTTGGCCTCCTCACACACCTGCGGATGGTTGCCTCATTACCGGAGGACTCTTAAGCTGCTGACTGCCACTACCTCGATGCCAGAGTGTTTGCCAGTTTTAGGTACTCTAGCCAAGCTGAGTTTTGCTGAGTCTAACTTAATCTTGCTGTTTTTGTCTTTGCCTCTCGGCAGGAAGTCATCCTGCAAACTGGATGTTTTGGACCTTCTCCCCCCTGAAAGGATTCTCTGAGCATCAAGCTGAGCTGAGGATTCAAACTGGTGGTTTGGATCTACTTTTCCCCAAGCAGGGGATTCATCTCCACAAGAAACTGTTCAAGTACCGCAGGAAATCTAATTGGCAGTCAGCTCCTCCGTTCCTCAAGGAAACACCTCAACCTGGTTAAACCCTGTCCGCCCTCCAACAAACATGTCAATTACTAGAACAACCCAAACCGACTGGATTCAACAAAGGACATCTTTTTCTGGAAACGTGAGTCTTGTTGCCTTCATTCGCTTCAGCAAATCAAAGACAAAAATTTCCCACTGAGCCTGAACTAACCGCAGAATCTTCCCCTTCACTTTTCAGTCCCGGTTCGCCAGTGTTCAGAGCAGCACTGGACTCCTCTCTACCAACTCACAATAAAACCTGCTAAACTTTTCCCTGATCTCTCTGTTTGGTTTTCTGCATGTCGGTCAGATCTTTAGATAAAATCATGACATCACCCTAATCAAGTAATCATTAAAGATAGAAAATCCTAGCTGACTTTCCTCTTGTAAACAGTAGCAAAATGCATTAACAATGAAACGAGGAGGTAAATCATCATCTTTATCACTCTGAATGGGTCAGTGAGCATTTTCTTTTTTAATCCCAGCAATATTTTGTTCAGTTGAAAATGCAAATGTGAGAAATGCCTCATATTTAGGAATCTATCTAGAATTTTGTAATTGTGTAAATTGTTATTTAACTTAAGAAAAATTTGTCGGTTGAGAACAGCAGCTGTTGAAACTTCTGCTTCTCGGCAAAAACAGACTGGACTGGGATTCTGCGTGGACTTTTTATTTTTTTTAATGAGTATCTTTTGTCTAACTTAAAATATATATTTAATTAATTCAAATAAGGGCTATAGGAAACAAATAAAAAAAATTAAAGGATAAGTAAGGTGTATACTCATGTGAAACCGGACCAGCTTGAAATCTTACTCTGATTAAAGGATTGATGGAAGCAAAACTTGACGATTGTATTAGGACTTAATGCAACAGAACAGCGGATGCAGTACTTCTACGGTTTGCTGTGTTACATTTAATGGGTTAGACTCTGCTTTTTCCCTGCATTTAATTATTTCCTGACTTCATATTAGGCTTTTCAGCATCTCTAAATTGCAACCGTAGTAGCTGGTTGTTTATCCTGTGGGTTTCTTTGTTGTCCTGTAATGAACTGGCCACCCAGCCTGCCCCACACTGACCAACAGACGGAAATACTAGCCCCTTTCTGACTGACTTCTGATCCTTCAAATGCACACACTTGAAAGAAAAAACAAAACAAAAAAAACAACAAAAAATTTGATTTATAGGCAAAAAAGTCATGCCTTTCCCAGACGTGCTTCTTTAAAAAAAAAATAAAAAATTAAACAAAACATATGTATTCACAGAAATTCAGTCAGATGTTAATAATTTATGAGGGGGAAAAAAATCAATTTGATACAAAGGAAGCCTGAATTTAATTAACTGATATATCACCAGATAGATTAGGATAGTTTCTGCATGCATTTTACATAATGCAGTCCTTCCAGTTTCCATTAGTACTTATATGCAAATGATTCTAATTTGGTTAGTTTACTAACGAAAGTCAAATGAAATATGACAAGGCCCAGATTCTTTTTTTTCCTTTAGTGATAGATGGACTGGTGCCAAATGCTGAAAAGTCTGGCACCGGCTGTGGGGGGCTACTCATTTAGCTATGCGCAGGAGTGCACACACACAAGCTTTCAACAGGAATGATTAGCTACCTCTCCACAGCTTTCCCCTGCTACTTAGATTCATCACCTTAGTTTAGTGTTTTCATCAGTGAAAAATATTGCAGTCTGACAGAAAGATTAAAGCTTATCATTGATCACAAACACTTTCAGGGATGTGTTAAGTTTCATTTGCACATTAATGTATATATGATCTCTTCTGACCTCTTTTCTGTTGCTTTGGTAAAAGTCTAACTTTCATGTATTTTTGTGGGCTGTATGCTGAGGTGAACTGCAGTTTTTTTTTTTTCTCTCAGTACTGTATACTGAGAGGATGCAGCTAAACATTTGATGTTTTTGCATCTACCAATAATAATTTCTTGTGAATAGTTCTCATTTGGAAAATCAATACATATTTATTTTTGGGAATATAACATTTCATTTTGTGTCATATTTTTATTTTCGCACATGCGGTTCAGAGAGCACACTGACAGTTGCTGTCATAAGGTTCTGACCTTGGCAGGGAAACAGAGCAGTTCTTCTGCAGACAATGTCAGAGCAACTTGGATTTAGCCAAGCGTAATAGATCTATTCTGTCGAAAATATCCTAGTAGGGCATGGTACCTACATGCAGGTCCAATGATGAGTGAAGGATTAAGATCAGAGACAAACAATCGATTTAGTGGAGCAAAGAGTAAAAAAAACAAACAAACAACAAAAAAGACAACGATAGGTACACATGCTTTTAAAATGAGACATGCCACACTGAAATAAGTTTAACTATTGCAAAAAAGTGCTAATGGATACCAAAGGCTATTATTATTTATACCAAAGACCTTTGCTCACCCAGCCCAACACTCTATTGTAAGTATGTGACTGCTAGGTGCAGATTGAACATGCTGTGTAGTATTGTGGATCTTTGACTGATGACCAGACTTCTGCTGTGAAGCTGAGTTGCACAGCCATCTGATGGCCAGTGCAATCGCCCTTAGGAGTTAAAAAGCAAATCTGGGAGACAGACGGCAGAGCTCGACCCACATGTCCATAGAGCAGACAGTGTTTCTGCATCCCTGGATCTGCACTACACAGCAGTGAGAGAAGGTACACATATGATCTCTCTAATGTATGCATGCATGTTAGTGTTACACTATGATTTTTGAAAATTATATGCTTGGGCTCCTAAAACATCTAATTAAAGGACATTTTTGTGTATCAGTTATAAGCAAATATGTTATGGTCACAATAATTTCTGTAATGATTATAATCGTGTGGAACCATTTACCTTCACGCACCTTAGTTTAATAACAATAATTACACTATGTCATATGTGTTCTTTTTTATCCATCACAACATGGCAAGACCTAATTTAATCCCAGCGCCTTGAAAAATGCTTTGTATCATTTTCTTCCAACTTTATTATTAAGATAATATGATTGTATTGGACCATCATTCTTAATTGAAATTAAATACAATTCAAAATGTAACCTTAACGTGCCACAGAGGTTCAGATACATGTAATCATTTGTGGTGCACCACCATGGTGAAATAAAAGCCATCACACTTATAGAATATGTTTTAAAAATATATAAGTATAGGTTTTATATAGCCTACATTTATACATACAAACAGCCTATATTACCAAAATTGCACAAATGACATGAAGCATTAAAATGTACTATAGTTCCAGCTCCTTCCTGCCCATAAAGAGGCTACAGATGTCAAATCATCTTAGGAAAACCAAAGACAACAGGGAGGAGTAGAAGATGCAAAAGAAAGGGACCCAAGGAAGGTGTTTTTTTTTTTTTTTTTTGAGCTTTTACGGCATCAGTGGCTCATTTCTTTTCTACAGTAGGTTGACAGGAAACAGGGTATGAGAGGGGGAGAGACATGCGGCAAAGGACTACAGGTCAAATTCGAACCCGGGTTGGCCGCATCAAGAATGAAGGCCACCAATGCGCCACCTTCACGCCCAGGAAGGTTATATTGAGTTTACATTTAGTTTAATCCTATGTAAACAATCCTAATGTTAACATATGTTGCATTTACACGTCATAAACAGTTAATCAATAGAACTTTCAGGTCAATGAGTAATGTTTCAGATACATTTTAAACAGCAAAACATAGCTTAATGTAAAGTAATTTTTCTTTTGAGACTCATTTCCAGATGAGTATATAATAACAGATTTTCAGAAGAGGAGCAAGAGACTCAAGGAAGATATTGAGGTAATGTCAGACAAAAATGCTGATGTTGTAACACAGTTCCCGCAAGTTCTGAGGAATATAGAAATGATACTGATCTGTACTGTGACAAGTGTAATATTATATATTCACTATGTGACATTTGTTATATTAGATAAGCATACAAGGTGAAGCAGTGGAGGTGTGACAAGGAGACAAAAGTGTAGAGACAAAGCAGGAGGGTGCATCTTCTTGTTCAGGGGAGCATGTTAAGGCATATGAGAGCAGCCAGGAAGAAGACAGGAAAGTAGAAGGTGGAATTACAGTAAGCACAAATGGTTATGTTAGTTTTCCTGTCTTCTCTTTTATTCAAAATGCTTCTACCCATAAATCAACAGAGGAGTGTAATATCATTTTAATGGTTAACATTTTTCTTAGTTTAAATCCATTATTTTCCTAAACAGAAAGTGTTTAAGACATTCCTGTAATTCATACTCATAGTATACTCCATTGTCCTCAGAGGAATGGAATGCACAACAATCTGCTCCCATATTATTGAATATTTTCTTAAAAGCCAAGTGAATAGAACAAGCAATATCAAAGAACAAGCAATATCAAAAAGAATAATAATCCTGCTTTCTGTAGTAGAGAAAGAGAGTGACATAACATCTTTGAAAACAAATCCTAAAACATACTCAGCAAATATAAACAAAGCTCTGCTGTTCAATAGGCAGAAATCCATTGCCTCTCACGGGTCATCTATTACAACTATATAGTCCTATAATGACCAGAGACAAAATGCAGTAAATATTCTTCCACAAACACAATTCCATCGATATCTTAAACACTACTTTTAGTTAACTTAACTTAAGCAGTAGAATGACCAAGTAAAGATTAATGGATGTGATTTAAAGTATTTAAAGTGGGCTGCTGAATTATACATTTTTTTGGCATTGAAGGCTTTGTGTCCATCCTCTATCCCTATTTTAGCTAAGGGCTCACATGCTGCCTAGGGATGCACTAACTATGGCTCTGTTGCTATGCGACAGCAAAAAAAAACCTGTTTTGAGGGAGTCTTTCCAGTTTAGATAGTTTTAACTTTCAATGTTTGTAGCACAGACCACAACACAGCCATGGCTTTCAGACAATTCCTTTGTCAACAGAATTGGACTAAAAAGCTTCAGTGAAAAGTCCTTCTCTGCCATTTTCCTTATCTTCTATCTTCATTCCACTGCAGTATATGTGTATCCACGGATCCATTATGCACATTGCATAAAAACTAAAATGAGCCAGTGAGAGGCAGTTCTCTACCCTTTACCACCTCATTTAACCTTTTAATTTAGCACCATGCATTAATATGTTAGCCATGGCCAGTATCAGTTTAAATAAAGGCTGCCCACTTGGCCTAAAGGCAGGACGAATGACTCCTCCAAACACATGCGCTGTTGTTAATGTGCATATGTGTGTATCCCGGAGAGAAAAGTGTAGAAAGAGATGAATGGAAATTGTGTGTGTATTGGTTCTGCATTTAAGAAATATGTTATTATCACAACCAGTAGATCAAATCCAATGCAGCTGCTGTCACTCTTTTTGATAGCATGTCACATCCTAGTGAGGTAGAGAAAAAGAGAGGAAGAACCGCAGAAAGGGGTACAAATATCTAAGTTGAAAATACACCATTGCTGATGGAAGGTGGGTTTATGTAAAGCGAGTGGTGAGTAATGATGCATCCTGAATTCAGGTCAGTGCTCTTAGCTGATTCTGACGAGGGAAGTCAGCTAACAGGGAGATAGTGATGGATTTGGAAAAATGCCTTTCAAGATCTGAGTCAGTAAAATATTTTGAGCTGTGTATTCAAAATAAGACACATTTGAAAAAATGGCTCATAATGTTGCCCCACTAAACACTTTATTTTATTTAATGTACTCTGATCCCATGATAAGTGGCATGAGCAATGCTCCCTTGACCTTGAAAGACAGAAA
This sequence comes from Cyprinodon tularosa, assembly GCF_016077235.1. Lineage (NCBI taxonomy): Eukaryota > Metazoa > Chordata > Actinopteri > Cyprinodontiformes > Cyprinodontidae > Cyprinodon > Cyprinodon tularosa. Next base: position 3,873,683 of record NW_024039163.1, read on the forward strand.
GGCGTTTTTATGATGTCTTCCAGAATCTTCCTTGAGATGGATGGCTGAGCTGAACCACCAATTGATTAACCGATTGACTGGTGGAATGTGCCGTGGCCGTTCTCCAGCAAAGCTGTTCTTTTCCTTACAGAATATTCAGATAGACATGCTGGAGAGGATGTCTAACGATTAGGTCCACTGAGGGTTACAACCCGTGTCCGTCTGTTTATAGTCAAACTAGTGCAAAATGGGGAACTGAAAAAAAAAAAAGAATACTTGTTTTGTTCAATTTGTTTTACAAATAAAAATTAATGTTCATCCCTTTTTACTGTAATACCCCTTATTAAATTTTTAGGAAAACTGCATGTCTTCAAAGGTCACTTGATAAATATATAGATATTTTTTTTCTATTTAATCTCAGTATAAATAAAACAGTTTTGTGAAAGCCTTGTGGAACACAAATTAACAAGCCACATCATAATGCCCAGGGAACATACAAAACATGTAAGGGATATTTTTGTGGTATAATTAAATCAGGCTTAGGTCATAAAGCAACATAAAATTATTTGAACATCCTACTTAGTGATTTCAGATTCATTCATTCATCATCCTGACAAGCATGCAGAATTGATTCAATAAAACCAGACTTTTAATGTTAATTTAGGCTCATATGTGGAGGTAAACTAGTACAACTCATTATAGTGAATGTGCAGTCTACATATAGAAATGCAGTAGTGTATAATTCTTTTCTTCAGTAAGAACAGAAAATCTGATCAAAGTGGGTGGGAAGATGAAAGAAGCTAAACACAGGACAATCCTGTGAGAAAATATTTTAGACAGCAAGATATTTAAAACTGTTGTGGAGGATTACTTTCCACAGCACAACTATAGGCATAGAGCTAAATGGAACAAGGGTTTACATCAGCACATAGTCATGTGTTTGAATGTCTCAGTCAGTTTCCCGACCCAAATCCAAATGAGGATATCTATCTATCTATCTATCTATCTATCTATCTATCTATCTATCTATCTATCTATCTATCTATCTATCTATCTATCTATCTATCTATCTATCTATATATATATATCTATATATCTATATATAGATATATAGATATCTATATATATATATATATGCTCAAAATTATTTAGAACCCTAATTCCAACAAGGAGGCTGAATGCAAATGCATGACAAAAGTTGAAAACTTGAATGATTGTTCTTCCACTTAACATATAGTCAGGATTTTGTGTTAGTAATTACTTAGGAAATCAAATTAAGATGCAAAGAAGTTTACAATCTGGGGTTTCAAATACCCATGTAAAAAGGTCAAATTTGATAAGGACAAACCCTTAAAACAAGTGATTCAGTTTTGTAAAACTTGTTTGTAAGATTGATTTTCTAAAACTAGGTTGGACGTTAAAACTTTGTTATTGCACACAACAGAATAATTATCTCAGCTTTCAGCCTGTGTTTACATTAGTATTAGCTATTCTAAAAGCCTGTTCTATAGATTGCTGTAAAGATTAAAACAAAAAAAAATAACCTACTGTGACAAACTCTCTACAGATTAAAATAAAGTATATTTTGCAGGTCTAAATTCTACAATAAGTATCCAGGTCAAAAATAAGGGGGTAGCTTAATTATTTCCACAATTTCTCTTATCATTATTTATTAATTAAAAATAATTCCAGCTCTATCATTAGGTGTACTTCAAATCTGACTCTTAATACCTGTATCTTCATAAAGGTGGCCTCTATTAAAAAAGGCAAGAGACAGAGATAAGAGATCACTTAAACAGTTATCTTTTTCCCAAGGAGTGAAACCCCCTGAGAGGTTTTATTCCCAGAAAAGATTTTTAAAAAGTAGCGGTAGCTTCATTATTGATACAAGTCCCCAGCAGTCAAAGGAATGAATGTTAATAGTTTTCTTAGCTGGCTTTTACTGTGATTAATCTGATTTCAGAAAAGTACATTTTATTGTGTAGCAGATAGTTCTGGTCTTTTTCTGAAGTGAAGTCTGAGTTGAGGAGAGGTAGAACAAGATGACAAATGCATTTTGAGATTGGAATTTTGGTTGAGCTTGTTTCTTTGCAAGAGCATCTTTTTGCATTTGTGCCTTTTTTCCGGCTGAAAGGTTAATTAATATTCTGACTGCCCAGAATGAATTTCAATAGATAATTCCAACAGCAATGGCAAAAGAAACAGGACATTCAACACATTTCTTGGGTGACTACATTATTAGCTAAAGGCTTGGTTTGTGCAAGCAGGAAGTCCCTCTTGGTCTCTTTGCTGCTCGTATTCTTGCACTATTCCCCACGGTTTAGATGGAGTAATAAAGACACAGGGGATACAACTGTTGGTTATGTGAAATAAACAGACTAACTTGAACTTATTCAAAAGATACTCACTTTCTTGTGCTTTGGTTATAATTTTATACAGCCATATACTTATACATCTGTCTGACTTTTTTAACCCACAACAGCAACCATTTCTGAGAAAATTTGGCCACGGGGAAAAAGGTTTAAGGTTATTAAACAGGGAAGAGCAGTAGTCTGCCTTCTTTTTAACATGAATCATTTAGCAACAGTTATCAATAAATAAGCAAAATCCTGGGAATATGTGGGGGGATTTATCATAATAAAGCATTTGACAGGGCAAAAACACAAAATCAGCTGTCTAATTTTGTCTGCTTAAGGTAATGTCACTCTATCATATGGATTTTTTATTCCCAGTGACGTGAATAATGTTTGTCATGTCATAGGTGAGAAAAGACAATCTATTCTGACTAGTGTGGCACTCATTTTAATGTAAGACTTTATGCATAAAGGATTCAATGCTCAAAACACTCATTGTGCATGGTAAGACTGCACAATATTTTGCAAATAAATTGTCACTGGAATATCAGTGCCAATATCAGTGTTACTATCACAAAGATCTGTTTAAAATGCAACAATTATTGGCTAAAATTTTATAAAAGTTATTTGATGTTTTAATGTTAATATTTAGTCATATCAAAAGAGTCTTAAAAACACCAGCACATGACATCAGATACAAATAAGACTGTGTCCAAAATTTCACAGGTGTAGAAAGCACATATGAATGAGAATACGGAAGGAGACAGGTATATAATCGAAATTAATTAAACATAATTTAATTTTACCAGTATTATTATCATTGGAGAGATTTCTAATATCCTGCAGCTGTATCTTATAGTGTTACAGACTGGCTTATATGCATACATTTTTTTATGCATCAGAGTGGAATGCGGAAGATTTTGTTGAGTTAGAATAATTATTTATTTGCATCAAGATCATTTCTATTTCAGGGCCTTAGTCGCCTTTTCTTTTTTTTTTTAGAAATCTGTCACTCACCTCTGGACCTGATCTAAAATGATTTAAAAATCACATGTTTCAGTCAGAAATGACCTGTTGTGTCACACTTTTTTAAGGTCACAAACTAAAAATCTGTCAGGAAAAAAACTGTGTGTTAAGATAAATTTGATCTGAAGATGTCGAGTTTATAGGTAGCCTACATAGAAACATAAAATTACAGATTGATTGCGGGAGTTAAGAAAGGAGGATCATGGTTTATTTTCAGACCAAAATTATTAGAAATATACATAACAGGAGTTCCTAAAAAGTTCCTATTTCTTTTTGGTGAACCGTGCAAAGATATTCAATGCCTAGTACCAGTCTTTGTTAACCCTTCTCAGAGGTGGAGGATCCCGAGTCCTAGTAAATTGAATGGGTATCCGTTTTAAACAATCAATCCACTTTACAATAAAAGGAGACAAATGTTAAAAGCACATTTTGTAATCTAAACTATCTCACCCATTTTGATAGTCATCAAACCTTCAAACAGACATTCACAACCAGGCAACTGTTGCTTTTTAACATATACTGCAGAGGAGTTCAGAACAGATTTTAGCAACCGGTGTACTACAGCACCTCTATCTTGCTCCATCTGGGGAGAACCAGATTGGAGGCGGCGTTTTTTCTTTCTTTCTTGTATTTCAGCACCACGTAGATGGACAGCTCACACTGAGCCTACCTCAGAGACGCTGAACAAGAGCTTTTTGTGTAAAACGCACCAAGTAAAGGGGAAAAGACAGACAACAATGGATACTTTTGTCATGATAATACAGGAAACCAAGAGTGAGCAGGAATTGTCAGTTCCGTGTAGGCCGAATTTCTCCAAGGTTACTGTAGACTAAGCAAATCCGTGCTAAATATGGCATTTCAGTTGCTAAATATGGGTTAGACGCAAACAGGTATGGGCTGCAATGGTACCAGCAGAGGGAGGTAGGTGTCTCATTTGCCTTTAACAAAACTTAACTAGCGTTTTTTTTTTATTAATGCTTCAATCAACCATGCGTCACCTTACTCATAATACAAACTCTTCATCTATTTATAAAACATTAGTCGCGCCTGCACTTAAAGGTCATGCGGTGAAGGTAAAACAGATATGTTCAAATCTACGCATCTTTCTGCTATCTGGGCAAGACAGCCCGCGATTAAACTCCTTTGAGAAAGAATGCAGCATCACTTAGAGGGTAGAACCTTGAGTATGATGTTCCCTATCACTGCAGCCCTAAATACATGAAAAGACGTTGATTGAACAGACTCAGGATTTACCTTTATATGTTTAAAATGTAAAAGAAATAGGTCATTTGTTTTAATCCACAGAAATACTTACTTTTTTTTAAGGAAGAGGTCTGGAGGATCTCGCTTTAGTCGGTTAACAGTCCCTCTTTCTCTCTCTCTCTCACTCCCCCAAAAAAGAACTGCATAGAAACATTCCGCAATTCTCAGACGCGTTTACAAAAATCCACGGTGTCTCCTTTTGACAGAGACATTGTGTTCCTACTTTCAAAAATAATAGGTATTCAATCCACACATTTGTCCGGACGGCGTGCTGCTTAAGTCTTTCAGTGATGATACACCACAAAGCAAATGGATATTTCCTCCTCTTCCAAGACGCATATCACAACCGAGGCACCTGACAAGTGCAATTGTTGAAATTGCTTTCCCTGACGAGAAAGCGACCTGCTCAGACGCCCTACCCCCAAAAAAAGAAAACCAAGAAGAAAAAAAAGTCACAAGAATCAGAAGGCTTGTGATATTTTGTCTTCTCAAAAACTGACCTGTCCAAAACCAACAGCTTGTATTGGTCAATGTGCATGCACATCAGAGCTCCATCCTGGTTTTAAAGAGGTGGGGTTGCCTTGCTAAGGTTGAAAATGCAACTTTTTAGTAAAGTCCCTATAGGAACATTTATTAGTAATCTAGACTAATTGAATTCCCAGCGCAGATTTCTTTAAATGGGTGCTTATCTCTGTCTCCTCCTCCAAGCAGTCCAGCTGTAATAATATGTGGTTATATAGATGAAGTAAGGAAGTTGGGTGCATATAAAGCGGCAATTTTCCTCTTCAAGTTGCTCTTCATATGTAAAATGAAACACTAACAAGAAATTAATCAAATGAAATTCCTCGGGGGGGACTTCATTTGGAGCCCTATCAGGAGCGTGTGTCTGTAAGAGGTGGAGGGAAAAAAAGAAAAGAAAAAAGTCAATTCCTGCACGTTTTCTGCTTCCAGTCTGGATGGAGTCACAGTTCACTGAAATCATTCATGCCTCCCCATCTCCCCCGTCGCTCAGTTCAGTTTTCCTGCATGAAGCCTCGTTCTGATGTGACAGAAGATATTTATTTGCAGGCTTTCACTTCCATAAGACGCCGATTGTCCAGCTATTTTTCCCTTCTAAGGACTGCGTAGTTTTTAATGCTCCTTCAGTGCGGTTCCATTACGCGCTGGCACGCTGCATCCATCGGTCCATTTCAACTGCCTTTAACGTTCAGCATTTTGTATATTCACAAAAAGAAAAAGAAAAAAACACATAAAACGGTAAATAGATAAGGGGCATCATGTAAGGTTACCTCCCACTAACAAGTAGTCCCCTCAACTCCAGCTGGGTGTGCTCTGCGACTGACTGCAGGTGGCTCACCCGCAAGACTGAGGTAGCGATGCCAAGGAAAATTATCCACCTTTTTTGAGTGTCTTCATGCAGCTCTGAACCAAACAACTGAAAATCCGCACCTCTGGACAGCCTTCACTTCTCTCTCGGCGCTTACTAATTCACCTGTAACCCTTTGTCTCATATGCTAATGTCTAAGGAGAAAAAAAAATTATATATTGTGCGTGCGAGCATGTGGGAATAAAAGTCATTTGGAAAGCGACACAGACAGTTAAATAGAAAGAGAGAGTAGACAGAAAGAGTTTCCTCCCATGTGGGTCTCAGAAATAGGACATGACTGCCACCTACCGACACCTTCTCTCCTGAGTGATCGTGCCATAGCCCTTCTCGGGTTGATAGTCTCAAAAGACCGCTCTCCCACTACACTCTTTAGGCTTTGTTTACATACACGTTTGTGTTTGTATTCTATAAACACTTTCAGGCACAACAGGAAAACCAAGCTTGAATTATATTATGCATTCAAACATGCAGATAGATGTAAAGTGCAGGCTCAACTATAGAGAGAAGAGTGACAACCCAGAAAATATGAATATGAGTTATAATCTCTCTCATGCTTCAGTACTTTAGAGCCTATTCATAAATGCTGGGGGAATGCTATGAGTTATAAAAAAGGTCCATGCAGTGCAGATTTTTAGCACGGTGGGTGACACCAGAGAGTTCAGGTCTTCAGAAAGATTATTGCTTGTGAAGCATTTATCTCAGCCTGCCTGCTGCTCTGCAAATATTATGCTAAACTCAGTTATATTTGGCAACATGTATAGAGAGGTTAAGAACGTGAAGGAATTTTCACCATGTAGGCAAAGGCTAGTATTTGGACTAAATGCATTCAAATAGAACATATGATGGTTAGATGTGAGAAAAGATTTGAATGCCTGGGATCTGTCCATCTAGCTGTCAACATCTGATCTCATTTCCCTCAGTGCTGAAGGCATTGCATCATTCATCTGTCTTCATAACTGTCAAACTGCCTGTCTGTGTTTCAGGCATATGATAGTAAAGCAAACCATCCTCTCTTTCCTCTGATTTTTTTTTTTTTTTTTTTTTTGGGGGGGGGGGGGGGGGGGGGGTCTCGTAGTCGCAGTCTAGAGACACAAAAAAACATTCAGCTTTATATTCTATTTTACATCAGAATATTTAAATGATATTACTGCTGAATTTTTACAAAAACCTTTATTCCTATGCAAATAAGGTGCTAATCCACCGCTAGTTACAATTACTGTGGTACCATAAGCTTTCCCACTATTTCATTTTACTTATAAAATTTTCTTTTAAAGCCCATTACTTTTTAGATCCCGAATGAATAAACAGTTTTTAAAATGTACTTATTATTCTAAAATATCAATCGAAGATGACAAAGGTATTTGCATATTTAACACACTGTAAAATCTATTCTGTATACAAAATTATTTTAGGTGAGCAGAATTTTCATTGAGATGTTGTATATACTAATCTTCCATTAGTAGTCTCCGCTGATGAGGAGAAAATATCCTTGATGATTTAATATTTTTAAGTTGAGCCATGATGAAAAAGTTAAGTATTTGAAAGTGGTGGGAGCTTGCTCAGACCAACAGATTCAAAGCTCAGTTGGTATGGCCAGTACTGCAACACCAATACTGCATTTACAATTGGTGATGCCTGTTTAAAATTTGATTACAATATTTTCTGATGTGCTGGTCACATCAATCATCTTATTATTATTCAGTTTAAGACCACCAGTATCCTCAAATTTTAATAATGTAATAAAACATTCTATGCTAAATTTTGCACTATGGTTTACTTTAACTGTAAAACAAAATATAACTTCTAACACATTTTGTGAGTCCTTTGAGAATTAAAAGGCCAGATGTTTTAGGTTAGCTGGGCTAAACAAGCTTTGTTTTCACTACTGAGGAAAAACATATTTGTTTTCCTTTCCTATATAACTGATCCTATCTGAGGTGTTCATGGACATCATGTAAAGGTATTGTCGTAAAAACAATACCTTTGCTTGAAGAACTTCCATTTTTCATTTTTGACTTTTGTGGATGACTTAAATCTTTTGGCATATTAGAGCACCGGACACCAGTGCAGTTCGCATCCAAGTGTCAAGGGTGTTGAAATGAAAGTCTGATCCTGTCAGTCCAAGGCAATGATTCTTAACCAAGAAAGGCCATACTGCTCCTTCATAGATAGGGGTTAATCTCTGCCTAAAGCAAATATGTTCAAGTATCTTGACTTTGACCGATGCTTGAACAAAGCAGGAGATGGATGGATGATGGATAGATGGATTTGGCCTCTGTCTACAGTAATCTGACTACTGTTTCCTTCTGTCGGTATGAAGAAAGAGCTGAGCCAAAAGTATAGCTGTTAACCAATTTGGTTGGTTTACATTCTGTCCTTAAGCGATGCACATATGGCTGCTGACTGAAAGAACAAGATTCTGGCTACAAGCAACAGAAATGAGTTTTCTCTGTAGGACATGAAAAAAATATGTTTATCAAAACTGTTTACACTTGTGTTACGTTATTATGATACAATTTAAACTATATACTTTTATTAGAATTTTGAGAGTTAAAAACTGATGGACACTGGCAAAACAATTATGTATAATAAAGTAGTCTGAAAACATAAAGACTTGTGTTATAAGCTACTAGAAAGGTATGGCAACTGCCCAGCAATAAAAGTTATTATTGGAAAGAAATTCTACTCACACTGAAATAAAAGGTATTCATGAAATACATAAGGGATGTAGATAACTTTCCATCAGAGGTTTAAGCTAAGGGACTGCTCCCAGGCAGGTAAAGGAGACAACTGGGGTGGTCTCTGATTAGGGGAGAAATCTAACACTGAAGAGTTTTCTGGCATGACACACTAGGTGCAATCCTCGGAGTGGACCAAGAACTTGCACAAAGCAATACATCTCTACTCAGGAAAAATGCAGGAACAAATGCAATTAAGGCATGGCAGTAAGTAAGGAGCTACTTTTAGGAAGAACCAACTCATTTAGCATAAGGATTTCTGATATCCCAAGCCACCACTAGTATACATACAGCTGCATGCAATCCTTTGTGTGACAGGACATATACTGTAGGTACAGCCCACCTGACAGTGGAAAAATAAATACATTACTTCATGTATTTTTGTAGAATGTACATGTCTTCATATTTTTTGTTTTTTTTTTGTAGTTCTTTTCTGGAAGGTTGTAGTCCCAGTGTGACCAGTGTAATGTGCGTGTACATGCTTCAGGCTGAAGAGTTTCTAGTTTCAGCACATCAGTGTGGGGCTCCTGTCCCATTTTGGACTTACTTTTAACACAAGGAGAGGTGAAGGGATAGGAACAAGGATTAGGAGATGTGAGACACAATTTTAGATATTTGGACTGAGACAATGTAATAGGAAAACTGATGTGGTAGCCTTGGTCAAATTGCTAGAATGTCTTTACATCAACATTCGGAAAACAAATGCTTGTATGCATTCCTGAAAATGCAAGGAATTGAAAATGCTTTGAACATTGACCATGCTAGTTTTATAAGCATTTTTGTTTTTTTACAAAAGGAAATGTGATGTTTTTAATACAAGATTTCCGTGTGGATAATGATGCTGTAATACAATCTTAAATCAGTATCTTGCCAAGGTGCCTTGATTTTGCTTTGTTTTTTCTTTTAGAAAATACAAACACATTTTTATTATACCCAGTGACATTAACTAATAGGGAATTGTCTGATTTAATGTTAAGTAGTTAGAATATAGGAGGGTATTTGTAATCTTTGAGAATAATTTTGTGACTCACTTATAGAATTATTTATAGGAGGAATATCAGGGGGAAAAAATGGAATCAATATTTACAAAGAATGCTGAATACCAAAACAGGGGTGGGTTTATGACTAAGGGGTCTGTGGCCTCTTGAAAAAATGAGGAGTAGTTACAAAGGGCAAGAGATAATCAAGATAATGATTTACAAGCACAGCTTGAAGAATGAGATCGATTAAGGTTCTGAGAGTTGAAGGTGAGAGTTGGGGTGGTAACAGGTTCCAAGTGATAGCTTGAGGATGGAAGGACAACTTAAAAGATCTGTCATGATCTGGCCTGATTACTCCACCTTAATTGTTTATTTCTTTCACCTGCCGTAATCATCATTTATTCCTCTCACCTGTTTCCTTTGCTTTATATTCTGTTCAGCCGGAGCATTTGGGGCCACATCATTATTTGTTTTCTGTTAGTCTGCCTGTTCGCTTTTTTTTGTTTTGTTCCACGGTTCATGTCCTGGATCATGGTGGCCAGTGGAAAAAGGGTTTTGTGTCTGTCTCATCTCCTAATCATCCACTGTTGCCTCCCCTCCTGAGTCTTCAGGGTTTTTGGCTCTATACGCAGGGAGGATCAGTTTTTAACGCCATAACCCTGGCTCCAAGGAAGAGACCAGTTTAAAGGTCCTGCTCAAGTTCTGGTTCCATGTCCTGTCTCTGCTACCTTCTACCACTGAGCTTGCCCGTCTGCACCTGATTCTCTCTGCTCCTGTGCGTGTCCGCTTGGTCATGATTCCAGACGCTTTAGTACTCTGAACCTGCCTGGGAGCTCCTGGATGTCTGGAAGTATGGGTCCTGTCATCTGTCTGTTCCTGCCTGATCTGTATCCCTGAGCAGGATCGGCTCCCTGCAAGTCCTCCGGAACTACAGCACTGGGGACACTCGGGGTGACGCGCGCCAAATCAGTATTCAGACCATCAGCTGGATCACACCCCTTTTCTAGGGAGATGGACTGAACTGCAAAACCAGGTAAGTGACTCACTTAGATCATCATCTTTTGTCAGATGATCTGTGTCACTTACCTGGATTTTCTCCAAAGAGTGTCTGTGATTAGGCGGTGCCACGCCCCCCTCCTGTAGTTGCTGTGAGCGACAGATCCTCAGCTCCTCCATCTTAGTTCCATTTGTTTGTTTTTATTTATTAAACTTTTTGAACTTTCCTTCTGACTGTCTAACCTTGAATGTTGGGTCCATCTGTCCCGTTTTATGACAGGATCTGAGTTCAAGGAGTGATGCCAATGGAGAATTTGAGTTTTACATGAAGAATAGACAGAGTTTTGGAGAATGACAGGCAAATAATCGCTGGGAAAGTTGGAGACAAAGTGTGTACGACCAAGTACATTTTGGAGAATGCTCTCAGGGAGATTATTGTAGGTAGCATAGAGTTTGTTTGCAGAGTGAGCTAAAAAGAAATTAATTGGTCACAGGAATAACCTTGGTGCAAATAAACTCATGGAATACAAGCAATAGATAATGGCTTGATTCAACCAACAAAGCTGAACATCAGGTAAGGAGTATGCATCCTTCTCCTAATATCCAGAACAGAGTAATACAAATATTATCACAGTGGCTGGTGTTGATGACCAAATGTTCTTTAAATTAATGGCAACATATTTTAGAAAATTATTTACAAACTTTCCAGTGAAGATGTTGACTTTAGAGTCTTATCTTGCCCAGAAAGAATAAGCCAATCCGACATCAGAGTTTCTATGAAGCAGCTCTTTTCTGATTTTTATGAATGGGTGACAGTATAAACTATTTCATTCTGTGCTTAAGCACAGAAAAATGAAAAAAATTATTAAATTATGAAATAATTATACTTGTTCTTGTTGTCTTCCCCTTCACCCCGGACCGGGTCACTGAGGCAGCAGTCTCAGCAAAGACTAACAGACTTCCCTATTCGCAGACCCCTCCTCCAGCCCTACTGGGGGAAGCCCAAGACACTCCCAGGCCAGATGAGAAACATAGTCTTTCCAGCATGTCCTGGGTTGTCTCCTCTGCCTCCTCTCACTTGGACATGCCTGAAACACCTCCCAAGGGATGGAGTCCAGGGGGTATCCCAAAAAGATGTCAGAGTCACCTCAGTTGACTCTTGATATGGAGACAAAGCGGCTCTACTCTGAACCTCTCCCAAATGACCGAGCTCCACACCCCATCTCTAAGAGAGTCCCATTACACCCTGCAAAGAAAGCTAATTTCAGCCACATGTATTCATTTTCATTCTTTCAGTAAAGATCCAGATGTCATAACCATTTGTGAGGGTAAGAACATAGACTTACCAGTAAATCAAGAGCTTTGCCTTTTCTTTTTATCTTGTTGGGTTTTTTTGGTCCTTTTTAGCCAATAGAGCTCTGGGAATTGATGTCTCAGAGCTAGATGGTAGCCAAACAGCTTTGCTTTCACAAGCAGACCAGTATGACTGTTGCCATAAAATTCTGCTTGATTCTTGTATATTACACTTTACTGAACATAATTTGGGGAGTAAAAACCATAAACAACGGACATGGAAAGGGAAGTGAGAAAGAAGGAGGGGATAGGAACTAAGGGGAGAGAGAGATAAAGAGAGAGGGAAGAGTGCATGGAAGGACAAAATAAAAAAAAAACCCAGCGAAAACAGAGAACACAGAATATTATGCAGTAACTCCTAGAAGTTTTCTTCCATACCTATATGAGATGAGAGGATCAGAAAACTGAGAGCATAACAACAAAAAGAAGTCAATAGACAAACAAAGTAAACTTAAGAAAATAAAAAGCTTCAAGAGCAGCAGTTGTTCTTTTGATGTCCATGTGGGTCAAAGTCAGAACCTATGGTGATTGCAAAACATTATTTAGGGTGGTATATACAGTATATGTAGCTGCAGCTTAGTATTTGGCAATAGTGTCTATCCATGAACACCTGGAACCAAATGCATGAGGATGCTCATGTATAAAGAATTCCCAAAGCTTCTTCAGAAGGAAAGTATATGTAATAGCAGACATGGGTGGCCCCAGACTAGCCCTACAAGGTTCAGGATAGAAAAAGAGGTGGTGCAAGCCCCATTATCTAGAGGCAACCCAGATTACTGGGACACAAGGAGTGCAGATATAGAGATGACCACACCCAACAGAGAAGGGCAGACGAGAGCACCCAGTCCATGATCCCCAGTTCATGAGGGGCCCAACCCTGGATGCCATAGTGCCAGCAGCCCACCCCAGCAGCCACCAGGAATGAGACAGTGCCCACTGAGGTGCCTAACCCCTCACCTAGAGAAATGAAAGTTCGCTGGAGACGCAGGAACCAGTCCCTGGTGGTGAGTATAAAAAGAGGCAGGGGAGGAGGCAGGCCCTGTTCATACTTGAGCCTATGAAGTTCAGTGGGTCGGCCCAACCTGACATCCATCCATCCATCCATTTTCTGTCACGCTTATCCCAAGCGGGGTTGTGAAGGGTGCTGGTGCCTATCTCCAGCTGTGTATTCATCCAGTCACACTGGATGAATGGGATCCCACTCTTACACCCATACGGACATACTGTATACGTTCAATTCAATTTAATTCAGTTTATGATAGTATTAATTCCAAAAGAGAAATTAGAAATAATTTTTATATAAGTGTCTTCATAGAATTTTTGTACACGGGAGTGGCTGAAGCAGGAATGAGCTCCACATTGGTCATTATTATTAGCAGATCTTGAACAATGATGTTGTATATTAGTCTTATGAAAAGAGATGTTCAGGATTCTCCATAATTTTGATGGTTTATAAGGAATTGTTGTTAGCAAAAGCATCTTGTTAGACATAATATGTATTAATAATGTAAAGATTTGTTAAGGGTCAATAATTTTAGGTTTTTAAGTTCAATGTATGTGAACAATTGTCCTATATTTTTCTTACTCACGCTACATGTCATGATCTCAGTGCTAGCCTGATTACTCATTTCATTCACCTGCCTAGTTCCGCCCAGTTCTGATCCACCTGCTTCAACCTCTATTTAACAAGCCTTCAACCAGTCATCAGTGCCAGATTATTTGAGCGTTTGGTGAGAGATCTCTGGCGTACCCAAGTGTTTATTATTGCCTGATCCTTTCTCGTTCTGCCTTTGGACCTCTGAGACTGCCTGTCCCCAATTCTGATCTGTTTGCCTTACCTGTCATCAGACTCCTGCTGGATCTCTGCCTGTCTGTGCCCTGAACCTGGAACCCGGCTTTGGCTTCACAAACTGGATTATCCTGCCTGCCTTAGTCTGCTGGATTCTGATCTCATGCCTGTTTTCCGACCTCCAGAACATCAGCGTCTGGGTCTCTCTTTGGCAGCTTCCACTGCATCTTGTCCGTAGCTGACTGCCTGGAACCAACCTCATCCTCTGGGCATGGGCTGAACTCTAAGAAAAGGTTAGTGACTCACACATTAATAATAATCCTCTACCAGAGTGACGTGGTCACTAACCTGTGTTCTCTTCCTGCAGAGGTTCCTACCTTAGACACCCACTCTGTTCACTGCAGATCCATTTCAAATAAACATTTTGAGAAATCTAACGCCCCCCCCTAAGGCTTGTTCTACCATAATGAAAATAGTGTTTGAACAATTAATGCCTCATTCCCCAGTCTGTCTTATCCTGCGTTGCCTATAAGTTAAATTATTTCTGAGTTCACAAACAAGAGATCCATCTTTAGTTCAAATTGTTTTATCCCGACCAAAAATTTTTTTCTAAATGTTTTAAAGTGAATGCGGCAGCATAAAAGACTCCCAAGTATACCTCAGTTGTTGCAAAACGTTTCCATGAAATAATATTCAGAACTCAATACAAATGCAGTTCACAACTTTCAGGTTTTCTTTTGTAAAGAAAATATATTTGCTATGTATTTTTTTTCTTTCCCCATAACAATTATGAACTTTTTAGTACTGTCCTATTACACTTGATTCTAATAAATTAAAAGGAGGATTGAGGCAACAACACAAGAACATTAATTAATGCTCTCTTAAGTGGGAGGAACAATCAAAAAGAGTATCTTTAGGGTCAACATATTTTTGTCTTTTAATTATATATTTCTTTATTTTACAGATGTAAGCATTACTCTTGAGCACAACTGAAAAACCACAGGAAAGACCGCTCTGTCCTTGTAGAGTGATTGAAAAACGTTAGGGTGGCATTGTTAAAACTATGACCTTGTTCCCTGAAAGGCCAGACTCATATAAGACTCCTGGGGGCTAGTTATTCCTGGAGCAGGAAAGGCAAGTAAAAAGCCCTTAGAGTAGTGCTTCAGTATACATTGCACTTTTAAATGTTCTTGTAAAAGGACATCTACTTGACAATGTGAATTAGAGATTTGGGACAAGTGTGTGTTTCTGTTCTCAATCTTTTTTTCCTTTTTTTCCCACATTTAAATACAAAAGACAGTGAAAGGGGCCAAACATTAAGTAGCATTTAGTAACACACTAACACACACACATCTGTTATTTATTCTATGACCAATGCATTCTTGCATTCTATATATTACGTGTGAATGGATGGAGATGTTTTTTCAAAGTATTCAGTATGGTAGAGACAGAGTCACAAAAGACATGTTAAAGCTCAGGATCACCAAACAGGAAATACACAAACATTATTTAGGGTTAATGAGTATGCATGCTTTTTTTTTAGGTTTCTTTAAAGACTGCAGGGTCTGACCATTAGTGTAAAATAATTAAAGCATTAACTATGCAAATAACTTTCCATTCTGCTGAATCACAAGCTAAGATTGTTTTAAAATTGTATCAAGACTGCTTGAAGGTCAGCGATAGTTATTTATGTCAGGTCATTGCTGATGTCTTTCCTTTTTGGTATTGTGCTAGTACATGCCCATTTTACTTCCATAAAAACAAACTTTGAAGAAATTCTATTTGAACTTTAAAGTTGATTATTTGTAGGGTTCATAATGTAGAGTGTGAAAATTCTAATGTGACACCCACGGCTGTCCCACTTCAAAAGGAGGCTCTGAATACATTAGTAAAGTGTGTTTTTTATTTTAAGATCCACTATTCATTATTCATGATGTTTTGGGAGGGTATGAGACTTCACAACTGATATCCTGCAGAGTTCAGTGGCATTAAAACAATGTGGTGAGGAGAGTGGGAGGTAAGATGTAGAGGTGAGTCCACACAGGGCCTACTCATTTCATTACTTTATTTCTCCAATTTCTTTTCTTTAGCTCAATTTTTTTTCTCTTTGACGATACATAAAATGATCTATAGCTCTTATAATGATGGGAAATGTTTTCAACATACATGAGGGTCATTTCTGCTCTGAGCGTGGTTTGACAGGACTTATTATTGTCTTTCTGCACATGTGGGTTACTTCTGGGACCCTCACTTCTTCAGACAGTAATATGTACAGCAACACATAAAAAACATGATCTGACAAAAAAATCAGAATTGAGCATTAAGACGTTCAGGGTAAATGTAGCTAATGAGACACATACACATATGGGGGGCATTTCATTGATTTGCATTAATTTTATTTGGCCTAATCCAGACCCTTACCCTAACACTAACTATTAGCAACACATACCAAACCCTTACCCAAACTGAATTTACACTTTAGTCCTAAATGTAACCCCAATTCAAAGAACAGAACTTTACCATATAGGGACCGCTCCCCTCCCAACACACACACACACACACACCCACACACACACATACACACACCTGCAAATATAAAAAAATGGTGCGTGTGGGAATCATCATGCATGTATACCAACAGTTTATGATGTAATGTAAAATCATGTCTGCTAGCAAATTTTGAATCTTTGTGTAACTTCAGGCCATTTCCTCTATTGAATTTTGTTTTAAAGCACTTCTGGGGATCTCTATCTACTGTGAAAACAATAAGTTTATCCAATCCAACTAAAAATATTTGGCCAAAAAGTCATCTGAAAGTATTCTACTGTCAGAATTCTGGTTTTGTTATGTGTTTTCTTTTGAGTATTCAGTTTTGTTTTGCCCCTTGTTTTCTAGTTTTAGTGGTTTCATTCTTATTTTGTGGTGTTTTCTGCTTATTTTCAGTTCTCAGGTTTTTATTTCTTGCCCTCTGCTGCCCTCTTGTGTTCTCCTTTTTCCCTAGCTCTTTTCCTGATTCTTTCCTGTTCACACCTGCTCCCAATCTGCTCATTAGTCCTCCCTTTGTTTCTGTCTTCCTTAAATACTCTCTCCCTGGTTTCCGGTTCATTTAGACTTTGTTTTCGTCTTTGGAATTTTGGATTTCCTGCCTCTGTGTTCACTTAACCTTTCATTAAACCCACAAAAAAATCACCTCTGCCTCCTTGCCTCTGCTTTTGGATCAACATACCACTATCAAATCCTGACATCTACAAAAAAAAATGTTTTACTCTGAGTATTTTCATGGATTGAATATCTTCCAATCAAGGGACCAGAAAAGAGTGATAATCCTGTTTTTTAAGACATTTTGTTGTTAATGTGTCTTAGCATAAATGTGTCTGAATAAAACCTATACTGTAGTATATTTAAATTCTAAGGTTTCCCCTGCAACAGAAAAGAACAGTAATTATGTTGGACTTTATGAACATTAAGTCTAAATAAATATCCTGTGATTGAGCTCAATCTAATACTGAATAAACTATGCTGTCTGCTGGTTAATGTAACTTGGACCATTTTGAATGATACACAGCATATACCACATTATCCTCTATTCTGAGCAGCTCAGCAACCACACTTCAGTGTATTGAAAGCAGTGATCAGTATTCTGCAGATCTTTCACAACCCCCATATTCCTGCTAGAATTTTTGATTAATGTGCAACCATTAAAGGCTTACTTTGCGACTTGGAAAATCTTGACTGACAATCAGGGGATAAAGCTCTAAGCATGACATAAACCTTGTAATCCTGTATCATAGAAGATTTAGACTTGGTGCAACCTCAGTTTCATCTTGTTTATCTCCTTGGCTATGTCTGTGCCGATGCAAAACAAGCAGTGCTCCAGACAATGGCGTACCTTCTTGCATTTGAGGCAAAGAACAGATTTGCAGCATCTGGATGTGAAAGCCAATCCTCTCTGTCTCTAATCCTCTAGGTCGCTGTGTTTCTGCTCAGGCACATGGGGAAACATGTGGGTATATCATTAATATGCTTCCTGCCATAGGGCAAACAAGTAGGATGTAGAAAAAGAGCAATATTTCCACCTGATTAAAAAGAAAATTACTTGTACTTTTTAACATGTATTGATAAGCAATAATCTATATAATATAATATATTATATATATAATATATATATATAATCTATCATTAGGTTTGTAGCATTTATAACTGAAGTTAAAATTTTTTTAAAGATATTGCTATCAAGTATCAGACTATAGGATGTACTCTCTCCTGTATGTGTACATGGGTCCTATAAGAATCTTTTTTAGGCCACCAATGCATCTTAGCTCACAATTTTATGTATACCGTAAATTCTCTAATATAGGCCCGGGCCTTTATTTCACTCAAGTGCATCGCGGTCCAGGCCTTTATTGGATAGAGGCCAGAATTAGAGACAGGCCTCTATTGCTATTTGAGCAAAACAGACTACCAGTGGAATGAATAAAAATGAGATTTTGTGTCTATTTGAACCTATAAAACACTAGGTTCATTTATTGAAAAAGTACAGTTACCATGTCTCGCTTGGTTTGAAGTAAAAAAAAAAAAAAAATCCTCCAATTCTGTTTAATTCTCCTCCTCAGTTTTTCTCCTCCTCTTCATCTCTCCCTTTAATCTCCTCATCACTCGCGCTCCTCCTGTTCTGCTGCGTGTCTGTTCTCTTCCTCGCGCAGACGGGCAGCAGTCAGGGCCTGTCGTCCAGCCGCGCAGGGCTGTGGTACTTGTATGTTACTTACTACCACAAGTATAATGTTGAGGTATGCCCAGAAAAAACGTTTACAGCCCCGGCCTGTATTAGAGACCGGCCATTATTTACCTCCTCTGACAGCGAGACCGGCCATTATTAGAGACCCGGCCGCTATTGGAATACATGCCAATATTAGAGAATTTACGGTATATTCATAAATTGAGCAAACCATATTGTTCTTGACTGTGTCTCCAATTGGTTTGAGTTCAAATTAAATTACATATCTAGAAATGACGGATCCCGCTTTTTAGATTCTCTGGGAATTGTCCTGAATTTGACCTTAATTTAAAATTAACAATAGGCCGTTTTGTATTTCATGCTTTCATATGGGTCCCATATGTAAGTGTTGGCTAGGATTTTACCTATTTCCTGGCAATTCACTACATTTTTGTGGTATAATTTCTACATTGCGGTCGAAATGGAACCTAGGTGTATTTTCAATCTCAAAGACACGGCCAAGGCTTACCTACCAATCCAGAGTGCCATGTCATCCGGATCCACCTCTACCAATCTTCTTCTACTCTCCAAGCCTTCTTATCAGCCAAGAGCATCCAAGACATTCCTTCATAGGGGGTGTTATCACAATCAAGTGCCGCCTCCCACCAGCTGTAACCCGCCTAACCCCCTTCACAAACTTTATTTTTACCCAACTCAATTTAACTCCCTTACTCCTTCATCTTTTAGTCCACCACCAATGTACACAGGCTCTGAGAGGGAAGGATCTCCACCCTCATAAATCTAACCAGTCTATAGTCAACACAATGCTCATCTTTATGTGTTCTGATGGGGTCTGAACACCACAAATAGTCATATTAATTCATCTAAATAAACCCTTTACTTGCCTACTTGTAAGTTAAATTTAATCAGATTTATATTATAAAATTTCAACCGTCCACAAATGAAAGAACCCTTTTACCTCTCTCATTGCCTTCTTCCACCTCCTAGCTAATGTGTGTTTAGAATGGTCTGTCTGAAAAGCAGGACCTTTTGACGCCACAAAGGGAAATGACCATTGTCCCAGTTGATGATATTGCTAATAATCCGCCTCCTGTCTTCCATCTTGCATGTGCCACCTTTCTGCTCACAATCAACGACCATTCAAACAGAGATGGCTAAGCTAAGAGCCAAGCATTGCAGGTGCTCTGGTAATGGCTGCATCAATGAGCAGAAAAGTATTTTTGCTGCCTTCACCTGAGCCCCGGAAGACTGAGTGAAGGGATCTTATTTTTCATGGAAATCTGCCTGCAAAACTTCCAAAAGTTTTGCATGTGTGTGCTGAGCACTTGAAAGAGGAGTGCTTTCACAACATGGCCACGTACAAAACAGACATCGCCTCAGACTTTAAATTGAAGAGTTGATTGATATCAACGGTGCATTACAAAGTTAAGAGCTGGAAGTGACCATGTCAGGCATTTTACACATGTTCATAATCTTTATGACGGGATTTTAATGCCCAGCCACGGAGCCATGGAGCATGAACAGGGGTTGATCAAGGCTGAGTGCAAATCAGCAGGGATGGAATTAGTTCCTCCAAGATCAAAGACAGATTGAAGGAGAGTTCCTGCCTCAAATGGAGATGTTTAAGTATCTTGGGTTCCTGTTCAAGGCTGAGGAGAGAATGCAGTGGGAGATGGATAGACCGATTGGTGAGGCTGCTGCTGCTACATAGCAAACTCTGCAGCAGTCTGTTGTGGTGAAGAGAGAGCTTAGTCAAAAGGAAAAGCTCTCAATTTACTGGTTTGTTTACATACCCTCACCTATAGTCATGAAATCTGGATGGTGACTGAAAGATTGAGATCTCAGATGCAAATGCTGAAATGAGTTTTTCTCTGCAGGGTGGCTAGGTGGAACCCAGGACACACTGGAGAGAATATGTCTCTGGGCTTGCTCCTAAGCAAGCCTAGAGACATAGAGACTCTTCTTTTCTTCTTCTTCTGGAAATCTCTGCAGAGACTTGTCCCCCTGCAACCCAGTCGCAGGCTCTGTTCGAATTCCTGGGCTGCATCCTCCAAGGACGCGGTCTACCTAGACTGGATCCTTCGAAGTCCGTGAAAATAAGGAGACTGGAAGTGTTTTGGCTGTAAATTTGAACAGGTCTACCCTTTGGCGGGTTTTACCGCTGTATGCTCTGTTGCTTAGCAACCGTGAATGTTGACACACAAAGCAGGAAAAGAATGAAAACCGAAGTTTTCAAAACTGTTTGTTTATTTCATTATTTTTTATGGTAAAGTAAACAAAGACTACACTCACAAGAATCCAGAATGGAATAAAGGTGCAAACCACCGGGAGCATAAAAAAAATAAAAGCAGATGTAATGATAGAAACCTTAGTCAGTTAAATAACATGCTGCTGACATTTTGAACATCTCTGATTCTGCTGCTGTTTTCAAATATCCATTACTGTAAAAATGTCCATAGCTGCATACTGGTTATTAATTCTCCAGTTTTATATTGTTAAAACACTTTACAGAATTGTATTGTTTATATTTTAACTCTTCCCTATTATGTTATTCTTATAAATTTTAATAATCTTTCTACTGCTGTAAAATTGCCCATTGTGGGACAATAAAGGGATTTTCTATTCTATAAAAGGGGTAGAAATATATAAGTACATCTAAACAATGTATGTATAAAAAAATATATCTGCAAATTATCTAATATTCAACAACAAAAAATACTTAACTAAGCATATAGTGCAAAACAGCAATAAAAAATTAAACTTCTATCAGATTTATAGTCCCCACACTGCAGATATATTAGAATCTGTCCTTAAATTACAGCCAAAGCCATTTACACAGTAACAGATAAAAACCTTTAGATAAATCAAAGATTACCGCCACATATCTGATTCAGTAACCATTAAAACAACTACAACTTTTCATTAATTTCAGACGGAACTATTCACAGACTTGTATTATATGAAACTGAACTTCCAATTTTCACCACTGATCGGCGCTGAGTAACCTTTCCTCTTATCACGGAGTAAATCACGGCTTGCTTGGTCTCGCAATGAATCCTGGGTAAACCAAAGATACCGAGGATACATCGGACCCGTCCTTCAATTGAGGCAAAAAGAAGGACGCATTTTAAGGTCGCATAACGAGGACTCTTGGAATCCGACCAGACCTCGGCGCCACGCTATGACGTAATCGTCCTTTGAATCTGGCCTTCTAAGGACGCGTCCCCGGATTTCGAACAGAGCAGCAGATAAGTTGCAGATGAGGAGTATAATACCTAATTACCACTTCTTTTAAATTCACAATCCTAAAGTGTTAGCAATTCTTTCTGTACTCAATTTTTTGTTCCTTGCTGATGTATTAAATGCAGGGTCATTTGCAGATGATCAGGCTGACTCTTACCCAAAATCTTAGGTGTATGGTGTAAAAAGGAATGATTATAATACAGCCCTCTTTTTTGTCTTGTTTTGCCACACACCCAGTCAGCCTCAAAATCATTCCCTCAAAGTGAATTAATAGTGCTAAGACAGTTTTAAAAACATCTTGTCACCAGGGGCGGATCTAGAAAAATATTTATGGGGTGGCGAGAGGGGGGCAGGAATTTTTGAGGGGTGGCAACATATGGCATTTGTTTACACTGAATTTAATCACAGTTATCACAGTTTGGTGAGAATAGTATGTACAGTACTAGTGTTTTATGTGAAACCCTTCATATTAGAAATACATCGTACAATGTGATCTCACTTAATAGGAGATAGAAGAATGATAACACTACTTCTAGAGGGACATTATCACAGGAAAGGTATTAAGGTAAGACACAGGTGCTGAGTCGCAGATGTGTGAGATTGACTGTCAGAGAGGCAGCTTTGCAGCATTTGCACAAGAAGAAACTATAGAAAGAAAAAGTTTCTCATCAGAGATCTATGGACTGAGCTGGACTAAAGTGAGCAGAACTACACAGTAGAAATAAATGGGTCAAGGCACCCGAACAAGGTACCGGACAATGTTTACTCTGAACACACATTTACCCCATTTGTTCCTCAGTAACTTGACATACAGCAGTTAAGGCAACATGAAAGGGACATTTCATGCATGTAAATATGCTGTAGATAGAGCTGCATATGGAGGACCAACTCTGCCATATTTAAAAATAAATACAGAAATAAATAAATAAATGCTCAATAAATGAATAAGCATACAATTAATTGCCACCAAAAATACAATCAACAAATAAATGTGAGTAGAAATTATATTATAATGGCAGGCAGAAATGTAAAGAGGGCAGGCAGAAAGAAATAGCGGCGAAGAAATAACTAGGGTAAAAAAATACAAAGGAAGAATAAAACAGACAAAAATATTATAACATGCACATAAATAAATACTTAAAAATATAAGTAATTAAAAAATAAAGTTGAAGATAATAAATGACAAAAAAATAAATAAGGTAAATATTACAAAGGCAAATAATTAAAGAAGCTAATTAAAATAGTTATATACATTTATGACTCGCTGTATAATTTAATTTCTACTTACATTTATTTGTTGTTTGTATTTTTGGTGGCAATTAATTTTATGCTTATTTATTTATTGAGCATTTATTTATTTCTGTATTTATTTTTAAATATGGCAGAGTTGGTCCTCCATACTGCTGTATCAACAAATCAACAATAAGACAGGTTTTGTATGTTACATCAAAATCTCCACAAATCTGAAAAGAAGCAACATAAAAATAAATTTTGCTTCCAGTCTGAAAAAGTACAAACAATTTTGTGAGTAGGTTCATACAGGTCATTTCTGGATAATTTCATACTATATATACAAAATAGAAACAACAACACTGCTTAATATTAAGCAGGATTTACACCAGTATCACATTTTTAACTTTACTTTTAACACTTTTGGTTTTATTAAAGGAAATATCAGATTTTCTCAGGTGCCAAAACAAAATGTAAAGGCTCACCAGAGAGCATAACATAAAGTTAACATGACTATAACAGCTGAATGCAGTGATTTCCATGTTGCTCAGCAAAACGCTTCACAACTTTATTTAGATCCAATCCCTTTGTGCGTTTTGATTTGAGTTCAACCAAACTTGATAGTCTCTTTTCTGTCATAGTTGACCGCAAATATGTCTTTATGAGTCTGAGACATCAGGCCTAACTAACATCATAGTTAGAGAAATAACGTTCTGCAACCTGATTTTTATCATCTCAAAATCAGCATTGCAGCTATGCTAGCAACATTGTGCTTTCATTATGATTTAATTTCTCGATAGATAGTTAAACAGTTTTTACCTGTTTCATCCTGTGTCACCTATCTCCCCTGGCTCCCTCGCTTTGCCCTATTCGGTTTTCAAAACTAATCAGTCTCAGTCGCTCTCGCGTCATCTCGTGCTGCATTCACTGCAGCCCGACATTGGAAATTAGCGGTCGTAATTCTCAAATTATCTATAATTTATAAGCCTCGCCACCCCTACCGCCAACTGGGGTGGCAGCTGGGGTGGCAAGGCTGTCATTTAGGGTGGCATTTGCCACCCTATGCCACCCCAGTAGATCCGCCTATGCTTGTCACCATTGTTGTTTGTTATTGTAAAACAAATTGACATAACATGGAGGTTGCAATGTTTGTAGCTTGTCACAGCTTACGTCTTTCTTCATTTTGTCAGCTAAGGGCTTCTACATGTACAAAAATAAAGCATGTAATATTAAACATATGTTAATTAGAAAATATTGCTGACTAAAAGGTGACATTAGAACTTAAAACCCTCAATCATTTCCATAACTGCTTGACTCTTGCCTGTACGTACCTATTTCTGTCTTACAGAATGTAAAAGATTTACCAAGGGCTGTCAAAAATATTGAATAATTAAACGTAATAAAGACTCATAACTGAGTTTTGTTTGCCAGAAGCAAGGTATCACCTTGAAAGATTGGAAAAAGCTAAACAGCACAGGCATACCTCATTTTTGCCTTAATAATGTCTCTAAAGAAAGAAAAAGGTCGTTTTGAGGTCTATTAAGCAGAAAGCACAAAGAATAAATAAGTGGCTCAATATGGCTTCCAAAGACCTGTTTGTCATAATATCTTGATAAACAAGTTAAGACTATTTAACGATATTAGTATAATGAGGGCTAGAATACGGAGAAAGATGTCACGCAGTGTGAAAAACCATAAGCGTTTAATGGTTATTTTCTGCAAAGTACAACCCCTCTGCCCTTGTTTAAGTTATAAAATTAAGAAGATTTTTCACAGTTTAACCTTGTTGGCTATTTTCATGATTATTTTCTAATTGATACCCCACACCTAATTTTAGCAATAGATTAGAAAAAAGAATCAGAAATCTAGCTGTATAAAAATGTCCATGTCTTTAAAAAGATTTATATATATATATATATATATATATATATATATATATATATATATATATATATATATATATATATATATATATATATATATATATATATATATATATATATATATATATATATATATATACATTTGTATTCTTCACTGTTCTTAAAAGTTTTGATTTAAAATAGGTTATATTAATATATCTCATAAAAAGTGACACATATTACAAGAAATTATTTTTGTTAATTATATCAGTTAACATACAGCTGAAGAACTTTTAGAAATCACTTTCTTGGAAAGTTTAACTATTTCATAAGACCAGGGAAAAAAAATCTAAAAACGAAATTGATTAGCATCTGAAAAATACAAATGTGACGCCTACTGTACAATATTCATTATACAATAAAATCCGTTTTTTTTTTTTAATAAAGGGAGGACCAATGTGCTACATCGGGTCAGGTCTTTTTACTAAAAAAATAATTCACCACTGACTAAAACTTAAGAAACATGGACCAAGAGACATAAATCACCAAATTATCATAAGATATGGACCTGTAAAACTCTAACTGACTTGAATTAATTAACCAAATAAACTAGCAAAAAAGATTTTATGGTAAATTGGTGGTTTTTAACTTTATCAAAAAAGAGAAAATGCACTAAAGAGACGATTAAAACAGATATGAACAAAAAGATCTGGCAAAGTGTTTACCAAACCTCACATGACTGATGAGCTGTTTTTCCTGATGGCACCTTGCCTGCAATGCAAGCAAAAGAATTGCACTTCTCTCTATGATTTCAAATAACATGTTTATGAGCTACTTTCCTAATTACAGCACCAATCTTGCGCCATTATTGAACTGTGATTCTCGCTAGCCTGCTACCTCTACTTCCCGTTTATTATAGCCAACCATAACATCATACAGCACAGATTATGTACAAAGCCAATAAACAATCACTACCACTCAATATCAAATATCTTTTCAGTCATAGAAATGGACACCATGATTTACAAGGGGCCATGAAATTTAGAATTCCCTCTGTGAAAACCACTTGGAACAGTTTTTGTGTGTCTGCATGTGGAGTTAAACTGTGGAACTGCCTGGAGGATGAACAAAAGCAGTCTCCAATCATACATATCCTTAAATCATTATACAAAAATGTTTTACTTCTTGTGGAATGGAGGATGATGAATATCTATTTCTCATCCATTATGGTTATTATGGTTGTCATTTTTGTCAGAATTCTTAATAAAAATAATGATAATAATAAGAATATTACTGATATAAACTATTGTGTTGATAATGAATATTGTTTTAAACTAATGGTGGTAGTG
Source organism: Cyprinodon tularosa (assembly GCF_016077235.1). Taxonomy (NCBI): domain Eukaryota; kingdom Metazoa; phylum Chordata; class Actinopteri; order Cyprinodontiformes; family Cyprinodontidae; genus Cyprinodon; species Cyprinodon tularosa. The sequence continues at coordinate 3,899,967 of NW_024039163.1, forward strand.
GTTTTACTATTATTACTACAAATAATTGTCTAATCACTATCAGTTGTTGCTATTATTGTTATGGATATTCTTTATAGCATTGTATAATAGAAGGTAATTCTTTAGTTTTGTACAGCAAAGGTATGGGATTAAATAGGCACTGCGTTTGAACAGACTTTTCTTTTGCAATTGCATCCATTTTTCTTTTTGTTTTTGCATTTTTTTGTACAAAAAAAACATATGACATCATGTTTTGCATCACCCTTAATTTGCTCTATTGCATAGAAGCATGTCTAATTTCCTTTTTTTTCAACATTTTAAAAGTCTGTTGAAAACTTGCATCAGCCTTTGGTGGAAATGCCTTCAGCTCTTCACTCATTCACACACTGTAGGCTCTTACTTTTCAAAATAAATGTCAATTTTACTTATAAAGTTTCTAGATGTACATTTCTCCAAGTTTTCCATTGTAAATCTGCAAGCATGGAAAAAAAGTGCAGAATTTATAAATATCAAGAAACCTGATTTCTCTCCAATTCTAAAACCATAGGCCTCTGTTGACAAAGAAAATCTTTACTCCATGATGATATTAACATATTGTCTTCAATGGAGAAAGAGAAGGAGTTAAGCTGAGTTGTAGGGTATGAATAGATCTAAATACAGGATAATATTAACAATAAAAAAGTTGGATTAAAGAGGACTTGAGGATGGAGTGGACTTTCAAGCAAAACATTAAACCTGTTGTTCGAGAAACAATTACATTTACGAATTACGAACAGTGCACTATTGTGTGCTGTAAGTGCCCAGTCAATTACTTGACCTAAAATGAATTAATCTACTGTATGATATGACTTAACAAAAATGTATGCTGTCAGATAAAATGTATGCTCTCTATCCAGAGAGGCTAACCTTGAAAAATTTGACAGAGAAAGGCCGCCAGGACTTGACAGAAAGACTGTCTTCACACAAAGAAATGCTCTTCATTTGAATATACAGCACATCTGCAAAGAGTTAATCAGAAAAATAAACCGGGGGAAAAATCTAATAGGAGGCATTTCCTGTAAATATTTTAAGGTATTTCTTCTAATTAGAAAAAGCAAGTCATACCTTTTACAACCAGTTTATCATGCAAATCCAATGAAAAATGAGGGGTAACAAATAAGCAAGACAGGAAATCCCAAAAGGAAACCTTGAAAGGATTTATCTTGTTCTTTATGGCCTGTGTTTCGCTTATGCAAATGTTGGCTCTGTATTTAATCCAAGCTCACTCAGGCCCAGTTTGGATAACATTGTAAAAAATCCCACTGACACCAGTGATAAACCTTCTAAGAAATCTATGCCAGGAATTTAAGAGTTGCTCTTAGACCTGTTACTGGCTGAGGTGCAGATTAGCAACTGCCCTTGCTGAAGTTAGATTTGATGAAAATAACTTAGACATTCCATAATAAGAGACATCAGATGCTTAGAGATATACTGTAACAAATAAAAACCCAAATTTACAAAAGCTTAAAATCATGTTGAAAAGAAATATTCAGCTATAAGGAAAGAAACCTACCTCAAGGGGAGCCCATGTGTCTCATTTGGTAGTGACACCCACCAGGTTATTCCGAGGGATCCCAGGTTTTCCCATGACACACAGGGTATAATTCCTGCAGGGAGCTCTGAGTCTTCTCCTGGGTTTTTCCCCTGAGGGTTACAGCCAGAAAATCTCGAAAGGGAGACACTCATCTGTTGAGTTGCCCAAACATCTTCAACTGTCTGCTTTTGATAGTATGAGACACTGGCTCTACTTTGAGCTCCCCTTAAAGAGATATTTAAGGATGAGTTTGGTCACCTTAAAAGCATTTGAATGAAGCTGATTTTATTCTGAATGTATTTCCTTTGTTCTAAAAATCTGTTCTGTACTGTGCAACTAAATTTTGGGGACATGTGCTAGAGTGGAGAGAACGGGGACCTGGTGCAACACATGGAGCGTCTGGCTGCCTCATTAGTGTGAAATTCAGTACAACCACAGCTTGGGCATTATTATCACCTATTCTAAATCAATAGCCATGTGATGTGGACAATTAGAAAGGTTCACCATTCTAAAGGTTGGTTTCTCTAACAATCAAGTTGGCAACAACAAAACGAAGTAAATTATTATGCCACATTTCTTTCTATTAAACAAATACTTTGAATTGACAAATGTATGTCAACTTGTAAAAAGGACTAGCCATCAAGCTGGACTTTCTGAGTTAAATTTAAAACATATTCTACATTACTGACTTTTATTCCATTTACAAAATGAGAATATATTATTGTCTTCAGGACGTTTTTCTAGACTTTTATCACACATATCCTCTGCACCATATAAACCTATGTTGCAATGTACAGTAGGTCACACTAAATGAGGTATCCTAATAAACCTGAGTAACCAGTGATGCTTTTTTTAAACTTATATCAACTATAAAAATAAAAATAAAAAAACTATAAAATCTTTACAATATTGCATGTGTGAGTGCAACAATAGTACAATATATTTGCTTACTGTTATGATTATACCCTTTTGGACTTGTTTTTGAGTTTCTTTTTGAGTTTGCAGTTATTTATGTCATTCTGTTTTTTTGGCCATTGGTTTCTTTTCCATTTTGTGTAATATTTAAGCTGTGTGGTATTTTTTGAGTTACTCTCTGTTGCCCCCTTGTGCCAGTCTCCTATCTCCTAGCTCCCTTCTAGTTACTTCTATCCTCACCTCCTCCATATCAGTTGATTAGCGTATTCTTTGTTCTGTTCCCCATTTATACACCTCCTTTGCAGTACTTAATTGTTGTTTTCTTGTCGTAACTTGGCTCCTCCCATGTGTTTTCACCTGTTTTTTGGTGTTCTGTATTTTGTCCTTGGTTTTGTTTTCTGTTACCTTTTTTGATTTCAATAAACCTACAAGAAGTCCTCTTTGCCTCTCTCATCTCTGAATTTGGGTCCCCAACCAATCTCCATCTGACCTTGACACCTATTACAATTAAAAGCTGTTGTAGTCAAGTCCTCCTGTACCCTACAGTGAACATGTGTTGAAACACAACACAAAGTATGGCCATAAAAAGAATCATCTATAACTTTGCATGCTACCAGTGATATAAAATATGCATAATTTTTAGACTTAAGAAAAATGAGATGTACTACAACTCCCAAGGAGATATAAAAAAAATAATGCTAATATTATCTAAATATTAAAATATTCATATCCAAACATAACTTTTTTAAATACACAGATAATCTGCATGCTTCACTTTTACAGAACATACATTTATATCAGGTATCTTTAGTAATGTGTGAATAAAATGTAACTTAGCTCTACTGGTGTATGTATGCATTCAAATAAATTTTCCTACAGAAAAAGGTAACTTGTCTTGTGTATTTTCAGAGGTAGGTAGAGAACACAACTTTAAATTATGGTCCATCTGATTATATAATATATTTTTACTAAATTTTGACTCTTGAGTAATTTCTTAAACAGCTACTATTTACTTTTGAGTGTAAATACATTGAAATAAACTTTTCCCTCATTATTTATACAAGATCAGAATAAATATTTGGTTCAGTTTATTTATAGAGGCACTTTAAAGAGACCATTCAACCAAATCATGAAATCAGATTTGTTCAACGTTTTTTATCTAAGGAAATCCAGATAATTGCATCCACTCATTATCTTCATAGTAATCCCTATGACAGAGCATTCAAGTAATGACAGTGGAGAGGAAAGGCTCCCTAATTGCAATAGTCAAGCCTTCAAGTAACAAATGCATGCACTAGTTTCAAAGCATCATCCCTGGATAAGATATTTATCATTTTTGTAATATTCTGGAGATGAAAGAAGGACATTCTAGAAATCTCTTTGATAACACAGTGTTGTTTTTTTTTACTTTATTGTCTAGGATCAATTTAATCCTTTGCGGATGAAGTGACTGACTAACTGAGTTCTTTTTTCGAGACTCTGGTCCAATGATAATAAGTTCTGTTTTGTCTGCATTCAGAATCGTTAAGAGTCTTCCAGATTTTTATGTCTTTAAGACATGCCTGTAGTCTGTTTTTAGGGTTAGTTTCATTATTATTTACCAGCAGAAATAGCTGTCTATCATCAGCATAACAGTGGAAATTACTTCCATGCTGTATAATAATTCTACCAATTGGCCGCATATATATAGTAAAGAGAATTGGCCCAAGTCCCAACACCATAGTCATAAATCTGTCAGACAAATAAGATTTAAAACAGCCCAATATAGTCCCCTAAATCCACAAGAATATTTAAGCCTTTCTAAAAGAACACTGTGATCAACTGTATCAAATGCAGGACTGAAAATTAACAGGACAAGTACCGCCGGGCCATCACCCTCCTGAGGACACTGGCTTATGCATCATTTCATGGGCATTATGCTGCCATGCCTTATGTATAAGTTAGGCTGTCGTTGGACATAAGCTCTGGACCCATTATGAATATGCAATGTATATGCCCAAAATTGAAAACAATACATAGAAAGTCCAGCGTATTCCTGTGTTTTAGAAGATTATGAGACGTCTAAATCAGCAAGGTGTGACAGGGCCCTAATGAAGCTTAGGTCCTTCAGCAACAAGATGAGACATACTCTATAAGTCTGTTTTGTAGATGTGATTACTCAAAAAAGCACAACATGCAAATGAAGAAGACTGGTTCTATTCTAAAAACTCCTCCAGAACCCCTAGAGACTATTTCACAAAGAAGAATTCTTCATAAAGTGAATAAAGCTCTGGACAGTTGTGAGCATCCTCTTCAGTAGATTTTTAAACAACAACAAATTGTGTTCAGTCTGAGGCTCTTCAGATCCAGTGCAAGACAGACCAATACATACAGATACAGATGATCCTTCCTGCCTACAGCTATCAACACCTACAATGACTCAAGGAAAAAAGAAAAAAGGAAAAACAATGTCCCTATGAGTTACTGGAATATTTAATTTCCCTTTGGGATTAATAAAGAATTTTTTAATATAACTTTTAACAGAGCTATGGTTCTTTGTGATTTTGGCAACTGTATTAAAATAGAAATCAATAGTTATTCCTATTTTTGAAGATAAATATGCTGCTCTTGTTTTATGAAGAATCATTTTATATAGCAGTAGTAGACTGCTGTAGACTGTTTTTCCAAATTAGATAGGCATGTATACGAGAGCAACTCTGTCTTTCCAGTTTCCTAGCATTCTGAACCAAAGTACGCAGCTCTGTTTTAAACAAAGGAACCAGCCTCCTATTGTTAAATTTCTTCATTTTTAAAGGGGCTGCATTTTATAGAGCAGCAAAGAGCTAGTTACCCCATCGACAAAAACATTAATTTGTGAAGGGAATACAATTAAATAGTTGCCCTCATGAGTATTGTTCTATAATGTATGGGAGCAGCTTCTTATAGTCCATAACCCCAGTAATAATTCTGATTCCTAATTAACCTACGAGTCCATATTGTTAAAAAAACGATTAAGTGAGCAAGTAAAGAAGTTATTCGACATATAAATATATACACATTCACACATGCCTACATAGAAACTCATTAACACAATTATTACCCATAGTCCTCATGACCAAAACCACTGAAGGCATACATTTAGCTAAAGTGACTAAGAGCTATACGTTTTTTTTGTTTTCCAAGCTCTTTATTGTGATTTTGTATTATTTAAGTTATTTTTTCTCCAGGTCTTCAATGAAAGGGAGCACCATTGTTTCCCAATGCTTGGCTACTTGTGTCATGATCTGGCCTGATTGCTCCACTTTAGTTTCAGTTTGTTTATGTTTTTATTTTAATAAATGTTTTGAACTTTCCTACTGACTGTCTCACCTTGAATACTGGGTCCATCTATCCCGTTTTATGACAACTTGGTAGAGTTTTTTGAAATGATTCAGATCAATCCCGAAAGCTAGCCTGCCTCGGAGCAGGTTTTGCTGTTCAAAGTACGTTACCATAGTAACTAACCTCGCTAAGCTGGGCATACACTGTATGGTATTTTCAATCATTGCACAGGATTTAAAAGTTCACAGATTACGATGTATGTTCCTACACTGTATAGCCCAATGCTCCAATGCGATCTAATTGCTCACACTGTACGCTGGTCGGACACATCAATCTGGGAGAAGAAAAAGAACTCCCTTGTTTGCACATGCGCAGTGCTTAAGGTTCTGGTAAATCAGCTCATAGATGCTTGTAGCTCTTCTTTAACAGCAGGATTTGCCCATGGACAGCTAGCCGACAGAATTTCAAACATGTTTCATTTTCTCCTGACCTTACGATTCCTGATTGGGAGGTGGTCATGAGAGGCTGATCCGCCCTTATTACCCCCTGTATACTAAACGACGCAGGACGCACAATGAGGCTGAAACTCGGCCGCATCCCAAAAAATCCTTGCACGACTGGAAAATTGGCCCAAAAAGGGCAAAAATTCGTACAGTGTATGCCCAGATTTAGAATGAATCCAGCTTCCTGGCACCAGAAAGTGAGGGTTGAGGTTATTAAATTGTCTGCCTTAGGTCTCATTTATACAGTTTATTCTTCAGCTAATCAAACATTTGGAGGTTTGTGACTTTTAGGTGACCATGTTGATGTCTTTTAAAAGGATTGATCCAGCATCTGTGGCTGAAAACAGATTTATTCTGTTACAATGTAAAGTCATCAAGTGTGATAGTCACACCTCTTATTAGGTACAGTAGATATAGTAACTGTATTCAGGTGTAAGCCAGATTTGCAGATTTGGAAGGTGATGTTGTGATTTCATATTATTTGTGCAATCAGCTATCCAACATAATATAGAGATGATTCAGGGATTGTTTACATGGAAAAAAGTGAAAATCAAGATACAAATGTGAGGCATTTGCTCATCAAAAAGGCAGGATAAATAAATGGATTCATACATTTGACACAGATTTTATGCATACTGCTTATGTCAAAACTGCATCACAGTTCCTGCCATTCCGCACAGCCGGTTTCATTTCCTCTTGTGATTTATGATGGCCAAAGGCAGTTCAGAGCCAGCTTGTATCTGCGGGTTTATGGCAGAAATATTTTGTGTGAGAGGGTATTAAATCTTTAGAAAGTTACCAATATCTACATCCATTGACAGTGGATTTTATATTGCCTATCATTTTGTGACAGAGTTTTTTTGTTTTGTTTTTTGCTTTAATACCACAGTTTAATTACAAATCTTTGAAGCATGGACATTTTCCAAATGGAACTGTTGCACAGGCAGTATGCTTACATGGTGAGATTAATTATTTTAAAAATGTTTCAGCAATCAGTCTCTAAGTTGTCACTGAAGCCTGAAGTGAGCCAAATCTGAATTTTTTGCCCATTTGTGACCTGCTTCTAATCTTTTCATAAAAGTTTCAGCAACAAAGATTTTCAAATGCAATCAAGCCCACTTGGCCATTTGGTCCTAAATCCGATACATATGTAATATTTTTTTTGTCTTAATGGCTAGGTCGCTCTCATCACTAAAGCTCCCTATTCTACATCTTCGATAGTTAAATTATCTTACATTTGATTGTTCAGATGAAATATTCAGAGGTTTGCCTTTAAAAAGAAACCAAGCTGTTGTTCTACTCATGTATGATTTTTAGGTGTTTGAAGGGTTAATACTAAGAGGATAGGATAACTAAAAACAACGTATAGTGATGTTTAATTGTTTCAGAGTATTGACAACACGGCACAGATACCTTGAACCACAGAAAAACACCCATGTTCAGAGTGCAGCCAGGCAGCAGGTCACTAAAGAATGAATCTATTATTTTGTAATCCATAAATGAACCTTCTATCCTGTCTTTTTTAACTGATCAATGACAGCATCTTTAAAAAGGACTTCTGCCTTCATGCCCTTTACACATCAATCAACAAATCCACCATCAGTGAAGATTTATTGAATTAAAGCCTTTTAGGATTTATGGTAAATTAAGCAGGCAAAATACCCTGTATTTTTATCTACTTTTGAAAATAACTTTTCTCCAATAAAAGTGAATTATGATCTAGTCCAGTATATTCTTAAGAGTTTGTTTCTGACTATGCTAATAATACATTCAGTGACAAGACATGCAATATAACTATGACACATCTGCCTAACAGTGCATTGGCTCCATATCAGCTGCCATTAAAGCCCTTCTCTGTCAAGTCATAGACTACTTTAGATCCTTAAAGGTGGGTGGTGGCATCTAATACTTTATTGTTAGCAGTAGTTAATTTAATGCTGTGACGTATTAAGATTGGGTAATCAAAGATCTGACTTGGGTTGAGAGTCCAGCAGATGTGTACGATCTGCTGGACTCTCATCCAACTGCAAGGTCAGTAAAGCTCCCTATTCTACGTCTTGCACCACATCAGCAGGAAGAAAACAACCATGCTGGACACTGATTTGTTTGGAAGTGTTTCTTTTTGATTTTCTTGAAAAGGTTGTGCTGTTAATGCACCGGTTCTGGTTGGAAAAGAATTCAAAGATCTCTAGATACGGTCCAGCACTTCTGTAAACAAAGCCACCCGTCCCGGGGTATATATTCTCCTGGGCAGGGTGGATGGTTCTTTCATCTTAAGCTCTTTTCCTCCAACAGAGGCCTGGGAGCTTGATTGTTCTTTGCAATATCTTAACTGTCTCTAGAACTGCACATTTGAACTGAGACCACTGAATTTTTTCACAGTATCTGTTAGAGCCACTTTTTAAGTGTAGGGGTTACTGCCCTGAGTGCACCAACTGAGTGCCAAATGAGAATATGCACAGGCAGGTTATTATATGAAACTGGAAGTAACTAACCCTTTTCCAATCTGTACACACTATAAGCATAATTTTAACAAGTTTTTTGAAATAAAAGATTCATATTGTGATTATCTTTAACCTAATACTGTAATTTTGACAAATATAATATAAATACTATGACAAATATTTTTATTTTGTATTTCACAACTAAAGAATGTGGATGATGCCACATATTACCTGCCTGTGGAAATGTATGTTCCATTAGTTGAATTGCATAAATAGATGCATGGATAACATCCTCTCCCTTGAAAGCACGGATAATGTAGCTTCCTATTACCTTTATTTTGAGTAAATCTGTCTTATATGTAGATATGTTCATATTATTTAAAAAGAGCAGACTTTACAATATTTATTGTGCTATTCTGGTCGGCACCTGTGCGCATTTCCCCCTGTTATGCATTTTAAAAACTTTTGCTTCAACATTAAACTGTTTTATTCCAATTTTAGTGTTATCCTTTCATTAAATCCAATTCAGTTTATTTATATAGCGCCAAATTCACAACACATGTCATCCCAAGGCACTTTACAGTTCAACCAGATCATACTGTCAAATTGAGACAAAGTTTTCTATCTAAGGAAAACCAGTTGATTGCATTGACTCATTGACTCAAATACAATCTCTCACACCAAGTATGCTTGTAGCGACAGTGGAGAGGAAAAACTCCCTTTTAACAGGAAGAAACCTCCAGCAGAACCAGGCTCTGTGTGAGCGGCCATCTGCCGAGGCCGACTGGGGTTCAAGGAGACAGAAGCAGAGACACAAAAAGCAGCTGTAAAAGGCGGCCCCGTCCAGGAAATACACAGCCAGGCAGACGAACTCCGAGCCAGCTCCCATGCCAGAGGACGAAGAGAGCACATCCACTCAGTCACGGTCAGAGAAACAGGACTACACTGGAAAACAGGCCGGTCTCCAACATCTATAAACAAGGGTGTTGATGGAAGCAGCACAGCTGTTGTTTCTTTCCAGGATGGCGTCACAGCCAAACAGGAACAGATGAGGCAAAGCTACTGTGAGGAAAAGCAGAGAGAGCAGAACGTTAGAGATTGAACTAACATATTCTGCAGAATAGGAGAACAGAGAGAGAATGAAGCAGAATGATGAAATGGGGGTCCCTATGTCCTCCAGAAGTCTAAGCCTATAGCAGCATAACTATAGAGATAGCTCAGGATAACCTGAGCCACCCTAACTATAAGCTTTATCAAAAAGGAAAGTTTTAAGCCTAGCCTTAAAAGTAGACAGGGTGTCTGCCTCACGGACTAAAACTGGTAGTTGGTTCCACAGGAGAGGAGCCTGATAACTAAAAGATCTGCCTCCCATTCTATTTTTTGAAATTCTAGGAACCACTAGTAAACCTGCAGATTGAGAGCAAAGTGCTCTGTTAGGAACATAAGTGTGAGAAAGGGGCTTCGCCACCCCCAGCTCATGTCAGGACTGACCCTCACCAATAAAGGTTAAAGAAGACGGAAACTAGGCAACTGAAAATATCGTGAAGACGGGTGCGTATTTATTTACAGTGCGGAAGTGAGCATACAAAAATATGAGAAACAAAACACTGAATAAACGCAAAAGAAAACCGGCCTCAATCAGGCAACACAAAATATAAACTATAACCAAGACTTTAAATACAAACTTCCTTGCACTTACTTTTCCCTTAAACACAGCCTCGCAGCAAACATGTGTTCAGCTCACCCTCTCTCACTAGAATGAAAAAGCCCTGCCCTTTTAAAAGGCTTACAATCTCCAACTTCCATCTAATTGGCTCAGAAATCAACCAATAGGAAAATAATGTTACAAAAAGTATTAAAAACACACTTTTAAATCCCCATACAAAATATCATAATATTCCCAAACCAACAATATAAATACTAGAAATGACACAGACAATATTTACACTCATACATGTTTGCAATCCAACAATACAATAATATTTTCCCCAAAACATTCAACTTCCAGGTGCCAAAAGCTCTCTCCACTGCCAGATCAGTGTATAAGAACTTTGGTTCCGAGAGGCTCTGGTTTCCTCCCGGACCTGATTGTTGACGCACCAGAATGTGAGTAGAGCGGAATGTTTGAATGTAACGTGGGGGTTATTGCAATGTGTGTGGATTACGGTGTCGAGACAACGGGTACCGCGCTGCTCGCTAAGATGGTGAGTAACTGAATGTTCGGACCGAATGTACATACTATTTTGCGTGTGTGTCATCTCGCGCTAGCCGCGGTAAAGAGGAAACTTGTAATGAACAAATGTTTGGCAGGCTACAGGTGCTACGTGCGCATGCGCATGTGTGTGTGTGTGAATGAGAGTGTCTGTGAGTGTCGGCGAGTTCTGTGAGTGTAGGCGAGTGTAGGTAGTGGCGTTTCTGTGAAAAATGTAGTTATGATGTAATTACCATCCCTGGTCATTTTTCACATTTCCTCCCCCTTCGGTTGGCTCGCCATCCTGGCGAGACAGGAAGTCTGCTACCGGGTTTTCTGACCCCGCCCTGTATTTCACCGTGAACCTGAAGGGTTGCAAAGAGAGAAACCAACGTGTAATACGTGCATTAGAGTCTTTCATTCTCCCCAGCCATTGCAACGCTCTGTGGTCAGTCTCTAGCAAAAAGTCTCTGCCCAACAGGTAATACTTGAATGTCTCTAGTGCCCATTTCACGGCAAGGCACTCAAGCTCCACCACTGAGTACCTTGTTTCCCGGGGGAAAAGCTTCCGGCTAATGTAAGCCACCGGCCTCTGTTGCTCTGCCTCCCCCTGGAGAAGGACTGCCCCCAGCCCAACCCCAGAGGCATCCGTCTGCACAGTAAAAGTCTGCTCAAAGTCTGGACTCTGCAGCACAGGCTCACAAATCAGAGCCCCTTTCAAATCCTGGAAGGCCTGCTCCTGCACCTCCCCCCACTCCACTTTCGCCGACCCCGACTTGCGAGTCAGGTCAGTGAGGGGTGCAGCCCGGGCGGCAAAGTTCGGAATGAACCTCCGATACCACCCGGCAAGGCCCAGGAAAGAGCGGACGTCCTTCTTGGTCCGTGGTCGCGGGCAGTCTCGGACCGCCTCGACCTTGTCCTTCTGCGGCTTGATCACCCCATTGCCAATGATATGGCCCAGGTAACGAACCTCCTGCTGGGCCAGGGAACATTTCTTAGGGTGGACGGTCAAGCCAGCCTCGCTGATGCGCCGGAACACCTGGGCCAGGTGTTGGAGGTGCTCCCCCCAGGTGGCGCTCCATACCACGACGTCGTCAAGGTAAGCTGCGGCGAAGCCCCTCATGCCCTCCAGGACATGGTCCATGAGTCTTTGGAAGGTCGCCGGTGCCCCCTGCAGGCCAAAGGGCATGGTTGTGAACTGGTACAGGCTTTGAGGGGTGCGAAAGGCAGTGTATTGCTTTGCCCCCTCGGCCATCGGCACCTGCCAATAACCCTTGCAGAGGTCAAGGGTCGTGATGTACGACGCCCTCCCAAGCCCCTCGATCAAGTCGTCCAGTCTGGGCATTGGGTAGGCGTCGAATGTAGACTGAGAGTTCAATTGTCTAAAATCAATACAAAAGCGGATGCTGCCATCCTTCTTTGGGACCAGCACCACCGGACTGCTCCAACTGCTGCTGGACCGCTCAATGACCCCCAGCTGCTTCATGACATCCAGCTCCTCCTGCAGAGCGGGTAGCAACCGCTCTGGGATGCGGTACATCCTCTGCCGCACTGGATTAGTGTCTTTAAGCTGGAGGTCATGCTCCACCAAGGACGTGCGCCCAGGCTGCTCGGAAAACAGGCCAGGCGGGATGATGGCCTGCAACTCCTCTGCTTGCTGCACTGTCAGGTGGGAGACATCCGGGTCAGTTGGTGCAGCAGCTGCAGGGAAGAACTGCTCCTGCGGCTCCACATCACCCTCCACGTCCTGCACCAGGAGCTGCAGGCTGGGCATCCCCCGCTCATGCCACTTCTTTAGCAGGTTAATGTGGAAGACCTGCTTGCCCTTTCGTCGTCCCGGCATCTCCACCTCGTAGGTCACCGGCCCCAGCTGACGTGCCACGGTGTAGGGACCTTGCCAGCGGGCCAGCAACTTGTTCTCCGTAGTTGGCAACAGCAAGAGAACCTGCTGCCCTGGTGCGAAGCTCCTCTGCCTCGCCCTCTGGTCGTACCAGCGTGCCTGGGTCTGCTGGGCCTTGGTCATGTTCTCCTCCACCAAGCTGGCCATCCTCCCCATCTTCTCCTGGATCCTCAGGACATAGGAGAGCACGCTGTCTGGCTCCTGGAGTTTTGGGGTCACCCAGGTATCACGGAGTAGATCCAGTGGGCCCCGGACCTGGCGCCCATACAGCAACTCAAATGGGGAGAAACCAGTGGAAGCCTGTGGTACCTCCCTATAGGCGAAAAGGAGGTATGGCAACCACTGGTCCCAGTCTTTGCCGTTCTCTGCTACAAACTTTCGTAGCATTGACTTCAGGGTTTGGTTGTATCGTTCCACCAGCCCATCAGTCTGGGGGTGGTAGGGAGTGGTCCGTATCCCCTTAATCCCCAGCAAACTATACACTTGTCTAAGTGTCTTGGATAGGAATGCGGTGCCTTGGTCTGTCAGTATTTCATGTGGTATGCCTACACGAGATATCAGTTGTAACAGTGCTCTTGCAACTGACCCTGCCGTTATCTTTCGAAGGGGGAATGCTTCCGGGTAACGTGTGGCATAATCACACATGACTAGAATGAACCTGTGTCCTGACCTGGTTCTTTCCAAGGGTCCTACAATGTCCATCCCTATCCTCTGAAATGGAACGCCTATGATGGGAAGTGGTTGCAGAGGAGAGGGTCTAGCGTTGTGTTTGCTAGTGAGTTGGCAGGTTGAACATGTGCGACAGTATTTCTGAACATCAGTATAGAGCCCTGGCCAGTGAAAGCGTTGTGCAATTCTCTCTAGGGTCTTAACAGTACCCAAATGCCCCGCCCAGGGTATATCATGACCGAGACCAAGCACTTTCTCTCTCAGGCATTCCGGCACAACTACCTGCTCTACACTGCCATCTTCAGGTTGGTGGTAGAGTAGGCCATCTCTCACAAAATAATATTCACCAGTTAGCCCCTTAGCCACACCAGTTTGCACACCATCAATTTCTGTCACCTTAGCAAATGCATCCTTCAAAGAGTCATCATTCTTCTGCAGATCACTAAGATTATGGGGAGGCTACCACACATCTTCATCAACAGGTTTCGGCAACTGGCTGACAACCTTATCTGCTGTGCCTTGCAGCTTAGCACGTCTTCGCTGCCTACGTGTCTTGGGTGTTTTCGTGGCAACAGGGGGGTCAATGTCACACTGGCTATAGGGCAACATCTCACACACTTCTCTCTGTGCTTCTTCCTGAGCATCCTCCTCAGCAAACTGCTTAGCCATGGCCCTTGTTACGACCATGCTAACAGGCACTGATGACAACACCAGATCAGGCAAAATAAGGACGTCCTGACCTAGCACTACAGGATACCGTAATCCTTGTACAATGCCTGCCCTCAGCAAAAAGGCTTGCCCCTGAACCTCCAGACAAATATCTACCACAGGGTACACATGCTCGTCTCCATTCACACAACACACCCTAAGCTGCTCTGCCACCAATACAGCTGACTTATCAATCAGGTGTGGCTGGACTAGGGTGTGTGTACTGCCAGTGTCAAGTAGCGCAAATGTGGGCTTGTCATTCACTGTTACTGGAATTGTCTGTACTTTGGATACAGCATCATCTGCTCTCGGGACATTACAAAAACTGGACCCCTGAGGCTTCCTGTTCGGGCAGTCTCTGGCAATGTGGTTAGGTTTACCACAGCTATGGCATGTAAAAGGCGGCCTATGTGTGGTAGTTGTGGGTGTTGGTTGTCTAGGCGGTGGTGTGTAGGGGCGTGTAGGAGGCCTAGGTGATGGGGTATAAGGGGAAGTGTAGGTGTGGTGCTGTGGCCTAACCTGACCTAACCCCCTAGGACCAACTCCCCCACCAGGAACCCCAGACTTACCATTGCTGGCTGGTCGGCTGTAGTTCTGGCCCCGGAACACCTTCGGACCCGGTCGAGCTGCCAGGAACGCTTCCACAAGTTCAGCTGCCTGCTGGCCAGTGGCTGGGTTGTGCTCCTTAACCCAGACCTGGATTTCAGGAGCTAGGGTGCGCAGGTACTGCTCCAGGACGAGGATTTCTCCAATCTGCTCCACAGTCTTTCCTGCCGGTCTCACCCACTTCTTGTACAGGTCCATCAGTCGGTTGTACAGCTCCCGAGGGGTCTCCTCTGCTCGCACATCTGGCTCCCGGAAACGCTGCCGGTACGTCTCGCCGTTGATTTCATACTTGGTGAGGATTGCTGCCCTCACTTTGTCATAGTCCAAGGTGTCATTCATGTCCATCGCAACATAGGCTGCATGGGCCCGTCCCGTCAGGTACGGCACCAAGTAGATGGCCCAGTCTGCCCTCGGCCACCTGTAGGCCATGGCCAGTCTTTCAAATGTTGTCAGATATTGTTCAATATCGTCTCCTTCTTCCAGTTTTGGCACTGCTGCCCTCGTCCAGGACACAGGAGTCAGTGTGGCTGGACCCATTGCAGAGGGTGGTGCTGCTTGCTGTGCTGGTGCAGGAGCTGCTGGCGCTGGAGCTGCTGCTGCTGGTGGTGGTGCGGCGGCTGGTGCGGGAGCTTCTACTGCTGGCGCCACTGTTGCCCCTGCTGCTGGTGTTGCTGCAGGTACCTGGAAACCTGGCGGTGGCCCCACTGGGTTGTGTTGAAGTCTCAGCTGTAGCAGAGCCCCATCGCCGTCATCATCTGGCTGCTGATGCTGCCCCTCACTTGCCTTTCGTCGGTCTCTCTCCAGCTCGTCGTGCACATTGTTGAGCTGAATCTGTACGCTGCGCCATCTCAGTTCTTGCTTTTGTGCCTCACTTCTCTGGGCCAGCATCGACTTCTGTAGCAGGCTGTACAGCGCTGTCATGTCCAGGGTCTGCGGCGCACCATCTGCTCCGCCCATGGCTCCGCCCACGGCTCCTCCGGTCCTCTCACCAGCATCATGCTCCTCCACCTCTTCGGCTGTCAACTCCTCCACAGGGTCTTGGGGTAGACGCCGATACGCCATACTTCGTTTGGGCTGAACCCGTCTGCCTGTTGTCGTCGTCTTCTTCCCAGACTTCTTAGGCGCCACTATCCCACTTCTGACACCACTTGTGAGAAAGGGGCTTCGCCACCCCCAGCTCATGTCAGGACTGACCCTCACCAATAAAGGTTAAAGAAGACGGAAACTAGGCAACTGAAAATATCGTGAAGACGGGTGCGTATTTATTTACAGTGCGGAAGTGAGCATACAAAAATATGAGAAACAAAAAACTGAATAAACGCAAAAGAAAACCGGCCTCAATCAGGCAACACAAAATATAAACTATAACCAAGACTTTAAATACAAACTTCCTTGCACTTACTTTTCCCTTAAACACAGCCTCGCAGCAAACATGTGTTCAGCTCACCCTCTCTCACTAGAATGAAAAAGCCCTGCCCTTTTAAAAGGCTTACAATCTCCAACTTCCATCTAATTGGCTCAGAAATCAACCAATAGGAAAATAATGTTACAAAAAGTATTAAAAACACACTTTTAAATCCCCATACAAAATATCATAATATTCCCAAACCAACAATATAAATACTAGAAATGACACAGACAATATTTACACTCATACATGTTTGCAATCCAACAATACAATAATATTTTCCCCAAAACATTCAACTTCCAGGTGCCAAAAGCTCTCTCCACTGCCAGATCAGTGTATAAGAACTTTGGTTCCGAGAGGCTCTGGTTTCCTCCCGGACCTGATTGTTGACGCACCAGAATGTGAGTAGAGCGGAATGTTTGAATGTAACGTGGGGGTTATTGCAATGTGTGTGGATTACGGTGTCGAGACAACGGGTACCGCGCTGCTCGCTAAGATGGTGAGTAACTGAATGTTCGGACCGAATGTACATACTATTTTGCGTGTGTGTCATCTCGCGCTAGCCGCGGTAAAGAGGAAACTTGTAATGAACAAATGTTTGGCAGGCTACAGGTGCTACGTGCGCATGCGCATGTGTGTGTGTGTGAATGAGAGTGTCTGTGAGTGTCGGCGAGTTCTGTGAGTGTAGGCGAGTGTAGGTAGTGGCGTTTCTGTGAAAAATGTAGTTATGATGTAATTACCATCCCTGGTCATTTTTCACAATAAGGAACAATCAGATCTCTGATATAAGATGGAGCTTGGCCATTTAAGGCTTTATATGTGAGAAGGAGGATTTTAAATTCTATTCTGGATTTAACAGGAAGCCAATGAAGAGAAGCCAGGATAGGAGAGATATGATCTCTCTTTTTAATTTTCATCAGAACTCAGAATTACATCAGAATTACAATAGTCCAGCCTTGAAGTAAAAAATGCATGGACTAGTTTCTCAGCATCACCCCTGGACAAGATGTTTCTAATTTTTGCAATGTTCCTCAGATGAAAGAAGGAAATTCTAGAAACCTCTTTGATATGGGATTTAAATGACAGGTCCTGATCAAAAATAACACCAAGATGTTTTACTTTATCTGAAATCAGTTTAATCCCATCCAAATGAAGTGACTGGCTAATCAGCTTCTTTTTCAGAGACTCTGGTCCAAAGACTATAACTTCTGTTTTGTCTGCATTCAGAAGCAGAAAGTTAAGAGTCATCCAGGTTTTTATGTCTTCAAGACATAAAAATACTTTTTTATCATCAGCATAACAGTGAAAATTAATCCCATGCTGTCTAATAACTCTACCAATTGGGAGCATGTATAAAGTAAAGAGAATTGGTCCTAGCACTGATCCCTGTGGTACTCCACAGGTAACCTTTGAGCATGTTGAAGATCTATCATTAACATGAACAAACTGAATTCGATCAGATAGATACGATTTAAACCAGTCTATTGCTGTTCCTTTAATTCCAACAAAATATTCAAGTCTTTCTAAAAGAATATTATGGTCAACTGTATCAAATGCAGCACTGAGATCCAACAGGACGAGCACAGATACAAGTCCATTATCTGAGAATATCATTAGTGACTTTCACCAGAGCTGTTTCAGTGCTATGATGAGCTCTAAAGCCAGACTGAAACTCTTCAAAAAGTTAATTATGGTGTAAGTGATCGCAAACTTGTTTGGCAACTACTTTCTCAAGAATTTTCGATAAGAAAGGAAGATTGGATATAGGTCTATAATTAACCAAGTCATCTGGATCAAGAGACGGTTTCTTAAGCAGTGTTGGGATCTGGAGATTCTCCACCTTCTCCAGCAGAGTGCGCTGTGGATCTCCTGGGCTGGAGCCCTCCAGCACAGCTGACGTTCATCAGCCCATCAGGAGACCTGCCTATATAATCAGCAGCCAGACCTTCCTTCAATGCTGCAGTGTTGACCAAGTTTGGTTAGCGAACCTGAGCCTCTGAACTACTAGAATCTTTGTCTCTAAGAGAAACCCAATTCTAAACTGCCTCTGTCTTCTCGCTCATAGGAAACCTGTCTCTCCTCTGAAGCTCTGGATGAGCTTAACCTGTTACCTGCCTGCCTGCCCTAGAGAGCCAAACCTGAAGATCTCACTCTGGAATCCACCTGCTACTCTTAAGGAAAGAGCTAATCCCTCAAACCAAGGTCTGTCACTAGAAAGTTAGAAGCTAGACGCTGCTGCTGCTGAGCACTCTGCTGAACCAACAGTCTCTGGACCCAACCGGTTCCCTCACTCAGAAAAGAAAGCCTGGACCTCTTCAAGGTATTTTCAGAAACATCTGAAAACTCAACAACTAATCTGGTAACCTGGCTAATCAAACTATCCGTCTCTGCAGACGCCTGAGAATCCTGCCCGGACCGGTTTCCAGAATCCAGTTCATGTTATCTCTGTGCAAACCTTTAATAAACTCTGTTGAACTTTTTATCAGTCTCCAAGTGGTGTTCTGCATGTGGGTTTGATTTCTAAACCAACCATGACAGAACACTGCGGCCAAACACAAAGCCCAGCAGATCACCTCCGGAGGAGGCTTGAGGAGCAGGACGCTCAAATCCTTGGACATGCCCACACCATCCGTGAGTTACACAACAAACTTGAATATCAGAACCAAGTCTTGCAGAATTACGCTGGCTACATGGGAAATGCTAATGCTACGCCTGCAGTCTGTTCTGTTCCAGAACCACTTCCGCCTCTAAGGTCACCGTCCGTGACGTCATTTCCTGAGTTCCGTCCGAGTCCTCCTGAAAGATTTTCAGGTAACCAAAAGGAGTGTAAAGGATTTTTGTTTCAATGTCGTTTGCTTTTTGAACACTCTCCTGGCAGTTTTCCAAATGATAGGAAAAAGATTTCCTTCATTCTCTCTCAACTTACTGGTCGAGCCCTTGAATGGGCGGAGGCAAGGTTCTCTTCTGAGTCCAGTTTTTCATGTACTTTTTCTGAATTCATATCTGAGTTTTCTCAAGTTTTCAACCATGACTCAGATAAAACTATTGATTCCCGAGCCCTGCTAAATTTAAAACAGGGAGATTCGACAGTAGCTGAGTTCTCCATTGACTTCCGGGTTAAAGCCACAGCCTCAGGTTGGAACGAGTGAGCTCTTAAGAGTGCTTACTTTAAGGCTCTGAATGACAACATTAAAGATGAACTCACCACAATAGACGAACCTGCTAGTTTGGAGGCAACGGAGATTTAAAGCTAAACTGTGTCTGTATTGTGGTGAGACTGGCCATTTTATTGCTTCATGCCCGGCTAAATCAAAAGCCAGGGCCCGTCAGAGGATGTGAGGAGTCTGACGGGCCACGTAAGATCTGAAAAATCTCATTTGTTGTTGCCTGCTACTCTGTTCTTTTCTAACCAGAATCTCACCTTATCAGCATTCATCGACTCTGGCTGTGAAAGAAACCTTATTGATTCAGACCTGGTCCAGCAGTTAAAAATTAAAACTGTCCCTTTAACTAAACCTCTCATAGTTTCTGCTATTGATGGAAAGAAGCTTCATCAAGTCACTCATCAGACACAACCCTTAGAACTGCTTATCTCTGGAAACCACCGGGAGATGATAAAGTTTTTTGTTTTTCCTTCAGCTTGCTCTCCCCTGGTGCTTGGATTCGAGTGGTTGGAACTTCATAACCCCCATATCAACTGGGCTGAACGCCACATTGAATCCTGGTCCACCTCCTGTCACGAATCCTGTCTTCGTTCTGCGGCTCCTACTATTCAGTCCCCTAGAGGTAGGGGGGAGATGGACTCTCCTGGCCTTACTTCTGTTCCTCCCGAGTATCATGATCTGGCACCAGTCTTCAGTAAGGTCAGTGCGACGTCTCTTCCACCTCACAGACCATATGACTGCGCCATAGATTTACTACCAGGAGCCCCTCTTCCCAGCAGTAGATCGTATAACATTTCCAAACCAGAGCGTGAAACCATGGAAAAATACATCAATGAATCTCTAGCTGCTGGAATAATTCGCCCATCTTCATCTCCTCTCGGTGCTGGTTTTTTCTTTGTGGGTAAAAAGCATGGTTCCCTGCGCCCCTGTATTGACTACAGGGGTTTGAATCAGATTACCGTCAAAAATAAATATCCCCTACCATTACTGGCATCAGCTTTTGAACGTGTACAAGGTGCTACAGTGTTCACCAAGCTCGATCTAAGAAACGCTTACCACCTCCTTAGAATAAGAGAAGGGGATGAATGGAAGACAGCCTTTAAGACCCCCTTAGGGCAATTTGAGTACCTGGTCATGCCTTTTGGCCTCACGAACGCTCCTGCCTGTTTCCAAGCTCTTGTCAATGATGTCCTCAGAGATTTTTTGAATGTTTTTGTTTTTGTCTACATCGATGATATTTTGATCTACTCCAAGAACCTCTCAGACCACAGGAAACATGTTCGTTTAGTCCTTCAGAGACTTCTGGAAAATAAACTTTTTGTGAAAGCTGAAAAATGTGAATTTCATCAACATTCTGTCACTTTCCTAGGGTTTGTGCTCGAGGGCGGGCAGGTGAAGCCATCAGAAGACAAGATAAAGGCAGTTCTGGATTGGCCTACACCTGAAAACTGCAAGCAACTCCAGAGATTTCTTGGTTTTGCAAACTTCCATAGGAGGTTCATAAGAAACTATAGCCAGACAGCTCTACCCCTCACAGCTCTTACCTCTGTTAAAAGAACATTCCAATGGACCCCTGAGACCGAAAATGCCTTCAATAAATTAAAGAAACTCTTTTCCAGTGCCCCCATCTTGGTTCAGCCTGATCCTACGAAACAGTTCATCCTTGAGGTGGATGCATCTGATTCCGGTGTAGGAGCTGTTCTACCTCAGCAGTCAGATTCTGACCAGAAAACTCACCCATGTGCTTTCTTTTCAAGCAGACTATCCCCAGCCGAACAAAATTATGATGTTGGTGACCGAGAACTTCTTGCCATTAAGCTCGCCCTGGAGGAATGGAGACACTGGCTCGAGGGGGCTGAGCATCCAGTACTGGTTTGGACAGACCACAAGAACCTGGCTTATATCAAATCGGCAAAAAGATTCAACCTACGGCATTCAAGGTGGTCTTTGTTCTTCTCACGCTTCAATCTCATCATTTCCCATAGACCTGGTTCCAAGAACGTCAAGCCCGACTCTCTCTCTCGTCTGTATTCCACCGATCAACCTGAGACACCCGAACCTTTTCTCCCTGCCTCATGTACCGTTGGAGCCATTTCCTGGGAGATCACTGATCTGATCAACTCTGCCCTGGCTTCTGAACCTGACCCAGGTAATGGTCATCCAAATAAAATGTATGTCCCGTCTTCCGTCAGATCCCGCCTCATCCAGTGGATGCACGCAGCTAAATTCTCAGCCCATCCTGGAGTGAGCAGAACCATCGCCCTCATAAACAGGCGATTTTGGTGGCCGTCTCTGCATAAAGACGTCAAAGAGTGCGTTCTGGCTTGTCCCACCTGCGCTAGGAACAAGACCTCCCACCAACCACCTTCTGGTCTGCTGCATCCTCTACCTGTTCCAACCCGTCCTTGGTCTCATATTGCTGTGGATTTTGTCACTGGTCTCCCGATTTCTAGAGGTATGACTACAATACTAACCATCGTCGATCGATTTTCCAAGGCCTGTCATCTTATTCCCCTCAGAAAGCTCCCCACAGCATTCCAGACGGCTCAGCTCCTCGTGAAGCATGTTTTTCGCCTCCATGGTATTCCTCAAGAAATCCTCTCAGATCGTGGTCCCCAGTTTATCTCACAGGTCTGGAAAGCTTTCTGTTCTGCATTAAATTGCAAATCCTCTCTCAGCTCTGGTTACCATCCTCAATCTAATGGGCAGATGGAGAGGATGAACCAGCAACTCGAGTCCACTCTCCGCTGCCTGACTTCGAACAATCCCACTGACTGGAGTCAGTTCCTGACGTGGATTGAGTATGCTCATAACTCCCTTAAATCTGCTTCTACTGGTTTATCCCCCTTTCAAGATCCCATAGGGTATCAGCCTCCACTCTTCCCCGCAGATGAGAGAGAGATAACGGTCAGATCAGTCCATCATCACATCCGCCGCTGCCAACGTATTTGGAGGGATACCATCACCACCCTCACCCGCTCGTCAGCCTCAACCAAAAAGTTTGCTGACTCCAAGAGACGTCCTGCCCCTGACAACACTCCAGGCCAAGAGGTTTGGTTGTCGACCCAAGACATTCCCCTGAAGGCTATGTCCAGGAAACTTTCACCCAGGTTCATCGGTCCTTACAAAATCAATCGCATAATTAACCCCTCTGCTGTCCGCCTGCACCTGCCACCTTCTCTGCGCATCCACCCGACATTCCATGTTTCCCAGATAAAGCCTGGAGTCACTAGTTCTTTGTGCCCGCCTTCCAACTCCCCTCCACCCGCCCTGGACATCGATGGTCATCCGGCTTACACGGTTCGCCGGATCGTGGACTCCCGTCGGCAAGGTCGCGGTTGGCAGTACCTCGTCGACTGGGAGGGCTACGGTCCGGAGGACCGCACCTGGGTTCCTGGCTCGTTTATCCTCGATCCGTCCTTGATCGAGGATTACGAGAAGTCCCTCCCGTCCACATCCTCGGGACCGCTAAGAGGCGGTCGTTGAGAGGGGGGTACTGTTGGGATCTGGAGATTCTCCACCTTCTCCAGAGAGTGCGCTGTGGATCTCCTGGGCTGGAGCCCTCCAGCACAGCTGACGTTCATCAGCCCATCAGGAGACCTGCCTATATAATCAGCAGCCAGACCTTCCTTCAACGCTGCAGTGTTGACCAAGTTGGGTTAGCGAACCTGAGCCTCTGAACTACTAGAATCTTTGTCTCTAAGAGAAACCCAATTCTAACCTGCCTCTGTCTTCTCGCTCATACGAAACCTGTCTCTCATCTGAAGCTCTGGATGAGCTTAACCTGTTACCTGCCTGCCTGCCCTAGAGAGCCAAACCTGAAGATCTCACTCTGGAATCCACCTGCTGCTCTTAAGGTAAGAGCTAATCCCTCAAACCAAGGTCTGTCACTAGAAAGTCAGAAGCTAGACGCTGCTGAGCACTCTGTTGAACCAACAGTCTCTGGACCCAACCGGTTCCCTCTCTCAGAAAAGAAAGCCTGGACCTCTTCAAGGTATTTTCAGAAACATCTGAAAACTCAACAACTAATCTGTTAACCTGGCTACCGTATTTTCACGACTATAAGGCGCACATAAACGTCTTTTTTTCCCCTCAAAATGTGCGGTGCGCCCTTTGGTGCGGTGCGCCCTATGTGTGTTGCAACTGCGACTTTTGAGACCACCTCATTGAGAAGATAATGAAAGAGTGGCTGAGGGAGGTGAATGTAAGGAGACCAGGTGGTTTTTTTCCACTCATCACCACACCATAGCTGTTAATCTGACTCCATGCCTGCCCATCTCACAGCTGATGTGAAAAACATGGTGAAACAAATTAATGCTGTGCTCGCTGTGAACCGGACGCAGCAGGTGCAGCAGAAGCAGCGAGTTTACATGCAAAGTCAACGGTTGACGCGCGTACAGGCGCAGCAAAAGGTCCCGCAGCGCGTTTTGAGCAGCAGGCGCAGCGCGTCGGGAGCGCGCCGCCAACACGCTGCTGCTGCTCGAGATGGAAAAATGTAAGTTTTGCTGCTGGAAGCGCCGCATCAACGAATCAGAGAAGCTGATCTGGGAGCTGACAGCGAGACAGACACATCGCTCTGATGACATATTAAGGCAAATGGAAAGGGCTGGATGGATGAGGAGATGATGAAAGCGTGGCTGAGGCAGGTGTATGTGAGGAGACCAGGTGTTTTTTTCCACGCATCACCATCGCTTTTAATCTGTGACTCCATGCGTGCCCATCTCACAGCTGATGTGAAAAACATGGTGAATCAAATAAACGCTGTGCTTGCCGTTATCCCGGGGGTCTGACAAAGGAACTTCCACCGCTCGACATCGGTGTGAACCGGCCGTTCAAAGTAAGGCTGCGAGCGGCGTGGGAGCGATGGATGACAGACAGAGACCAAAGTTTCACGAAAAGTGGAAGGCAGCGCCGAGCAATTAACGCCACAGTTTGCGGATGGATTGTAGATGCTTGGACTAACGTGTCTGCTGGGACTGTTGTTCCAGCTTTTGCAAAAGCCGGCATTATTTCTGAGGAGCCGCCCCGCACGGAAAGTGACTCTGACAGCGAAGAAGGGGAAATTGGCATGTCTGATTTAGCGCAGCTGTTTAATTCAGAAACAGAGGATGATGACTTTGATGGGTGCGATTAATACTTTGTAATAAATACATGATTAAAGCACAAACATACTTAGTTTTGCTCCCGCTCTATTTCTCTACCTGAAAACTTAATTCAACAGCAGCCTCTGGGCCGGGTCTCCTCCGGGTTCACAGCGGCGGCTGGCAGGTGTTTTTCATCTAAATAATCTACATCTTGTAGCTATATTTGCTGTGATCAGTGGGAATAAAGTAGTTTTAATATGTTTGTAAGTGAGAAAGTCCACCTGAAAACTTAATAATTGCAGTCAGTTCATCCAGATTATCTATTTCTGTCGGAGGCGTTCAGACCCCCACATCCCAGCGGTACACCGACAGTAGAAATCCCAACAACAGCAGCCTCTAGGCCGGGTAGCCTCCGGGTTCACCGCGGTGGCTGGTAGGTGTTTTTCATCTAAATAATTTAAACTGCAGGCACCAGGATACCGGTAATAAAAGCGAACATATTCCGTCGTCAGGTTTCAGGATTTTAAGTTAATTTAGGAGTGATCACAGCGCTGTGTCATCTGCGATGTGTCTGTCTCACGGCCAGCTCCCAGGTTTGATTAATACTTTGTAATAAATACATGAATAAAGCACAATCATACTCAGTTTTGCGCCCGCTGTATTTTTAAATACGCAGTAGAGGTATTTAAACGTAGTATCGGACATGTACCTGTATATAAAAAACGCGCCCTATAGTGCGCCTTATGTGTGTGTTAAATACAGAAATGGCACACATAACTGAGACTGCGCCTTTTAGTACGGTGCGCCTTATGGTCGTGAAAATACGGTAATCAAACTATCCGTCTCTGCAGACGCCTGAGAATCCTGCCCGGACCAGTTTCCAGAATCCAGTTCATGTTATCTCTGTGCAAACCTTTAATAAACTCTGTTGAACTTTTTATCAGTCTCCAAGTGGTGTTCTGCATGTGGGTTTGATTTCTAAACCAACCATGACAAGCAGAGGTTTAATTACAGCAACCTTAAAAGCTTTAGGTACATATCCCTGTAACAGAGATAGATTAATCACATCTAAAATGGAGGAGGAGATCAGAGGGAATACCTCCTTAAATAACCTGGTTGGAACTGGATCTAACATACAAGTTGAAGGCTTAGATGAAGACAATAATTTTGCTAATTCAGAAAGTTCAACTGGATCAAAGCAGTCTAAACCCGGTTCAGATTCCATGACTACCTCAGGTACAATCGCGGATAGAGGAGTGCTTATGATCTTATTTTTAATAAGATCAATCTTATTTATAAAGAATTCCATAAAATCATTGCTGCTAAGAGCAGGTGGAATGGACGGTTCAACAGAGCTATGGCTCTGGGTGAGTTTGGCAACTGTATTAAAAAGAAATCTAGGATTATTCTTATTCTCCTCTATTAATGAGGAGAAGTATGCTGCTCTTGCTTTACAAAGGGTCCTCTTATACAGCAGTAAACCATTTTTCCAGACTAGGAAGGACTCCCGCAGGCCTGTGGAGCGATATTTTCTCTCCAGTTTCCTAGCATTTTGCTTCAAAGTACGCAGCTCTGCATTAAACCAAGGAGCAAGCTTTCTATTTTTAACGGTTTTCATTTTCAAAGGAGCTGCGTTGTCTAAGGCAGTATGCAGAGAACTAGCAACCCCATCAACAAAATCATCAACCTGTGAAGGGGAATAAGCTATGCTTTTGCACTCTGCAGCACTGCTCAGCGACACAGAGGAGAGAGAAAGTGAAGCAGATTCTTTAAAATTTATAACTGCACTATCTGATAAAGATCTACTAAAATGTAACCTTCTTTTGGGGGAGGAGAACTCTGTTAAAGTAATCCTGAAGGTTATTAGAAAGTGGTCAGAGAGGACAGGGTTGTGAGGAAATACTGTTATTTCTTCACATTCTATGCCGTATGTCAGCACAAGATCCAAAGTATGAAGGTGAGAATGTGTGGGACTATTCACATTTTGAATAAAGCTAATAGTGTCTAAGATAGTATTAAAGGCTGCTCTTAAGCTATCACCTTCAATGTCAGCATGGATGTTAAAATCTCCCACTATGATGACCCTTTCAGTTTTTAATACCAAATCAGAAAGGAACTCTGAAAACTCATCTAAAAATTCAGAGTAAGGACCTGGTGGACGATACAAAGTTACAAAAAGAAGAGGTTTTCTTGCCTTGAAATTTGGATCAGGGAAATTAAGGGTTAAATGTTTAAAAGAGTTGTAGGTATTAACTGTTTTGGGAGTAATCAGTAAGTCAGACCGGAAGATTGTTGCTACTCCTCCTCCTCGCCCAGAACTTCTGGGTATGTCAAAATTTAAATAGCTTGAAGGAGTTGCCTCATTTATGCTCACATAATCCTCTTGCTGCAGCCAGGTTTCTGTAAGGCAACACAAGTCAATGTGATTATCACAAATCAAGTAATTAACTAGCAGACTTTTAGAGGAAAGAGATCTTATGTTAAACAGACCGCATTTAATTGTTTTAACTTTTTCCCCAATTGGAGTTATTTTGATTTTAATTAGATTATCATGATTTACTCCTTTGGGAATATTTGCTAATTTATTAGATTTTGGTCGTGGGCAAGACACCGTCTGGATGGAGTAAAGAGTGGGTAACAGTAGAGAAGCTGCAGAGATGTGTGTTAAACTACAACTCTGCTTCCTGGTCTGCACCCTGGGTGGTCAGGGTTTTGGAGGACTAATAAATGTGGCCAGATTCCTAGAAAGAAGAGCTGCACCATCCAAAGTGGGATGGATGCCGTCTCTCCGAATCAGACCAGGCTTTCCCCAAAAGGATTGCCAATTATTAATGTAGCCCACGTTGTTTTCAGGACACCACCTAGACAACCAGCGGTTGAATGACGACATGCGGCTAAACATGTCATCACTGGTCAGATCAGGGAGGGGACCAGAGAAAATTACGGAGTCCGACATTTTTTTGGCAAACTTACACAATTTTTCCACAATTTTTTTGTTTTGTTTTTATGTTTTAAACCGAAATAGTAAAAAGAAAATAAGGTGTTGTTTTTTTATACCAGTTATATAACCCTAATTTATACATTTTAATATTGTACTACATAAAGATTGACAGTGTTTGTATATTTTCTTTAGGTATCTAAATCCAAAACAAATTGTAAAAATTAGCCATTGATCTGATTTTATGTGACCCGAGTGTTTTTCCTTGCAGGTGAAAAATTCAGCCGAACAAAAAAAAAAGAAAAGAAAGAAAAATCATGAATTTGATAGTAAATACACTATATTGCCAAAAGTATTTGCTCACCTGCCTTGACTCACATATGAGCTTAAGTGACATCCCGTTCCTAATCCATAGGGTTCAATATGACGTCGGTCCACCCTTTGCAGCTAGAACAGCTTCAACTCTTCTGGGAAGGCTGTCCACAAGGTTTAGGAGTGTGTTTATGGGAATTTTTGACCATTCTTCCAGAAGCGCATTTGTGAGGTCGCACACTGATGTTGGACGAGAAGGCCTGGCTCTCAGTCTCCGCTCTAATTCATCCCAAAGGTGTTCTATCGGGTTGAGGTCAGGACTCTGTGCAGGCCAGTCAAGTTCATCCACACCAGACTCTGTCATCCATGTCTTTATGGACCTTGCTTTGTGCACTGGTGCACAGTCATGTTGGAAGAGGAAGGGGCCAGCTCCAAACTGTTCCCACAAAGTTGGGAGCATGGAATTGTCCAAAATGTCTTGGTATGCTGAAGCATTCAGAGTTCCTTTCACTGGAACTAAGGGGCCAAGCCCAGCTCCTGAAAAACAACCCCACACCATAATCCCCCCTCCACCAAACTTTACACTTGGCACAATGCAGTCAGACAAGTACCGTTCTCCTGGCAACCGCCAAACCCAGACCCGTCCATCAGATTGCCAGATGGAGAAGCGCGATTCGTCACTCCAGAGAACGCGTCTCCACTGCTCTAGAGTCCAGTGGCGGCGTGCTTTACACCACCGCATCCGACGCTTTGCATTGCACTTGGTGATGTATGGCTTGGATGCAGCTGCTCGACCATGGAAACCCATTCCATGAAGCTCTCTGCAGCACTGTTCTTGAGCTAATCTGAAGGCCACATGAAGTTTGGAGGTCTGTAGTGATTGACTCTGCAGAAAGTTGGCGACCTCTTCGCACTATGCGCGTCAGCATCCGCTGACCCCGCTCCGTCAGTTTACGTGGCCTACCACTTCGTGGCTGAGTTGCTGTCGTTCCCAAACACTTCCATTTTCTTATAATACAGCTGACAGTTGACTGTGGAATATTTAGGAGCGAGGAAATTTCACGACTGGATTTGTTGCACAGGTGGCATCCTATCACAGTTCCACGCTGGAATTCACTGAGCTCCTGAGAGCGACCCATTCTTTCACAAATGTTTGTAAAAACAGTCTGCATGCCTAGGTGCTTGAATTTATACACCTGTGGCCATGGAAGTGATTGGAACACCTGATTCCAATAATTTGGATGGGTGAGCAAATACTTTTGGCAATATAGTGTATCTTAAGTACAGGTTTATCTCCCTGTAAGGTACTAAATGAAGAGACAGGGTGAAAACAGAGTAAGAAAATTACAAAGAAGGGTTAGCATAATAAGGGTAATATTAGAACATAATGTACAGTAGCGCAAATAACAGCTCTCACATAGAATGAAAAAAGTCAATTATCAGTTTAGGGGACACATTTCACTGCAGATCAGTTAGTGGCAAAACATCACTTTATGGGCAAATTAGGGATATTGCTTTGGCTGGAATGCTGCTGGAATCTGTAATTCCTTACTGGTAATGCCTGCTTACAGAACCTAATTTTATAGGGGTTGAAGAACTTTTTGAGAGCGGGAAACCCACTCTGAAATCAGCAATGCTTTGTGCGGTAATAAAGCGTCCCGTTAGGCTAAGCAGTTATAAGTGTCAGAAAGTTTTGCATAGATAAGAACCTGCTGTAGTAATTATAGCACCCCCTGTGTGGTTTTATTTTGAAGTCTCAATACTAAGGGAGGGAAAAAAATGTCTATTTGGAAGGGAAAGGCTGCTGATGTTGTTGCAGTAAAAGTCTACTGAGATTTCAGATGATGAGGCCAGGATGTGACGATCTACTGCACCTTCTCCTGTGCTTTCTGAGCTTTGAATTGACAGCTTCCATTTACCATATTCAACTATCTTAAAGGTAAAAAATGTGGATATAAAAAACACACATTTCCCACAGGGTGTTTTCCACTGAATTTTACATTTATGTGAGATCAAATTTCAAAACTGCAAAATAGATAGTTAAATTATTGCACATTTGATTGTTCAGATGAAAGAGACCAAGCTGTTATTTACCTCAGGTATGATTTTTAGGCATTTGAAGGGTTAATACTAAGAGGAAAGGATAAATAATTACAATTTATAGTAATATGTACGTGTTTCAAATTTTATTGACAACATGACACAGAGAACTTGAACCACAGAAAAACATCCATGTTTAGAGTGCATCCAGGCCACTAAAGAATGAATCTATTACGTTGTAATTCATAAATTAACCTTCTTTCCTGTCTTTTTTAACTGATCAATGACAGCATCTTTAAAAAGGACTTCTGCCTTCATGCCCTTTACACTTCAATCAACAAATTCACCATCAGTGAAGATTTACTGAATTAAAGCCTTATAGGATTTATGGTAAATTAAGCAGGCAAAATACCCTGTAGTTTTATCTACTTTTGAAAGTAACTTTTCTCCAATCAGAGTGAATTATGATCTAGTCCAGTATCTTCTGGAGTGTTTGTTTCTGACTAAGCTAATAATACATACAGTGACAAGACATGCAGTATAACTATGAAAGATCTGCTTAACAGGCTCCATATCAGCTGCCATTACAGCCCTTTTCTGTCCAGTCATAGACTACTTTAGATCCATAAAGGTGGATTGTGCTGTTTAATACTTTATTGTTAGCTGGAGATACTTTAAATCTGTGAAGTAATAAGGTTGGGTGATCAAAGATCTGACTTGTTGACCAGCAGATTGAACAGATCTGCTGCACTCTATGTGCTATGTGATACCAGTGTTTTTTTTTTTTTTCTTACGGGTAAGAAATTCAACCAAACAACAACAACAAAAAAAAGAGAATTCAAAAAATCTTGACCAAGCTGTCAAGAAATTTGTTTTGTCTAAAGTGGAATGCTCACTCCTTTTCCCCCTTTTGCTGACTGCTAATTTTCCTGCGATTTTATTACTTAAACACCTGCTTTTCACCTACCAGAGTAAGATTAATTGCCTTTTTCAAAGCCTTTTAACCCTGATTCATAAGCAAAGTGGTTGCTTGTTTTTTTTCCCTTGCTCGTTTCTGACTACTGCTTGAAGCATCCTGTCTTGCAGGAACTTGTTTCTTTGAGTTCTTTTCCTTAAGTCCCGAACAACAGGAGTGACCAGAACTAAACACTACCTCATTAACCTTTAAATAAATGGTTTTCAAAGCTTCACCCTTAAAACAGTTAAGATCCGAATGAGCTGCAAACAGCTACTTGGTATTTACTGTGTATTTTAAGACAGAATTAGTCAGTCATTTCAGATAATAAAGCAAAAGACCTTGGTGTTATATTTGATCAGGACCTGTCATTTAAATCCCATATCAAAGAGGTTTCTAGAATTTCCTTTGGTCATTCCACAATATTGCAAAAATTAGAAATATCCTGTCCACGGGTGATGCTGAGAAACTAATCCATGCATTTCTTCCTTCAAGGCTGGACTATTGTAATTCTTTACTATCTGGAAGTCCACAAACTGCAGTTAAAAGCCTTCAGCTGATCCAAAATGCTGCAGCCAGAGTTCTGATGAAAACTAAAAAGAGAGATCATAGCTCTCCTATCCTAGTTTCTCTTCACTGGCTTCCTGTTAAATAAAAAATATAATTTAAAATTCTCTTTCTCACATATAAAGCCTTAAATGACCAAGCTCCATCTCATATCAGAGATGTTATTGTTCCTTATGTTCCTAACAGAACACTTCGTGCTCAATCTCCAGGTTTACTAGTGGTTCATAGAATTTCTAAAAGTAGAATGGGAGGCAGATCTTTTAGTTATCAGGCACCTCTCCTGTGGAACCAACAGTGGCAGCTGGTGAAAAATATTTTTGGTGGGGCTGATATAGCCCAGTGTATGTCTCCAACTAATCCAGAATAACAATTCAAATAAACAATTGGACAATACCGGTAAATACAATTTAACAGTAATGATTTAATTTACTATATAATAACAGTAACAGTGATGATTTTGTTCACTGTGACGGGGTTCTTTGGCCTCAAAGAATCCAGGCTCAGTCGGGTTACCGGTGTTGGTGATTTATTGTGCTCAAAAACTTAAAAAAGGGTGCAAAAGAAACTAAACATATACAAGATACTCTGGGCCTCAGCCTCCCTCCAGTTACCAGCAATGTAACAAAGAAAGAGAAAACAAAAATGGCCACTCTTCTTCCCACAGCCCTCATTAATTAATTAAATAGTTTAAGCCCCTCCCCTCAGGCTCTCTTATTTCTGATTTCTTCTCATAAATCAGTTTTGTCCATATATTACCTCCACAAACAATTGATATACAAAAACAAAGAATTTTTACAACTTAATTCCTTTACACAGATTCATTGACTTATTCAATTACACCAAACTTTTAAACATAAAATAAATAAATAAAATAATCTGACAAACATTTAGAGAGTCAACTGTTGGTGACATCACTTCCGCATTCCAACAACTCTGGCGTTTTAACCGCTTACTGAGCGTTGCCTCGGGTTTGAACCCAGCAAAGACGCCGCCAGACTGAAGCTGACAAGTCCCCGTAGCATACACACGTACACACACACACACCCACACACACACACACACACACACACACACACGGTTAACCGCACTGAAAAATTAAGTGTGCACCCTTAATACGCCAGCAGGTAACCAGGAACAGCTTGTGTTTTAAGTTAATGGACCGCTACTGTAGGGCTCAGCGCGAGTGAATTGGTCCTCACAAGCACAGTATAACAGGAATGTGTGTGTGGCACGCAAAGTTAGAGAGGTTGTTTTAAGTGAGGAGGTGGATTCGTCACAATCACAATAACCATGACATGAAATTTTCATATCCTACAACAGGGATGTTCTTCTGGCAAACGAGTAGATAAATAAGGATCTCACCGAATTTGGTGGAAGCTGCACCTCGCTCGTTACGTTCGCCATCGTCCCTCTAATTGTCTGCACATTTGTCCTCTAAAAGCCTGTTAAAGGGCAGTATTTTCAGTGCCCCAAGACCATAAAATTCTGAGACGCTGATTGGCCATTAAATTATTAAATTGACCTAGCAAAGTACATGATTGGCAGATTCTCTGCACATGTGGGGCAGTCTGATCAGCGCCCCAAGACAGAGACGGTAGGATTCTGTCTGTGGAAATCCACAAATAAATGACAGTAGGTAGGGAAATGTAGTTTATATAATTTGTTTTGCTTATAGGTACACACTCTAGAGAGTAAAACTGACATTTATGAGTTAATTTGTAAAAATATATTTTAAGTTTCTCTCTTCTTATCAGGGAGGGCGATGCCCCAGCGGGGCATGGGCTGGGGAACCAACTAACAGTTTTAGTCACTGAGGCAGACACCATGTCTACTTTTAAAGGTAGGCTTAAAACTTTCCTTTTTTATAAAGCTTATAGTTAGAGGGACTCAGGTTATCCTGAGCAATCTCTATAGTTATGCTGCTATAGACTTAGACTGCTGGAGGACATAGGGACCCCTTTTTCATTTCTGATTCTGATTCATTCCATCTCCATTCTCCCACTCTGCAGAATCTGTTAGTTAAATCTCTAACGTTATGCTTTCTCTGCTTTTTCTCATAGTAGCTTTGCCTCATCTGCTGGAGGTTTCTTCCAGGTAAAAGGGAGATTTTCCTTTCCACAGTCGCTACAAACATGTTTAGTGTGAGGGATTGCCTTATAGTAAATTAGTCGATGCAATCAACTAATTTTCCTTTGATAGAAAACAATTTGACTGTATGATATAGTGAATTGTAAAGTGCCTTGAGATGTCATGTGTTGTGAATCTGCTCTTAATAAATAAACTAAATTAAAATGAATAGAATAAAAATGAGGAAGAAACCCATGAGATGATGCATAGGTCACACCTGGGCTCCACAATGTTTTATAGTTAATTTTTACCGGCTGAGTTTACCTAAATAGAATACAATAATCAAATACCATTCAAGCAATAAACCTGTTTTCCCCTTTCGTGGCCTCAACAAGCTGTGGGAGACTATTTGTTATATATTAGTTTGACTGAATATGTATTCCTAATATCTTAAATAAATACATTATAATAAATAATAAATATCTGAAATTAATAAATTTTCCATGTCAAAATGAACCTTTCAAACAAAATTGCACTCTAAACATCTAGAATAAGCATTCTGGATGTCTAGAAATTAATTTCAGATCTCTATATTCCTATTGTTGCTGGTCATCATTTGCATGGTGATGTACTAGGTAGCGCTATTGCCTTGCAGCAAGAAGGTTCTGGATTTGATTCCTGACCCGAGGTCTTTCTGGACTTGCATGTTCTCCATGTGTATGCATGGCTTCTTTTCCAAGTACTCCGGCTTCCCCGAAATCTCACGTGACCGCTCCGCCCTGCTCCGTTCCAGATTGCCTGTGCAAAGCAAAACCCACAGTCTCCCCAGTTCCTCCCTTCTTGCTCTGCTCCTTCTTCCTAGGAGTTCAAGGAGAGCTTGCATGCTATTATCACTTCAATTATACAGTAGGACCAAAAGATGTGGTAATGAACACTTAAATTACTATGACATATTTAAACTCACTTACGCTCATAAGCATCAATCACACACATTTCTGCCAAAACATTATTTTTGCTGTGGGTCTTTTTAATAGAAATTATTAGGATCATACAACATTGGTTTGTTCTCTACTTCCAAAATCTGCATCTCTTCATCCTTGCCAGTGTTAAGTAGTTTCTTTTAAAGTTGTGAGATTTCGTGAGTTGTTGTGATTGGATTTGATGAAACCTTTAAGCATCTCAGTATAAAATAAATATGATCGAGATGACAAATCTATGTTCTGGTATGTTGAAGTACCATTAGTTTGTATCCAATAATTCAATTAAACCAAAAAAGTTTTGAGGGAATATATATATATAAGAATTATGCTCTAAATTGTAGCTACGGATCTGTCATTACCATATTTTACCTTGACAAACCGGATCATCTCGATGTTCCTTTCGCTGTTCGGTGCGATTGCAATTGCGTTTCTTGACCTGGCCTTTTCAGTCTTTGTGTTGCGTGCTTGGTTCTAACCTTTTCTTCTCAGGGTGTGTTCAGCAGGATGAGCTCCCAGATGATGCCACTTTGTCTGACTGCTCTGATTGTGTCTGCTCTAGAGTCGATCCCAGGATCATGTCATGGTCGACTTCCAGCAGATCTGAGCTGAGAAAAAATAGCTTTGCTCCTTATTTTTACCGTTAAGGATGGAGAAGACGTACGTGGACCGTGACATGCGGAGGAGTAGCGCAGGATGTGGAACAGCTCCCATTGATTAACATGATGTTGCAAGTTCTCCACACAATGTACGTGAGCAGGGCAGAGTGGAGACTGAGGATGTGGAATCTGGGGGTTAGGTTAATTGGCTTCTCTACACTGTCCTTAGTTGCGAGTATGTGTGTGCATGGTTATGTGTCTTTGTGTGTGTCTGTGTTGTCCTGTGAGAAATGGTTATGTGTCTTTGTGTGTGTCTGTGTTGTCCTGCGAGAAAATGGTGACCTATTCAGGGTGCACCCTGCCTCACCCCCATAGACTTCCGGAGATAGGCACCAGCCCCATTCCTATCCTGACAAGAACTAAGCAGAAGAAGATAGATAGATAAATACATATTCAATATTCAACTGATAAAAATCAAAACGGCAACATAAAATGGAATGATGGGTGATCAGGGCCTTCAAGGCCTAAAATAAATCAGAAACACTATCCTATATCCACAAACTTAACTTTAGTTTTCTTCTATCCTACTGTAATAATTTATAGCAAACAATCAATTCTCTAAATTTTTTAGCATTTCTCTTGGCTACACCACTTCCATTACACTTATGTAGTCACTTTATTTTTTTTGTCAAATCAGATTTCAGCCATAGTGCATTGCTATGTCAATCAAATCTACCCATGGCCTTCAGATAATAAGGATTAACTGTTATTACCTTAGTGAGTAACTTTCTCTCCAACCAACCAGATGTCATATTTGCCTCGAAGGGCCTGTTAGCGGGCCCACCCTAATGTCAGCTTTTTCTGTACTCTGATTGGTCAGTAAGAGCAACAATCTTTACAGCCAATTTAAGCTAGCGAAAATCAACATTGCAGATTTGCTTTTGTTTTACTTTATGATATTCAGTTTGAAAAAATTTAATTAAAAAAAACTATTATTACTGTTCCAACTAGTAATGTGATTTTGACCAGGAAGAATCAAATTTTAGTGATCTACAATTGGAATAACAGAGATGAGAGTGCTGAAAAAAGGAGGGCTGGTAAGTACCCTGTGATCTTAGAACAACTAAGGTGTGACTATGTGTTGCAATGCTTTATACACTCCTGATCAAAATCTTAAGACCAGTTAAGACCAAAGAATTAGCATTTTGCACTATTGGATCTCAAGAAGGTTAAAAGTAGAGCTTCACAATGTTAAAGGAAAAAATCAGTGCAAGAGAAGAACTTTTGAGCAGGGAATTTTCTGAAAACTTCATTTACACTCAAACATTATTTTTTAACCTAATCACAAGTTTAAGACCATAGTCTTTAAAACCCAAAAGCTGTGCAAAACTCTGGATTCCATGTCATTTTCTGTCAAGTCTTTACACTGTCAAGACCTCCTGATGGCAAAAGCAAAAAATTTCACTGACTTTGAACGTAGTAGGATTGTTGAGCTGCATAAGCAAGGCCTCTCACAACGTGCGATCGCTGCTGAGGTTGGACGCAGTAAGACAGTCATTTTGCATTTTTTTTATTGGTAGACCCAAAGAAATTTCACCAGCTCTGAGCCGCAGGATCCGATTAGCTGTCCGTCAAGACACAGGTTTGTCCTCTACCCAAATTAAGGCCATTACTGGTGCTGACTGCAGCCCAATAACCATCAGACGGCATCTGCGAGAGAAGGGCTTCAGAAACAAAAAACGTCTACAAAGGCCACGTCTTCTTCAACGCCACAAAATTGCCCGTTTGGACTTTGCAAGGGTGCACCAAAGATTGGACATTGAAAGGTGGAAGAAAGTTGTCTTCTCTGATGAGAAAAAATTTGACCTTGATGGTCCTGATGGCTTCCAACGTTACTGGCATGACAAGGAGATCCCACCTGAGATGTTTTTTACACGGCACAGTGGTGATGGCGCCATCATGATTTGGGGTGCGTTTTCCTTCAATGGAACATTGGAGCTTCAGGTTGTGCAGGGGCATCAAACAGCAGCTGGCTATGTGGAGATGTTGTAGCGGGCATCCCTCATGACTGAGGGCCCTCGTCTGTGTGGTAATGATTGGGTTTTTCAACAGGACAATGCTGCAGTTCACAATGGCAACCTGACATTCCGAGAGAATAACATCGCTCTTTTGGACCATCCTGCATGTTCCCCGAATCTAAACCCAATTGAGAACATTTGGGGATGGATGGCAAGGGAAGTGTACAAAAATTAACATCAGTTCCAGACAGTGGATACCCTTCGTGAAGCCAGCTTCAACACTTCGAGCAACGTTCCCACTAGCCTCCTGGAAACAGTGGCATCGAGCAAGCCTAAACGATTGTTTGAAGTCATCAATGAAAATGGTGGAGCTACTCATTACTGAGTCCTTTTTTTGACACTGATTTCTGTTTTGGGGGGTTTTCGGGGTTTTTTGAGCTATGGTCTTAAACTTTTGATCAGCTGAAAAAAATCATGTTTGAGTGTAAATGCAGTTTTCAATTAATTCCCCACTCAAAAGTTTTTGTCTCTTACGCTGATTTCTTCTTTTAAAATTGTGAAGCTCTAATTAGAACCTTCTTTAGATCCAATAATGCAAAATGCTAATTCTTGCAATTTTTTGAACCGTCCTAAGATTTTGATCAGGAGTTTATAAAGCTTTTAAATGTACCATTGTTTGAAGAACTGTGAATGTGTGAACTTAAAGACTGCACTAAGTTTGTTACTAGTGTGAGGGATAACTTTGGCCTTGAAACTAACTTTGCATATAGACTCAGCTACTGTTGTTTCCAGCTGCAGACCGAGGACAATAACATTCTTCCTCTTGCACCTCTTGTGATCATAAAAAAATATTCTGATCCAGATGGAAGATCCAGGTTGGCCAAGGTGTCTATTGTGAGAAACAGAATTGTATACACTGTGTATCTTTAAAAAGATGAGGTGTCTTAAAATGCTTCAGACAGCTTCTCAACATTTTGAAGGAAAGATGTCGGTTTTTTGCAGTTTTATTGATATATCTATTTCATAAGTAAATGTCTTGAATTGAATCTCTAACTTTTCTCATGACCTCTTCTCTCTGTCAACAAAATGAATCTCGGGGAGGTGATGTAGGAACAAAATATCCTCGGTGCCTAATGGAATAAGATAAAGACAACTTTGTTTTTGGCACTTATTCACAATAAATATTATAATTTTTTAATATAATGCGACAAATTTAAATATATATAAAAAATAATAAATTTACACTTTACAAAAGTATAAGCTAAGATTTAGAAAATAAATGAAAATTAGGCAATTTTGTTTGTGGAACATAAAAGGCATATGGATGTTTTATCATTATTGGTAGCTGCACAAAGTGCTTGCAAAGTTAGACGATCTGCATTCTTGCTAACCTCTAGTGACCTGCATATTATACAGGGTATCCTTAGCAACAACTGCCTTCTCTTTTTAACATTTTCTCTTTTGCCACTTTCATGTTTTTGCCACCCACTCACTGCAGATCTGTGAGCACTTACATGAAAAGTCTTGATATGAATGTTACTTTCACATCACAAAGCATTACATGTTTTCTTTACTTTTTAACACACTTGTCCTGTTTCCCTTTTATCAAGAGCTTATTATATAAGAAAGTCAATTTGTCATCTGTATAATTTCTTAATACTGGAATTCTTTCACATTAAAATAAAGTAAAAACCTCTTTAAAGATCTGCAGGTTGTCAGGCAAAGGCATCATAAAATGAATTAAAAACAATTGCATCATACCTCATTTATTAATTTAATATGAAGATTGCATTATACTTTTTGCACACCTAAAATAAATAAATTACCATTGAATATTAATTTTATTGTTATTTTTAAATAAGGTATCAAGTTTAGTGATATATAATTTTAATGACTATTAAATCATTTTATTACAAGTTTTTATAGCAGCGGGGTTTTCACTGACTGAAAAAAAGACTGAAGTTTAAATATCAAAGTGGCCTACGTATAAAGAATAGCTAAATCAATTGGTTTTAAACCACTGGCTAATCTATTATAGAATGTCAGTATTGTCCAATTATGAAAACAACATGGTGAAAAATAGTTCTATCAGTTTTATTTTTTTTTCATTAAATACTGTAGTTTTGTTAATTTTGGTTTGGAGAACAAATTCAGAAAAGTACCCCAAGATATTATCAAAAAATTCTAAATATAAAATATCACCTGAATTTAAAGATTACTTAAATCCTAAATACAAAGAGAAAATCCCCCAAAAATGTGTCTAAAATTTCTTCTTGTAATTCCAGTTTATGTTGTTTGTTGTATAAATATGCTGACTTACAGTAAGGACTAAGTAAGACCTTTTTAGAAAATATTTACTATTTCTAAATTTAGTTAAAACTAAGCAAGGAATTTGGGGTCTTGTTAACCTTTCTCTATTTTTCAGTAGCTGAAAATTAGCGATGTTTGACTATATACTGCTGTAGACAAACCTGTAAAACTGACAGAGATTTGTTCTGTTTCATGTTTAATCTAGAGCTTTAGATGATCACACCATTTTCAGTACACTGTGCAGTCATGCCTCTACTGAGAGCAAGAGGAAGAAATGCTCTGATATGCAAATGAATGTTAATATATGATGTTATCTGTTGGCTTTTTTTTTTTTTTCAATATCTACTGCGTTTGAAAAATTGTCAGGAGAAACATATTTTGAAATGACAAATGATAGGATCACATCTTATATG
This sequence comes from Cyprinodon tularosa, assembly GCF_016077235.1. Lineage (NCBI taxonomy): Eukaryota > Metazoa > Chordata > Actinopteri > Cyprinodontiformes > Cyprinodontidae > Cyprinodon > Cyprinodon tularosa. The sequence continues at coordinate 3,939,607 of NW_024039163.1, forward strand.
ATATTCAACATTACATGAACATGAATAACTATTCGCAAAATATCTGACAATAAGAAAAACGTATGACAAGGGAGCATATTTATATCATACCAATGCTTCTTCATTGCACTATTTACGCTGCAGCAGCTAAAGCTTCAAACAGGCCTTCTATATAACAGGCATAGAAATTGATTAAATGCATTTAAAAGTTAAATCAGCCTAACTGACATGGTACTAAACAGTGCTAAAACATTTTTGAATAATAATTTATACGATAATTTTCATTTAAAAAGGTGAACAGCAGAAGGCAGTTCATTACATTAGCTAATGAGGAAAAGTGAGCCCCGTTGACCTCTGTGTGCACTTGCATAATGCTCGGACACAACGGACACACAGAGGGAAAGCGATTTCTTTTCTTGATCGGAAGCTAAAGTTGAAACATTTTGCAGAAAAAAATAAAATCTATCAAAGTTTCAAAGCCAAAAGCTGTGAGTCTGCATCAGTCAGAGAGTCCACGTGTTGCCTCACATGGACAGGTTTTTATTGCCTAAATTAAAACTACGATCCTCAATCCACTACTGGATGGTGAGCCAAAGCCTATTAGAATGGGCTGGTAGCTTGTTACCTGAGTGTGTATAAATGACACAAATTAAAAGTTGTCTTGCAACAAACTTATAAAACAACAAACAGACAGAAAGGGTAAAACAGAACAGGGTATGTTTTTCAAGCATGATCTCATCAAGGTAAAATGTATTGTGCATAGCCTACATTAAATTGTAACTAAATACAAAATACATTTTTCTTGCATGTTGCGTAGGCGTTCCCTGTTGTCACATACCCTAGGCATACAGCAATCTAGAAACTTTATTTTCTTACAAAGGTGTCAAAAGTATTCATTTTTATCACTCAAGTAGAAGTACAGCTCCTACTGTTTAAAAACACATTTGCAGAAGTCAGATTATCAACTTAAGCTTTCTACTCAGGTAAAAGTGTAAAAGTACAATTTTCAAAACTACTTGAAGGATAAAAGTGAATGTAATGGAGGAACAAAGGATAAGGACAGATGCTTTACTGCACTAGGATATTAAAGGAATATTTTTCTACAATTCTGGTTGATAACTTACTTATACTTATTTTTCTTAGTTTTATAATTAATGGCAATAGTGTCAAATTTAACTTTGTATAATCTTGAAAAACTATTTAATTTGGTATGTGGTGAACAACGAGTTGGTGCAGCACTGAGTCCAACCTCAAAGAAATAATTGTATGGATGAAACTAATTATTTTGACAGATTTTAAATTATTTTAAGGTCATAAGGAAAATTTTGGATAAATGAAAGAAAACTAACAAGTCTATTTTTGAAATGTAAGTAGTAGAAAGAGGAGATAATTGCAAAAAAAATGTAAAGAGTAGAAGTAAAACGTTGTCTAAAAACTAATTACACCAGTAAAGTACAGATATACAAAATTCTCTTCTTAAAGCTACAGTGTGTAATTTTCAGCGACATCTAACGTCCAGACTGCAGACTGCAGCAACATGAACGTCTCCCCCCACCGCTTCTCCCCCCCCCAACTGTACGGCGAGCGTTACGGGACAAAATGTCTTCCACGACGTCCGCATCACCTACCTTCTCAAGTGATGAGGATTGTTTACATAGATAATTTTTACAGATAGTATTTCATTAGTCTGTGTAGGGTATAGATTTCATGTAGACTTTAGATAATAAATATACCCGTTATTTTTTCTACATCGTTGTGACGTTTTGGTGAGCTGCTTTGCATGGTGATATAAACAGATGAAGTAATTGTAGTCATTAGTTTAACAGCGAGATTGTGTTCGCTGGAAGAATATATATTCCCCGTTTACAGAGTCCAAGTCTTGTTTGTGGCACGGGGGTTACAAGGCGAGGGAGAGGGAGAGGAAGAGGGCGAGGAAGAGGGCAGAGAGGCCGGGGTGGGCGTGCAGCCAGGGCCAGCGGGGTGAATAGAGCAGAGGAGGAAAGGCTTGAAGATCTCCAAAGGAGCCGGAGAGAAGTAACCGAGGTATATATCCAGAAAATTATTTTACAGAAAATTACTGAATCATTACCTGTGAAACGTCAGGGACGTTGCTGAATAAGTATACTGGAGAGTAACAGCATCATCACGCAGCATGTTATTGTTTTAGACAGGTCTGAGCATCCTGTACTCCAAAAACTGCAGTGATATTAGACAATTGTGTGTGTAGGATTAATTACCTGTCCAAGAGAAAACTGGCAACTAGAGCGTCACTTTGACTCCATCAGTGACTTCCATCGTGTAAATGCCGTGCCAATGTTGATCCGTGTTTTTTGTCATTTCTTGTCACGCTTGCGTTTATTCTCATCGTGTTTCCGCTTCTTTGATGACGGGGGTTCGGTGTCCACCGCTTTTCGTTGTGATACAGAATAGGCATGATCCTCCATTCGTCTGATGTTTGGCCACACAGTGCCAAACAGTTTGCAAAGTCACTCACGCCTGCCGCCTCGTTCACCTTTCTTGTTACTGAAGCGCAGTATACCTGCTTCTTCTTCTTTTTTGGTTTCAGGCAGACTAAACGCTTCTCAGGCATAATACTGCCATCTACTGTTCAGTACCGTCTCAGTTAATCTCTCTCAACTTGCCGTAGTTATTTTTGAGCGTAATGGGAGATCTCGCAATCGCTAGTTTGTTGCCTCTGCGCTTGCCGTAGCGCAAAGATGTCTGCCCCCATGGCTGCGAGACCCGCTCCTATGTAATTATAAATAACGAATTCTAAGGCAACGCAAATATTATGGTTAAAAGGCTGAGCTCATAGGTGATGATAAATAACATTGTTATGTATAATATATAAAATTTCTGACTTTATATCCCTGTAATTATTACACACTGTAGCTTTAAGTAATGTGACGAAGTATTTGTACCTTGTTACTTGACAACTCTGATCAAATCGTGTTACCATGACACCAAGGTTAATGATAACCATACAAACTTAGCTTCATCCAAACCCAGGCTCGAATTGGGAACGATTTTCGGCCCTGGCATTTTTTCATTTACACCAGCACCTGCCACAGTCAAACGCATGAGTCTCACATGTGAAACACAATATGAATACACAATGTGGATTAACTGATCTATCTTCAAGCATCACACGACAACTATGACCAATACTTCTATAATTTGGTTTTACTGGTTTTGGTTATTAACACGGATGCAACATTGATTGCTGCTGTGTAAAGTCCACACTTGCAAGAAGCCAGCCAGACATCCACTCACACATACTAGGTCTACAATGTAAGCCCGAGCGTTGTAAAAACACCAACATCAAACAATACAATATAGAGGCAGACAGGCAGTTCTTCAAGAATAAATACATGAAAGCTCAGCATTGTGTAGGACTTCACTGTGAGTCTAAGTGGCATGTGCGCAATGAAATGTGATACTGTAAATACCGTATTTTCACGACCATAAGGCGCACCGTACTAAAAGGCGCAGTTTCGGTTTTGTGTGCCATTACTGTATTTAACACACACATACGGCGCACCGGATTATAGGGCGTGGGTTTTATATACCGGTACATATCCGCTACTACGTTTAAATACCTCTACTGCGTATATTAAAAATAGAGCGGGAGCAAAACTGAGTATGTTTGTGCTTTATTCATGTATTTATTACAAAGTATTAATCAAACCTGGGAGCTGGCCGTGAGACAGACACATCGCTGATGACACAGAGCTCTGTGATCACTCCTCTGAAACAGTTTATTGACGCATAAATTAACTTAAAATGCAGAAATCTGCCGGCAGAATATGTTCGCTTTTATTATCCTGGGGCCTGCAGGTTAGATTATTTAGATGAAAAACACCTACCAGCTGCCACGGTGAACTGCGAGAAGGCGACCCGGCCAGAGGCTGCTGTTGAATGGGATTCCTACTGACAGTGCATCGCTGGTATGTAGGGGTCTGAGCGGCTTCGACAGAACTAATATTAGAAGGCATGATTGTGGAATCTGGAGGAACTGACTGCAATAATTAAGTTTACAGGTGGACTTTCTCACTTAAAAACATATTAAAACTACTTTATTCCCACTGATCAAAGCAAATATAGCTGCAAGGCAAAGAAAGGATAGAGTAGCTCCGCCCAACGTGCGTCAGACACACTTTTGCACAGCGCAGGCAGAGCAGCAAAGCTGCTTCAGCTGCGCATCAGAACTAAACTGGTACAAGCAGCAACAATGAAGCAGCAGACGCGATTTTGCTGCTCTTGCTGCGTCCGGTGTGAACGTAGCATTACTTTGAACGGCCGGTTCACACCGATGTCGAGCGGTTAAAGTTTCTTTGTCAGACCTCCCGGAATAGCAGCGAGCACAGTGTTCATTTGTTTCACCATGTTTTTCACATCGGCTGTGAGATGGGCACGCATGGAGTCACAGATTAACAGTGATGGTGATGCGTGGGAAAAACCACCTAGTCTCCTTACATACACCTCCCTTAGCCACTCTTTCATCATCTCTTCAATGAGGAGTTCTGCATAAAGCACATACCTGTTCTTTTATGCACAATCCACGCCCACACTTCCCCCTTTAACGTTCTCATGGTGGTCTCAACAACGTCCGCAGTAACAACACACAGAGGGCCGGATCTATCAAAGGTTTGCGTGTATAAAAACGTGAGATATTTCACTGCGCACGCTAAAAAATGTATAAACTGATCTATCAACAGTGTGCTAAAAGGATTTGGTCTTTAAAACGTGCTAAATAGCGCCTCTTATCCATTTAGTACTTTTTCTGCAATAAATATGCAATATGGGGCGTTAACACGCAAAAGTGCGTCTTGTGGGAGGAGGACATGTAAATATATTAATTTAATTTAGCACTCGCAAAGTGATTTATTAAACCTGAAAGCAATTTTGCTAACGGTATCTGACTCTATAATTAACACGTTTCAAAAGAAGGTGCAAATGCTCTGTATGCGTAATTGCGCACACATGGCAGCGGTTATTGTCGCAAGAAAGAGACATCGAAATGAAGCAAGGAGATGCAGAGAACGCATTTTTTCACTCCGTGTGAATATTTTTGGAATGAACGAGGAAACGATCATCAAAACATTTCGTTAATCCAGCATTGACATTTTGGAGCTGTTGGGGGAACTCCGAATGGATTTGGAGCCAGCCACAAGGAGGACCCACGCAATACCATATATCACAAAACTCCTTGCAACATTGGATCTCCCAATCTAGTTTTTCAGAAGTGCTGTCTGACGTTCTAAATGCCATGTCGCCCTGACGCCCTAAAGGAGAAACCAGACCTCCCCCCTGCGCCTGTGGAGCAACATGCCAATGCTGCGGGGATGCGTACGCACAGTAATGTCATCCACAGTCATTTCTTGTGAGCCATTTGGTATGAGCATTTTTCTACAGGCCAATACAAAACACCAGTTTTTTTTTTTTTTTTGAAGTAGAAATTCAGCCACATACCACCTTAGGGAATAAAGGTTGCCAAAGTTTTTTCTTTATATATATATATAATTTTTTTTTTTTCTTGGGGGGGGGTCACTCTAGGATTTAAATTTCTTAATGCACTAGTTTGTACAAACTACTTTGCCGTAAACCACAAAACGCGCAAAACCATCATTTAAATAGGGCGTCTCCAACAGTTTTGCACCTGCCACCAGTTACGCAATCACTCTTGTTAAATCACCTGCAAACCATGGTTCAGCCCCTTGCGCAAAATTCCAGTTTGCGGGCGCAAATTACTGCACGCAAAATTGGATCTTGATAAATCCGGCCCATAGGGCGCACCGCACTATAGGGTGCACCGCACATTTTGAGAGGGAGAAAAAGACGTTTATATGTGCCTTATAGTCGCGAAAATACAGTAGATGCAAAACCCCATCATGCACCGCAACATATTTTTGCAAAACATTTGAACATAAATTCATCAAATATAAGAGGACCATCGTAGTTTTGTTTAAAGAAAGCATTTTAGTTTTATTATAATTTAGTTTGTTGCAGGGATTTTACAGTTTGAAGAAATAGGATTTTTCAGTTTGAAGAAATAGAAAATAACACCATATGCCAACCGTCACAAGGATGTGCATGACAAGGAAGGGCTAGATATACTGCATGCATCATTTTGAAAGTTAACATTGTATTACTTCTTGAGCTCCTTGAGTTATTTACTGTCACAGGTAGGTGCTTCGGCCGGAGAGTAAGTGTTAGGGCCGGTATGATTTAAGGAGGGCCGGCCGGCCCTCGCACACTGAAATTAGGACTGGCTCACCAGGCAAGTGCCCGGTATAACAGATTACCAGTCCGAGCCTGGTCCGTGCTAAACGAGATGGCACCAGAAATCCCATATCTAGGTCCATGATACAGAACATCTTCATTTGAGAAAGATCTATAAGTCTGGCACAGGTTTAATTATCCTAAAATTGCGGACTTGTGAAGGGTTATTCTTGTGGGTATGGGAATAAGAAAGTCTTTAATTATTGTTCTGGAAACCTTCTTATAGTTTCAAATAAACATTTATCCCAAGTTTTACACAGAAAAGAGAAAAATTTGGCTTTATAAGAAGTTCCTGAGTTTAAACCTTTTTCCAAAGCATGTGGGTGCTTGCATCTCACGTTTAAGGGTTTTTTCAATATTCTTGCATTTTTGTCAAAATTACCCTCAAATTTTATATGTGGCAAAAAAAAGGTTTTCTTCTAAGTCTAAACAGTTGAGGAAACATAATTAAAAACAACAGGTTTTGTGCTCTGCAGAAAAGGATTTAAAAATATTTAAAAATATGACACAAAGGGAACAAGATGAGGCAAAATATGTGTTAGTAAAGTACCAAATGCTTTGCTTTTCGTGGCAGTTTGATTGGATGGCACAGCAGAGGCACCAAAAGAGAGCTGCTTCAGTGATCTGAAAAGAACACATTTGACTGACCAAATCTACAGAGGCTCTCATATACTGGTATGATGGGTGTTTTTTCTATCTTAGAGATTTGTTTTAGTAGCATGCTTGAGTATTCTTGCTTGTTTTTTTTATTGATTTTATGTGTCACATCTAATATATATATTTTAAACTTTACACATTTTTATCTAATAAACCATTATTTGAGCTAAAAGGTCTAGTATTCGTTTACATCCCTAATTTGGGGTGTAACAAGCAGAATAGCCACTTATCTGTCATGATTCTGCCCCTTTGTTGACCTCTGTTTAAGTCTCTTTTTTGAGTTTTCAGTTCCACTTTGATTTTTGTCATTCTGTTTTGTTGGTCATTGGTTTCTTTTCCATTTTGAGTTTTTATTCAAGCAGTGTTGTATTTTTTGTGTTACTCTCTGTTGCCCCCTTGTGCCAGTGTCATCTTTCCTCTAGCTCCCTTCTAGTTACTTTTATCAACACCCGTTCCATATCAGATTAGCCCAGTCTTTGTCCAGTCCCCCATATACAAAGCTCCTGTGCAGTTCCTTATTGTTGGATCCTCTTCATTGCTTTGCTCCTCATGTGTCTCAGGGTTTTGGTTTCTTTTATGTGTTCTTGGATTTGTGCTTCTGTTCTGCATTTAAATTAAATCTGCATCAACTCAGCTCTGCCTCCTCATCTCTGCATTTGGGTCCACTTCCTAGTGATGGCAATTTCGAAGCCCCATAAACTTATGAATCAATTTAAAACAACTGCCCCAAATGTGAGTATTTGACATGTCAAGTCGCGGGAGTGAAAGGCATTGGAGAGAGAGAGAGAGAGAGAGAGAGAGAGGAATGAAACAAGATACATCCTTTTGCTGGACCTGGTTTCGCAAAAAGGCTTGGCTAACTGCATGTAGCGAGGCTAACACTTTATTCTGTTGCCTTGACTGCCTGCCTCCTTTTTCAAACATCAGGATTTGACTCAGCATGGATAAAGAAATGTAGGACTAATTTATAGCACTTTTTAGAAAAGGCAAAGAACAATGAACAATCTGGGATTCAGATGGAAAACAATATAAAGTAGTGTACTTTTATAAGGTGTTTTCTTTATTTGCATAGTTGTTCTTAAATAAGCACATTCTCAGAAAATAAATGTTTTTTATATATATTTAAAAAATATAAAACTGACTAATAGCTTCTCCATTATTAAAGTGGCACATAATTTTTTCAGGTTTGTGACACCATATTGGACGATGCCTTCACAAAGCCTCAGAAGGGCAAAATGTATGTACAAAAAGTAAAACTAAATAAATTTATATTTTGTTTTTTTTTGTGTTTTTATAATGTTTTTTTGTTGTTGGTCTCCTTTATATAAATATAATGATATGATAAATTGGTATATGTTTGATTGGTTTTTGGTATACTTCTATTTTGAATTTATAGCTCCCTCCCTGGAGAAAACTCCACCAGCCGCGAATGCATTGAATATTTCTCAGTGAAAAAAACAAACAAATTAATGGATTGTACAATGTATGTTCAGTTTGTATTCATATGATTGGTTCTAACAAAGCATTTTGGATTTCTGACAGAAATAAGTCAGAAATCCACAAAGCTTTCTATATCTACAGTACTGTGTTAACTATCTGCTTAATGTCATTCTCAAGTACACCAAATGCAGGGGTCTTACCTTCATTGGAGGTGTCATTTTAATCCTAGTTCAGTGTGCAAGTCGCAGGGCTTTTTGACTGCTGGCTTTTCCTGTTTTATTAAGTTGCCCTTCTTTTTCTTAAGCTCTGGGCCTTTTTCTGGTCTTGCATAGGTTGTCACAGTAATCACCATAAGACATCCGGGAGCTGTTCTTTGATTGGGCTACCAGAGCAGCACTCTGGGCTGTCATTTCTTGTTTGGGATAGAAATGATGCTCATGCCTACAGACAAGACTATATTTGATTGGAATAACACTGGTGTGTACCAAGCTCACAGACACGTCTATTTTGACAGTGACTGTGCATAACGCTTGCTAAGAAACAGATGAAATTGAAAACAACCAAGCAAGGTAATCAGCCTCTTCTGAATTCCAGTAAAAGCTGTGGGAGCAAATGTCTTTTCTGCCTATAACCTTAACAAAACAGCAATGTCAAAGGAATTATTCGGTTAGAAAGAGTGGTCAGCCATCTCCCTTGATTTATCTCTCTAAACATAAATAGACATTGCGTTTGAGAAACATTTTTCAATTGAACTCTTTCCTGTTTAAAGTTTAAGATTATTAAGTTGAGCAATAAACTAATAATTTCAGTTTTGGGGTGTGTGATATTTTTTTGCATGTGGCTCAAAAGACTCAATCAAAAGAAAAAAAAACAGAAAAAAAAACAGTGCTACAGTTCTCTAAAGGGTAACTGCTCTGACTTTGATAGATTAGGATCATTGGAGGGATGTCACATGTTCTTTATTTTCTCGTACATAGTGCAATCGGGAACAGATGGTATCTTGGAGTAACATGCTCTCATTAGGAGGTCCAGTGTTTGCATATATGAAAGGGAAAATGAGAGAAAACAGGGAGGGAGGGGGTAAAATCCTCTGAGTTTTGGCACAAATCGACACTCTGACCTTCTGTCCAGTCTGTTGTCTGACAGGCAGGAAGAAAAGGATGAAGCCGTGAATGTAAAGGACAGCCTCCCAGTGTCAGAGTGCACCTAAACTAAGTCACCCTAATAAGTAATCACAAATGTGTTTCTTTCCCCTTTGACAAATCTGTTGGTCACAGAGTCAGATAGATGTGTTGTTGCTTTTTTAAGTCTTTAATTTACAATATCAGAAAAGTAAAAAAAAAAACAAATCTATTCCTATTTTATATAGTATTAAGTCAGACAAATATGTTTGATCAATACACATCTCACACTTTAAAGCTACTCGTGTGTAGAGCTAAGGGACAATAGGAAGCAAACTTTACATCCATTTGGTCATTCAAAATTCAATAACCAAGCTTGTTAAAAAGTTTGTATCCAGCCTCTGGAGATTTCAGTTTTTATTTTTCTTTCCAGGGACATGTAGCGATCTTTTGTTTACATCAGGGGCCGGCAACCCAAACTGTTCAGAGAGCCATATTGGACAACAAAAATAAAATTTTGTCTGGAGCCACAAAAATGCAAAAGTCTTATCTAAAGCCCCTGTGACACGCTGATGATTTAGACCAGCGTATGCGTATTGATCGTTGACATAAGTAAAGTGTAAGTTACTCATTGTAAGTCGTGGTGTCAAACTTATCCAAAACCTATGAGTAACTTGGGTGTAACTTACAGTATGTGTAACTTATCAAGAATGACACCTGGATGACACTCTCCAAAGGAGAGGAGGATGTTTTTTGTTTTTTTTAAACACTAGTTGTCATCATTACTTATTGTTGTTTTAACTTCAAACAATTAGAAATACTACACAGTAGTGAGAATAAGTAAAAGATAAATGAAAGGATGATGATAAAAAAAATCACAAAACAAAATGAGGTAGCTTGAATCAAACAATACTAATCTAATTAATGTAGCCACATGCTAACAATCTTATTCAAAATGAGGTAGCCAGAAGCTAACAATGCCAGCCACTCAACCTAATCACACTAACTCTCAGGACAAAGGGGGGAAAGAGAGAACTAACATCCATTCTCACACACAGTTCATGAAGTCAGCGTTCGGTTCAGAACCCTTCTGATATAAGACAATTAACTTTCAAGATCAAAAGTTTCTTCCCATAAAATTCCTGCAATTTATCTATTCTACCTCTCACCCAAGCTGGAGTAACTCAGTCTGATGCAACAACAAAAGCAACCTTGCAGTGCTTTCATTTTTAAAAATTACAGCAGTTAAGGGACGTCTCCATTGAATGTGCAAGCAGTAGCTGATGCGAGCTCTATAGCTGTGGTTCCTTGCAGCAGGCAATCAGCCGGTCTCAGAGGCAGCAGCAGGAAGCATAGTCAACCAAAGGCAAAAAACTCAGCGGCTTTTCTAATTTGCTTCAATGCAGGCAGAAAGTTCCAAAGAACAGGGGTTCATGTGAAGATGCGTTCCTCTTCCTTCCAGACCAAGGAGCCTTGGGCAAGAGGCTGCGGTGAGATGGCTGCGCTTGTTTTTTTGATTTTGAAGGCAAAGTGGGTCTGACACAACTGATTGACAAAGTGTACCTAATGCCGGTCCTAAAAAAAACCAAAACACTGAATGTTGGAAACTGTAAATCATGTACCAGTCTTAAAGGAATAGTACACCCAAAACATGATTAGCCTTCATTTTCTACTCACCCCCATGCTGAACAACACTCTGGAGTACTTTTTTGATATCTCAAATGCATCTGGAGATCTGGGAGGCGATTTGCTGTCTGCTGACATTCAAATAATGGAGGTCTATGGTGTCCGAGACAGAAAGGTCTATAAAAGTCCACAAAAAACGTGTCAATATTCCTCTATACTGCTCGTCCAATGTATTCCAAGTGTCCTGAGTGGGTAGCATCCAGAATTTACTCGAAACGAAGTCATTTAGAATGTTTTTAGAGCATAAACAGTAGTGTATAGGATTTCCTGAAAGCGCGCACATGCGCGTTCATGAGCCTACGGAAGCCGGCAGACCAAACCAGATGAAAGTGCGCATTCAGCGTCTGCTCTGCCAATAATGCAAGCGTAGAAGAAGAAATGTGCTGTTTACCTGTGCAAAGAAAGAAACAACGAAAGAAAAATGTCTGAGGACTTCAGTGTTGAGGAGGAGCATGAGTTCTTTGCCGAGCTGAATGCGCTGGTTTGGTCTGCCGGCTTCCGTAGGCTCGTGAACGCGCATGTGCGCCAGTGGCGGCTGGTGAAAAATATTTTTGGTGGGGCTGATATAGCCTAGTGTATGTCTCCAACTAATCCGGAATAAGAATTCAAATAAACAATTGGACAATACATACAATTTAACAGTAATGATTTAATTTACTATATAATAACAGTAACAGTGATGATTTGGGTCACTGTGACGGGGTTCTTTGGCCTCCAAGAATCCAGGCTCAGTCGGGTTACCGGTGTTGGTGATTTATTGAGCTCAAAAACTCAAAACAGGGTGCAAAAGAAACTAAACATATACAAGATACTCTGGGCCTCAGCCTCCCTCCAGTTACCAGCAATGTAACAAAGAAATAGAAAACAAAAATTGCCGCTTTTCTTCCCACAGCCCTCATTAAATAGTTTAAGCCCCTCCCCTCAGGCTCTCTTATTTCTGGTTTCTTCTCATTAATCAGTTTTGTCCATATATTACCTCCACAAACAATTGATGTACAAAAACAAATAATTTTTACAACTTAATTCCTTTACACAGATTCATTGACTTATTCAATTACACCAAACTGGGTTTGAACCCAGCAAAGACGCAGCCAGAGTGAAGATGACAAGTCCCCGTAGCATAAACATGTACACACCCACACCCCCCCCCCCCCCCCCCCCCCCCACACACACACACACACACATGGCTAACCCCACTGAAATATTAAGTGTGCACCCTCAATACGCCAGCAGGTAACCAGGAACAGCTTGTGTGTTTTAAGTTCATGGAGCTACTGGGCTCAGCGCAGGCGGATTGGTCCTCACAAGCACAGTATAACAGGAATGTGTGTGTGGCGCACAAAGTTAGAGAGGTTGTTTTAAGCGACGAGGTGGATTCGTCACAGTCACAATAACCATGGCATGAAATGTTCATATCCTACAACAGGGATGTTCTTCTGGCAAACGGGTAGATAAATAAGGATCTCACCGAATTTGGTGGAAGCTGCATCTCGTTCGTTACATTCGCCATCTTCCCTCTAATTGTCTGCACCTGCGCATTGGGTTCAGAAGCCTGTTAAAGCGCAGTATTTTCAGCGCCCCAAGACCATAAAGTTCCGAGACGCTGATTGGCCATTAAATTGACCTAGCAATAGTACATGATTGACAGATTCTCTGCAAATGTGGGGCTGTCTGATCAGCGCCCCCAGAACAGAGACGGTAGGAGTCTGTCTGTGGAAATCCACAAATTAATGACAGTAGATAGGGAAATGTAGTTTATATAATTTGTTTTGCTTATAGGTACACAGTCTAGAGAGTAACACTGACATTTATGAGTTAATTTCTAAAAATATATTTTACGTTTCTCTCTTCTTATCAGGGAGGGCGGTGCCCCAGCGCCCCCTATGGGCCGGCCGCCACTGATGTGCGCGCTTTCAGGAAATCCTATACACTACTGTTTATGCTCTAAAAACATTCTAAATGACTTCGTTTCGAGTAAATTCTGGATGCTACCCACTCAGGACACTTGGAATACATTGGACGAGCAGTATGGAGGAATATTGACACGTTTTTTGTGGACTTTTATGGACCTTTCTGTCTCGGGCACCATAGACCTCCATTATTTGAATGTCAGCAGACAGCAAGAAGCCTCCCAGATCTCCAGATGCATTTGAGATATCAAAAAAGTACTCCAGAGTGTTGTTCAGCATGGGGTGAGTAGAAAATGAAGGCTAATCATGTTTTGGGTGTACTATTCCTTTAAGTTTACATTTGATCACCATGTTTACATTTTATCACTGCTGACATTTTATCAATCAGAAAAAATTGAGAACTGTACTGAACGAAATTTCTTTTTGTATACACTCTGTGTGTTCAAAATTACAATAAAGTTTTCTAAGCATAAGTCTAAAAAAAGTCAGTGTGTTTCCATGGCTGCCGTAAAGCTAAACATATTCTGGTTAAGGCAAAGACGAAGTGAACTGGTAAAGTGCAGTTATATTTTATATAATGCAGTGCAGATTATATTGTATTAAATACACATTGTTTTCTAATATAGCTATGATGAAAAACATATTTTTCAAAAACTCGTTTTAAGTGAATGGGATTTAGGTCAAATTGTTCTTACAGGTTTTTCATACTCTGGTTACGTCTTATCTCTGTTTGCGTGTCTAAACTCTTTTAGCACCTGTAAAGCCTGGTAGCTGTGTATTTAAAGTACATGAATGAAAATGTACAAAAGTTTGACCTAATTCTGAAACTAGCACAGCTGAATGTAGGCAGGTAATGCCTTTTTTTCTGGGGGGTATAGAAAAAGTGTTGGCAGAGCCCTATTTGATGATCACTGTATTTGATGTTTTTATTTGCTTTGTCAAGGCTCTTTGTCATGCCTTGATTGGTTTACTTTGTCGTTATGACAGTTATCATTTTTTCAGCATAATTTTTCTTCTAAGCATCATAGCCTACAGAAGGGCAAAAAAAATTTTGAATTTAAATATGTAAATAGATGTAATCAGTTGGTGTCAGCATCATAAACAAATATGCTAGTATTACACCTTTTAGTTGTCAAGAAGCAGGCAGCAAAGTAAAAATAAGTTTGTAGAGTACTGTATGTAGAGGGTCAGATGTAAGGACACTGTAAAAAATTGTGTGCTCAAAATGAAACCAGTTAACAGGAGCATATTATGGTGTTTTGTTTGGTTTTGCAAAGAAAACCTAAGTATTTGGCAGAAGTACAACTATGACAGCTATGAACACAATCCAAAAATATTGCACCTAGAAGTTTCATGGATAATTACTCCCTGTGTGGGTGGCAGAGAATTGGCCTATGTGCTGTGCTTCTCTGTATACCTATTGAACACTTTGTAATGGCCACAATAATTTTATAAGCTTAGCTTTGAAAGAAGAAAAATATTTTTACTATGCTCTTCCCAGAATTTATTATTCCTTTTCTTATTTAAGACCTAAGATAGTGGAAGATGCAAAGGGATCCTAAAAATGTAGGGTGACCAAACGTCCGTATTTCCCGGGACATATCCGTATTTCACGTCCTGTCCCGGGCGTCCCGGGTTTTTTTTAGAAAGTGAGGAAATGTCCTGATTTCACTGCGCACGACGCTCCGTGTGACGTAATCCCTGAGCCGGGTCAGTGCGGGCAGCCCTGTTCTTAATCAGAGGCTCTGTTCGAAAACCTAGGACGCATCCTCCAAGGACGCGGTCTACCTAGACTGGATCCTTCGAAGTCCTTGAAAATAAGGAGGCCAGAAGAGTTTTGTCTGTAAAATTGAACAGGTCCACCCTTCGGCAGGTTTTACCGGCGTATGCTCTGTTGCTTAGCAACCGTGAAAGTTGACACACAAAGCAGGAAAAGAATGAACACTGAGGTTTTCAAAACTGTTTGTTTATTTATTTATTTTTTAAAAAGTTAAAGCGAACAAAGACTACACTCACAAGAATCCAGAGTGGAATAAAGGTTCCAACCACCGGGAGCAGGAACAAATCAAATCAAATGTAATGATAGAAACCTTAGTCAGTTAAATAACCTGCTGCTGTCATTCTCCACATCTCTGATGTTGCTGCTATTTTCAAATATCCATTACTGTAAAAATGTCCATAGCTGCATATTGGTTATTAATTCTCCAGTTTTATATTGTTAAAACACTTTACAGTATTTTATTGTTTATATTTTAACTCTTCCCTATTATTTTATTCTTATACATTTTTCTAAGGTCCTCATTTGTGTGACTATTTTCAATAATCTTTCTGCTGCTGTAAATTTGCCCATTGTGGGACAATAAAGAGATTTTCTATACTATAAAAGGGTTAGAAATACATAAGTAAATCTAAACAATGTATGTATAAAAATATATCTGCAAAATCTCTGATATTCAACAACAAAAAATACTTAGTTAAGCATATTGTGCAAAACAACAATAAAAAAAATTAAACTCCTATCAGATTTATAGTTCCCACTCTGCAGATCTATTAAATTACAGCCAAACTCATTTACACAATAACAGATAAAAACCTTTAGATAAATCAAACACTACCGCCACATATCTGACTCAATAACCATTAAAACAACTATTTTCATTATTCTCAGACAGAACTATTCACAGAGTTGTATTATATTAAACTGAACTTCCAATTTTCACCACTGTTCTGCGCCAAGTAACATTTCCTCTGATCACGGAGCAAATCCCGATGATGAGACATTTGTTCACCCCCCCCCCCCCCCCCCCCCCCCACCCCGTTCCGAGGTGTCCTGGTTTTCCCAAATGAAAATATGGTCACCCTAAAAAATTTGCATAATATGAAAGAAATGTTTAACTTCCATGCAATCATGGAAGTTTGCTCCATCATCATGCATGATGATGGAGCAAAGCATGACTACCTTTTTAAATGCTGTAGACATAGCAATTGTTTTATCCAGCATGCTGAAAGCTCTGAAAGAATTTTACACAGGTAAGTCTCAAAGGACAATAAGATAAGGTCAATCTGGACAGCTGCTATGTAAGAGTATTTTTAGATTTTAAAGTTTCTACTTAAAGTACAGTTTACTAATTCCGATGCCAGTTGAGAAAACTAAAAAAAATGTAATTATTTATAAACACAGCTGATTGGTTACTAATAAACCATCGTATTTTTAAAACCTCCCTAAACATCGTGTAAAAAGAATAAAAAAAAAATCTGATTATAGAATATCATATAGACTGATCAGAAATGCTGACATATTGACAAACCTTTCTACCCTGGAGAATTTAAAATACATTCAGACAGAGTAAACAGAGGCTTAGACATCTATTATATGTTACATTTCAATTAACAGAATTACAAGACTCCAATGAAGTTCTCAGAGAGTTCACAATAAATCCATTACTAATTAATAATAATCATTGAATTTTATTGATCTTACATTTGAGAGATTTACCTCTGTATTTGACCCATCCCCTTGGGAAGCAATCAGGGGTTAAGGGTCTTGCTCAAAGACCCAGAGTTGCAGTCTGTGGTAGTGGGGCTCGAGCTCAGAACCTTAGGATTCCAAGCTCTATGCCCTAACAACTAGGCTGCCACTCCCCTTTAACCCTTTAGCGTTCTGCTCAACAAATTGGTAGAGCATATTTTGAGGCTTTATATCTAACTCAGGCATGCACTGAAATTGATATACCTTATTGAGTCTTTTCTACCAATCGGTTTAGACATGTAATACTCATAAACTCCACTAGAATGCACTGTGTCATTGAAATTTTGACCTTTTTAAGAACTGTCCACACAGGAAGTTAGCAGAGGGATGAGCATGCTAAGAAAAGACAGCTCTTTTTGTCAAATATTTGAAAGGTAGGGAAACTTTTTCAACATGAAACAATGTCAGAGGCTTTACTAAACATTCAAAAGAAATATTGTGATGAAAAGCTAATCTTATAAGGGTTAAATAATTTTCTAAAATCACATGTTACCAAATTGTTGATTTGTCCATTTATAATGAAGGCACAGGCACAATACTAATGTAGTTGGAAAATACTTTCTTTTGTAAAGTTCAGTAATTGGATCACTTATACATGCATTTTCTTAGTTGTTATATCCCTTATTGACTTATTCTAATGCTAACATATTACAACCACTTCATTGATGCAGGATTTACATATTTTATATTTGCATATACATTTTCCTTTTTTATCGAAAATTATATAGATGGACAGCAAAACCTTTTATGCTTCAAGGACACACAATTCCCAGGCTCTGTTACCAGAACACCCTCAAGATTCTGATGCTGATCTGAGTGATGATGATGATGATGATGATGACAAAATAGAAGATCCTGACTATCATCCCACACAAGAGGAAGATTAAACTTCTTTTGAGTACATGTTTGAAGAGGAGGAAGATGAGGAGACTCCAAACACAAGCTCTACATCTAAACCACCACCCCGCAAGAAAAGACGTAAAGGAAAAAACACTCTCAAAAGAATATCAGTAAGAGAACTGGACGAAACTCTTGAGCAAAGCACACCTCCAAACCCAAAGAAAGCCACTCGAAGAATCTGGAAATATGAAGACATTGATAAAATCCATGTTCCTGCTTCTGTATTTGAAGTCCCTGAGTGTGTGAAAACACCCTTGCAGTATTTCAAGTCACTTTTTACAGATGAGATGATTCAACATATTGCTCACCACACCAACCTTTACTCTGCCCAAGAATTGGGGGATCCAATCAACTGTAGTCCTGAGGAGATAGAAATTTTTCTTGCAATGCTACTCGTCATGGATGTTTTTAGTTTCCCTGCCATGGAGGATTATTGGCATCATGATTCTCGTTACAACCTGATAGCTGACATCATGCCAAGGAAAAGATTCAAGCTACTACGTCGCTTCATTCATTTAAATGACAATTAGCAGTTCAACAACAGTACAGACCGCTTTTACAAAATACGCCCTCTTTTTGAAATGCTTCGAAAGCAATGTCTTCTGATTCCATCTTCTCACAAACATAGTATGGATGAGGTTATAGTTGCATATAAAGGCACGAGAGCCGGCACGCCAATATATTGCCAACAAACCAGACAAGTGGGGCTTTAAACTGTTCTGCCATGCAAGTTCCTCTGGCATCATTCATGACTTATTGCTTTACCAAGGTGCATCAACATTCTTCAATGTTCCCCTTTGTGAGGAGGAACAAAAGCTACCTCTTGGATCCAAAGTGGTAATGACATTATCCAAGACCATAACAGAGCCCCACCTCTCAGTTGTCTTCTGTGACAACTACTTCACAAGCTTTGACTTGATTCAAAACCTCCATGCAAATCTGGGGGTCAAATGCATTGGCACTGTCAGATCAAACCGAATGGGTGAAGCTTCACTGATGTCAGACAAAGAACTGATGAAAAAAGGTCATGGGGCCTTTGACTTTAGGTCTTCTGAAGGAGTATTTGCTGTGAAATGGTTTGACAATAAATCTGTTAACATTCTAAAGAATGCATGTGGGATCATGCCTATTGGAAGTGTTAAACGATGGAGTAAAGACACCCGCACAAAGATTGATGTGCCATGCCCATCAGTTATTCCTGCCTACAATCAACATATGGGAGGCATCGATCTCTCAGACATGCTGGTACACATGTACAAGACCCCAGCAAAATCAAGGCGATGGTATTTTCCACTGTTTGGCTACATTCTTGATCTGTGCATCTCAAATGCCTGGCTCATTCATAGGAGGGATTGTGCCCTACTGAATGAGAAGCCTCTATGCCTCAAAAGGTTTCATCTGGCAGTTGCTCACAGTTTGATGCAGATCAACAAGCCAGCACAGAAGGTTGGAAGACCACCATCTTCTTCTCCACCACAAATGTTGCATCAGAAGAAACATTACACCCCAAGACCTACTCAGCCCCAGCCAGATGTACGTTATGACAACTTTGGACACTTGCCATTTCACTGTGACAAACGAGGCCGGTGTAACCTCTGTCCAAAAGGAGTGTCAAGGTGGAAGTGTCAGAAGTGCGACGTTTTCTTGTGCCTGAATGTCCACCAGCAGTGCTTTGTTGCATATCACCAGAAATAAGGTTGATCCGATACATCAAAACTGCAGTTGCAGTTGGTTCTAATGCATTACAACTCTTTTTGCCCGTTTTTCCTACTCTGTTACTAGAGTAAAGAAGAGTTTTAATAATTTTTTGTTATGAGTAATTGCATGCAAAGTTGTACCATAAATGGAATTCTCAACCGTTTGGTAGAGGCTTGTGATTTAAAAACTATGGGGGTGTTTGCAAAAAAAAGTTATGCACTTTGTTATTGATGTTCTAAAGGAATAAAAAATACAAAGAAAAAATGTTTTCATTGCAGTTTTCTTGGTGCGGACCTTAAAGGGTTAACATATCATTATTATGACATATTAGCAAACATCACCAAATTAGCTTGATAATTATTAACTGAAAGAGCAGAATGTTTAATGCATAGGACATCTTTTCTTAAGATAGATATGTGAATGTTTTGGAGTGTTACCATCATACTTTGTGACACATAGGTGAAGGTGAATGCAATGGGAGTGTACTTGGGGCAAGTGAGAGAGGAGTTCCATGCTACGTACATGACACAGAACAAAATAAATGACTTTATGTTAACAGAGCATCTTACATTTGGCTCTTTCCAGAAGGCCAGACCATCCTATGGCCTTGCTGGATCCCAGAGGCTAGTGAGAAACTTGCAGTTCTCAACAGATAATTAGACCGTTTGCACAGAGTTTCATCTAATTCCTGCATCTTACTTTTTAGATGTTGGAACAAAAGAGGTTGCTCTTTTATGTTGTTTGTTTTTCATACTAGAGGGGATGTGCTGTAAAAACACAGCTCTCATAATTTATTTAAAAGGATTTGACATGCTACTGTACCAAACAAGCTCGTCACTAATAGTATTAAATGTAACATTAAGAAATGCCATAAATATATATATGTTTTAAGTTACAGATGAGCTGGAAAACAATAAAGTACTCTGTACAGGAAACAGGAAAGTATTCTCTTTTTTCTGAGTCACTGTTCTCCGTTCACATGTGTTCTCCTGTCTTTGCATGACATAGAAAACCATTTTTCTAGTATTTGGATGAATACAAATTGTTGCTTTGAATTTGCTCAAAAATCCAACCTCTTCACTTTTAGAATTTGTATTATTTATATAAGCCATTTATTTCCCCTATTTCACCATTATAAAACTGGAAACAAGGTGGGTGGAAAAATATTTACAGAAACAGAAAAAGTTACATTTGCTGTCATTTCTTAGAACTTATCTACTCCTGATGATTTTTTTGTATATAGTAAAATCTGGGACAAAGGCACCTTAATTAATTGAATTTTATTATCATAGTATCTTTGATATCTTTCCTACAGAATTAAGGGAACAATTATTCTCCTCATTTAAACAGTCCTTGGTACTGCAGAGCAGAATACACTACAGAATCAATGCCACAAAGGACCAATTGATCTATCTTCTAATTATTACCTTAAGATGTTCTCTGTGCAGCATCATACCAGTATCCAATCAAATCCAATTAACACTGGTGGCCCCATCCAAAAAACTGCATTATAGAGGGATTACAGAGCTATCTGTGCTGGTCTGATTAATGGCCACAGTAATTAATGCTGAAGGGGTCTGTCCAAGTGCCTCAGGTTAGAGGAGCATACAGTGAGCCAGCTGCAGTGAACAGGGCTTCTACTCATACAGATACAAGCACACACAAGCACACACACACCAAACACCTGAATCCTCTCATGCACGCATATGTTCTACACTGTAAGTTTTTATTTAGTAAATCAAAATATCTCTGATATAAAGGCCTAGGTGCAAAAATAATCTTCAAGTACAATGCAGGAGTACAGTAAATAAAAAAAGAAGGCACAGTCTTAATAAATTAAGACTCTCATTAACCAAATACCTAACATTACAACTGGTCACGAGCTGTAACATAGGTTCTGCTATTTCTGTCATGGTAAAATAAAAGCAAAGCCACAAAGAAAGCTTGCTTTTCTCTCTCTATCCCATGTCTTTTACCTAGATATATGACCCATATCCAAAAGAAATTGAAATCGTAATGGGTCTGGTTTTTTAAATTAAAATTCTAAGCAACTGTAGAAAAATTAGAATATAGAAAAACGTAATGTGATGTGACTTATCTCTTATTTGGATCCTAACTTGGAGCTTCATCACCGTCTTTCAAAACAGTAACTATTATATATTACATTTACACTGCCTAAACTGTGTTTTGTTAGATTTGTATTTTCAAAGCTAGTTTAGTTTCAGGAAACATGGAAGAAGCAGAGGTCTTTACTTATAAAATAACAGACCTATGCGATTGTGAATGTTATTTAGCTGGTTTCGAATTAAAATTTATGAAATATCCTTTAAAAAAAACAACAGCAATTAAGAAGAAAAGTAAGAATGACAACAATACCTAAAAGTACTCAGGCTTGCCCTTCAATCCAACTATGATTGTTTAAACTGTTTGTGTCTTTGTGGCTTTGTGATGTGATTGCTGAATTGTACAGCATGTATCTGCCTTAGACGTAATGTCCTAAAAATAGGCACAAGTCTCCCTCTGTCCTTCAAAGTAAGCCAGTATCGACAAGGGATGGATTAAAGCAACAATAACAAACTTTAAACAATAAAATAATTATGTATCTTTGGTTATTTTATGGACAGGTAAAAACAGCATAAATCGAAGGACTGCAACTGTATTTCACACCATAAAGAAAAGATGAATACAAAGCGACAGATTTAACGTGACATACTACCTCCTCAAGTAAAACTGAAAAGGAATGCTCTGTGCATCTTACAATTTCTGTGCTCTATATTTTAGTGTATAAAAGCTTGATTTGACGTGTCCTTTTCTTGTGCTTTAGATCCCCAGGCTTAAAAGTTTGCAACCCAACTATTTCATGTCAAACTTAATCCTTTATATTTTTCTGAGAAAGGCACCACCATGAGCTTGTTTGCATGTAAAAAGAGGTGAGGAGAGGGAATTCCTCCTCAATAAAGCCTGTATCTGGATGAACCGTGAACCACTTAACATGTTTTGTGTAGTGTTGCTAGATATTACTATATATTTTAAAAATGTAATTTTCTGTAAAATCATGTATAGAGCAAAATATCTCAAATCCTGAACTTAAATCGCAATAATGGATGGATATCTTTCTCCTCTGACAAAACGATGAATATTAATATTTTACATATCTAGTTATTACCAACACAGGTCAGAACTTGTCATGATGAAATCATAAATGCTATAGAAATATACGGAGCACAGTGACACTTTAGTACAGACTTACCTAAAATTAATTTCATTTAACAGCATTTCAACAACATCCACATAAAAAGTCACTACGTGTAAAATATATTGTTACTTTTGCACACAGGCTTAACGATGAGATAGCACAAAGCAAGGAGCATTTCTTTTCAATTTGACACATGTTTTATTATTCCTGCATCATGCAGCTGTTGCTAAATGTCATGAAAATGCTTCAGTGAATTTCAATTTACCAGTAAGCACCAATTCTTACTTTGAGCTGATAAAGAGAAATTGAGGGATGAATGATGAATTGAGGAAAAAAGAGGCTGAAAAGACAGAAAACTGTTCATGGACACTTCACTGAGAGCAATGTTATCCTCTATGAATACAGAACGTCACAAGTAGTAAGGAGAGAAAAGTCACTTGTCAGCTATATCAAGGATCTAGGTAATTAATATAGAAACACTGCAAGTATAACACAGGAAATGCCCAAGCATGTGTGAGGGAGGCCAAATCTGCTGCTGATAGGCTGAAAGGCTGTATTGCTCAGTATGCCTTAATGGACTAATTACCACTAAATCACCTTTTATTTGCTAACAAACTGTATACATAAATTCCATAGCTCAGTTTACATGTCTCAGGCATAATTGTAAGAATTTACTGAACATTTGTTGAAATCCCGCTTTTGTATCTAAATTAGCTGTTTGGTGTCCTCCTCTGGTAAAGAAGGGGTTACAGCAGGTGTGGTTTACTCAGGGAATGATATTAAATGAAATGATTATAAAGGGAAATGAAATCAGGGTTAATAAAAGATAGTATATGAATTAAATTTGGATGGAAAAACCAATTTGCATCATCTGTCAACTCTAGTACTATATATATATATATATATATATATATATATATATATATATATATATATATATATATATATATATATATATATATATATATATATATATATATATATATATATATATATATATGATTTGACATTAGTTTCATGTCAGTTATTCACAAGACCTGAAAGTTACTGAAAAAAAAAAAAATCCTTAATTTCAAGGAGGATAATTAATAAAAGATAGAACATGCTTCAAAATTGGAAGAAAGGGAGTGTGCCTCTTCTTCTGTGTCTTTGGGTGAGAATAAATGAAAGCTATCCCCATTTCATCTGTGATGAAAATGGTGGAGAAAACAGCCAAGACCATACCAAGCTCTCCACTGCCCTGCTTTTTTCGCCGACATCCAGGCACATTATTGTTGAGAGGATTCTCAAACATTTTATGTGGGTGAAAGTTCCGCGTTGGAGCAGCACAAGTTGTGTCTTAATAAAAATGTGAGAACACAAAGTACATTTTTCTCTTCTTTTGGTAATATTCATATATAGTACATCAAGAAGGTGTTAACAGTGCTGCACTTTTTCCACATTTGGTTATGTTACATTCTTATTTCCAAATTGTATTAAATGGAATTTCTTGATTCCTTTTTTATTTAAAACCCCAATATGGTGATTTTTCTTTCTTTTTGGAGGTTTTTGTGAATCTATTCAAATTGAAAACTAAAAGAACAGATTTACAAGCACAAACTTATTAGTAATCAAAAAGTAATCACATATGACCCATTCCAATCCAGAAATCTTTTTTATGTTTTAATTCAAAGAAAGACCACACAAAACCATATCATTTTTAAGTTTAACTGATTAAAATAAAATAGTGATGACAAGGAAAATCAGGAGATAATTCTCTACAGCACCTTTCCTTAGATAGACTTTACATATGAATGTCCATCACTACTTCCAGCTTTGTAACAATAGCAGTGTCTGTGACAAAAGACATGGAAGGGAGGAGAATGGCAACAAGAGGGAAAAGAATGCTCTTTTTCAGTCGGAGGGAGCTTGTGCTCTTTCTAAAATGAATTTCATCTAATATACACACGTAAATCTCGTCAGCCCCCATCTCTCTCTTGGCGGGAAAAGCGGTTCAGCAAGACAGCTGGGATAAATCAATTGGGAAGGTCCTCATGTAGCCTGTGTGGGCTAGAACAGAGATGAAACCACTGCAAGCAGCCTTTCTGGCTTTAATGATGCGCAGTGAGTCAGTGGAGGCGTGTAAATCTGCAGCTGACATCTCATTCTCTGCAGCCTCTGTTCTTCAGAACCTTTGAGATGTCTTTGTCAAAGTCACCTCTGTGCACCTTTGTCAGATTCAAGTGTGACAATTCCCCCAATGGATAAAGGAAAATAATAACATTTAAGAAAAGTTTAGGAGTTTTGAATTAACTTAAATTCAGTTTTATTTGTTAAGTGATATTTACCTCACTGGTGAAGATGCAAGTAAATGATTGCAATACAAAAGGTTTTCTTCTTTCACTGAAAAAAAATTAGAGGGTGGGTAATTAAGGTGCAATCTATGTGTTATATGTTTATTTAAACAACACTTCAACACAACAGTATCATCAAAATGGAAAGCATGGAACATGTATCCAGACGTCCCTGTACAAAAGCAAAAAGCAAGATAAGTCAAAAGACTTAGATTAAATACTAGTACAATAAACATCAACAGGACAGCAGTACATACTGTATAAATAGGAAAACAAAAAGCTGCAGCTTTCTAACTTGAGCTTTATTTAATCAATAATTATTTTAAGGGTTCCTGCTAAATAGGTACGCACCACCTCATAAGTTCCAGTCAATATTCTCAATATATGTTTTGAAACACTAGAAACTTCTGTAAAGCAACATATCCACAATAGAAAAAAGCTAAACAAAGAAGCTTATCTTACCTGCTTACCCAACACCAATTTTCCATATAACATAACTTAGGTAGCACACCAGAATTTGCTAGCTAAATTCAATGAAATTTTAGCATCACTCATTTCCCTATTCTTATCTTAAAAATCAGAGTCATCATGACTGACTCTGGTCCGCATCTTAAACATCTCAAACTGCTCCTGTTTCCCCCGTCCGTGTCTGCGTGTGGGCCAAGCACCTTAAAACCATGACAGAAGAGCACAAGATGCAGATTATGTCGGATCGACTTAATCAACTAATTGCTGTATGAAGCTCCCTCGGGAAAAGAGTTTGGTGGGTGACAAATCTGAGTCCAATCTGAGTCCAATCTGAACATGATGACTTGATGAGATGACTTAAGTCTGTTGTGCTATTGCTTTGTTGGAAAGAAAACCTGCAGCCACACGACCCTTTCTGGAACCACTTTGAGACACCTGTACTAGAGGTTTCTTCCCAGGACTTTTTCCAATCAATTATCACAATTGAATCAATAGGTCAATACAATCAGCTGGTTTTTCCTGAGATGGAAAACTTGTAACTAATCTGACTGTATGATGCTTTACTTTGTAGCACGTCAAGAACTCTTTTGAGTTTATCTGAGCTTTGTTTTCACTGGTTTGCATTGACCCGTAGGCGGAGCGATTTGCAGTCGCCGTCACATCAATTCCCAATAACTAATTAAACATAGGCCTTTTACCGCCTTCATTCCATAATCATCCCTATAGCTTCCTTAATTCCTAACCCTTAATTCTACCACCTTTGTCATGCTCCAGGGAAAAAAGTCATCTGTAACCTTGATCCACCCTCAGATTAATTGCATTCATCATTGACATCTTCTACCAGGGTCTGAGTGTCAAAGAAAGTGTCAATGGGTTTCATGTCAATAAAACATTGAAGCTGTACTGTTGTACTGCACTGTACGTGCAGTGAAGCCTTTATTTAGCCAAATTACACAGAACTTCAGAAACATACAGCTACTTTCAGGTTCATTTCCCATAATAGCTTGGATGCTTTAACTTGGTGTGTCAATTTAAAATTGAAGTGGTCGGGCTGATGTGCGAGCTTGTTTTTAAGTCCCGGTGGGCACAGTTTTCACAAAAAAATTTTTTTTTCTGTTGGAGTCTTCCTTTGTCAGTTCATAAAACTCTTCCAAGTGCTCTGCAAAACTGGTATCAGAAATACTCGTAGATAAGTCTGAATTGCGCAGAGAAGTACTAGCAGTAGACATGCTAGTATTTCATGCTGTTTCATGTAATAAGTGCCATAAAACCTGATGGTATCAAAGGAAAAGTGTTTTCAAATGAATGCAAAAAGCCTTATATTAAAGATAGATTTTGAGGATAACCAGAAGTGACTGGTGTCAATCTCCACTTAGACACTAATGCATACGCTATGTAAGGTAAAAAGAAAAGTAAAAATGAGCAGAAGAGTATTTTCAGTTCTGTGTTTTGGCCACCGGTGACAGTATCATTAGATCATGCCTCTTTAACGTTATCATTATCACTGTTGATTTCTGGAGGTCATAAACTCCTTTCTACAAACATGCATATCTATAAATGTACACATTTATATCCCTAAAGGCAATTTGAAACTGCTATAAGTTAAGAAAAATAAGAAATAAAACAGTAAATCATGTTAACAGGACAAATTCCATCCGGAAAACAAGAAAGAAACTGGAAGGGGTCAAACTGACTGTTTATAATCATCAAAGAAATATGCTCTTGAGGGGGGATACTTCTACACTGTTCAAGGGATTTCTAAATTAACTATAAAAATACGCAGAATACATCTGCCCCTAAAGCTGTGGGTTATTTTCAAAATACCCAATGTGGATTTTTTTTTTTATGGGATCGGTACAGTACATCTCCATGTACCAGTGGCAGGGCTGCCGAGGATCTGCGGACCTGTAGCGACTGCAGGAGGGAACCGGCGAACCGCCCAATCACTGACACTTTGGTTTAACTGTTCAGTCCATCCTCTCAATCATAGGCAGGATAAGCCAATGCACTGCCAAGGAGAGGCGGCCCTAAGTCATCCAGAGCAGGCAGGACTCTGGTCCAGGACAGGGATTCAGATCGGAAAGACCAGAATAGCACTGGAATCCAGGAGTCTGCAGTCTGGTCAGGGGTTCCGATCCACTCAGGAGCGAACAGATCAGAGTCCCGTGCGTTGAGCATCCAGCTTAGACAAAAACGCACCTTGGAGGACAGGTTCAGAGTCCCGTGCATCAAGCATCCAGCTCAAACAAAATGCTCCTGTCAGTTATGTCAGTTATCACAGCAGACCATGACAGAGGGATTTTTTCAAAACTACAGACTGGAGCATGTTCCAAAGCTTTCATGGTGATGACATTGTCAGCCTGACTGAATGTATCACTGGCTTCATGACCTTCTGTGTGGAGTGCATGGTGCACACACGGTGCACAAAAGAACCACTCCTGGGCAGAGATGGGAAGTAACGAAGTACAAATACTTTGTTACTGTACTCAAGTAGATTTTTCTGATATTTTTACTTTACTTTACTACTTATTTTTATGGCGACTTTTTACTTCTACTCCTTACATTTTTACACAAATATCTGTACTTTCTACTCCGTACATTTTAAAAAATTGGCTCGTTACTTTAGTTTTGAATAATTTCAATGGAGTTACCGTTATTATTTTTCACGTCATCAATACCAAATTCAATCTAATTGG
This sequence comes from Cyprinodon tularosa, assembly GCF_016077235.1. NCBI lineage: Eukaryota > Metazoa > Chordata > Actinopteri > Cyprinodontiformes > Cyprinodontidae > Cyprinodon > Cyprinodon tularosa. The sequence goes on from NW_024039163.1 coordinate 3,967,502, forward strand.
ATGGGAATCTACGTTGCATTTGACGCACCACTACAAGATGAACCGACAGATTCGGCGGTATTCATTGGCGGCAAATCATTTCAGCTTGGTGGCGGTGGCGTTAGCATAGTAGCATGGACGACGAGATGATTGAAAATGAACACAACGGAGATCTAGTCCTATTGGCAGACATCCATTTAAAATGTAGGCAACGGCATGAAAAAAGTGGTTTCTACTTTTACTTTTATACTTTAAGTAAATTTACAAGCCTGTACTTTGTTACTTTTACTTGAGTAAAGAAGTTTAATCAGTACTTCCACTTTTACCAGAGTATTTTTTAACACAAGTATCTGTACTTTTACTCAAGTACGGAAAATTAGTACTTTTGCCATCTCTGCTCCTGGGTTACTCCTGAGCTTAAAGTCCTCCTTTCAACTCAGAGACAGAGAAGAACAGCGTAGTGCAACAGAGAAGAGCTGCGAAGTCCAAGCTCCAATGGAGGAAAACAACATCAGGGATGTGTGGAGAAGATTCCCGGCTTTGAGCAGGGGAACAACACCAGCAAGGCTGCAGACAGAGACATCAAGTTGGCAAATGAGCTAAACAGGTTTTTCACAAGTTTTTGACCCCCCTCACACCAGCCCGCTCCCTGCCCTCAACTGTCACTACCCAACTGGAATGGACTCAGTGAAGAAAGTGGCTTTCAAGGATGGTGCTGTCCAAGCTTAGATCCATCATAGACAACACCTTCCACCCTCTGCACCAGCCGGTAGAGGAGCTTAGCAGCTCCTTTATTGAAAGACTTTTACACCCTGTTTGTAAAAAGGAGCACTATCCTAGGTCATTCATCCTTACTGCAACCAGACTCTACAATGTGACACTACAACGGCAATAACTTGAGCAATGTGTAATGTTCAATTTACCATTGTTTACCATGTTTCTCTATATTTGACACCCTGTACAATACCTGCATATATATAAATATCCATTCATATAAATACCCACGTAAACACACTGTGCAATCACCCAGTATAATGATCCTACTATAAAAAAACAAAGCTGTCATATGCTGTACAGTTTAAACTGTATATATCCCATGCACCTTTTTCTTCCTTTGGCATATTCTTATTCTTTTGCTATTTGAGCTGATGTTAGAAGTACATTTCTCATAATCTCATCTGAGATCAGTTAGGTCAATCAATCAATCAATAGTTTTTCTGATTGATTTTAGGCAGCAGTGAAGGCCTTGAAGGCCCTCACGTCCCGTCACTTCCATTTAACATCCAACAAAATACATTTTTTGTGGCATATTACATATTAAATATGGCCATTCCATTTTCTACTCTTATCACAAGTCTTCTCCTCTAAAACTGTCAGTGTCCTAACTTAATCTGGTATCCATTTACAGCACCTTTTAGATAAAGACATTCTCATCATGTAAACCAAAGCCATTTCCTGCTCAAGCTGTTCTTCAGTCAATCATCAAAGGGCTTCTTTCCTACAGTCACCTCTTTCATAGCTGCTTATTCTTTTTAATATTCCTTCAAATTCTGTTTCTTCCCTACGTTTTTTTTAGTTAGCGTAGACAATGGCTGTCCTTTCAACCTCTCTTTCTCATCTTAGCTGTTGTGAAGCTGGTTTGGCATGTCTTTTTTACCCTGAAAAAAATAAAAATAGATAAATAAGCAGACCAAAAACCTAAACAAAAACAGGTAATTAACCTAATGGATAAACAGTAACATTTGCCAAACAGTTAATAGCTGTTTTTTTATATGAATTTAGCATAAACAAATAATATCTCTCTATTTTTAAATTTAGAAGCTCCTTCCTCAGGTGTTGTTCCTTAGGGGTATATCAAGGAGCATGAAGGCAATGTCCGCCATCTTTCCCTTAAGAATATTAAGAATAACATTATATTTACATATAGATAAAAGATGTAGAAATACATTTTACAAATCAATATCTCTATAATATTTTTACATTTCCCACCAAATATGTAAATTTGAGGAAAGTGTGGTAAATAATAGAAATTTTGATTTTGTTTCACTAAATGAAAAGGTATCGATATGGAAAACAAAGCGCTGTAATCGATTATTTGATTCAGAAAAATTAAATGTGTAGCATTTGTGAGAAACACTTTACGGCATTCACTGAAATCAGGTGATTTCTGTAATGTTCAGGAAATGTTCAGTAAGACCTCACCTGTTGACAGGTATGTTTATTCATTGCTAGTGGGCAAAGTATTTTAATTTGTTTGGGACAGTTTGTTAGAAATTAAAATCAATACTACTGTACATTTTACTATATTCACAGAGGTTGAGGAAGTGGTGGCTATCCAATAAGGGGCATTGGGGCGCCGCACACCCACCCATTGACCTTGATTAAGATAGGGTGACCATATTTTCATTTGGGAAAACCAGGACACCTTGGAGCGGGGTGGGGGTGGGGGGTGGGGGGGTTTTGATTGAAAGAACAAATGTCTCATCCTCGGGATTTGCTCCGTGATCAGAGGAAATGTTACTTGTTACTAGTTGTTTTACTGGTTATTGAGTCAGATATGTGGCGGTAATGTTTGGTTTATCTAAAGGTTTTTATCTGTTACTGTGTAAATGGGTTTGGCTGGAATTTAAGGACAGATTCTAATATATCTGCAGTGTGGGAACTATAAATCTGATAGGAGTTTAATTTTTTTATTGCTGTTTTGCACAATATGCTTAACTAAGTATTTTTTGTTGTTGAATATTAGAGATTTTGCAGATACATTTGGTAGATACATTGTTTAGATTTACTTATATATTTCTAACCCTTTTATAGAATAGAATAGAAAATCCCTTTATTGTCCCACAATGGGCAGATTTACAGCAGCAGAAAGATTATTGAAAATTGTCACACAAATGAGGACCTTAGAAAAATGCATAAGAATAACATAATAGGGAAGAGTTAAAATATAAAAAATAAAATTCTGTAAAGTGTTTTAACAATATAAAGCTGGAGAATTAATAACCAATATGCAGCTATGGACATTTTTACAGTGATGGATATTTGAAAATAGCAGCAACAGAGATGTGCAGAGTGACAGCAGCATGTTATTTAACTGACTAAGGTTTCTATCATTTGATTTGATTTGTTCCTGCACCGGTGGTTGGAACCTTTATTCCACTCTGGATTCTTGTGAGTGTAGTCTTTGTTCACTTTAACTTTAAAAAAAATAAATAAATAAACAAACAGTTTTGAAAACCTCGGTATTCATTCTTTTCCTGCTTTGTGTGTCAACTTTCACGGTTGCTAAGCAACAGAGCATACGGCGGTAAAACCCGCTGAAGGGAGGACCTGTTCGAATTTACAGCCAAAACTCTTCCGGCCTCCTTATTGTCAAGGACTTCGAAGGATCCAGTCTGGGTAGACCGCGTCCTTGGAGGATGCGTCCTAGGTTTTCGAACAGAGCCTCTGATTAAGAACAGGGCTGCCCGCACTGACGCGGCTCAGGGATTACGTCACACGGAGCGTCGTGCGCAGTGAAATCAGGACATTTCCTCACTTTCTAAAAAAAACCCGGGACGCCCGGGACAGGACGTGAAATACGGATATGTCCCGGGAAATACGGACGTTTGGTCACCCTAGATTAAGACATTAAAAAGATTAATACATTTTTTTTTTTTATAATTTCATTTTCAAGATAAATATTTAATATTTAATGACTAGTAAAGTGTCATTCCATTTTTCGTCGGATTGGTGATGTATTTCCTCCAGAAGGGGCAAAACTCTTTGCCCATTGACTCCCATTACAAGTTGCACATGCACAGCAACTCCTCTGCAATACTGAAGTATAGGAGAGTTCGGGGCACACGAAAGCTGCGCCCTGAGGTGACAGGAAGTGTATTTTCTCACCACCTCCTGCCAAAATGCAGTCATTTTGCGGGTCATTGACAGGTTGAGTTGCAGAAGTTGGAGACAAATTGGAGAGAGTTAGCCAAGCCTTGTAACATTAGTTACAAGGCTTGGCTAACTGCATGCACTTTATTCTGCTTTCCTGTCTCCTTTTTCAAATGTCAGGATCTGACCCGGCATGGATAAAGAGAGTTAAGACTGATTTAAAGCACTTTTTAGAATATGCAAAGAAGAAGTAAACAGTAAACACGCTTTGCGAAATGGGCGAGTCATTTGCTGTCATAATTTTACTGAGGGTAATGTCTGCCCGCTGTAGCTTTCTGAAATGGAAAATCATGGGTATGCAGGAATTAACACCAGAACTGACTCGAGATTAACACCATCCGTTTTTTGTGAAAGGGGGCTCTGCTGACTTGTTCCTGCTTTACTTATGATGCATCACATATTTTAAAAATGCATTTCTGTAGCTTTCATACGTCCAAAAAACATCTGTGATGCAATAAATGCTGAGTCTATTATCAAAAGTATTTTCAGATTACTTTGGCGCCATCTGCTTAGTATTTTGTTTCTAAAAAAGTATCACTAATCATCTAAAATTTTAACATGAAGCAAAAGGATCCTCTCATGGTACAGGCATAGCCTAACTCACTGTAATCTACTTTAAGTTAAGTGAAGCTTACAAGCCAGATAAATGAAAGAAAAGAAAGACGCTAATCTGTGAAAATAAGTCAGTAATAGTAAAACATGTGAAGTTAAAGAGTGGATTTTAAAAACAGCTTTCTTGCACAGGTGTGTATAGTTTGAAATGTGTCTGTGTTAGGAACCACAACTTGAGGCAATCACGTAATGCTTTGTGACCTTTGTGTCACAGTAGATTAATTTAAGAATAACAGCGAGGAGGATAGATTTTCTCTTCTCTTACAATACAGCCATGATTCAAATATTGGAGATGTTAGTATTATCTTTAAGTGTTCGCAGATGAATTTCAGTTATAATCATAAAGTACTCAAGTCACAAAATTGTACTCTTTTCTTGGCCCTGGAATAACTATTCAACACTCTATGCTAACTTTTTGTTCTTATCAAGCCAGGTAGAAAAGACACAACACTACACAAGAAGATTCAATTGCTATATATAGCTTAGGAAAGATTTTAACTTGGTTGAGTCGATGTCTGCATTACATTCCCTCAGTAAGAAGAGTTTCTCTGGCAGAAAAATAAATGGTAACATTTCCTGAGGCAGATGGGAGGATTACTCTACCATGATTGCTTTAACTGTTGTCCAAATCTTTAAAAGATATAACACAGTTTATATTACACATGCCTTGTTTTTCATTCATTATTAATACCCAAGACTGTTCTTTCTTTTTCCAGTGATTACATGCTTTGTGCTTTTATCCACTGATTAGATGTGTTTTTATTTTGTTTCCTTTTTGTCTGCTATTGACTGCTGAAAAACAAAAAGGAAAAAACTGCAAACCCTTGAGCATATACCCAGAATGCTCCTATCAGGTCTATGTCTTCTACAATTCTTCTACAACAGGTTGGGGCATACAGGAAGACCATTTTCAAATACTTTCAGAATATCTTCATGACAGTTTAAAGAGCGATGTATTTAGATAACTATGTTGTAATAATAAAACAAATATTTTTCTTTTTGTACAAGCTCAAAGAAACAAATATTATTTCTGTTACTGTCAATTAATTATGATTTCCTCCATCCATCCATTTTAGTGCTTTTCAGGATTGCGGTGGGGCCATTGCCTATCTCCGGCAGTCTATGGGCGAGAGGCGGGGTGCACCCTGGACAGGTTGTCAGTCTATCGCAGGACACCACACAGACACAACAAGACACACAACCATGCACACACACACTCATACCTATGGAAAATTTAGAGAAGCCAACTTAACAGTGATGTTTTTGGAGTCTGGGAGGAAGCATGAGTACCCGAAGAGAACCCACGCATGCACGGGGAAAACTTGCGACTCCATCCAGAAAGACTCCAGGCCAGGAATAAAATCCAGAACCTTCTTGCTGAAAGGCAACAGTGCTACCCACTGCAACGCCATGCAGCCCTAATTATGATTTTTCTGAGATTGGAGATAACTAATGAAATGAAAACAATGGAGGCATTAATGTGTTATAGTTGGCCACATCACAGATCAGGGTTAGGTATATTCTTGTAAGGTAGAGAAATACTTAAATGACTAACTGGATGCTAAACTGATGGATTGATAACATACATACATATGCAGACATATTGCAAAGCTTGCTAACCAACTTGCACTACAATCATCTATGAGATGTCCCACTTAAGTACAAAACAGCAGCAAGGCATCACATCAATTTTTGGTAGTTACAAGGTAGTTTTCCATCAGGCTCATAGTAAATGTCTCTCTACTGGTACTGGGAACAGTACAACTTCCATTCTCTCGGGATTAATCAAATTCAGTGCAATTGATTTATACAGCATCAATTCAAAATATGTCCTCTCAAGGCACTTTACAGAGAGAGTCCAGTGCGACTGATAAAAATTTTCTTTCAGATTAAACCAGTTGCAGTCCTTGACTTGCAAGACATGCTCCTCCTAAGCTTTCGCTTGCTTTTTGTTGTTAACTATTCAGCATTCTCTTACACCAAGCATACATGCAGCAGCAGTGGAAACAAAAAGCTCCCATTTATCAGGAAGAAACCTCCAGCAGAACTAGGTCAGTATCTTGGCCTTCTGTCGAGGCTGACTGGGTGTTCAAGGAGAGAGAAGGAAGAGAAAGATATGCTTCCTTTTGCTGTTTTTTCAAAAGTTAGAGGTAAATAAAGAAAGCAGAATAAACTATTACATGCTCCTAAATAAAAACATTATTTGTAGTAATTTTTTAAATAAACCTAATATTGTATTGTTTAATACGTGTTGGTCTTGCGCTTTTTCATGAAGATGGTTGTAATAATTTTTGCAGAAATTTATACTATAATTCCATTTTCATGACTTAGTAATTAAATTTTAGCAGACTGGATATCGGCTTGTAATACTGTATGTCAAAGTTGTTAGTAATTAAACCCAGAGCTAAGAAGATGCCTAACAGAGAGAACGCCACATCTAAATTATAAAACCTGGATGAAACTTCAGAGAACCACCTCTCATTCTTTAAATAACAACATGTGCAAGAATTAATTTGAGTATGGGGGGACAGAGCAGGGGAGAGAGCAGTAGTTGGTTGGTGTCTGCGCTTGAGGAAGGACGATGAAACAGACCTTCTAGGGCTAATTTAATACAGCTTTTTAAATCTCCACAGAGCATTCGTCGCTTCATCCTTTCTCAAAATTATTTTCTCCATCATTCTTTTTAATTAAAAAAGCTTGGCTCATCTTCCTCCTTCACTAAACCAGTGGTCAACTTATGATACTTTCTTATCTCATAATTTTTATACAAAATAATACAATATCCTTGTAGAGGAGACAACTGTATTGAAGAATCTATGGATCTGATGCTGTGATCAGTGATCAGCAATATCAGTATTGGCCGACACTGATTTTTGTGATTGACTCCCAAAATTTTCATCGGTTCCTCTCTAATGTAAACAAAGACCTTCATTACTTTACAAGAAAGGTAATGATGATGTTGTGGAAGCCATTCTGTACCATGACAGCATTCCTATATCAGGAGGCAGAGAAGCAGTAGGGGGAGCGGTTCATGTTGCTGCAGTCCGTTGCATAAGCATTACATGTCACTAAAAATAATGCGCTTAACATAAAATAAACCAGGAAAATCCTGTTTTATATTAGACTCTAGTTGCCTAAATGTGAGGCCAGGACTCAGACCTGTGATGGCCATGTTGAGGACCAAAACTTCTACACATAGGTTGCACAATGAATCCCTGCACAGCTGCCACACCCCTCGAAAATTATTTTTAATCCATGACTGAATTTTTCTTCTCAGTTTTATGTTTTTATCAGACAGAAAGATGAATATTTAGAAGCCAGTTTAATGGAGACAACATTGTCCGCTTACTAAATTCTTTATCAGAACACACAGTGAATTGTACAGGCCTCAGATGTAAAAAAAAAAACAGAACCTTATCAATTATTTTAAAGAACTTTTATCTGTCATATCTGTTGAACTTGACTACTTAATTCATGTGGAGCCCTTTAATGTTCAACCCTAAAGAAAGACCTGTGAAAGATCTGTGTGATATAATTAGTGTGACTCAATGTATTAAACATCCTACTCACAACTGTGGACATATTGTGGACTTTGTCAGTGAGTGTCCAAATATTCTTTATATTTCTGTAACTGACATTACTCTATTTGACCATTTTTCTGTTTACTTTGAAACCGTCTTTCCCACTGACTTAATTACCCAAACAGATGTTATAAAAAAAATGTGTTATCATGTACAGCAGGCTCAAAAACTTAATCAAGCTTATCCTTCTACTTCCACCTGAACATGTAACTGAGTAGATGAGTTGGTGTACAATTTTCAGTCTTAAATTGCAGACATCGTTGATTATATTTCTCGAGTTAAAGTGAAAGTTGACTCTGGGAAATAAAAAGAGGGAGTGCAGAAAACCAGTATGAGGGAACTCTTAATCGGAAAAAAATTCATGTAGGGTTCCTCAAGGCTTCATTTTGGCCAGCTTCTATTCAATATCTACACGCTCTCCTTAATTTAGATTATAGCAAACAAATTCAGGTACCATAAAAAGACAGACCACCCATAGCTTTACATGCTAATGTCAGCAAGTGACTCAAAGTGTTAGGAATGCATAGAACAGATAATTGCGTGAATGTGCCATAATTTTTGTCCAACTGAATTAATACAAAACTGAGGGAAGAATCCAAAGGAGGAGAGATCAACAGTTAGCACACAGCTTCAGCTACTACAGCTAGAAACCATGGATTATGGCCCAAATGTTGGCATCATGAAGACCTCAGACCTGAACCTTCATAGGCATGCAAAGGCAGTTATTAAATTAGCTTTTAATCACCTGAAAAACAGGAATAGTACACCCTAAACATGATTAGCCTTCATTTTCTACTCAGCCCCATGCTGAACAACACTCTGGAGTACTTTTTTGATATCTCAAATGCATCTGGAGATCTGGGAGGCTTCTTGCTGTCTGCTGACATTCAAATAATGGAGGTGCCCAGCGCCTGAGGCAGAAAGGTCCATAAAAGTCCACAAAAAATGTGTCAATATTCCTCCATACTGCTCGTCCAATGTATTCTACGTGTCCTGAGTGGGTAGCGTCCATAATTTACTCGAAACGAAGTCATTTAGAATGTTTTTAGAGCATAAACAGTAGTGTATAGGATTTCCTAAAAGCGCGTTCACGAGTCTATGGAAACCGCGGCAGACCAAACCAGACGAAAGTGCGCAACCTGTGCAAAGAAAGAAACAACGAAAGAAAAATGTCTGAGGACTTCAGTGTTGAGGAAGAGCATGAGTTCTTTGCCGAGCTGAATGCGCACTTTCGTGGTTAAGTTACTTTAAAAATGTAATCCGTTACAGTTACAAGTTACCTTGTTTAAAATGTAATTGTAGTGTAACTTTTTCGATTACCTTTTTAAAAGTAATGTAACTAATTACTTTTGATTACTTTTTGATTACTTTAAGGTTTTAATGAGTATTGACCCATGTTCAACATTTAATTTTTGAGAACTGAATGTGAACCTTAAAAAAGCACTAAGCTGAGAGGGAACTGCTGACAGGCAATCACAGGATGTCCACAAGAAGAGATGCCAGCACCAGGCATGTAAGATTTTCTCAGACTCCTCTCATCGGGCCATACTCTTTTCTATTTCTGCCCCAGGCTCTACTATTTACGCAGTTTGCAGATTAACACAAGTAGGTTCAGGTTGATACAGATGTAAATGAAATGCTCCTTAAATTTCCAGTGCTGGAAGGCTGTAATTTTTGATGCGCTGCTTGAGCTGAAATAGAACCGTCCGCTCGCTTGCTGTTCCTCAAGGAGGCTCCACCAGCACAGGATGGATCATCAGAGTGGCAAATATGATAGAGACAAGGAGCCGTAGCGGGAAACGGCGATACAGGGCGCGAAGCAATAAAATATCATTACAGTAAACCCTCATTTATCGCGGGGGTTACGTTCCTAAAAGAACCCGAGGTGAAATCCGTGAAGTAGAAACCTTTATTTTTTTAAAGTTATTAAACCATGAAATACTCCATACAACATTGAAATCAAGGAACAAAAACTTTTTACAGGCCCAAGCATTTGTTAAACAAATGAAAGTAGCCTACGGTATAGACGTTATTGTCTGTTTTTTTTTTGTACAAATAACTACTGTACTGTAAAATAATATAGCTATCAATAAATAAGTAATAATTTTAATCATCAATACGAACTGAAGAGTTAATATTGCGGGGATCAGCACCGCCCCGCCGTGAAGGATTGGAACGGGAGAAAATTAAAAATGATTATTAAAAAAAATACAAAGTACAGTAGGACAAATAGTGACTGACGTGTGAAGTACAGTACAGTAATTCACTGCTGTTAAGACGGAGCCGCTGCATCCTGACTCTGCTCTGTGGCGTTTTTTTCTTCTAAAGCCTGCGGTGCAGGTGTGTTTTTTGGAGAGAAGAACATAGGTATCGGTAGTTGTTGTCACTCTTTTTTCTTCTGGGCCAAAAGATCCTTATAAACCGACATGCCACCATTGATTTTGTTCGACAATAAAGTTTAACAATGCATGATGCAAATCCGTGAAGCAGCGAGACCGTGAAAAGTGAACCGCATTATAGCGAGGGTTCACTGTACATATTTCGCAAAGGTTTTTCTTTATATTTTTAAAAAAATTTAACTAAATTTGTAATTCTTAATATTTTCGGAAGTAACTGTAACTGAATTACATATTTTCTCATTGTAACTGTAACGAATTACAGTTACTCTGTTTTTGTAATTAAATTACATAACGTCGTTACATGTAATCCGTTACTCCCCAACACTGTAACGATATATATAAAAATATATAAAATTGTGTTTTCAACACAATCTTAGTGCTAACGCACATGCACATTCCAGGTTTATACCCAGTTTGTATTTTTGCACCAGTCCAACTATTCACTCTGTTGACAGCAGCGGAGCTGAAGATATTAAAAAGATATTTCATAAATGGAACAACTAGAGAAGTGTATGATGATACGTTTTTTATAGAATCTACAGCCTCCTAGAAGGTCTGAATTGTTTAGCTTTTTGGTAAGTTCTAAAAACTAATAAGATAATGAGTTTTAGCCTTTTACCAAATATTCAAACACAGTGTAGTTTTTGACAGGATTCGATAGCACTGGTTCCTGTATTAGTGCCAGTAATCCAGTAATAACTCATTAATTCCCAGTGTTTATTTTACTTAGACTGCATAGAATAATTAATAGATACAGTTGTGAAATTCTTAGTTTTCAGTATATTAAGAGCAAGTAGGGCTCAGTCTTCTTTTCTTCAATTCTATAAAAACCACCAGAATATAGAAAATAATGTATATTGAGTGAAATTTTTTCACATAATTACAGATCAAATATTGTTAGACAGTAACATCTACTGTGCTATAAAAATTCCACATTTTACCACTTTGTTTTAGTTAAATCCTCTGAAAACCTACCACCTATAGTTGAACCTATCCTCAGAGCCTTTCAATCTAACCTCGACAAGGGTATCCTGTGCAAATTCTTTCATAATAAGTAAATGTTAAACCTAACATGATAGATTGTTTTGAAAATTAGGTACTCAAACAAAATTATGAAGTTATATTCAGATTCTACTATTTAAATGGAAATTAGTAAAACATGATTTACAAAATCAGAATATTATGTCTTTTATATCTGATTTTATCCCGCCTCTTAGGTGATGATTGCTGCTGAAATGCATCACCTTTCCCATAACCCTGGAAGAATAAGCAGGTAAAAAAAAATGTAATGGATCAAAAAAGAATTTATCCACCAAGACTTGTATCTAAAAGATGGATATTTGGGCCTTCGCTTACCGTTTTCCTTTGCAAACATCACCTGAAGCACTGTCTGGGTTCACTTTATAACCTCCTCTCAGTACTTGCTGTCTGTATCTGTCCCTCTCCACCTCTCATTTAATAGCTTAAGTCTTCCCTGAGGCATAGATAACCAAGTATGATGCTTCTGTTGATAGTTTTAGAGTTGCTGAATGTTTTTTCTTGTCAAGGGAGCAATATAAAAATGATAAAGATATTTTTTGAAGTTCTCTTGATGTATTTCATTTTGTCAAAGCCATCTAACTGATCTGTACCTGGACAAGGCCTAGTGTACTTTAAAATTATAAACATAGGCTGTCTCCTCCTATCTACAGTAGATCTATGTTGCGTCTACTTAGGACTTCCTGTATTAGATGCCAAAATTGAATCATTCTTTGATTTACTTTTCTAAATGACCAACATCACTATCACTGTATTGACTTGTTTTTGAACATTCTATCACAGCCATGTACTCAGAAATTCTGGAAAAATATCCTGTTGTGGTAATGGCCAGGTAACACATGTTTATTTACAGTGCCTTGTGAAAGTATTCTGCCCCTTTGAACTTTTTGACCTTCTGCCACATTTCATGCTTCAGACATGAATATATAAAATTATATATTTTTGAGAAGTATCAACAACAAGTGTTACATAATCATGAAGTTGAAAGAAATTAGTTTTGCACATCAAGAGACTGAAATAGCAGCTTATTTATTCCTTGCAAAACAGCTCTAGCTCATTGAGATTAAATGGAGAGTTCTTTCTACAGATTCCTGATTGGATTTAGTTCTGGACTTTGACTTGACCATTCTAACACCAGGGGTCCGCTTTACAATAAGCAGATTTTCTTTAAAAAGTTTTCTAACCCTGAAGTAAGGGAAACTGAGTCTTCTATTTCAAAAAGAGAGTTTCCCCAACTTCTGTTTCAGATACCGTAGTAACATTCTTCTCAGAGCTAACTTGGTTGGGCTCGATTTTTCTTATTTTATCTATATAGTGCCAATTCACAACACAGCACTTTAAAATTCACCAAATCATACCGTGAAATTGATTCAAAGTTTTCTATCTAAGGAAAACCAGTTGATTGCATCGACTCATTGACTCGAATACAATACCTCACACTAAGTATGCTTGTAGCGACAGTGGAGAGGAAAAACTCACTTTTAACAGGAAGAAACCTCCAGCACAACCAGCCTCATTGACATAAGGAACAATCTGATCGCTGATATAAGATAATAATAATAATAATAATAATAAATCCAATTTGTACCGCACTTTTCATTAACAAAAATCTCAAAGTGCTACACAGTGCAAATAAAATCAAAGATAAAAATCAACATCATAAAAATCATGTGGAGGCAGAATAGGCTTGCTTAAATAAAAAAGTCTTCAAGGGAGTTCTTCAAGAGTTCCAGAGACGGGAGGCAGCGACAGCAAAAGCCCGATCTCCCATGGACCTTAATCTGGAGCGAGGAAGGTGAAGGAAGTTGCAGTCTTGTGATCGAGCTTGGCCATTTAAGGCTCTATTTGTGAGAAGGAGTATTTTAAATTCTATTTTTGATTTAACAGGAAGCCAATGAAGAGACGCTAGGATAGGAGAGATATGATCTATCTTTTTAATTTTTCATCAGAACTCTTGCTGCAGCATTTTGGATCAGCTGAAGGCTTTTAACTACAGTTTGTGGACTTCCTGATTATAAAGAATTTTGCAATATTCCGCAGGTGAAAGAAGGAAATTCTAGAAACCTTTTTGATGTGGGATTTAAATGACAGGTCCTGATCAAAAATAACACCAACATTTTTTACTTTATTATCTGAAATCAGTTTAATCCCATCCAAATGAAGTGAGTGACTTATTTTTCAAAGACTGTGATCCAAAGATTATAATGTCTGTTTTGTCTGAAATTAGAAGCAGAAAGTTAAGAGTCATCCAGATTGTTATATTTTCAAAAATGCCTGCAATCTATGTAATGGGTTAGCTTAATCTGGATTTATAGACAGATATAGCTAAGTATCATCAGCATAACAGTGGGAATTAATCCCATGCTGTCTAATAACTCTACCGATTGGGAGCATATATATAGTAAAAATAATTGGTCCCATCACTGATCCCTGTGGTACTCTACAGGTAACCTTTGAGCATGAGAAAGATTTGTCATTAATGTGAACAAACTGAAATCGATTAGATATATAAGATTCAAACCAGTCTAGTGCTGGTCCTTTAATTCCAACAAAATATTCTTTCCAAAAGAATATTATGATCAACTGTATCAAATGCACCACTGAGATCCAACAGGACAAGCACAGATTCATGTACATTATCTGAGACCATGAGAATATCATTAGCAACCTTCACCAGAGCTGTTTCAGTGCTATGATGAGCTCTAAAGCCAGACTGAAACTCTTCAAAAAGTTCATTATGGTGTAAGTGATCGCACACTTGTTTGGCAACCAGTGACGTGCAGTCAGGGGAGGCAGGTGAGGCAGTGCCTCACCAGCCATCATGGAAAGAAAGAAAATATATAATCATAAAGTAATTTAAATTGTTATATTCATCCGGTGGTTTGTACTAAAAAATATTCATTTTTCATGTAGCTTCACCAATTTCGATTTTTATTTGTTCAAAATCGCTGAATTTTCTTATTTTCCCATTCAAATGCTTGGAAGCGATGCCGGTGAGGCAGCAGCGAGCTCTGCCTCACCTTGGATTGCGCAACCCCTGGCTCTGCGCTGGCTGCAAAGCGGAGAGAGCATGTTGCTGTACGGCGTCAATAAAATGGTTTAAACAAATGTAATATGTGAACTTATTTCTAATAATTTGGCTTATGTATATAATGTACAGAGCTTTTTGTCACCAACTGTGTTTGTGTAACGTGTTTCGTGTAATGAGCGATTATAAACGGCAGAGAACAAGTTCGAGGTGAGGCAGGCAGTTCTCTTGCCTCATGGCAGGGGGTGCTCAAGAGACTGAAAACATAAGGCAGGAACAGGACGGATCAAGGAAGGCTTTCTTCCCTGGCAGTGATCTCCATTGAGACAGAGAGACTTTTAAAACTGAAGGAAGATAAGGAGGACTTCTATTCATTTATAAGTAAAGGTAAGACAGTAATAACATTTATTTTGTTTTGTTTTTTAAGGAAATGTGTGTTTTGTGAGCTACAGTTTGTATGTGTAAGGATGCAGAAGTGAAACATAACCTGTAAACTGCTGTCAATCTATGCATCTATTTGCAAATCTGATTCTGATGACGTCAGTGCCTCACCAGCTATGAACCTCACCGCACGTCACTGTTGGCAACTACTTTCTCAAGAATTTTAGATAAAAAAGCAAGATTGGATATAGGTCTATAATTGACCGAGTCATCTGGGTCAAGAGACAGTTTCTTAAGAAAAGGTTTAATTACAGTAACCTTAAAAGCCTTTGGTACATATTCCTGTAACAGGGATAGATTAATTACATATAGAATGGAGGAGGAGATATACGGGAATACCTCCTTAAAAACCTGCTTGGAACTGGATCTAACATACAAGTTGGAGGCTTAGATGAAGACAATAATTTTGCTAACTCTGAATATCCACTGGATCAGCACAGTTTAAACCCGGTTTAGATTCTATGGCTACCTCAGATGTTGCCTCACCTTCCAGAGATAAACCAATCGTGGAAAGAGGAGTGCTAATGATCTTATTTATAAAGAATCCCATAAAATCATTACTGCTAAGAGCAGGTGGAATGGGCATTTCAACAGAGCTATGGGCCTGTGGAGCGTGGTTTTCTCTCCAGTTTCCTAGGATTTTGCTTCAAAGTGCGCAACTCTGCATCAAACGAAAGAGCCAGCTTTCTATTTTTAACGGTTTGCATTCTCAAAGGGGCTGCATTGTCTATGGCAGTACGCAAAGAACTAGTAACCCTATCAACAAAATCATTAACCTGTGAAGGGGGATAAACTAAGCTTTTGCACTCTGCAGCAGAGAACAGAAAACTTGTTTAAAGTAATCCTGAAGGTTGTTAAAAAGTGGTCAGAAAGGACAGGGTTGTGAGGAAATACTGTTATTTCTTCACATTCTATGTCATTTGTCAGCTCAAGATCCAAAGTATGAGGATGAGAATGTGTGGGGCTATTCACATTTTGAACAAAGCCAATAGCATCTAAGATAGCATTAAAGGCTGCTCTTAAACTATCACCTTCAATGTCAGCATGGATGTTAATATCCCCCACTATGATGACCCTGTCAGTTTTTAATACCAAATCAGAAAGGAACTCTGAAAACTCATCTAAAAATAAGGACCTGGTGGATGATACAAATTTACAAAAAGAAGAGGTTTTACTTTTACAGTTTGGATGAGGGAAACTAAGGGTTAAATGTTCAAAAGAGTTGTAATTATTAACTGCCTTTGGAGTAATCAGTAATTTAGGATGAAGGATTGTTGCTACTCCGCCTCCTTGCCCAGAACTTCTGGGTATGTGAACATTGATATAACTAGAAGGAGTTGTCTCATTTATGCCCTCATAATCCTCTTGCTGCAGCCAAGTTTCTGTAAGGCAACATAAATTAATGTGATGATCACAAATCAAGTCATTAACTAGCAGAATTTTTGAAGAAAGAGATCATTATGTTAAATATACCACATTTAATCATTATCGTTATTTTAATTTTAATTAGATTATCATGATTTAGATTTACTCCTTTGGTAATCTTTGGTAATTTATTGGATTTTGGTCATGGGCAAGACACTGTATGGATGGAGTAATGAGATAACAGTAGAGAAGCTGCAGAGACATGTGTTAAAGTATGACTCTACTCTCCTTAGAGCCAATCCTGTTGTTTTACTACCTGATCTAGTTGGGAGGTTTTTGTCGTAGTTTTGTGCATTAAAAAAAATCATAGTAGACACATTAGGTTTTAAAAACAAGCATTGAGTGTCCGTTTGACAAGGATCTTCTTAAAGAATGATCAGTGTTATTTCACAGAGAATTCAATATTTATAAGATGATTCTACAACTCATTTAATAGGATATGAGATTTATTTGTTTTCGGTTTATTTAATATGAGCGACATGAAGATCTTTTTATCTATTCATTTATTTTTATAGTACTGAAGAACTACTGAAATTATTTTCAGATTACACTCATATAGATGAATTAATTTCACAGGGGGACAAGGAACAACCTTAATTGTTAGGATTAGGATTCACACAGTGATAACAACCTACTGAGCCTACTTGCACAACCTGTATCTATTCAATGTGACTGATAATGCTAATAACACCATATATTGACATGATAACATCCAAAGCGGCTGCAAACATACACTTAGTATTTAATGTGTAATGGAAGACAGAATCAAACAAAGGAGGAACCCTATGAGATGATGAACAGGTCCTATGTATTAGAAGAAAGGTTTTATAGGCTACTTCATCCTCACCTTCTGCCAGTTTATTTTACCCGTGTAGAATATATTGATCCACCACTATTTAAGAATTAAAGCTGTAATGTTATAGTGGTTACAACAGTTTATGGCACGCCATTTTGACATGTATTAGTTTGAGTGAATATGCATTTCTGATATCTGAAAAAAAATCCTTCTCAGAATGACCATTTCAAACAAAATTACAGTCTACACATGTAGAATAAACATAGATAGATTGAATTTCCCTAAGAAAGGG
This sequence comes from Cyprinodon tularosa, assembly GCF_016077235.1. Classification (NCBI taxonomy): domain Eukaryota; kingdom Metazoa; phylum Chordata; class Actinopteri; order Cyprinodontiformes; family Cyprinodontidae; genus Cyprinodon; species Cyprinodon tularosa. The sequence goes on from NW_024039163.1 coordinate 3,985,026, forward strand.
AGAAGGCCAAAACTTCCAGTCAGCCTTCCCGCTGACTGGAAGTTTTGGCCTTCTCCCCCAGGAAGGATATTTGTGTTCAAACTGAGCAGGGGAAAAAACCTCCACATGTGCCATTCAAGTTCTTAGGGAAATCCAAGTGACAGTCCGCTCCATTGCTCTTCTGGATCTTACGTATGTCTACCTGTCCACTCTCCAACGAGTCCCCTCTTCACTAGATCAACCCACACTGACTGGATTCGAAGGAAGAGAAGAACCCCCCCAAACGTGAGTCCCTCACTAGCATTATCCTTATGGCATCCAAGATTCCCGTGGTCCCTGAACTAATCATTTTGATATCCTCTAGTTCCTGTTCACCAGTTCTCTGAGTTCCAGACCCAACCCCCTCTACCCTTACCACAATAAACCTGTTAAACCTTTGCCTTGCTCTCTGAGTGGTGCTCTGCATTTTGGGTCAGATCCTTAAATAAATCATGACACAAAGGACCTAAGGACTAAAGACATTTCTTTATTTTTATATATTTTTATATAACTTATCTCTAAAACACTATAGAGACATATACTGAATCTTATTTAATCTGATTTTTTTTGTTAATTAAATATATAACATTACATCCAATTCATTAACAATCTAATATCTCCACTGGATAGTTGCTTTAAAAATCACACCTGTTTTCTTCTGCAAAAGAAAGTTAGCCTCTGATGCTCATACAGCCTTAATCTTCCAAATGCTGCTTGAACATTTGAATTTCTGCACATCAATCTCAGGGCTCTGTCCTGCCTTGATTAATGGTCCCCATCTATCATGGCACCATGTGGCTTACAGGCCCTGCTACGGCAGACAGCTTTGCTTTAGAATAATGGGTGCACTTCATCTGAGTCTCTACCATGCAATGATTGTGCATCTTTGGGATCTATCCGTCAAGCCTCTCTGTCAAAAGGGACAACAGGGGACAGTGCAAGGGGAAGCAATCAGAACGAAGGAGGCATTGCAGCATGTCATTTAGCTACATTATAAAATCGAACGCCTTTTATTAAGGCTAGCTGTGCTGACTGATAAACACAAATATTTTCTTACCAACAATTAAGATTCTCTCATTCTGTCACACATGCACACATGGGCGCATCAAGCCTTGGAGAAATTCAGCATGCCATTAATAGCAGTGACAGAGAAAGCATAGCTTCAAATGGTAACTGCAGGTTTTGTTGTTTTTGTCTTTTATTGTGTTCATTTCTCGCATTGTTTTTACTTTCAGCTTTTTTTAGATATTTACATAGTGTGTTGTATTCAATCTTCAGTACACAGTATCTTAATTGGGGGAATTTAACAGCTCTATAATAAATGTTTATATATTAATGTTTATTAATTTAAAAGAATATGTGGATTCAAGTGATTCCTTTGAACAATTGTTTTGGTTAGTTGGAATAATAATGCAACACACTATATATTTTTGCAAACAATAACTAGATACAAAATTTAAGACACGGGTGTCAGACTGCTATTCTTGAGTCAGCACACTTCAGTCAAATCAAGTGAATTATGTCTTGCCTGATTTTCTTCAGCAGGGACAGAGAAGATGGTGGAAATTGATGGGAAGATGGATGGAGCCAAATACAAGACCATTCTGGAAGAAAACCTATTGTAGTCTGCAAAAGACCTGAGACTGGGACAGAGATTTACCTTTAAAGAAGACAATGAACAAAAACATAAAGCAACATCTTCAATGGAACAAATAAAAATGTCCATTTGTAAGAAGGACCAAGTCAAAGTCCAAACCTGAATCCAAAATAGATCTGTGGTAATAACCGAAAACTGCTACTCACAAATGCCCTCCATACGTCACTGAGCTCGAGCTGTTTTAAAAGTAAGAATGGGCAAAAATTTCAGTCTCTCAATGTGCAAAACTATTAGAGACATACCCCAAGTGACTTACAGTTGCAATCACAGCAAAAGGTGGTGCTACAAAGAAAGAAAGAAATAAAAACAAGTGCTGGCAGTAATTACATGATATCACTTGTACATTTTTGATCAAACCTGTACATCTCAGTAGCTGAACATTCTAGGACTTTACTTTATTACTTTTTTTTTTGCATTACTTTGCTTAAATGTCACAGCCTTATTATGGGTCCATCTGGGAACAGAGACACCGTGCTGGAGTGTTGTGTTCCACCCATTGCTGACATTTCTTTCAGCTGGATATTGCTGCTGTATTGTCCAAACATTTCCCACTGGTTTACCTCTCCTGTCAGTCTAAACCAGCTGCAACATGAGGCGTAAGACATTTATTAGAGCTCTTCTAGATCATTCTGGTGACAAACTGCAAATGCAAAACATCACTGCATATTGCATGCATTAGAATTCAACAAAATGAGGTTGAAATAAAATTAGGGATGGTGCATAAGAGAGGGCTCTGTCAATAATTAGAAAATAATGTTAAAATTCACAGCAGTGTTTGAAGTCCAGCAAGTAAAATGTCTTTTTGTTGTTTCCTAAGTTTCAGAAAGTCATAGACAAGATAAGATGCTGATACAATTTGACTCTGATAAAAAAAATATCATGTTTTATTAATCAGAAACTAAACTAACTCAGCTGAAATAATAAAAAAAAATAATTCCATGAAAATAGGTCTGGATTAATCAACAATGCATATTAACCAATTAAAATATTAATGAGGGTATATAAATTAATGAGAGATCCAAGGTATTTCAACATAATCTAAAACACACAGGTGTTCAGGCAGATCTATAAACAGCAAGAAATAATTTACTGTCTGTTGTAGAAAACATAAATTTTGATGAACTAATTTAGTGTTATCAATCATTTATGTCCTATTAACCTTACAAATTGACAAATAAAAAGGATTAGTAAAAAAAAAAAAAAAAAAAAAATCCATTCCTTTATCCTGATAGCAAGATAGGGAACCGAGTTATCAAACGGGTGTATTAGTGCAGCTGCTGCATGCCTCTCAGTCTTTGATTATTCAAAATAAAAGGCATGAATCCTAGACCTTTCTGCATCCACATTAGCCTTAAACTGTGTTTCACTGTCTGGTTTGCTTTAGCTTTAAATAGTTCTGAAAACCTAGTTGTTTACCCTGCATATTTTATTAATTCATATATTCACAGTGAAATTAGCCTCTTCTGTTGCGATACATTCTTTTTCCTTTAGTTGCTGCTTTTGTCTAATCAATCTTACATTTTAGCAGGGTGGCACGACACTGTCATGCAATTTTTAAAATAAACAACTTGTAAAATAAACAAATCTAAAATAATAAACTACTTTTAACTTGTCTGGTCTGGGTTTGAACTGCTCCCTCTCCCAAGAACATTAAGTGTGGAACCCCGCACTGGCCCCCCGGTGCCCGGTCAAGGGGGGTGGGGGGGATTGGGTCAGCGCTGAGGCCTCAGGTCCCTGGGGCCCATGGCCGGATCCACTTAGACGTAGCTGGCTGCTGGCACGGCTTCTAGGGGCTCTGGCATTGCGTTGGCTGGGGGTTTTTCTCTGGGTCGTCTCTCCTATTCCCTTGGTGGGGATTTCCTGGGTTGGCCCTTCCTGGGCGCCTTTGCTCTTGGGATCCCTTTGGTTGCTGGGGATTTAGATCCACGAGTGCTCACCTTGGTGCTCTGTAGGGGCACGGCTCTGGCTCATAACCTACACTGAAATATGTTGAAAACTAACAATTTACATTTGTTTTTCTATAATTACCAATATGAATTGATAAAAAAAAATTGTAAAGGTTTATGTTTAACTTCTGATTTGATTATCCAGTACACATGTTCCAACAAATAATAAGGATAGGATGAAAGGCTTAGGATTTATGTAGGGAGTGAATTAGAGAGAATTTTACATCTCAGTGTAATGGATTACTGTAGTGGAGATGGATGGACCCAAAGACAACCCGCAAACAGGTCAGTGAAACGTTAACAGTCTTTATTTAAGAGAGAGGGCGGCACGGACTCCCGGGAAGAACGATCAGGCTCAGCGACAGGCAGCTCCTATAGACAGAGTGGTGGTTAGTGACCAGTGGGGGCAGGCAGATGTTTGAGTAAGGAACTTGGTCACTAACCTGGCTACAAGAAGGCTCGGTTGGGCTCAGTCCGGTTTCAGGAGAGGAGAGAGTCCGTGCTGGGGAAATCCTAGGTTCGGTCCGGGTCTTGACGAGGGGGGAGTCCGTAAATCCAGCAAAGGTATCCAAGGGGGAATCCAGGGGAAGTTCCGAGTCCAAATCCAGTTCAACATCCACAGAAGCAAACACAGTTCAAAGGGGCAGGCAATCTCGGTAACTCACAGGCAGGCTGGGTCAGAAACACGGTTTGGCAGTCCAGATCTCTGAGGCTGACGAGCAGGGCTCAGGCGGGCAGACAAAAATCCAGAAAGGGGGTAAGGCAGGCTCAAAAAACTGGGACAAAAACAGGTCGAGGTTCAGACAGGCAGATGCACGTAAAGAATAGGCTGGAAGTTCTCACCAAGAGGCTTGAGACGTTCTGGCACTGGAGGCAGGAGGGACAGAGCTTTTAAGCAGGAGGGGAGGAGAGAGAACAGGTGCACTGATTGCAATTAGCAGCTCCAGAGCCAGGAACATTACACTCAGAGAGAGTTATTTATTGATTAAAGACACAAAGTCAGAGCGTAAGTTTTCAGTTGGCTTAGTCTTATAATGATCCACATTCATTTATCTCAAAAATCTGTTTAAGAAACATCAATGTGGCCATTGTAATAAAACACTATAAACATGAAAAGATTTTTATGAATATTAATAGCCAATTTAAAAGTCAAACACACCCTTTCATGTGACTGAATGTGCATCCTTGTTAGAGCTACTCTCTGCAGGCTACTTTCTGTAAACATTTTCTTAATGGTGGCAAAAAAAGAGAGTTTGGAAGTTCCCTTTGATTCCTATTATGTGCCTGTACTGTTAAAAAAAAGTGGATTTTTGTTTTCATGCGCATAACATTACCATGACCATTTGTTGTTATTTGGACTATGATAACTCATAGGGAACAACACAATATAATTAAAAATGTGTACCATTGTTTTCACTTCTGATTAGATACAAACTGTTTATGAGAAAGCAGATTCAGACCTCTAGAGCAAGACTTAAGTCTTTAGAGCAGAAGTCCAAGACAAGTCTGAAATAATTTTTTTGTCTTCACAGGGATCCAAGTGAAAGTCACAGAACCAAGACCCCAACAATCAACCTTTCCCAGCTTATGTTTTTTAATTGTACTTTTCTATGCCAGGCAAATTCTCCTTCCTCTATTTGTAGATCTTAAGTTTCTTCGTATCACCTGCCATTACCTGTGTTCAGGGGAGCCGCCAGGAACATTTAGGGCCCATGAAAGACAATGATATTAACAGAAATAACAGAAATAGTTACATTTTTAACACATCTACAGAGTTCTTTTTTAACTCACCAGAGTGTTAATTAAAACTGTGTGGTTAATGGTTCACACTGATCCAAAAACACTAACATTTTTTATTTTTGTCCTGTTTAGCCAATATAGCTCTGAGAATGTATTTCCATGAGCTACCTGATTTCCCAACAGCTTTGATTTCAAAAGAGGACCACTATATCAAAATTGATTGAAAATTATTTGGTGCATACAATCATACAATACTCTTTTTTCTGTCGTTGTCATATTTGTGTTTCTCTTTTTTTCCTCTTTCTCACGTCTACTAAGTAGGCTGCATGTCACTGTGGAAAGACCCGCCTACTTCCTGATTTCTGGGGACTTGACCTCAGTCCCATCCATTGGTTACCTTACTGTAGTTTCACCTCAACCAATGGCTCGTCACCACCTTCAATCAGCTCCTGCTCATAAATAGAGCTCACCAGTTGATTGAGTCAGCCTGTCACAGCCAGTTGACTTGTGTGCTTCATGTGAACCAGACATTGATAGTTAGCAGCTAGGTGTGTGTTTAGTGGAGTGACTCATTTAAGTTTATGGTTACCCATATGGGTTTGTGTTTGTAGCCTGTGCCAGTATCTTTTGTTGTTTGGCTTATGTGTCTTTGCTAGCTTGAGGTTAGAAAGAGGGGAGAATTGGGCCAGAGTCCTCACTGACTGCCACACTGAGTTTTTCTGTGTTAGTCTCATTATGTGTAGTGGGTGCTTTGGTCTCTGTGTTTTTTAGTAAGAATCTTCTCTGTTTAAATGTATAGTTAGGCATGATCCTCCTTTTGAGGATCTCTTTTATTTAACTTGGTTTGTTATTTTCACAGCACCCTCTTCCACCCTGCGTTTGTTTTTTTTATTGCTTGCATCTTTTGTTACCAAATAAATAATTTTATAAAAACTTACCGGTTTCTGTCTGGTTTCTGACCCTCGGGGTTCCCCAAGGGTCTATCCTGGGTCCCCTCCTATTCAATATCTACATGCTCCTTCTCACTCAGTTAATAAAAAACAACAACATCAGCTACCATAACTATGCTGACGACACACAGCTTTACATCACCATGTCACCAAGTGACTATGAACCAATTCAAGCACTGAGGAAATGCTTAGAAGAAATCAATGCCTGGATGTGCCATGGTTTTCTTCAACTGAATAAAAACAAAACTGAAGTAATAAGTGGACAGAAAAAACTTCACATTCATCCAGTCACATTCACACAATCCCACCCGTAGACCCATTTTGACATATACAAGAACTCAATAGAGACAATCCAACAACAATAATTACCTACTTTGTTGAAGTTGATTTAAAATGTTCAAGTGTTATATACTACAGAAGAACCAATTTTATGACTGCATGGCTTATTATAATAATTTATAATATTCATTGTACCACAGGCTGATAAAATTTGAAGGATATTTACACAATAGGTTTCTTTTCTACATCACTACTAGCATGAAAATTAACAACTTAGAAATTGAACAAACTGGAGTTTATTATTTGTATTTGACAGATAAAAAGAATGAGTGTTATACAACAAAAGTCATTATTTGCAACAACCATATCACTTAGGGTACCAAAAATGTGAAAAGTGAACTTAGAGAAGCAATACAGTGAAGTATTAATTAGTGGGAAATAGTCACATAACTATTAATTTTACAATGCTTGACAAAAGATTTAGAAACTTCCTCCTACATGCACAAAATTGAGCCACGTTAAAACTGCACTCAGATTTCTCTCCCAGCAAAGTAGATTCAACACTGGCCCATTCAACTCTGGCACATAAGTCAAAAAGTGAGGACCATTTAAATCTCTAACTGTTAAAACAACACTTATTAAGTTCAACTCAACTCTGAGAAGAAATGTTAACTCTTTGGACTTTGCTGTGTACAGTGGTGACAGAAAATACCCATTGGAACACTTTGGAATTTACCATGTATTTAGCACCTTCTACATAGACGATACAATTTAGCTTCAGCACCTTTGTTATAATTTTTTTTAGCAAACTCATATTTTCAACAGGGGGGACTTAAAGGTAAGGGCAATTTTTAAATTCCAGTTCTACTCCCACTGCTTGCCAGCAGCTCATGGCAACAGTGAAGCTACAAATACACAGAGCATTATTCACTAAGAGTGAAATACAAAACCAGATGGAGAGCATATTGCTAGCTTATATCAACAGATTTGTATATATCTTCATTTTAACCAATTTGAGAAGAAAGGTTTTTCCCCAAATATTTTCCTGGTAATACTTTAATAAAAATTGGTTATCCAGTAACAAAACTTGCAGACCATCAACGATTATGATTCTGCAAAACATTGGTCCATGCAGATGCCTGTAAATCTGTCTTTCCTGCTCCGAGTATGCTTATTTTTTTTAAAGGCTATGCATTTCCTATTTTGTATGGTAATATTTAACCATAGTACAATCATGTGCAGTGTGTTCCGTAAAAATGGATTGGAAAAAATACTGATTTTTCAGACCATTAAAGAGAGGAAAAGAACATCTAAAGGTATTGAACTTCATAAACACCAACAGCTAAAAATAAGTTTGTATGAAGAGCATATCCTAAATTAAAAAAAGTTCAGGTACATTCATATTTCTATCAATAATCTGGTTTTAAAGTTTGCATTACATGTATAGTATTTCCATTCATAAAAGGGTTTGTCCCAACAAATTATTCAGTGTCCATTTTATAAATAGGCCTTTTTCATTTGTCCTTTAGGAATGTTTATCTGTTGTGTTCTTAATAGGTGTAGCATCCAAATTCATAGTTATTTTTGTGCTAAAAAAAAAAAACAACAACAAATGATTCTAAAATATATTATTAATCTTTATTGAACAATTTGTTTTAAAAAAATAGAAGTTTTGTAATCTCATCCCACAGTCTGCCTAAGTATAGGTTGTAGGCATAAATGACGGAGGACAGTAGGGGGTTATGGTAATGCACAGTCATCAGATTTCTAAACGTATGATGAAATAAAAAGTGCTCTCCTGTTTAAAATATAGCTTGGCTTGCCAAAAGTTTTAAATTCATTAGCTTGTTAACTTTTGACAAGATTGCTGTTGATTTTAATGATCCAGGGATAGTTGTAAATATACAGCATTCTGTTTCGCTGATTCTAACATCTAGGGTATATGTTGACAGCAGTTTCATTTATGAAGCCTAGTAAACCAGTTCAATACAGAGTGCTTTGGAGTTACAGAAGACAAAATAAAAAAAAAAAAAATCAGGGACTTAGGTAAACAACATATAACGAACCTAAAGGCGATGAAATGGCGAAACAACAAACAACACCGCCCCCCAGCAAAATATAGATCATTGAGTGTCAGTCTAAACATAATAAGACTTAAAAATATTTGAAATTAGTCTTCTATTTAGAACACTGATTCAAAAACCAACATTTTTAATGTTGTGTTGTATAAAATACCCATTTAGCTATATTCTCTATATCTTTTCTTCTTTTTAATTTTTATTTTTTCGAAAAAAGTGTACCTCAGCAGGCAATAACAAATGCTGATGAGCTGTATAAGGTTATAAAATCAAGGATAGCTTGCTATTATCAAAGTCTGTAGTTTTGTTGTACTAAGTAATCCATAACTTATTTTTCCATATATTTTAGTTTTTTTCTATTAATGGCAAAAGAAAGCCCATTTTAATTTCCTGTTTTAGATTCAAAACACTACTGATTGTTGAGTTTTTTTAACAATGAAAAAAATTGAACTCTTAATTTCACTGCTATATAGCCAATATAATGATCATAATTAAATTTTTCATGAAACTAAAAAACTTAAAGTTAAATGACAAGATGTTATGTTTTATCTTGTTTCATTTCGGAGTGAATACTTCTGTTTATTGGGAACAGTGGGCGTCACGCAACAACATTTTCCTATTCTTGTAAATTTGTCAATTTCTCTTATTTTTACCCCCACTGTGGGCTCCTACTTACGTGCCACATCAGATTCAACAAGCGTTCTTAACTTCAGTTAATGATTGGAAATTACCCTCTTAAACCTGATGGAGTCCACCTGTGTGTGAGCACACGTTATAGAGAAATGTCCATTTGTATAATTACGCCCCAATAATGCGATATGAGAGGAACTCCCACACTTGTTAATTCACAGATTCAAGATAGAGAAGGAGATCAAAGTTCTGGTCACTGAGAGGTTAGCAGCAGAATTAAAGAAAAACCAAGCAGTGAAATAAACTGCAAAAGCTGTAAAGGACCTGCTTCTACTGTTACAGAAGTAAACATTTAATAAAAATAAAAATCATTTTATCCAAAAAAAAAGTCAATGGAAAAGTCAATTTAACATATGATGTAACTGTTTAATGTGATTTTGCCATCAATACATCACTTCATCGCACACTGCAACTCAGTCATGCATACACATAAACACATTGATGGCAAAATTTTAATTTGACCTATTTCGACAGACCCAAACCCCAAAACTGCGCATTTTATGTAATAATAAAGCCAAAGAACCGCCATCAATGAAAGTCCTACCTTTAGAGGACTTTTAATCAGCAGGTTGGTTTAACTTTATTCTGAGCCTTTTTGTATTTTCTGTTTTAGATGTTATTTCAATAGTAAGCTGATCTAACGTAGAGCTTACTGACTGGTCTTTCTTTTGATGAAATTACAACAAAGTACGTGAGTGTGTCCTACTGTAGATACTGACATGCCAGCTGCAGATATTGTGACAGAGGGTTCTGTTATCAGCAAATAAAAATGTAATTTTCAATTGTGGGATTGCACAATATATAATGATGTCACCTAATAAGATCTACAATTGCTTTTGAGTAAAAAAAAATGTAGCGTTAAGTGGAAAACTAGGTTGGGATAACAACTGCATGATTGTCAAAGACACCTACGTCGAGTCTGGAGCACTCCTAAAATTTTTCAGACCTTAAAGAAAATTAGAAGTAGGAGAAAAAAGGTGAAATGCAACATTTCATCCTAAATCACTCATAAGAACAGTTAAAGAATTAAATGGTTAATGCAATAGTTCTACTTTACAAAAATACTGACAATGAGGTGCCTAGAGCATGGTTTTGTCATTTGGGCAGGATAGGTCTCTCAGATTAGTCCGACAGCCAAGAGCAAAAACCTCATTGTTCAGCCCTCATCTGGATAAACTTTTTTGGCTTTGGCCCTCTCCTCCCAAAGGCGGAGCACCCACAACCCACTACCATGACGACCAGTTGGAGTTCATTAAGCAGAGGCTAGAAGCACAGAATGACACATTAGATGAAGGCCCTAGCTTGACTGAAGAGCTGCCACAGACCCCTCCTAACAGCGTATTTCCCCATATGACACAAAAAGGGGAATGCTTTTTAAACAGAGTATTTTAAGCACACATTAGCTAAGAGGCAGAAAAAGGCAATGGCGGAGGGGAAATTGCTATTTCTTTACACAGTCTTCCGGACACACTGTTACAAAAAGTCTATAATGTAAATTTTATCCTTTATTTTCTAACAGCTATAAACATTCAGGTCAAAGTCTTACATATCTTTCAGGTGAACTATAATATATGCAAACAACATTATTCCCTTTTTTCTTTTAAAAATAAAGAAAAATAAAATTTGAATTTACCCCTGGAAAAAGAAAGGTTTGATAAAATCTTATACATCGCCTTTGTAATAGTTTATTATGAAAAACAAAAAGGAGTGGGTAAAAAAGTAATTTGAATACCATATATGAACACTGCAAATACAAAAATACAGGAACACTGAACTGGCAATGCTTCAAACATAATTTACCAAAAAAAAGAAAATATTCAACTTCATCCTTATTGTGTGTTCTGTCATAAAGTCATCATGAATGCTTTTTTAGATAAGAATGGAATTAGCGATGCATTTTGCATTTATTTGACCTCAATTAGGGTTCCGTCAGAGAAAAAGCATGAGCACTGAATAATGCAGGTCACCAAAAAGAAGGAAAAAGAAGAAATCACTTTGGCCATGATTTGAATTGCTGATGAGAAAGAATTTTATTTGCGTTTTGCCTGTTGACAAAAAGCTATTGTTCAGCTTTATAACTCAAATCTGTTTAGCTTATATGATCGTACTTCAAGACACCTAGCACTTAGGAAATAACGGAAGATTATTACACTTCTTCATATAATCCATTTCTCCAACGTGTGTGTGTCTAAGTGATATTTTACAGTTTACTGTTAATGACTATTTGGTAATTGATAATGTTGGCAATTACATGACTACCTTCTCTGTTCTATTCATTACCCACAACAACAACCTGCTAATAGCTCATTCGCTGGATGTTGGGGGAGCGTGGTGCTGCACTCCATCCCTCTCACTGTCACTATTTATAGCCCAAACAATTAAGCTGAGAAGACCTTCATTAGCCTGCTGCTATTCGGCAGGACCCTGAGTCGCCTTGCCAGCCAGCCAAACAGGTGTTCCTTAATAATCACTGCTAAATTGCCAACAACACTGGTTTGTGATTTTCCCCCCATATGTTTCAAGCTGTTAGTGGTCCTCTACTGAGAAATAAACGACTTCTAAGCCCCATTACAATATCTTACAGTACTTACATGTGGATATTGGCATGCTGTCTGACCCTTATGCACAGGAAGGAATGTGACTTTCTGCTCCAGTACTGATGTAAAAACCGGCAATACATAGATGAAAACTGTCCTGTGCCTGTACATTCCCTTCATACAATAATTAATATCTCTAAAAAAGAATATATTGTAGTTTTACATGGTTTTCCCATGTTGGCCAGTGATGTGTTTTTTATATAACTGAAAAACATATAGCCAAACTTACAGCTAATATAAACTCCCAATTTTTAGCATTGCTGTATAGGAAGCTGGCTGCAGTCCTACACAGTATGTGCCAAAAGCTAGAAGCTGACAAGCTGCCAGGGATTTTAGCGCTATTGCAATGGCATGACACCTCTTCAACTAATTTGGCTAAGATTCATCTGTTGTCTCATTAATACGATTTCTGTTTCTTGTATGATGTGCAGATGATTTAACTTGTATATTTATCTAGCTTCAAGCCAGAATTTCTACACCAACTGTATCATAAATATTCAAACTAAGATAGCACCAGAAACATGCCTACAGTACATTAAAGGGTATTTAAAAGGAAATGTCTACCTCTGAAATCACCTAAATCTTAAGAGGTTTCAAAAAAAGAAAGCATAAAAGTAAACAAAATACTGAAAGAGTTAAAAACATTAAATATATTGTATAGAGTTTGATCAGATGATATTTTCCTGAACAAAACAAAAAGACTCAATATTTTTTGGTGGACTGGTCAATGTTAGAATTAGGAAAAATGTCCTTTCATTTTGAATGCTACAGCAAGCATTTTTTGAGAATGTTCATCTTTGAAACGTTGCCTTTTAGGGTACCATATATATAAAATACAATTGTATTTTCTATAAAGGTTTCTATAAAGGTTATGCAACGGGCTGCTTTCAACTCCATGTGTGCTTTTTAAAATATTTTTCATTTGTATTTCACACAACAGGCTTGTCAGTTTGAAAGCACAATAAATATCACTGAAGCAAAATGCTTATGAAAAAATGCTTTAACTAAATGTTGGCCAGGACTCTGCTTCTTAGTCATTATGAAACTGTCAGCTGTTTTAAGGGAGGATGGGAAGACCTAATGTGATTGGACATTATGAAAGCCAGCCCAAAATATATGTGCTGCTAATGTATTCCTTCCACTTACAATTTATTCAACCAGCTTCATTGCCTTTTCAACATTAAGCTTCTTTGTGACAGAACTCTACTTAACTCCTGTTACTAAAATTAGAAGGCCATGTGCACTTGTCATATTTTTTACATTCCTAATATTGATATGACTGTGTGATATTTCACTGACAAAACCCCCAAAATAGTGAAGTTCAAATCCCCACTGAGGTGTGTGTCTTTGTGTAATATTATACTATACTGTAGCTAGAAATTTGTAAATGTGTTTTCTTTACTTTTTCATTTTATTCCAGTGGTAGCCAGTCACTCACTGACTCAGCTACAGCTGTAGGCTAAAAGAAGCCTTCTACTGTTCGGGTGAGTTGATGGAAAACAGGCTAAATCCAGTGTGCAAAAAATAGATTTTCCCCTGAAAAAGACTCATCGTTCATTAAATTCGGTTTGATTATAGAGATGGCTTAATATGAAAAAAATAGAATTTTGTAATCTTTAGATGAAAGTTAAAAGGTATATATCAGATGTCCCGGATTAGCGGACCATGGTCCAGATCCAGACCCACCTGCTGGCTAATCCAGATCGAATCTGATTTTAAACATTTTTAAATTACTGCATCTTGTCGGACAGCAGTGTCTAATTTCACTTGCGCCGCTTCTCCTGTTTGTATGGTAAAGCCATCCGTAGCATCCAGGATCATGCTACAAGTGATACAAATTAGCCAGTGAGCTGTGTCAGTCGGGGTTGCTACTGCTGGCTTCTTTTAGAAACAGCAGTCAAACCTGTGGCAAGCAGGGCTATGGGAAAGAAGAATAGAGAATGAGAACAATGAGAAAATGTGAAAGAACATGTGGAGAGCTGGAAGAAGTGGGATGAACTGGTGACAGAAAAGTGAAATGATTTGCTCAAAGATTACCCTGCACATTTTGAGTACTTTTGGCTCATCCTGCTGCTGTGAAGCAGGATTCTCCACCATGAGCATCATCAAAAATGAATATCGATCCAGGCTCAAAATGAGCACCTTGATACAGTGGGCGCTGGTTGGAAATGGACACTTCCCTCACGCTCCGCGTGTTTCACATATTGTGTGAAAAACATGTGACTACTATAGCCACTAGGTGGCAGTCTGAGTCCATTTCGGCGTCCCATGAGTCAGATTAGATAGGTGAATGAGCAGACTGGGAGTTGTATGAGTTGTTGCGAGCTGATAAGATTATTGTTCCCCAGGTTTAGCGTAGAGGGTAAGGTGAATGGGCTGCAATTCCAAAGGTTAAGGGTTCGGTCCCAGCTGTGGTCAAGTTATTAATGTTGCCTTAAATGTTTTTCTTTTTTTTTTTAATCACTTGATGGCCTATGATATCAGAAATTGTACAATAACTTCTTTAACTTATTTATATATATTACGGATAGTAGCCTATTATGCTGTTTGACTTTATGGCATCTTTGTTTTATTTAGATCAGCTGATGTGCGCTCCACCTTTCCAAGGAATTTCATTAGACCATAGGGATTATCATTATACAGCCTCAATATCTTACTCTGATAATAATAGGCATATTGTTATACTATTTTTGTTATTTTTATTATCATCCAGCTGGTAAAATTTTCAGTTTGATCTGGAAAAGGACACTATGATGCCTTAAAACAAGCATGAAAGGCCCAACCCCCCAGGCTTTTTAGGCACATTATGCAAGAATGCTGCTTGCTGCCGCGATGAATAGCGGCGTTTCTAAACTGTTGTCAGGGATGGTTGTGACCCACCCAAAAGTCAGTGAGCGAATCCGGAGTATTTCCATTTTAAATACAGTGAACCCTCGTTTATCGTGGAGGTTACGTTCCAAAAAGAACCAGCGATAGGTGAAATACGTGAAGTAGAAACCTTTTTTTTTTTTTTTGAGTTATCATACGATGAAATACTCCTTACAACATTGAAATCAGGGAATAAAAACTTTATACAGGCCCAAGCATTTGTTTAACAAATAAAAGTACGGTATAAATGTTAACTACTGTACTGTACTGTAAAATAATATAGTTATAAATACTTTTAATCATCAATACGAAATAAAGGGTTAATATTGCGGGGATCAGCACCGCCCCGCCGTGATGGATTGGATTTTTCTTCCAAAGCCTGCGGTGCAGCTGTGTGTTTTGGAGAGAAGAACATAGTTATGTGATCAACGCGCAAATCAGTGAGCTAATCCGGTTTATTCCCATTTTAAATCATGTACTATTTAACCACGTATGACCAGAACGTAATCTGGATATAATGGGTTCCTCTATGTCATCCTGTTCTAAACATCACCAATTAATTAAGCAAACCACTTAATGCAGGAATGCCGCTACTACTATAGCGGTGCTTGAACTCTATTGTCAGAGAACAAGAGGGTAAATGTCTACACATCGGTTTTTCCAAGACAACGATGAGGTCGTAGCCTTGAATGGAGCAGCGACTGGCATGTAATATTCCCAGGGCCAAGAGATACATGTCATTTGCTATCAGTAATATATTGATTTGAAATGCAAATAAAAACATTTTCTATGAGACATTTTCCTGACTTTATGTTTCACTATTATATTATGGGCTACTATATAAATATTTTTAAGCAAACCTGTAAAAATGTAATGATGTCAGAATATTGGACCCAGAATTTGAGGCGAGACAGGCAGTGGGAAAGTTCAAAACGTTTATTAAACACCAACAGGTGCGCGGGGCTGCTCGTCTGCTGCAGGGCAGATCGCTGCAGGGATAGGAGAATACTGGGCAAAAAAATCTGATTACTTCCAAAGAAAAATTATTATAAGAGCTGCAGAGTTCAGGATTATTCAACCACTCTGACGTTCCCCATAATTTGGCCTTTCCCGCTAACAGAGAGATTACATAGGCCACCTTGGCTCGATCAGAAGGAAACGCAGAGGGCTGTAATTCAAAATGAATTTCGCACTGAGTCAGGAAGGCTCTACAGATGCGGTTCAAGAGAAGCTGGATTATCAGTAGCAGACTACGGCGCGGCAGCTGTCAGGGGCGGGGCAGCTGGAGCAGCCTGATTCATAATCAAGGATCTCCTGCATGCCTGATTCTTTGATCCACATCATTTCGCCACTGCCAGGTTTTTCTGTAATGATCTCAGAATATTGGACCCAGAATTCAAGGCGAGACAGGCAGTGGGAAAGTTCAAAGCGTTTATTAATCAAAACAGGTGCGCGGGGCTGCTCGTCTGCTGCGGGGCTGATCTCTGCATGGATAGGAGAATACAGGCCAGATACTGGATGTGGAGCTGAATGCGACTTGGAGCAAAGTCACTGACTTGAATCAAAGTTCAGTTCATTCGCGGAGAAACTCAGCAGAATCCAGAAGGGAGATTTGACCAGCAGTTGCGGCGGCCACGCCCCCAGAGTTTCTAGAGGGCGAGCAGCAGACGCCGCTGATCCACAGGACAGAAAACTGGTCATAATCAGGGAAGCAGACAGACTAAAGAAAGCTAGGAAACGTCTCACCAAAACACACAAATAACCTGGCGCTGATGGGAGGCAATCAATCATCTTAGAACCGCAGAACCAGGGAGACAGGGAGCAAGAAGCAGAGGAAAAAACCAAACCATCAGCGCCAAGATCATGACATAAAAACCCCATTTCCATTTCTTTCGTTTTTGAAATTAAATAAAAAAAATTAAATGGCAAAAATCCAAACGTGTCTGCTAGTTTAAAGTCCATCTTATTTATTTGAATATTTAACGAAAACATTGCAGATGCTTCACACGCACACAAAATGACAGAAAGTTCCGAGCGTTTTAGTTTCTATATATATATAATACCTTTCAAAACCTATGAGAGTTTTTAAAATCTAGTGATTTTTTGAAAGAAAATAAAAGAATAAAAATAGTTAAGCATTTTAAAAGCAATTTTACAAAAAAGGAACATAACAACATTTTTTAAATAAATGATTTATTATGAGAACATATCATTTCACCATTTATTTGGGGTAATTAATTGAATGCTTATTTATTTATTGAACATGTATATATTTATTTATTTATTTAGATTGGAGTAGATGTGATTAGATGAGCTTTATTGATCTCACAGCGGAGAAATTCACTCGTCACATATTGGCATAGAAGTTACTGAAGGTGCAAACAGGGAGGAAAAAGGTGCATTAAGAATAAGCAATATATATACAGTATATCCAGGTATATACAGTATATCAAGATAAATAGGATTAAGGTGCATGTGTAGCCTACATGTATCGCACACAATGAAAAACAAAACAATAGGAAATAAAAAAAAGAAATAACGATATGTGCAATACGGATGGCTTATATACAGGAGGAGAAATATTGCACATTCAACATATTGCACAGCATATTGTTCACAGTCAATAAATACAAAACTATAATGTAGCTGCACAGTGGTTTTTATTGTTGATATAGTGCATTATTATAGAGTCTGGTGGCAGCAGGAACGAATGACCTGCGGTAGCGCTCCTTCTTACAGACAGGGTGTCTACTGTAAGTCTCTGACTAAAGGAGCTGCTCAGCTCCTCTTTTTATACATGGGAGGCTCATGCGTGAATGTCCAACGAATAACTCCAATTGTTGTTTCAAAAATAGAAAACCTGGTTTCATTACTTAGTTTTGCCCTGGATGTTGTAGCGTTTGTGGACGCTATGTTGCTACTTGATAAAAAAAAATAACGTCACTACTGGAAAGTTACTTGATAAATAATGCAGTGACGCTACGGCACTTATATTTTACAAAACTAAAGAAAAGATATTTTCTTACATACCCTGTTGAATAACTTTGGCTTGTCTTAATGAGGAATCAACTTTGGATATGATTTTAATTTCAACATCACCAGCCGCAGCACTGTCTCTGTCGCCTTTCTCTGGTTGCGCCTCAGTCCGTATCCCCGGTTCCAACTTAATTAATTTTATTTTTCATTAAAAAATAGAGATGAAAATAAATAGAAATAAACAGATCTCAGATAAGATCGGAGGTGTATCTATAACTACGCAACCATTTTCATAAAATAAGATTATGCAGTCACTATGTTAAATTAATTCATTAACTTTATTTTCATCAAAAACAAAATAAAATAGCACAGTATCACACCAAGATCCCCAATAAACCTGCTTTCCAGTTGACTGCAGGCCCACAAACGTCACCCTCAGCACGGCAGAGGTCCCAAGCGCCACCTGGTGGTTGTCCGGGTACATTGCAGTTCTTTTTGAAATAAAAAAACTGGCCTCAGGAAATACATTGTGATTCACGTGGGAATCACACAGGAATCATGCAGGAAACTGTCCATTTCCAACCAGTACCCACTGTATGTGCTTGAGAATGGCTTTGTCACCAATCAAACTCAGGTTTAAAGCCCTGGAGGTCAGCCGTAAGCCCACTGCTCTCAATAAGCCATAAAAAAGGAAAGAAAGAAAAATCGGTCAGTTCAGGTGTTTTATAAAATATGTGAATCAGGAAATTGTCTATAAACCAAACTGAATGATTGTTTTTCTCTACTTAAAAAAAAAAACACTTTAGATTTTAAAATGGAAAATTTTCTTTTTCTTTTTTTCGAAAGTCAATGTCTAACATGGATGTATAAACACCTGATTTCATTTCAGTGTTAAATTCTGTTTAAAGAAACAGATTATGATTAAAAATGTCTCCGGACCTATACTGGTGGTTTTCTTTTACCGCTGCTTTTTAATTGGTTACCCCTGGTCTATATCATGCAAAATGATTTTTAAAGGGTTAGGGTTTCAAAATAATATGCAAAATGAGGTCAGAGCAACTGCTGTGCTTGGTTTTTAGCACAGCCACATCTGTTTGGACGTCGGTGAGCAGAAAGATGGCACCTGCTAGAGGACTCCTTCAGAGGTTGGACTCAGATAGCTAGGGGGAGTGGTTATTTCCCCTGATGTCACAAAGGGACTGATTTTCAGACGGACCATTCTGAGAAAAAATTAGCTACGAGCTGGAGCAAGGAGGGGATGAAAGTTTTTTTCTTAATTTGTTGATCTCATACATAGGCATCAGGACACATATGGCTCTTAAGATATGTATATGTGACCTCTGAATGAGACCTTTAAACGTTCATCCATCCATAATGCTATTCCTTTATCACAATCTTGCCAAAAGTGGGTCTGAGTAATCCTCATGAATTCTACTTTCTGGGCAGCAGCTCCTTCCAAGTATTATTTAGTAAAATGATATTTGATTAAATTATTTGCTTAGTCAGAAACAATCTTCAGTAAATTTATTCTAAACCGTCTGTGACTGAGCCAATAGCTAGCAGACATGAGAGGATTAATCTTTAGTAATTTTTTTGGTAAGATGTTGGTAATCAAATGTAATGAGCATATGAGGAAAAAACAAACATTAATGTATTAGCATTTTAACCTCATTGGTTGCCACAATGCAATTCCATAGAAATGTTCAGATTTTTCTACTTCACCGATCACCGCTCTCCAAGCTCTGTCGCTGTTTTATAACACCTCAGTTCTGTCAAGCAGCATCAGGTGAAAGCAGAGCAGAGCAGTGAACCCCACGTGGGATTCACTGCTGGCCACTTTCCCACCCATCTCCAGTTTGCATAGGGGTACTATGTAAATCCACTCGGTCTGAATGCACCTTAAAACATGCTGGGCAGTGTGCCTAAATTAGCAAGGTTGAAAAACACTGGATCAGTCTAAGCCAAAGTAAATGTATTTCATACAGTAGTAGATCACATTCACACCCAGGCATCCAGGTAAACAATTCTAAATGCTTTATAAATCCAACACCAAAACAATTTTATCCTATCAAGATAATGTATGATGTTGGTGGTTCTGAGTATCAATGATACTGATCCATATTTTACTCCACTCTTAAACACAATGATTGTTTACTGTTAAATTAGTAAGCAAAGAATAGATTTTAAACATTCAAAGCAGGTTTTTGAAAGGGACCAATCTATGTGAGCTAACTCCATTCAAGGAGCCATATCCTCTTTTCTAGTTTATTTGTAATAATTAACTTCTTGCATTTCATGAAATTCACATACATACAGTATTTTGCATGGAAGCTTAAGTATGAGAAGGAACAGGGTGGAAGTGGATGAGAAGAAAAAAAAAAATAAGGGCGAGGGAAAAGGACCTGTTATTGAGGATACATTATGCCAAAGAGTTTTTCTGAGATGCATAAACATTATATACATCTGATATTCTATAGATTTTAGTATGCTTTAAATTTCCTTTCTTTAAGCAGATTTTATTTTTTGGTTACAGCTTTTAGACAACCTTACGTTTTGTCTGTTTATCATGATAAGTCATGTCTTACTCTATTGTACACTGATTTTGCTATTCGGCCAGCACCTATCTCACGGACAAATTGCACTGAATTGCAAAGAGCTGTCTGTCTGCAGTCTCACTCTAATTATGATGAAATACTAATTAGAGCAGACCTGACCTGTGCTGACAAGCCCACACTCTCAAATGTCTACTCCAGATGGCAGGCAGGTACAAAAGATCCTTGTGAGAGAGACCTTTGTGCAGTAGGACATAAAGGACTTGTCCTGCTGGAATATTAGGATTCAAAACATGCCTCAATCCCTGAATATGTTAAATAAGCAATTTCGTCAGCGTTCAAAAGGTTTTGTCAACTGAATGAAGTTTAAAAAGATAAACGTGATTTTAAAGCATATCAAACTGTATAATCAAGCTAAGTTCAAGATTCTTATTTCTGCGCCTTCATTAATATTCTTTTGGAACTTTGAGTCAACTTCCGGACATCAAATAAAGACAACTTTTAAGATTGAAGAGATCGTTCTACAAGAAAAGAGAAAACAATTTTGCTTTTTTGTATAGGGGAAAAATGTTTTTGAGGAATTTATGTATTGTATTGTTCTTAAAACAAGCAGTTCCATTAAAATGAGCTTTGTTAAGTTATTGTCTTTTTTTTTGTTTGTTTTTTTTTAAGTAAACACAGCTTGATGTCCTTTGATTGAGTTACTTTGAATTCTTTATAAATTCTAAAATACAAACATTTTTCAGAGTACTAAAATTAACTGTGCTAAAAGTCACTCTTACTAAAATAGAAGGTCCCTCCTGGCATATAACTTTAACTTTCAAACCTCCGACTTAAGTTTAAATGATTTTCCAATTTCAAATGCTGTTTCATATGTGGTGACCTTATTTAAACTGAAGCAGAAATACTGAGACAATTTTTAAAAAGTTTAAAAGAGTCTTAAAGGAAAAGGTGCCTTTTCCTTCTTACCTCCAAATGTCCTCTAGGTTGGCTTCCTGTTGACTTCTTACAAAGAGTCTTGTTCATTAACATTCATCTGTGGTAATGTCTACATTCTGGTCCCATAAGAGTTGATGATCATTTCTCTCAATTGGTCTGGAGCCTTTCTGTTATGTGGATTTAGTTTTGTACCTCCTAACTTAAAGATGTTTTTGCTCCTTGTAGCATTTTTCTCTGACATATGTTTTGCTATAATCATTTTTGTGTTTGCTAGTCTCAGTATTGAGTTTTGCTGTACTTTTTATATTTGCTACTCTAGTATCCATTTTCAGTGTGTTCCTCCTTTTGCTACCATACATTTAAATATTATTCATATACAACAACGCATCTGCAACAGCTTGTTGAAGAAATGTCTTTCAGACTAAGGCGCACATAAACGTCTTTTTTTCCCCTCAAAATGTGCGGTGCGCCCTTTGGTGTGGTGCGCCCTATGTGTGTTGTAACTGCGACTTTTGAGACCACCTCATTGAGGAGATGACGAAAGAGTGGCTGAATGTGAGGAGACCAGGTGTTTTTTTTCCATGCATCACCATCGCTGTTAATCTGTGACTCCATGCGTGCCCAACTCACAACCGATGTGAAAAACATGGAGAAACAAATAACCGCTGTGCTCGCCGTTGTCCCGGGAGGTCTGACAAAGGAACTTCAACCGCTCGACATAGGTGTGAACCGGCCGTTCAAAGTAAGAGCGGGAGCGATGAATGACAGACGGAGACCACAGTTTCACGAAAAGTGGAAGGCAGCGCCGGGCAAGTTACGCCACCGTTTGAGGATGGATTGTAGATGCTTGGACTAACGTGTCTGCTGGCTCTGTTGTTCGAGCTTTCGCAAAAGTCGGCATTATTTCTGAGGAGCCACGCTGCACGGAAAGTGACTCTGACAGCGAAGAAGGGGAAATTGGCATGTCTGATTTAGTGCAGCTGTTTAATTCAGAAACAGAGGATGATGACTTTGATGGGTTTGATTAATACTTTGTCATAAATACATGAATAAAGCACATTCATACTAAGTTTTGCTCCCGCTCTATTTTTCTACCTGAAAACTTAATTCAACAGCAGCCTCTGGGCCGGGTCTCCTCCGGTTTCACCGCGGCGGCTGGCAGGTGTTTTTTCATCTAAATAATCTAAATCTTGCAGCTATATTTGCTGTGATCAGTGGGAATAAAGTAGTTTTAATATGTTTTTAAGTGAGAAAGTCCACCTGATAACTTAATAATTGCAGTCAGTTCATCCAGATTATCTATTTCTGTCGGAGGCGCTCAGACCCCCACATACCAGCGGTGCACCGACAGTAGAAATCCCTTCAACAGCAGCCTCTGGGCTGGGTCGCCTGCGGGTTCACCGCGGTGGCTGGCAGGTGTTTTTCATCTAAATAATCTAAACTGCAGGCACCAGGATACCGGCAATAAAAGCAAACATATTCCGTTGGCAGGTTTCAGGATTTTAAGTTAATTTAGGAGTCATCTGCGATGTGTCTGTCTCACGGCCAGCTGCCAGGTTTGATTAATACTTTGTAATAATTACATGAATAAAGCACAGTCATACTCAGTTTTGCTCCCGCTGTATTTTTAAATGCGCAGTAGAGGTATCTAAAGGTAGTAGAGGATATGTACCTGTATATAAAAAACGTGCCCTATAGTCCGGTGCGCCTTATTTGTGTGTTAAATACAGAAATGGGACACATAACTGAGACTGCGCCTTTTAGTACGGTGCGCCTTATGGTCGTGAAAATACGGTAATACAAAATGTAATGCTCCCTTTTGGATCAGAAAGTTGTATATTTTAATTAAATTCTGTATGCATACCATACCATATGTCCGGCTGCTACATAATCTATGAACCTTTTACTTAAATATTATAGAGAGACTATAACATTTTAACTTATCCCTCACTAGGCTTTTTAAACACTCCATCTAGGCTGATGAGGATTCACTACTGATATTTTAAGTGGTTTTAATAGTAAAGCAGTCTGATTAAGTTTCAAATTAATTTAACAAGTAAATATTTAAATAATTATTTGACTGAAATATGAATAGCACATTTAGCTTTCTCCATTAGATGCCCAAGAAGCAATCTTGATTATTCAAAAAAATCTGAAGTACTCACATCCTGACAAAAAACCGCATTCTATACCCATCACGCTAATAAGAATACACACAACTGAACATTTATGTAAACAACACATAATGTTGTGTTTAGACTGAAAATGTTTTGTGTCAAGGGAATCTGGTTCACATGCACATGTTTTTTTTCTATTTTATAATTGCATTGTATTTTATGATTGTGTACAGCACTTTGGTCCTGTCCTGTGTATAAAGTGCTTCATAAATAAAGTTGGTATGGTATGCAGAATCGATGGTGTCATGAAGTTTCCCACGCATTCTGTGCCATAGGTTTATCAGTCATCACTGCAGTTAGTAAGCAATAACATTTGCAGCTGGATGCAGTATGTTAAACTACCAGGGAAGCTGATCCAGGAACTCCTAGCACTGTTAAATGTGGGAACAAATTATTTAAAAGTAGGATCATAATCCGGAAGACCAGACTGCACGGATGACATACTTCCTTACAGAAACATGTTGAAATACTTTTTCTGACTCATCAAAGCAAATACTTCCAAGCACCTCTTGACATTGCAAAGAAAGAACAGAGTAGCTTAACATTTATAGTGCCTGACTTCTAAATGCACAAGCATCCAAGTTGAAGTGTTGGATGCTTTTTTGACATTTAAAACATGAGTGTGAATGCACCATTAAAAATCAAAATCTATTGTTTTCTTCATATTCCACAGAATTGTCTTTTCTGATTTTTAAACCCATATAAACATTTGTTGCTCATGTCAACATACACTATCAAAAAAGACAACACAGTAAACCACTGCACACCACTCAATCACCAATCCCCCGATACATAAGAGAAAACAAGAATCTTGAACTGCAGTGGAAATATTCTACTTGGAAAACATGTAAACTATCTAAAAAATGATCCGGCTAGATGTGATTTTAAGATGTTATTGCTGCAAGGGAAATGTACTAATAAGAGCTGATACACTTTTCACAGAGTGGTGGCTTATTTTAATTGATTTTAATTGACACATTTTTTTTCTCCCTTAGAAACAGCTCCTTCTATCCAAGAAACTGGCTTTTTTTCTTCATTGCCTACATAGTAGTATTTGTACCATAAGCCTTTGCGTTCAGGGGCCCATGGAATATCAAATATTAACTGCACCTATCTTTTATTAGGATATTTGTATTTATTTTTGTTGTTTTGCTTAGAGAATCCTAAAACATTCAAATCAATTTAACATCTTTGTGAGTTGGGCAAGCTTTTGCCAATTATTTGGGGCTATTTAAAATGGTTGAATTTGAGTATAATTCCACTGGTGGGATTTTCTGTATTTGGATTGAAATAAGCCCCAGCTCTTTTAACTGAAACTGTTCTATTGGAGATGAACAAATGTCAACATGAAAGACTTAGAGCTCCTTTCGGCAGTCTTGTAACATAATCAAAACCACAAGTTGTCTTGCAAGCACTCCTGACATTTTGACCCTTGTTAAATGTAGGAGACTCAAGGTGACAAGTTGACAAGTCACTGTTTTATAGAGAGAAGGTGTAACAACCTCAGAACCTTGGATCCAATATTCAGCAGACAAACAGGACAGTTTGAAAAAAAATTTTTTTTTCAAAAAGAGAGTGGCAGAACTTCTTTGTGACAGATTATTAGATTCTCTGCAGAGACAGGAAACTCAGGTCACTAACAAGAAGAATGTTGAGCTGATAATGGCTAGGAGAAAAAGTCACTAACCTGTCTGAGAGTTCATTCCAATTCAGAAAGAGGGGGGGGGGACCCGGTGGGTAGTTGTCTGCCCATTGGTGTCGTTACCGCTTCAGAGCTCAGGGTGCAGAGGAGCTGGTGCCAGCCGATGCCGAGCAAGCAACAGTGTCCGTAAGGGATAATCCAAAAGCCTAAGTACAGTCCAAACCAGATTCACTGACCAGGAGATCAGAGAGCAGAATACAAGACCAGCTCAGTAACACAGTCCAAGTTAGGTAACCAACAGAATGCAGGAAGTCAGTTCAAAAATCTAACTGACAGAGCAGACAGGGAAATGGCAAAAATGCGAAACCAGAGGCAGAAGACAGATCAGAATCAAAAAGTCAAAACACAAGCTAGAGTTACTCTCAACGAAACAGGTAGAATAATCTGGCTCAGATGGCAGGCAAGCAAACAGCATAAATAGCTGTGGGAACCAGGGGAAACAGATCGGCGATAATCAGCAGCAGGGCCAATTAGACAGGTGAGCAGGGGCAGAACAATTAGTGCCAGGACCATGACAGAAGGTGCAGCTGACTTGTACCCTCACTATTACAGTACCCACACAACTATCTATAAGCATCCTTTTTCGAGAGCAATGAGGGTGTTAATGGTAGCTCCATAGATCCAGAGGAACCAATAATGTCAATAGGATGCGATTAAATAAGAGATTCACATTGTGTAGGTATCAGTATAATACTACAGTGACTGTGTGGTATATCATGTCCATAAAAAGAAAAAATGATAAGTAAAGGATTTCTTAAAAACAATGTAAGTTAAGGAAATACAGATTAACCGTGTGTGTAACTGGTACAGTGTCATTGTTTAAAGGTGTAAAAAAGATCAGTTTTAGTTTAAAGGCAGATGTGCATCCTTTTCATTATAATTTTTTATATATTTTTTTTTGGTTTGTTACCTTGCTCAGTAATGTATGCCACATGTTTGCTACTGAGCAATGTTTCTGGTGTGGAATTTTACCTGGGATAAGCTTAAAAGAATGGCTGAAAATCTGTTGTATGGCACTGGGATACTCCAGATCCCAGAGGGGTGCTCTTTTTCAGTATTGTCTGTTTTTAAGAAAATAGAACCAACATTTATGGAATTCATTATGATGTTGAAATTTTGTGGAACATATGCTGTTGGAGGGGGACTGATTTTAGACATCTGCATTTTCTCCCTTAGAGCTCGACTCAGCCACAGTAATGTCTATGACTTAATCAAACCCACACCTTGTTTGATCTAGAAATTCAAGATGCATGATATCTTAACCATTAATAAATAAGCTGTTTTCTTTCTTACATTTTTTATCTAAGTGAAAATGTTAAATTAACTGAAGTGTGTCTGTTTTCCATTATTTTGATGATGCACATAATTTTACAACAATTGTCTGAATAATACTAGTTCCCATATCTTAACAGCAGTTACAACACCTTCGTTACCACCTTGCTACTGTGAGTGATTAGGGGCATTAAAGGTTGTGCACACTGGTTTACCTTGACATGTTCTTTCCATCACTTGTCAACTATCTCAAGTTTCCTGAATGCATATAAACTGATGATGGCCTAACCTGAGTGTGTGTGCACCGCTTTCTCTTATCTTCACAGGCCTGTATGTTACAGAGTAGTGTGACTGAGATAAATAGAAAAACACCAGCCACCAACACTTCACTGCTGGAAGTCACAGGCCCACAGTGTTTCATGTACTTGATTCTCAACCTCTTTAAATCACAAAACAGTGATGTGCACTGATAGCTGTTAAAAAAAAGAGGTTAGACAAGCCTCAACTAATGCCCCTACAGTATTGGACATCAAGTTTCACAGAATTGAAAAATTCTGTGCTTCAAATAGCATTTTAAACTAAATAACATGTCTTTGATTTTTCTGTATTTTTCCAGATCTATTTAAATCCTCTCAAATTATCAAAGTTGTAATTTGTGGTAACACAGAACCTGCATGCAGTGCTGCTCAAGAATGACTTTCCTTTTTGGTGTTATCGAAAACAATGCATCATCTAATGACACTTCTTGACAATATCAAAGCTTGAACTGCTGTTTTATGCTGAAATCTAGTCTTTTATTGGGTTAAAGGCTGCACCTATTCCAACCCGACTCTGCCTAAATTTAACACAGGGCTGAATAAACAAAATTACCCAGAATGTGGATTTCTTTTTTTATCTTACCATTGCAGTTTTAACAGTTTTGAATAAACTGATCTACGTACAGTTAACATCTGTGAAAACCCCAAAACTGAAACAGACTCTTAGGCCCAGTCCCATTTCTCTCACTTGCACTCAGTTCTGTCCCTAGCACTCGGGTTTTGAACGTTAATCTGTAAGGTTAGTGTGTCCAAATAGTTATAAGAGCTAAGGGGAAGTGCCCTCTAACACTTAAAATGATCCCTTCAGACAAGGAGCTGTCTTCAGAACGCATTGGCTGTTGAAAAGAACTGCACAAACATAAGTATAGTTTTAGAATTAACCACACATTTAAAATAAAAAAAATGTGTGGGGATATCTTAGTTAGATGTAAATACAACTAAATTCCTTACTGATGTTTTAAAACATGTATATTGCAAAATCGGTTTGTTCGGATCAGCCCTGGGCACGATCCCGCTGGCCATATACATAATATACAGGAAAATGTACAGGAAAAGATCAATATGATATTTATAGAAGAAAAGACAATCATATTACTGTAATTTCAGGAACACAATAAAACAGCAATAATGCATTTGAGGGTAAATAAAGTTGTAAGGGCTTTAAGATTTTAGATTAATTTGGTATTTTGGATAAATGAAGGATCAGTTTCTGATATATGTTAACAATGGAGTTAGTTTATTTATTGTTTTATGTGTGAATGTGAAATTTTCCAAATAATATAAATAGAATAATTAGTTTTGCCAGTTCCTTGTTTGGGTGTGTAAAAGAAGTGATAATGCTCTGGCCAGAGAGTGGTTATACTGGAGTTTAATTTTTGAGATAACTACTGCTCTATTACTTTTCATAAAAGATGTGGTTACAGGACATGTGAAGAATAGGTGAGGGGTTATAAGAGGTTCAATATTGCAGAATTGGATTGCAGAATTGCAATATGGATTTATTTCAAGATATTTAGCTATATAACTATTTGCAGGATAGATGTTATGAAGAATTTTGAAATTAATTTCACAGATTTTATTATTAATGGGGCATTGATAAGGTAGTGACCATGATTTGTCCCAGTCTTTTCTGGTAAAAAATGGAGTTCCAGTAGAAATTCCCTCTTGGTTAAAGTCATTTGGATGAAAAGGTTGTCATAGCTAATTATATTACATTGATTGTCACGTAAATTAGAGACTGTTGTGAGACCTTTATTTATCCATGCTAGTTCATGAATGAACTTTTTACATTTTAATTTTCAATCTTATTTTTTTTTTATATTTGTTGTTCAATATTATGCATGTGTTTGGTGAAAAGTTATCATTATGGCAGAGTTTTCATGCAAAAGGTGACGCAGGTTGTGTTAGGGTTAGGGTTACGCATGACGTAGGTGAACACATCACTGAAGTGCACAGGATTATTATTACCGCCATCTACTGGGCTGGGATGTAATTTTACAACAAGTGGTGTCCCATTTCCCATTAGGGAGAAAATCTTCACTTACACTTCTCTTATTGAGTGTACTTGACTGTGGAGGGAACTTACTGGAGTGTTCTCAGAACCAAGTGAGAGAAATGGGACTGGGCCTTACCTTACTTCCAATTTACACAGAAAAACATCAAAAAGGTATCCATATAAAAAGATTTTTTTTTCTGTATTGTGGTCTACATTGAACTACAATGTCTGCTTTTCAAACATCACCCAAATACAGTAAACCTAACATATTGTTAATAAAGTACAATGATAACATAATGACTAACTTAAGTAAATGTTAGCAATTGCTTTTTAAAGGTGAACAATGTGTAAGAAGATCATGAATTCATGCAGAATTAGTTCACATGCATCAATACCCTCTTAATATTATGCTGATTTAAGATAAGAGTCCAACAACAGTCTGTACCACCAAGAAACAACAAAATAACAACAAAAAGTATCTGAAATATATATTTTTTCTCCAAATATAACTTGTTTTAAATGAATACATAGATATCAGCAATGTTGAATGAGTTTTTGAATAAAATAAACATGTTTAAAATTGTACTCACCAGGAAATTTCAAATCCCAGATCAGAGAAAGCTCATAGTATCCTGTCTTTCTTTCCACCAAACTTAAAAAGATAGTCAGTTGGAGTGAAGGAGTGGGAAACAAAAACAGCCATAGGCCTTTTTTTAGAGGAACGTTTTAATAGCCAGTAACTCCATGAACATGTTTCAAATAGATCTGGTGCAGACATGAGAAGACCGTAGAGTGATGCTGAAAAATTGTGAGCAATATAAAGCACCAAATTTGCTGAAAGCTTTTCTATGTCCATGACCGGTACTCATGTATGACCTGTTTAGAGATGGACACCAACTGTCATTTCAGCCATGATTATTCCTTTAAATCAAGCCAGAGGAAAAGGTATGAATATATGAAAGAAAAAGGAAATGGAAGTGTACATGCCAAAGCTAGAAAAAAGGCAAGATATTAATCCAGAAATTCCTCAAAGTGATGGCATTGGAGCGGTATGTTCCTCCCAACCTGTATTCGCTGATCCTCCTGCTTTTTGAGTCCAAGTTGTCTCCAGCTGCGGTGGGGGCACTGAGGACTACAGCAGTTCAGTGCTGCTTCTATTGTTGCCGTGTTCCTCCACCTACCACCAGTCTCTGCTCAAATAAATTCCTGTTCTGTCACAGATCTTTGCTGCTATGTAATAGATTCCTTCTTTCCCTCATGCACTCCCTCTCTCTTGCTTTCCTCCTCCCTTGCTACTCACTTGTTCGTTCGAGCTCAGTCTCACGTGAGAAAACAGAGGGAGAATGGTTAGTTTTACTGTACACCTTTTCTTCTTGGGACTATATCAGTCCTATAAAAAAGTTCTTTGTTCATTATTTACTAATAATGACCAAATAATTTACTTACTTTTTATTAAAATAATAAAAATAAAAAAGAATAATATGGTTAAAATTACAAACAGTATAGTCATAATATTACAAGAATAAGACTGTATTAATATGAATTTAAAATCTATTTATGACACGAGTTTTCAAGATCTGATGTGACGTGATCCACCTAACTTCAGCCTCAAAGAATTTACTGCAGCTGCAACATTGCTATTTCTTCAGTTTACATAAGGCTCAGAATATTTCAATTTTATTCTCATAATGAAAGAGCTTTGGACATTTTTCTCATAATATTAAAAGTTAATTATGGTAATTGTGAAGCTTTGTTCTTAAAATATGACTTTTCACAATGTTCCAACTTGTTTCTCATAAAATATTACTACTTTATTATTTCACTGTTAATCTCATAGGACTAATGTTATGAATTTCTTTTCACAATATTATCACTTAAGTTTAGTAATTTAAAAAAATATATATATTTTAGCATGGCAGTAATTATACATTGTAGTTAACGTTGTGTTAGTTATGATCTTTCTGTTTAGAAGGATATTTGCAGAAACAAGGTTGACAATTATTTAGTTACTTTAAAATGTACATTTTTTTTCCTGCGTTGCTGAAAATCCAGCCCTAATGTGAAGTGTCAGGATTTACTTGAGGCTACCCCAGTAATTAAATTACTGTGAATTTACCATACTATTAATTTTCAGTAGCTGCAACTGTGCATAACCTACTTCAGTATGTGAAAACAGTATCTAATGGAAGTGTCACAGTTAGAAATGTTATCACACCTCCCATCAAAAACCTTAAAGAATATGGTTTAATTTATTTTTTTACTTTACTTGGTCAAAAGTAAAGCCTCTCTGTTTTTTTAACATTATTATCAGCTGAGCTTAATTTTTTAAATGTTACATGTTAAAATGAATCTGCTGCTGAAGATTCTCAGTCTCCAGGTCATAGTCATTCCAATAAAGTTAAATAACAATCCACTGGACTTTGTTTGAAGACATTTTGCTTCCCATCCAGGAATCTTTTTCAATTCAAAATTTATTGATTTTTAAATAAAAAAAAAGCTTCCTTCACTTTGACAATGTTCTTGTCCAACAAATGAAATGAAAAAGGTTCAGGGATGCAAAGTGAACGTCTTTAAACTTAAAAAAAAAAAATGTCCAGTGGATTTTTTTTTTTTTTACTTTTTTGTAATGACCAGGAAAAGGAATAATGTATTAATTTTAAATCCGCCAACCATTCCGACAGCTACAGATATGTGCTATCTATTCCTGCCCTTACACCATTTAATGAGAAAGGATCTTCTCATGATATAAGTTACTGTCAAGAGTTTCACTCCTTGTAAAACTGGAAACAACAAACTTGGTGCTATGATTTTGTTATAGGAGCACTTTAAACGCTTCATATACATTTTGTATTAAAATAGCATTGTTTAAATTTTTTCATATGATATTACTGTTTCAGATAGAGTTTAGAAATTAATTTTGTATTTTATCTTTGTGCCGTGACTGCTCCCTTATCTTACAATAAACGTTATACAAAGCATTAAAAGTTTGGAGTAATGAAAAACACAGTTAAGCAGAGGGACCATGGAATTCATCTAAAACTTTCTGATAGAACATCTCCTGTTCGGGGGCAGCAGTCTTAGAAGAGTCAACTTGACTTCACTCTTCCTAGACACCTCCTCCAGTTCCTCTGGGGAACACATACAATGTTCCCAAGCAGGCCAAAAGACCTACGCCTATCAACATGTCCAGGGGCACCCGGTTAAGCTCGCAAACACAATAATTCATAATAAACCAAAAACATAACAAAATTATACATTTTTTTATGTAATTATCCCACAAATGTAACAGCCGCTGCCCACTATAAACTAAATAAGGGATTTACCACAAACATAATTTGTTTGAGGGATTTTTTTGGACTTTATTTTCTCACTGTTGTTTCTACTGATATAAATATCAAACCAGTAGTAGTTAATAAGTGTTTGTATGAAGTGAAAATGCTTATAGGAGTATTTATATCACATGGACTTTTGGCAGAATACTGTCACCAAATGCTCTAGAATCCAAAAGACCTGCTTTGAACAGTCTTATGGCTGACGCCATTGGGACTTGGTGACTTATTACAGTTCAGTCTCTCCAGTTTCCTCTTCACTTGACTTCTCAACAGACAGGTAGCAGTACCATACTCTGATTTGGATGAAAAGTGAAAGGTGAATAGCCGTAACTTTGAGATAATTGAAAAGAGGTTGAAAACCCAGTTTTCTGTTATTGGACTAAAGTGGGTCAACATCAGACCAATATAACATGGCCCATTTTCATCAACTATTTCTGGAAAAATCAAGGCTTCGACAGACCGATCAAATTTAATAATAATAATAATAATAATATGTTTTATTTCAAAGGCGCCTTTCTGGACACTCAAGGTCACTGTAAAAAAAGATGAAAACACAATGGGAGAAACAAAGTCAAAACACAGAATAAAACCATTTTAAAAATATAAAGGCTAGGACGGAGGCGGTTGATGCTTCTTAAGTGGAATCAGGCAGACCGGGTAATGTTATTGGTATGGGACGGAAAGGATAGGGTGCTATCGAGAATGACAACCAGACTTTTAACCTGAGGGGGCGGTGAGATGGAGGAGCTGTCAAAAATAAAATAGAAGCTGTTAGATTTGGAAAGTGTTGATTTAGTTCCAATAAGGAGAGCTTCCGTTTTACTACTATTTAGTTTAAGGAAGTTGTTGGTGAACCAGGCTTTTATTTCACAGATGCAATCTGTGAGGGAAGTGGGTGGAAGAGAAGACAATGGTTTTGTGGTGAGTTAGAGCTGGGTGTCATCGGCATTGCAGTGGAAGTGAATGTTAAATTTTGAAGAGGAGGGTGACGGGGGAGGGGATGATTTAAGGGTCTTCAGTTGATTGAAGTGAATGCTGCCAAAGAAGTAAGAAGTAAACCAGTCCATCGGAGTGTTAATAATTCCAATCGAAGAAAGACTACTGAGGAGGGTGGTGTGACAGATGGTATCAAAAGCTGCATTAAGTTCGAGGAAGATGAGGATGATGAGTAATCCAGAGTCAGATGCCATGAGGAGGTCATTGGTGATTTTGATGAGTGCTGTTTCAGTGCTATGGAGTGGCCGGAAACCAGACTGGAAAACTTTATACAGGCTGTTGGCAGATTGGATGAGAATGTAACTGGAGGGCAACTGTTTTTTCAAGAGTGCGTACTTGAAGTGAGATTGGAGGGATCCATGTTCTTTATGTTCCAGAAAGACATGGGGTGTGATGTTTAAGAGGTCGAAAGTGTAAGATGTACCACAATTGAGAGGAGAAAATGGTCAGTTATGGGGAGTTTATCAGCTTATATGTTGAATGGGATGATGCCAGAGCAGCAGATAAAATCCAGAATATGTCCTTTGGAATATATGGGAGTAGTGCTGTATTACTGACATCCAAAACTCTCCAGGCTGGAAGTAAAGTCTTGTGTGAGAGATGGGTGAGAAAATCAGCAAACTCAGTTAAAAAGACACCATTCAGTTTTTGGGGTTGTGGTAGACAGCAGTGATAATGGTTGGAGTTGGACCAGATTGCTTGCAAACTGGATTCAAACGAGACTCGAGCAGATACGGGCGAGATTTAGCCTAAAAGCCTAAGCTTAAGAGACTTCTGATGTTTAGGGGGCTAGAGGGCAGAGGAGGGCTGGATGTCAATGTGACTTTGGGCAACAAAGACAAATGCTGTGCTTCCATCTATCTTAGCATCATATTTCTTTCCTAGGCAGAGGGTCAATAAATTGTTTATTAAGTTTATCATTTTAGTCAATGAGAACTACAGTATTCCACATTCACAGTCACTCATCTAAATGCCACTGTCCACATAAATTGGTCTGTTGGAATCCGGCCATGCTGTTTTTGTACAGAACTAACCAATTTTTTATGATCCTAGGCATCATGATTACAAAGACCACAAATGAAAAGAAAAGGTTTGAGCAGAAATTAAATTTGTAGTGGATGCTGATGGTGAGTTTTAGTGATATCATATTAAAATAATCTTTCATTACTTTCTATTTTGCTTCTATGTATTAACAACTAATAATATTGCCCAATATTACTCTCCTCAAGCTCCAACGATTGGAGGAACAGTGGAGGCTGTAGACGTTACTTTGCTGAGGTGGTCTGTAATGGAGCTGATCATGGCAGTTGTGAAGATGTGGGACTCTGAATTTAGTTGTGCTTCTTTTTGCGGCAGTTCTGCTAGCATTTTTGTGTGTGTTGTGTGAGTGGTGTGCTTACCTTGCAGGCTGATGGGTTCCAGCTGCTGATGATCGCCGCCAATCAGGCATAGCTTGCTGGTGAGGATTCTGTGTCATCTTGGTCATAGTCATTCCAAAAAAAAGGTAAGAACAAGACCACTGGACTTTTTTCCCCCAAGTTTGTAGATGTTCCACTTCCTATCCAGAAAACTTTCTCAATTTAAAATGTCTGGAGTAGTGTGTGCTAAACACACTCAACAAAAGCCTTGTTATGGCTTAGAAAACATGCAAACCTATCAGGCCCACACCTCTGTAATGGGGAGTCATTAGGGTTATTATTGACCTGGCTTGCAAGAGCAATGTTTCGACCACCTGCATGGCTATGAAGATTGAGGATATAATGGGAAGGATCAACTCTAAAGCTGCGTTATAGGTTTTCAAGAACTGAAACCTAAGTCCTCCCCCTTTGTTTAAAATGTTTTTTTTCTCTCTTAACGTAAATGGCTTACTTCAAACCCCTTTTAAATCACCTGTCTTCTTTGACCAAAATGTGAACATTCTAGTCCTCAAAGGAGTGTCCTCAAGGTGTAGGTGGCCAGCAGAGTCTTGTCTGGAAGAGGAACCTCTCCTGTGTTGAGACAAACAAACTCTGTGGAGAGTTTGTTTGTCCAATATAAAAATCAGAGCATTCCTCACCACACTGAACTGCTTACACCACTCTGCTCAGGTTTGGGGATTTTGTCTCATCTACATCTGGTGGTTGTTAGTGAAAGTGAAAGCCCTTTGGGGCTCCTCCAACTCCCATTGTCATTGTGACACAGCACACACTGCACACCATGAAATTGCATTTATGCCTCACCCGTGCAAGGGGGCAGCCCTCAATGGCACCCCAAGGGAGCAGTGTGACGGGACGGTACCGGTCATGGAGGAGGATGGGGGAGTCATGGAGCCTGGACTGGAGGTTGGCTAACTCCATGTTAACTCCAGTCAACCTCCAGTGGCTCCAGTCATGGAGCCACCAACCTGGCGGGTCGGGAGTCGAACCGGTAACCTTTGGGATCCAAGTCTGACACCGTAACCGCTCACCCACAACTGCCCACGACTGTTAGCTACCTGAGAGTCATTCAAATCCTTCACTATAACAATTTGCTTCTCCAACAAGTACACACCTTTTTAATTGGCATAGGCGCATGATGTTAGACAAAAAAGAAGTAATAATTCAAGTGTTATGGCAGCAACAACTTACAAATCCGCATCATTTAGAATTTGGCCATTAAATAAATGAAATATCCTTTGCTGCTCTTGCAATTTTGCAAAACTTTATCTTTTAGTTCATGTTCTGCCATCTTGATATTTTGGATAAAGAGCCTTTTTAAAGTGAGTGCCCCAATATGTAAGGCAAACAATGCTACTTGGCACAAGTAGATGTATTTGGGATTCCATCAATCATAGGCCATGTATTTTTGTTTGTAATTCTTAATTTTCAGCTGTATGTCGATTAGGGAATTGCAGCATCCCTAAGACAAAAAAATGCTAAAAAGTGCTTGCATCTAAAAATGTATATATTACTTTTGAGGGTTACACCACTATTGTTATAGGTCCACAGATTTGATGTAAACTAACTGCAGACAAACCCATCGCAATGGC
The DNA here is from genome assembly GCF_016077235.1 of Cyprinodon tularosa. Lineage (NCBI taxonomy): Eukaryota > Metazoa > Chordata > Actinopteri > Cyprinodontiformes > Cyprinodontidae > Cyprinodon > Cyprinodon tularosa. The sequence goes on from NW_024039163.1 coordinate 4,021,115, forward strand.
TTTGTTTTCCTCCATGGATTTCTTATATCTTCGATTCACCATTGCTTTCATAGTCTAGGTCTGAGGTCTTCAACATGGGGTCCGTGACCCCTAGGGGGTTCACAGAGGTACTGCATGGGGGTCGCAAAAGTTCTGGTTGATTAGACTTGATTCTTATATTCTCCCCTGCAATTTTTTTCCATTAATTGAAATGTCTTTAAATACACATAAACATGAATTCAACACACTGTTGTAAACAAATAAATGGACGCAGAAGATGTCTTTCAGTCATCAATGCACACATTCAGCGACACACAGAAGCTCTTTCAAGCTGGGCACTGTTTCATTTACAACACCTGTCCCATCAACCAGGAATCAGAAATACTTTAAAAATCCCAAGGTGAAATTACTTTTGTTACATTACTCCATATGTAATAGAATGACTATCGGACCAGTTTGATATAACACATTTTCATACAATATATATAATTAGGGGGTTACTGCTCCATATCGCCATCAGTGTGGGGGTCCTGGAAAATGTTGAAGATCTCCAGTCTAGATAAAGAGAAGAGAAGGCCCTTGAAATGGCAAAGATGGGAGAATGACTTATGTGCTGAGATACTCTCCTGCCAGTTGTGAAAAGAACAAAGGTAGGAATTTAATATGGTTTCCTATCTAGTTCTCCTCCACAGCAGTAAAACAATTGGAATGGCCATTCACCATATTGGCCAAGGCCTCATGCACATAAATCTTTTTCCCTCATGAAAGAAATGTGCTATTTGAATACTGATTTTACTTGTTCTAAACAAAATGTAGAAGATGAAAGTTTTATGAAAGGGTGTTGCAATGTCTAGGTCATGTGTAGGCCTCATATCCACTTTAACCCCGGAAAGCCACTAATTTCCAAAGGTCACTACTAGGCATAACCATAAATAAGCCTTTATGTTAGATTATGTGAGGCTGTTCAGAGCCGTCTACAATGAAGCATGCATGCATAAAAATAAAGAGGCTAATTTACAGGCATTCAATTTCGAATCAGAGTGATCAGAGAAGTTTTACCAGTCAGCGCAGGTGGTTAAAAAAACTAAATAAAAATGGGCTTAGAGGAGTTAATTCTGTGAGTTCATGCATTAGAACGGATTGTCCATACAGGAGGAAAATAAGCTTTTGAACACCCTATGATTTTGCAAGTTCTCCCTTTTAGAAATCATGGAGGGCTCCGAAATTTGTCCACTGTAAGACAAGACATAATCTTTCAAAAAAAAAACAGTTCTTGCATGGAGCCCGAGTCTGAGGGAAATTTACAGTCAGGCTTCTTCCAATTTGTAAGGGTTGCTCCACAGTGGACCTGTTTTCACCAAGCTGCTTGGCAATTTCCCTGTAACCCTTTCCATTCTTGTGGAGGTATACAATTTTGTCTCTAATTTCTTTGGACAGCTCTTTGGTCTTGGCCATGTTAGTAGTTGAATTCTTACTGATTGTATGGGATGGACAGGTGTCTTTATGCAGCTAACGACCTCAAACAGGTGCAGCACAGTGCATTAGGAAATGCAACGTTTGAAACGGCCATTTCCCTACGACTTTAAATATTTAGAAGGAGTGATTCATAGACCTGAGAAAGTTGATAAATGGCTTGTCTTAATAAGTTTGAGAGTAGGAGTAAATTCCACATGTTCACCGCACTAAGAAAAGTACATAGTAACAAAGCACTCTAGGTTTTTTTCTGATGGATACGGCCCCAGGATTTTAACCCTTGAAGGCTGCATCAAGAACTAACGGCTTTGCATACTGGTTGTGCAATTTCCTCTAGCACACCACTGCACCCATAAAATGTCTCTTTGTCTTACCCGAGAGTCTAACTTTAAACCTTAAAATGATTGCATTTGTATGAAGCTTTAAATATCTTGTGAAAATGTGTCTTTAGAGACACCAGCCTCTTTTGAGTAAAAGTAACAAACCACTAAGTCTTTAGCCAACAAATCTTACTGAAACTACTGGAGTGCAAGTGGGTGATGGGGCAAATTGAAGCTCAACCACAGAAGGAGAAAAGCTTAAGAGGCTTTATTGAAAAACGTATTGCCTAGTGCAGGTATTGTAGGAACAAAGCTGATAACAGGATTGCAAGACTATTCTGTAGAGAACATAAGAAACATTGCAGTCTTGTGAGTGACTGAGGAAATGGGTCTAGTGGTGAGCATGCAGAATAATACATTAAAAAGTTTGCTTCTTTGTAGGTTGTTCCAATTGTGCTGTGAGATACTTTTGATGAACACAAGGTAAAAATCAGTGTTGTAGGAAAAATATTATCACTGTGCTCCCCCATATTATTGGGATGTTTAGTTTAGTCACTGAATTTTAAATATCAACTAAACAAGTGGCATCTGCAGACGGTTATCCCTCAAGTTACCTTAAGCTTTTCAAAACAACGTCTAATCCTTGTGTAAGACATATACGATCTGCTGAGTATTAAGGCACACCTGCAGTACATAAGCTGATTTCTGATGTATAATACTACGAGTGACAAGAACTACCTTCTGCAGACACAGGGAAAACTGCATTTACATAAGGATGCTTGCACGTTAACGTTGCCATATGTCCTCCTTAAAATCTCAGTTGAGGCACCCACACATGACTGACAGACAGCACAGCTTTATGAAATGAGCATCATAAGCATGTGATAACTTTTACTGTCAAACTATAGTCAAATTACGTAAAGTATAGAAAGGTTGTGATCAAGGCATTATATTTATCTTCTAAAATAATTGGCAATCATAACAAATCCTAATATAGATACAAATTTTGTTGGTACACTATGTGTGTAATGATCCACATGTGAGGGCATACTTGTTTATGTTACCCATATACTGTAGGAACCTTTTCATACATTTTATTGGCCTTCAGAAAACTGAAAGGCAATATGTGTATGTCAGTGGGCATACAAAGATACGGAATAGAAGTTAAATGCAGAGTGCTTGAGGTCTAATTCTAAAAGCTAATAGATCCTACTGAGAGTTTTTTTAACCATGATTTTATTGTGTACAATAAAATCCCACCTTCATTTCTGATACCACCTTTTCTTTAATATTGGTCATATTTACTATATGAAGAATAGAAAATGTATCTAATCCAGAGGGCTGTTTGCAATTGTGTATGCGGTCCATATGTGATCTGGGTGTCAATGGCAGGTTTTTTCTTACTGCTGGCGCGTTTTTAGGCCAATCAAAAGGAGCATAAAGACTAGTGTAACTCTGGAGGTAGATATCCTACTATTTTCACTCATTGAGTGGTAGTTAGGGCTCCTTTAATTTGTCAAGTTTTAATTAGAGTTTCCTGAACTTATCACTTGTTTGATCTAAAGAAACCCATACTCCAGTCTAGTCTCCCCTCTGATGTTTAGTCCTCTGCATCCCCATTCTGCTGGTAAATTCCCATCACAAGTCCCTTCCGAAATGTATCCCTTCAGCTCTGGTTGCACCCTCCCAAAATATGTGACAGGTTGAGGCAGAACCATAAACAAGTCTACCACTAGTCTATTTATTTACAGATTCTGAAAGAGTTGAAAACAGGCTGCAACAACTCTCCCTAACAATATTTGTCAAGAGATGATCCAATGCATCTGTCTTGCTGTCAGTTGAATTCACAGCTCTACTTTTCTAAGTAAAGACAATTTACATCATTGTATTTTAAACTGTGTAGGCAGGTAACTGACAAATATATTTCAGTTGGCCAAAAAAAATCACACAAGAAAACTAAGAAAGAACATAAATTTAGAGACCCTTGATATTTATGAAAAGTAAATTGCTTTTTTTTCCTGGCATGTTTGTCTGCTAAATGCATTATGACTGCACCTTGGTCTGAAATTCATCATTATTATTCCTCTTCTTTTTTATTTATTTAAGGTTTTAAGTGCTATTGCTATTTTTAAATACAAAGAAATCCAATCAGTCTTCCGTGTTGCAGCAATCAATTCCTTTAATAGGTTGGACAATAAGACAGAAGTTTGGGGGTTTGTCATCAATGTGTTTCTTTTGTGATGCCCCCCTCTCCATCCTGCTAATGGCCTCGATTATACCCCACACATGTTTGAAAAAGGCACAACGACTCTGAGGAAGGGGAAGAAGAAACAGTGGGATGAATTGCTGAATAGAACATGGGTGACATGATCTTTGAAGAGACATAGTTGCATCCACGTCTGTCAAAGTTAGCAGGTAAATGCGCTCCAAAGCAATTTTATCAAGTGGGAATGCTTATGCGTTCCCACTTATTGTTTTTCTGTTTCTCTTTATTATTATTATTATTATTATTGTGTGAATGCTGTAGGCATTCACACTATTGAGATCCTGTTTCTCTTTATTCTTTATTTTTTTTTTTTATTGTGTGAATGCTGTAGGCATTCACACTATTGAGATCCTGTTTCTCTTTATTCTTTATTTATTTTTTTTATTATTTTTATTCTTCCGACCATTTTTTGTAACGCTACTACTTCTGCATACTTTGTGCTATTTCAACCATTCAAATTTCACAATATTCAGCTCATTTAGGACATGTCGGCTATGTCTTTTTGTACTTCTACCTCTTTTGCTTTTTAAATTATTCTGCTTTTTCTGCAAATTTTTGCTTCATTGAAATGAATGGCATTTTGCTAAAATTCTGCTAAATCTTCTGCTATTTTGCTCTTTAACTACTTCTGCATACTTTCAGCTAGAAACACCATTCAACTTTTAAAATATTTCCGTATCTTTCTGCTATTACTGTTTAACTCGGCTTTTTGCTAGCTTTTACAGTTTTGCTTCAGTGAAGCTTCAAACT